>NW_027555958.1:269608332-270350832 GCF_003287225.1 Phascolarctos cinereus | reverse complement strand
AGGAAAATAACTTTGGTGGCTGAATGGAGGATGGATTGGAGTGGACAGACCCATGGCAGGGAGACCATCCAGAAGGCTACTGCAATAGTCTAGACAAGAGTTGATGAGGGCCTGTGCTAGGGTGGTGGCAGTATCAGAGAAGAGAAAGGAACATATTTGAAAGATGTTGCAAAAGTTAAATCAACAGCCCTTGGCAACAGCCTGGATACAGGGGTGAGTGACAATGAGGAGTTGAGAATGACACCCAGGTTGTGAACCTGGAGAACTGAGAAGATGGTGGTGCCCTTGACAGTAAAAATAGGGAAGTTTGGAAGAGGGGAGAATTTGGAGAGAAAGATAATGAATTCATTTTTGGAACATGTTCAGCTTAGAATTAGACATCCAGTTTGAAATGTCTGAAAGGAAGCTGGAGATGTGAGCCTGGAGGTCTGTAGAGGTTAGGTCCAGATAAGTGGATTTAAGAATCCTCAGCATAGAGAGATAGTAGAATCTACAGAAACTGATAGGATCACCAAGTATAGAGGGAGAAGAGAAGAGGGCCCAGGACAGAGCCCTGTGGGACACCCAAGTGGGTTTGAGCTGGGTGAAGATCCAGCAAAGGAGACTCAGGGAAGAGTATTGTCCTAAATGCCTAGAGAAGCCAGTAGGAGAAGAGGGTGACTGATAGTGGCAAAGGCTGGGTCAAGAAGGATGAAGACTGAGAAAAGGTCATTGCATTTAGCAATTAAGAGATCACTGGTCATTTTGGAAAGCAATTTCAATTGAATGATGAAGTCAGAAGGTTGTCGAGAGTTAAGAAGAAAGTGAGAGGAGAGGAAGTGGAAGCACCTATTGTAGATTGCTTTTTCAAGGAGTTTAGCCACAAAAGGCAGAAGAGATAGGAGATGACAGTGGAGATGGAAGAATCAAATGAGGGTTTTTTGGCTGGGTTTGTAGGGAGTATGGAAGGAGCCACTAGACAGGGAGACACTGAAGATAAGTGATAGAGGGAGCAATCTTCTAGGATGGAATGATGAGATGGAATGGGATCCATTGTGCAGGTAGAGGGGTCACTTTGTGTGAGATAGGGGTGAAAGAAGAAATAGTGGCAGAAGATATCTGTCTGTATGTGAGATAGGGGTGGGAGGGGAGGAACTTTCTGTGAATGAATGGCCTTAATTTTTTCAGTGAAATATGAGGCAAGATTCTTAGCTGAGAGGGTGAGAAGGGGAGCCAAGGGAGTTTGAAGAGGGATGAGAAGGTTTGGAAGAGACTCGGTGGAAAGTGGGATACTGAGTTGATAAGGGAGGTACAGTAGGATTGCTGAGCAGCAGGGAGGGCGTGGGTGAGGTTGTGTAACATAAATCTATAGTGGACCCAGTCAGAATAGTCTGCGATTTTCCACACCTTTGTTCAGCAGTACATGTACAGGAGTGAAGGCAGTGGATAGTGGGAGTGATTCAAGGCTGAGGCTTTGCTGGGTGTAATCCATGATAAGGAGGCCAGCAAAGCAAGAGACAAGACAGTGTAGAATTGAACTGGTTCACCAAGGGCTTAGGATGAAGAGGAGAGAGTGGCTAACACAGGAGTGATGGCTGGGGAGAGAACTGAAGGGCCTAGAGTCTGGAGGTCACCTTTGGTTCTGATTTAACCTGGTTTAGGGAGTTTGCCATCAAGCGTTCCTAGGTCTGTGTGGGTCCAACAAGCTGGCAAAGGTTTCTGGTGGCCCTTGTCATTCTTTCTTAGCATTCCTGAGGGTGACTCCTCAGTGAACCAGTGTGAGAAAAAGTGAGAGCAGCAGTTTTACAGTTGCTCCCTATGCAGAGCACCATAAGAAGACTCACCTCTCCCACTACACATTCTTGCTAATTTCAAGATGATCCTCCCTTGGAGACCTGTTGATTCATCTCCCATTGACAACTGGCTTCAGTCTACCCTATGTCAGAAGTCCCCTTTTAGCTCCTGTGCAGACTTGGTTTGTCCTTCCTGTCACCACCTAACTTCTTGAGCTTTACCCTATTACCTCTTGGCTCAAATACAAAATTCCCTGGCTAGATTTGAAAGCTGTCACTCCCTAGTATCAACCCTTCTCACTTCACCATACATTACTCTCCCTCATCTCTCATCTCCACGCCTTGGCACAGCCGGCTCCCCAAGCCTGGAATGCACCCTTGAGATCTGTGGTTTCTTAATGTCACATTCGACATTAACTTTTTCCTAATCCTCCCATTTGCTATTGCCTCCCTCCAAAAACACTTTTCATTTGTGTATTTATTTTATGCATATTGACATGTAAGTACATGTTGTCTCCCCTATAAAATGTAAACTTCTTGGAAATAGAGACTATCTCTCCTTTTTTTGTTTTGGGATCCCTAAAGCCTAGCACAGTACTTGGGATGGTAGGTGGGTTAATAAATACCCCTTGACCGGCTGATTGGCAAACCCACCTTATGCCTAGCTAATCAATCAATCAATCAACAAACTTTTATTAAGCACCTACTATGTACCAGGCATTGTCTTAGGCACTGAGATTATGAATACAAAGAATGAAACAATACCTTTTCATAAGGATCTTATATTCTGACAGTGACACGTACAGGTATAAAAGTACATAGAGAAAAAATGTAAAGAGAATAAATATAGAGTAGTTAATTACAATGTAGTTTGGGAAGTAGTTTGGCTCAGTGGATAAAGTGCTGGGCCTGAAGTCAGGAAGACCTGAGTTCAAATCCAGTCTCAGACACTTCCTAGCTGTGTGACCCTGGGCAAGTCACTTAATTTCTGTTTGCCTAAATCCACTGCAGAAGAAAATGGCAAACCATTCCAGTATCTGTGCCAAGAAAGTCCCATGGACAGGCTGGTTCATGGGGTCATGAAGAGTTGGACGTGACTGAATGACATGCTTGGGAAGGAGGACACTAACAGATGGAGGCATCAGAAAAAGCATTACGTAGAAGGTGGTGCTTGAACTCCTAATTCTAATTAATCCAGCCCGAAGTTCTCTTTCCAGTTGCATACACAGTCAATATCATGTCCACCTGGACTCTTCAGCTAATGCTCCATTTTCCATCTGCTTCTGTACTTGGTTTGAACTCTTGGGAATGTGATGTCCCTATACCAGGTACCCTGTGGTGAAGCTCCCTTTCCCCCACTTTCCAGCTTCCCTTTGTGTCTGGTTTTCTCCCATTAGACTGTCAAGCCCCTTGAAAGCAAGGATTGTCTGTCTTGTTCTTATTTGTATCCCCAGTGCCTGGCATGTAGTAGGTGTTTAATAAATGTTTACTGAATTGAATTACTGAATACCACATAGTTTAGCACTTAAGTGTTATCAAACTGGTTCATGTTTTAACTCTCCAACTTGATCATAACATTCCCATAGGGAACACATGAAATCTGCCTCATGTTTCTTCTACAGTGGTTTCCTCATTTCACTACATCCTTTCTACCACAGATGTAGAGGATCTTTTGCTCCTCACTTTGCCTCTTCTCTCCATTGTCCTTTTCACTTCCTAACTCATACCATGCTTCTCTGCATAATAACATGTTGTGCACATACCCTTATGAGAAGGTAAGCTCCTAGAAGGAAGGAACTCTTTTCTTGGTATCTGTGTTTTCTTACAGTTGAGCAACATGATAGGTTCTTAATAAATGCCTTGAAGTGAATTTTGAATTGAAGCTCTTATAGCTTCTACAAGAGTTTTCAGTCCAACATTTATGACCAGATACTCTAGAAAGTAGTAATTCAAGAGCTACATTCTATTTGTAGACCTCTGCCAAGAAATGTATGAAGTCTCTTTCAGTGGGAGGGGGGAAGCAGCAATTGACTGAGTATCTGAAGTTCTGACCAATAATCTCTTGGACAGGGAATCTGCCTGGCCAGTTTTTTTGAACATTGTCCTGTCTTTCTAAAAGCCTCATATTTAGCATCTGTGGGAGACTGTGAAGTGAGTACCTGAGGAAAGCAGGCCCTAGAAATACAAAGAAACATGCCACTGAACTGACCCTGAATTTCCATGGTACCAGCTTGCAGTGAGCCTAGCAGAAAAAAACCACTAACACTTGAGGCCAGGAGAGTGGTCAGGCTCTGGGGAGTTACCATTCACTGAGTGCCATTCTCCTATCATAGACCCGAATGGAGCCATCGCCAAGGCCAGCCACAATGAGTGAGCGGTGAGAGTCACAGGAGAGGCTTGTCACACAGCTGTCTGCACCCGTGGGGATATCCTAAGGTACAAACAGAGAGATCACGATTTAGATACCTGTAGAGCACCTAAGGGCAGTCCTCCCATAAGGAGTATTCCTAGGCGCTTCTTGAGAATGCTGAAGGTGCTATCTGACTGATCCCCTATCAGTCTTTCCAAAAATAATCTGACATTGTATTTATTGACTGAAACTCCTCCCCCTCCCTTGTTGTGTGACATTTGGGGATGTTATGTCCATCCAGAGAAGTAGTCAGAAAGTCTTGAGGAACCTAGGAGTAGAAGGGAAAAGTAAGAAAACTCTTAACAGCGCAGAGGCACTTGTTCCCACAGTAAGAATGATAGGTCAATTGTACCTCAGCTCCACCAGCCTGGAAAGGAAAAGCTATAAACATGCATCTCCCAGGAGACCACATAGTTCACAGACACAATCTAGTAATGACTGTCTTTCAGGTCCAATTAAACTTTTCAACAACATATTCCCCCCTTCCTAAAAAGAAAGACAAAGCACATTTGGCAGGGAAGAAGCCTCGTTATCTCTCTCCTAAAACTTCTAATTAGTTAAGGAAAATCTCCAGGAGGAATTTTCCTTCCTATAAAGCATCACTCCCCCTCCCTTCCTGATGGTCATAAATGCTGCTGGAAGGGCAGGAGTGGTGATAAATGGTTGACGGGGAAGAGCAGAAGACAAAAAAAATTGGCCACAGGAGAGAAAAATGCTTTCAGGAATATAAAAAGATTTTGCAACTAACAGACATATAGAAAAAGAAATCCAACATATATGAAAAACAAGAGATTACCACTTTAACTAGGAGCTCCCATTATAGAATACTATTTTTCTATGTATTAAACCAGAGTACAAATTAGCATCCTATAGCTTCATGAAAGAAAATACTACTGGGGATAAGAAGGGAAAACTCAAATAGAATAAACCATTGATTAGTTAAGGGAAGCTTTTCTGTATCTCTTGATCTGTTCTATGCCTTAGCAGAGGCCTTTTAAACAAAGATGCAGAAACTGAAGCTCTAGGGAAGTCAAGTTCTCTCTGTGGTTGAAGGCTACTTCCTCAGTATAGGAACTGTATTTTACCAAGAAAAAAAAATCTGTCATTTCAGGGGAACATTTTCCTAACAGGAATAACAACTTCTCCAGAAAAAGATGCCAATTAGAACTGTGCAGTTCCACTGGCAGTGATTTAATAACAAGGAGTGGGAAACAAAAGGTGACAAGCTCCAAAATAGAAGGTCAAAGGTGTCCAGAGAGTGAGAATGCCAAGTGTAAAGGTGGTGCTGTCGGGCCAATGCCCTAGGTGCTAGTTCTGCAGGCTGCAGCTCCCCCTCAGGTGCACACGTGGCCACCAATGAGAATATTGTCTGCCACAGAAAGGAAATAACGGTAAGAAAGAAAAATAGTTTTAATTTAACAGCTACAAAAGGAAGGGCAGCTTTTAACAACTGGGAAATAATCAGGCCTTCCTCACATTGCATTAGCTCACTTCACACCTCCTTTCTATTTTGGTCTTGGGAGCACATGCACTATACCCGCCCTTCTCTGACAATGTCAGTTTTTGTCTAATCAAACATCTTAGCTGTGGATCCAAGTTGGTCAAGGATACAAATTGAGAGCAGCTGGGAAACAACTACTTTCCCCTAGAAAAAAAATCTCACCTTTAGAAAAATTCTCATCTCATGGAGTTCTGGGCATAAAGGAAACCCCTGTGTCCTAAAACTACCCTGAACACTATTCTAAGAGCAGCATCTGGCTCTCCTCCTTCTGCTGCCTCTGACCAGACCTAAATCAGCTCTCTTTCTTCCCTTCTTGGCTCTCTGTCAACTTTCCAGGGTGTCTTGAGCAAAACTAATTTACTTCTCTCTCTCTCTTTTTATTAAAACTGAAAATAAAAAATGTTTTCAGAAGCACACAGTCAAATAATTAATCATTCTAATTTAAAATATTTTCACCCTACTGATTTCTGATGTTCCTTAATTTACACAGATAAAATAATATTTGGAAATAATTAGGATTAGCATAGGCTTAATTATGCTGCAATACAGGGTCAAAGTATCATAATTAATGTTCATCCAGGGGTAATTAATTTCTAAAAGCTTTGAAGTCTAGTCTTCATTTGTCCCCAGTAGTGAAGGCTTTCTTCTTGCAGAACTTGCCTCCTCCCCTGAAATACTTTAAGTTTCACCACAACTCCCCTTTTGGTGACGATCCATTGCTTGGAAGGGTAGAATCTATTTCTCTACAAGCACAAATAGAGGAGGGACCTTAAGAGAGATCTGAAGGCAGAGTTGAACTTTCAGGAAAAAAAGAAGAAAATTGAGAATGATAGTGGTTCCACATTATCTGTGAGGCACAGTGGAAAGGAGGCTGGATTTGGAAAGAGAGGATTTGAGGTCAAATCCTGGTTCTAAGACTTATTACTTATATGACCTTAAGAAAGTCACATGAACCTCTTAGGCCTCATTTTTCCTCAACTATAAAATGGGGGAATGGGACAAGATGACCTTGAAGGTTCCTTCCAGATCTGAATCTATGATCCTACAACTGATGACCCTAACGCTCTGAATCTGAAACACCTTAGGACAGTAGTGTGTACGATCTCTTTGGCAGCACTGGAATTGGGAAAAATGCCAGGGTTCTAGAAGAATGGTAAAAGGAGATGGCTAACATGTTCCACCAGTCAAGACAAGCATAGTATTTTTTACCTGCACTTTCATCTCTCTATCTGTGTCCCAGATTCGGATAATCCGTACATCTCCTGAGGTCATGAGGAGGCCGGTCTCTTGCTCCCAGTCCACTACCATACCTGCTCCTAAATAGAAACAAAGAGTAAGTATGTGTTACATGGAGAATTCACTCAGCACTGATTTGGAGAATCATAGGCAAAAGCAAGCCTTGGGAATGCAATTAGGGCATTTAATCAAACACTTCCAAAAACCTCATGAAACTGACTGAAACAAAATTTATTTTCTGAGCTCAGGATCTAGATCCTGAAGAAGGGTAAACATGCTCTTTTAAGAAGTCCTTTCTGCAATTTATAAAAAGTTAATCTTGAGTCCTGCTTGGACTCCTATAATGTACATATCAACAAGTCAACAAGTACTTATTAAGTGCTTACTACGTACGAGGCACTGTGCTAAGTGTTAGAAACTGTTTGGGGCAGACAGCCTAAGAAAAAAAAAATGGAATGACTTTGCTAGACTTTCAGCTTCAAGGATGTCCAAGAAGAAATGGACTAGTTTAAGAGACAGGAGATAGCAACCTCCTATTTGATGCTTTGATGGACCTGAGATCTCATGGATGTGAGGCCTTCCTCCAGTGGTATATGGATCATGTCCCATCTATGCCTTCTCAGTATGTGATCTTTATGTCCATTTTTTTCCATTAAGTCTTCCACTGTGGGTTTACCCAGCATGTTGGGCCTCCTCCTGCAGATCTCGACATTCATAGCTACTACTTCAGTACACCATCTGTCCCATCAGTTATCCTTCTCTTTGGGCTCATGACTGACCTACTTTCTTTTCTAGTCATATGCTTTTTCTTGGATAAGCATTTTTATACTGCTTCTCTTACATAGTTCTTTGTTGGTAATGTTGCCACTTAGTCTCAGTCATGTCAACCTAAACAAAGTAACATACAGGTTCTTTATTCTCATGGAGCCATGGATTAGCTAGTCTGGAAACTCAAGAAGATATTACCAAATACTCATCAAATGGATTGTTGTGTGTGCATGAACGCTCATGCACTTTCTTTGGAAGTATCTGATCTCATAGAAGGGAACAATCTTTAACCTTTCCTTCTTCCTCCCCCCTCAATTATAAGGGAGCTTGTTGAGGCAGCACTTGGACCTATTCTCTTTTGGCTCTCTAGAAAAAAACCTCTAGAATGGAATTTCAACCTTCGTGGGTAATCAAATGATGGACCGACGAGGATTTAGTAAGCATTTAGTAAGTGTCTATCATGTGTCAGACGCTGTGCTGGGTGCTGGACGTGCATGCGCACACAGGTTTTGAGATGGTCTGTGCCCTCAAGGAGTTTATATTCTACTAGAGGAGTACAATACAATCAAAGATAGTAAATGTAGCCAGTATGCCTGGAGAGTAGTGTGGGAAGTGGAGTACTGTGTAATCAGCCTGAAAGCCTGATGGTTAGCAAGCCAGCTTTGGACCTTAAAAGAATTTTAAATGCTTCAACTAGGAGACTGCATTTTAATCTAATGGCTTCTTAAGCAAAGTAGTAGCACGGTCAGATCTATGCTTTTGTAATATACCATCACTTTGGCAACTGTGTAGAAGATGGACTGGAGAATCTAGAGACCAGAAGCAGTTTCCTATTAGGAGGCCTTTGCAATCATCCAGATAATAAGGACCTAGACTAAAGTGGTTGCAGTGTGAATACAAGAGATGTTGAAGTGGTAGAAGTGATAACATGGAGCAATTGAGTGGATACGTCATAGAAACCATTGTGAACAGTCTTTGAAATAGGGTAGAATGTACCAAGATGACATCTCATTTCCTTGTAGGAGGGCCTGAAATCATTCTACTGTTTGGTAGATGGTCAAACTGGTAAGCAAAATAGTCATACTTCTTCTGTATTCCTTCATATAGAAATATCCCTAAATTAGCCCAAAAGATATTCACTTCAGGATATACTGCCTACTCGGGCCACCAAGACTTGCCCAATACATAATAATCTCCATACAAACTTAATTGATAAAATCATTCTCTAGATATGTTTCATTTTAAAGAGTTTTTCACATTAGCTAAGAGCTTCCCTAGAATGGTTTGCTTTGAAGGCAGGGTCAATTATCAATTATCTTTCACTTCTGGTGTTGGGAGGTAGGCTGACCTCATATTTAATGCTTTCCTAGACAGATTTCTACTCACAGGTTCTTTCATGCATGAAAATAATTCTTGGCCCGAGAAATTACAGATAAACTTCAAAGCACGGCTGGCCGGTAGGTTCTACTACCTTGGAGGAAGAACGTATACTTTTAAAAATGTTTTTCATTTCTAATGCATTGCTGCCTGTCCTCAGAGAGCTAAAGTCTTCTAAAAACTTCCAGCATGGGACACTACTAGATAGAGTTATTTGTGAAGAACAACTCCTTTGTGTACAGGAAGAGATGACTTTCCTATGCCTCAACAGAGCCTGAAGAAATTACCCTAGGGAAGAAATGAAATGAATTAAGCCTTCTGATGATGCTGAAAAAACGAACGGGGATAAAACAGGTACTTAGTACCCCATCTAGCTGTCTCTATTAATGTCCAATTTAGTATGGACACCTGATTGAGTTAGCTTGCTGCAGCTCACTCAACAGATTCATCAGTCTGTGCTTCCCTGGTAATCACAGGCATGCACCACTATTCCTGGCAGGAAATGGAGTTTCATTCAGCTAACATTTATAGAGTGCCTACTATGGGCTAGGCATTCATTTGATGACAAAAAGCTAATGCAATCTTGGGCAGCATTAATAGAAGCCTAGTATTAACACCAAAGTAGGTAATAGTCCCACTCTGCAGCTATCCAACAATGGAATGGTCTGCCCTGGTATAGCTCATTCCCAAGAACTAGAGTAGTTCTGTCTGAGGACAGATAACCTGGATCAGTCAGGGATGTGAGGAAAGGAGGCATGGGGGTAGAGAAGGGGAGGTTTGGACTAGATGACCTCTAAAATTGCTTTTAACAATTAAGATCCTATAATTCTAATTCACATTTTCACCAAGCTTTTGGTGGGGGTGAATTCTTGGGTATAGGTGCAGGTAGAATTCAGTTACAGAAAAGCAGAACTATTTTAACTTATGAAAACTCAGCAGACTTTCCTGAACCCCCATTGTGAAAACTCTAAATCCTAACAATAATCCTAAATGAGAAATGAGAAAGGTGCAGAATCAATGTCTGGTTTACAATGCTCACTACTAGGTTCCTAAATAATTAATGTTTTTACTGGTTTTGAATAGAATCAAAGAAATTTAAGTAGTCAAGAAGTACTACTAAAAGAATCAAGACTGTTCTTTGGGTAATCCACAGACATCAAGGAAGTACTAATGTAATTTGATATGTATTTGATATATTGTACCTCACAATGATATATTCATATGAACAAGAGGTAAAATGTCAAATATGAAATATGGACTAAAAGCTGAGAGGACAGGAATAGGAATTGGACCGTGCCACTCCTTTCCCTTTTTTATCCAGAAATTGTAAATGGTATAGAGCCATTAAAAGCTAAAATGATACTTACGTAATTAGTAAACATATAAATCAATTTCATGGACAGCTGAGATCTTTTCATACTCGTGAATGGAAAACGATTCCTAAGCAGGGCGCTTCCTAGTGGGTATCCTGATCTACCAACACCTTTTTTGGTGTTTTTTCCCTTATGGGCAGGAATGCCTTCTATCCCATCTCTGCCCATTGAAATCCTTCAAGAGTCAATTCAAATCCTACTTCATTCTTTAAACCTTCCTAAACTGTCCAAGCCAGAATTAATTATACATCTCCCAAATAATTCTAGTACTTTGTATTTCATCTTATGCCCTCTACTTTGTGTTCATGTCTTATTTCCTCTACTAGACTGTAAACTCCTTGAGGATAGAAACTGGTTTTTATTCACCTTTGGATTTGTTGGCTACTGGAGAAGAGTAAGACCATCATCACATTCCTTGTAGATACTATGCTTTTATTAATTTGGCCTAAGATTGCATGAGCTTTTTTGAGTAGCCAAGTCATGTATGACTTGTACTGAGCTAGAAGACAGCTAAAATTTCTAAGTTGTTTTTTCCCATATTAATTGCTAATTTACATAGGATTTTACATTTATCTGAATTATATTTCATCTTGTTAGCCAGTTATTCCAGCCATCAAGATGTCTTTTGATCCTGAATCTATTACCATTCTGACTTTGTGTCATCTTCACATTTACTAAGCATGTCTTCAACATCTTCATCCAAGTCACTGAATAACACATTGAATAAGATATCTGAGGATAGAACCTTGTGTCACACCTCTAAAGATATTCACCTATACTGAAAATGATCCATTAATGATGATGGTAAGCATGATAGTTAGCATTTATATAGTGCAAAGCAACTCTGAAGTTCCACCTCACGCTCAGATTGGCAAAGCTGACACAAAAGGAAAATGATAAATGTTGGAGGAGATATAGGAAAACAGGTACATTAGTCCACCGTTCGTAGAGCAGTGAATTTGTACCACCGTTCTTGAAAGGAATTTGGAACTGTGGTCCCCAAAGCTACTACATTGTGCATACCCTGTGACCCAGCAATACCACTACTAGGTCTATAGCCCAAAGAGAAATCAAAGAAAGAGGAAAAGGGTACATATGCACAACATTCTTTATAGTAGCTTTTTTTTGTAGTGATGAAGAATTGTAGACTATGATGGGTATTCATTAACTGGGGAGTGTGTAGACTATGATGGGTATTCATTAACTGGGGAGTGGCTGAACCAATTATAGTACATGAATCTAATAAAATACTATTGTGTCATAAGAAATAATGAAAGGATCAGTTTTGGTGAAACCTGGGAAGACTTATATAAATTGATGCAGCCTGAAATGAGAGGAACCAGAACAATTTATAGAACAACACCAACACTGTAAAAACAAAAAACGCCCCTAGAAGTGGAGGACTCTGAGGCTGTGTAAGAAGGAATGAACTCACCCAGGTGGGATTGGGCCCTTAAGTGAGTGCTGTACGTCTAGCCTGGATGAATAGAGGAATCTAATTTCCAAAAACAATGAATAAAAAACCAGTCTTCTTGACCCAATTTTTCAGAATTCTCTCCATGAAAAGATTTACTCTTATCTCACCTACTATTCTATGATATGTTTTATTGCTATTCCCAGCGGTATAATGGAATGAGAATTGGCAACGGAATCTGAGGCCCTAGGTTTGAATTCTTTTTTTTTTTTTTTTTGCTTTTTGGTGAGACAATCAGGGTTAAGTGACTTGCCCAGGGCCACACAGCTAGTAAGTGTCAAGCATCTGAAGCCGGATTTGAACTGAAGTCCTCCTGACTCCAGGGCTGGTAATCTATGCGCCACCTAGCTGACCCCTTAGGTTTGAATTCTACCTCTGATACTCAGGGCCAGTGGAATGTTGGGCAAGTCATTACTTGACTTTCCTGGACCTCAGTTCTCTTTATCTGTAAAATGAAGGGGTTGGATGGGTGGCTTATGAAGTCCTTTCCAGTTCTTCATCTTCCCATGATCTTTCCTCAGTTTGTCTATTGATAGAACCACAGAATATTGGAGATGGGGAAATCATCTAATTTAACTGCCTCATTTATAGGGATGAGGAAACTTCTTCCTAGAGGTATGCCTCTCAGTTGCTTTCATTAATTCTTCCTCTCCTCACTCCCCCCATGCTTGAAGCAAACTCCTTTTCTCAGTCATTTTGATCTTCACTAGCCTTTCCAAGTAATTCTTGAAAACTTTTTTAGTAGAAATGGCAGCATCAACAAATCAAGTTTCTAGGGGAAGAACATTGTAAAAAACAAAAACACCCAGAGATATACCACTGTAGTTTACTTAAAAAATCCTGTATTTTATCTCTTAGCTGTTGCTCCAATTTATATTGGGAACTCCTAGAACCAGGAATATGTCATCCTTCTCTCTTATAGACACTGGTGTGTACACAGCTGTCAGTCAATCAATAATAGTCATGATAATAGAAGTGAAGATGTACATACGGAAAATAAAGTATTAGAACCCAAGTACTTCATTCCCAAGGCTCAAGATTTTATTACCCACAACAGGTGAGGTAAGAGACAGGAAAAAGAGTCTTGGTTAGCTGGAAAGCCTAGGGTTTACTTAGAACTATCTCCTTGCCTATCTTACAAATCTGTCTTAAAGAATGCAAAAGATTTATTTTCAAAATCCTGAATTTAATTCAAGTAGAGAAAAAGTATCTTTTCAAAATATACAACACTTCTCTACTCTAGTTCCATAAATTAAACAAGATGGTAGACTTTAAAGGAAAAAAAAGTAGGGTGTGGAGGAAGGCATCTATAAAAAATAAACAGAGGGAAAATTCAGGAATGTTCACATGTGTCATTACAGCATGCACAGAAAGGCACGAGAGGGTTTTTTCTTACATTGGGACCTAGATTCATGCACAAAGGTCTCAGCCCATAAAATTGAACTCCATCCTTTTCTTTCATCTGTGTGCATATCTAGATTAGTGGGCACATGGGTAGGCAGACATAAACTGACATCTAGTAGGACCTACTTGGAAAAATGGTTTTATTGCTTCTCAGATACAAAAGAGTAAGTACACTTTGCTAGTGCATGTCAAGAGAATCAATGCGGCAATCTTTCCTGTCACATATAAAATAGGAAGCAAGAAGTTTGGCAAATTCGCCTATGTTTTGTTGGGAATGCTCGAGCAGTCATGTTGACTAAGTACTGAAGCTGGCTTAAGATTCTTACTAATCTCCCCTCTCTGAACACCAGTGATGGCAAGGCTCAGAGACTAATTGATTGTTTCATTCTGGTGCAAGAAATGCTGGGCTTCACAGCTTAGCTGACAGCTTATATATTTATTTTGTGAGTCAAGATGATTGTTATTTTGGATTGCCTGGCACCTTAAAGTCTGCTGCAGAACAGGAAGTAAGCAGACTGACAGGGGTGGGGATGATAAGTGCCTCCAAAGTGTTTACATTTGTCAACTTGTTTACAGCCCATATGACAAGATAAACCTGGCAGTCCTGAGATGGATACTGTCATTACATCACTGATTAAGCGTGGTGGACAAAACTCTGTGTGGCAGTTTGAAAGATCCCAGTTTTCTAGTTAGATTCCTCTGTTTGAGGACAACGATTTTCTCCAGTTTGATCTGCTGTAATCATCACAAAAAAAACAGTCGGGGCTTTCATATTTCTTTCTGCTGGAAGGTTTAAGGAGGACACACTTTCTAATTAGGGCTACTGGTACCAAGGGAAGAGCCGCAAGGCACATGTCCTCTTCCTGGCTGTGGAGAGGGGCACATACACTTAACAACTATAAAATCATAGGTAAGGAATGGCTAACCCTAAGAAAGTGTTCTAGGAGGAATGGTAGCCCCAGAGACAGCTCAGGCTGTGTATAAGGGCAAGTCTATAATTTTTTGTAATCCCTAGGTTTGGTCATTCTAAGTGTGCTCTTCTGGATTCCCAGCATGGTGGGGGATGAGAAAACAATGCAGAATTTGGTACCTTGTGAGTCAGGGATCTGATAACCACCTTTCTGTTATCCAGCTTAGATGCATACTTTGCCAAGGACATAAATAAAACAGTCAGTTTCTAAACTGTTGCCCCCCAAAAGGGCAATAAGGAAACTGTTAAGGAGGCTATGTGATTACAAAGGGGGCAGACTCACTAGTTATACTCTATGTTGTTTAGGCCACTTCTGAAATATTATAGTAGCCAGTGTGGTAGACAGGGTCAGGAAGACGGGTTCAAAATCTACTCCTGACATGTAGTAGCTGTGTGACCGTGAAAATATCACTTAACCTCTCTGAAGCTCAGTTTCCTCATGGATAAAATGGTATAATGATACCTGATACCTAACTTCAGAGTTGTTGTAAAGATAAAATGAAATAATGTATATAAAGTGCTTTGCAAACCTCTAAGTGATATATGCCAGTTATTATTCCTATTATTAATAGTACCAGCCTCCATACTTTAGGAGTGACACTGAAAAACTAGAATTTCCAGAGGAAAGTGACCAGTATAGTGAAGTGTCAGGAAAACATCAAATGAGGAAGAGTAAATTCAAAGCAAAACAAAAGTCAAAGTGTCAAAGTGCTTTCCTCATAATAACCCTGAGTTAGATAGTGTAAACACAATTATTTCCATTTTACAGGGAAGGAAACAGAGGCTATAAGGCTTTAAGTGATCTGCCCATAATGATACTATTAAGTGGGAAGGATGTCAACTTCGGTCTTCTGATTGCCATCTACTGTGCCATGTTCCTGCTGATATGGAAAAAAAAAGCCACAACAAAACTGGTTATGTGAATACAAACCAGTGAATTTGGGTTGTCTAGAATTTCCGGAAACATAGCTGAATCATAGCTGGGCAAAGTCAAAGGATATGGAGTAAACCAGGCCACTGAATTCTCTGTGTAGCTCCACAGGGGAGAACCAGTACTAATGAATAGAAGTTATAAGGAGGCCAGTTTCTGGTTCATTAAATAAAAAGAAGAATGATCTAATAATGAAAGCTGTCCAACAAGGGAACTGGCTGCCCTGTGAGACTGTGAGAGCCCAACTTTCAAAAGTGTTCCCTCATAGGCCAAATGACTACTTGTCAGGAATGTTGTAGAGGGGATAGGTTGGATTAGATGACTTTTAAGGTTTCTTCCAATTTTAAAATCTTATAGTTATGATTATATTAAAAAACCCTCAACTATTTCTGAAGTAAATTATTTAGCTAGAAGGTCCTGCTTTGATTGATGTCATTATAAATACTTTTTTTTTTTACACTTTACAGCTTTGAATATTCACAAGTCAGACACAGAGGCAAAAGGGAGTCAAGCTGTGGCTAATATTTTATATGCTAACACCTTTCATCAAGACTTATAAAAGCTATTTACAAGCCTACTCATCTAGGCAAAGACTATTATGGGAAACTCTTCCAATTAAAAAATATCATAATTTCAGAATGAGGTCTGTAGTTATGAATGGATGGTTACTCTCAGTGGTGGATGAAACCACTGTCAACTCCCCATTCTGAGGTAATATCAATTGTTCTGTCAGGATTGTTTGATGCAGTGGCATGAAGACTGGCATATTTAAGGCTTCTATAACATTCAACACATGCATGATGCACCTCCCTTCCTCTGTGTCACCGACATTAAGGGTACTCTGTTCTCCATGGCTAATTTCTGAGCTGTGGATGTGCTGTTATCACTATTTCTTACAGAGTAGCGGTACACAGGGAGAAATTTCACCCGCATTCCTCTGTTCTTAGTGGTGAACAGACAATTCTAACATTCCAGATCCTTTCTAATCGGCATACCAGAGGAACTAGGCATGTTTTATGCAAGGTCCTTAGAAGAGGACATGTAAAGATACATACAGACTCAGCCTCTTTCTACAAAGAGTCAGTCTGTGGAAACCTTTGGCTGGAATGAGAATAGACCTTCCAAGATAAGAAAAAGTTCTCTGTGTGTGTGTGTGTATAAATAAAATGCTCCAAATTACTACTAATAAAAGTAATGCAAAAAAACCAACTCTAAGTTTCAACTGGGGAATGGCTAAATAAATTATGGTATATGAATGTGGTAGCATATTGTTGCCCTATAAGAAATGATGACAGGGATGGATTAAAAGAAACCAGGGAAGTCTTTGAATTGATGTAGACTGAAGTGAGAAAAGCAAGAACAAGTAATGCAATGAACACAATACTGTAAAGGGAAACAAGTAACAAAGACATAAGAACTATGATCAATGAAATAAGCAATTATGACTGCAGAGGACTGATGATGAATTCTGCTTCCCACTTCCTCATAAAGATACGATAGACTAGACACAAAATGTGCAATATACATTTTTAGACATATCCCAGCTGTAGCTTTATTTAGCTTGACTAAACTTACTTGCTTCAAGGAAGGACTCTTCTTCTCCCACTGGAGGTAGATATGGAGAAAAGTAATAGGGTTATCCCCTCATCCTTTCCCTCAAAAGAAGAAAGCCTGAGTGAAACCTTTAAAACAGTACTCAAAAAATGATGCAGAGTGATGCAAATAGAACCAGGAGAATACTTTGTACTATAACAGCAACACTGCAAAAAACGGAACAACTTTGAAAGACTTAAGAACTCTGATCAACACAATGACCAACCATAACTCCAGAGGCTGATGATGAAGAATGCTCTCTACCTCCTGACAGAGAAGTGAAGGTCTAAATATGTGGAATGAGACATACATTTCTGGACATGGGCAACGTGGGCATTTGTTTTGTTTAACTCTGTGTATTTGGTATGGTTAAACAATTTAAATAAATAAAAGTAGAAAAATATACAGGAGAAGAAACAGACAATAAGGGCAAAGTGCTAAAACTACTAAATTAAATTTGATATATTCTATATAAAATCAAGCAAGAGGAAAAAAAAACATCCCTTGGCTAAAATTAAGACTATAACTTGTGAACCACATGGAACATATTCTGTAGGATTCCCTAAGAAAATGAAATAGTGGCTCATTTCCTTTATCAGTTTCAAATGAATTGGCACCAAATTCTCTCTCATCTTGAAACACATGTGCATGTGCATGTACGTACGTGCATGCATGCTCGTGCACACCCCTACACACACACATCCACACACCACCACCAAACAAAAAGGCAACAACCCAATTACAACCAATAAATAAATGCATACTTCAAAATTTTTTATCTTTCTTAGCATGTGGCCATCCTGTATCTGACATTCTGAGTTCTATCTTGATGACTTCAGAATGCTTTCTGGGTCTTATAATATAGAAAGAAAATGCAACCTAGAGCTGAACAGACACATTGTCATTCATCTCAACCAAGCCTTTCTCTCTCCAGCATCCCTTTAATGAACACTGCAATATATCTCGGGTTTAATTAATGAAATGTTGTAGATTAAGGGATTAATGGACTTGTCAGGAGTATGTACAAGAAAACTGGAGGAGAGTGAATAAATGAAAGACTAACAATGACTGGGATTTTAATAAAACACAGGCCTGCAAAAAAAATGATGTTGTTCAAGAACTAAAAGGTTTCTTACTATTCTCCTTCCAAAGAGTTAAACATCATTGTTTCTCTGTCCCTAAGTGAATTACTCTTGACCAGAGTGGGAAAAACTGGGTTCATTTCTTTGCTTTATCTTTCTTTCTCCTCAGGGAGGGTGTGGGGAATCTTTTTACCTTCATCTCAGCCCTTCAGCAAAGAAGTTCTTTCACTGTGGGCCCACCTCCAGAAAAGAAATGACCTGCTGATACAAGCTCCTCTGAGGGGTCCCTCTTGAATTTCTCTTCTTGTTTTACTCAGATCCCTAATGAAATTATGAATTCCATCTTCTCCTCTCTCTTGACTGATTTGTTTTTGGATGTAAGAAAAATATGAAATTGAACAATGATCAAGAAACCCAGGTGTGGTGGTACATGCCTGTGATGCCTCCTACTGGGGTGGGGGCGGAGTGGGGCGGAAGAACAGGAGTCTGAGGTTGGTGGATTACTTAGATTCAGGAATTAACAACAACATTTATATAGCATTTACTATGTGCTAGGCACTGTGCTAAGCGCTTTACAAATAAAGCTGATCTGGTGTCCACACTAAGTCTGGCACTAGCATGTTGAGCCTTCAGTAAGGGGAGCCACAAGGCTATCTGAGGAGGAGAGAACTAGCTTAGGATGGAAATGGAGAAAGTTAAAGCTTCCATCAAGATGAGCCGAAGGGTTAGGCCACCATATTTCTAGTCTGAGAAAGGTAGGCAGAACCAGTCTCAAAAAACAAACAAGCAAATAAACAAAACAAACCCCCCCCCCAAAACCTAAGGGGAAATGACAATATGTGCTTTCATTCAGTCTAGGACTGTACAGTAGAAGATAACCAGCCTGCAGGCAAGAGGACAGGGGTCCTATCAGAAAAGCCAATGCAAACAAGTTAGAGCCCTGTAAGTATAGAGAGATAAAGCGTTTATTAAGCACTTAATACATGCCATGCACTGTGTATGGACCAGAGATTCTTCTGGAGCACCTGAAGTCTGTAGGGCTCCATAACTGAGTTTGGGAAGAAGGGAAGGTAGAAAGCCCAGAGCATATTTTGGATGGGGAAACTCAAGGAGTCTTAGAAACCTGCAACCATTTGGTCACCGTCACCATAGACAGATAGCCAGGAGCCACCACTACTAAGACTAGGATGCCCAGAGGTATCAATAGTCTGTCCAATAACAGAGGACCTTGTATACCATACTGAAGCTGTTTGATCCAGGGGATGGTCTGAAGTCTAGCAGTGTTGTAAACATAAATACAAAACGAGAATGGAAGTCTATAGCAACTGCCCCGGTAATTGAGAAAAGAAACAAGCATGGCTAACCAACTTGCCCAAGAGCAAAGTCCCAAATCAGCAACTGAGACTTGAGATATAAGTAAGCAGAGGGAGACACAGAACCTTAAGAAAAAATGTTATGGATCCCGAGATACCCAAGAGAAAAAGCCAGAAGAATAGAGTTAACTGTTACAAGCAGAGTCATAGCGAAAATAAGTGCATTGGACATAAGGACTACAAAAGTATATGGGGGAAAAAAGGTAAGAAATAAAAAACAGAATTAGAGGCATAATAATAGCTCTGTATGAAATAATTGGAAGGAGAATAAATAGCTTAGAATAGAAGGTGGTAAACCTTACCTAAATAAGAATGAAAATTAAGATGAGCCAAGTAGAAATCAATAACTATATGAGACAATGAGAAATATGTGAAGTATCTGCTATGAGAAGTAACTGACATTGAAATGTGTCAAGGAGAGAATTTAAGAATCATTTTATCAGAATCCCTGAAAACTTCCATGAACAATGACAAGAAAAAGCCTGGATACCCCTTTTCAAGAAATCAACTGATTATTACTAGAGGGCAAAGTGAAAACAGAAAGAATCCACTAGTCATCTCTTGAGAACTCCCAGGAACATCAGTCAAGATCTAGAGCTTCCAGGCCAAAGAAAAGATACTACATTCTACCACAATGAAAGAGTTTAAATAACAAAGGATCACACAAGACTTGACAGCTACTATTATTTAGGAGAGGAAATCCTGGACTATAATAAAGACTTGTAACCAGGAATAAATTATCCTGTAAAATTGAGTACAATTCCAAAGGTAGAAAAAAATGGACCTGAGGCACTGAGAGCTTTAAAGTGTTCCTGAAGAAGAAACTCTGAAATGCAAACACAGAAGTGAAGAGAAGCCTTAAGAAATAAAAACATTTGAGAAACTGGCAAGGGCCAAAATAATGATGAAGCACTTACATCCTAATGGGATCCCTTCAGACCTCTAAAGACTTCAAAGAGTACAGAGGGAGTCATATGCATCAGACAAAGAGAGGGACTGGGAATAGGATGTTCTGTTTTGATGATTTTAGGAATATTGTAAGGCCTGGCACACAGTAAACAATAAATTCTTGGGTCCTTTCCAGAGAATAAACAAGGAAAAAGCAGAACTTATGATTTCTCATAACTGGGGCAAGAGAAGCATACAACCAGTCTGCCCCTGTCTCTGTCTCTCCTTTCCTCTCTCCCTCCCCTCCAGATTTGGTATAGAAATACTTTAAACTCAACAGAAAGTTTAAAACTTCTGGTTGCAATATTTTTCCTTGATCTGAAAGCTCTGCATCTTGGCTATTGACATTCCTGGGAGTTTTCATTTCAGGATTATTTTCAAGAGGTGACCAGAGTATTCTTTCTATTTTCACTTTATTCCCTAGTTCTAATAGCTGAACAATTTTCATTTATGATTTCTTGAAAAATGGTACCTAGGCTTTTTGTTGTTGTTTGTAGAAGTTTTTAGGGACTCTAATGAAATTATTCTTAAATTCTCTCTCCTTGGCTTGTTTTTTTTTTCATATCAGTTATTGCTTATAGTAGATATTTTACATTTATTCCAATTTTTAAAAATCTTTTGATTTTCTTCTAACATTTCTCATTGCCTCATGGAGCCACTGTAGATTTTTGTTTGGCTCATTCTAATTTTTAGGGTTACTTGGGCAAAGTTAATCACTTTTTATTTTTTTAAAATGTAAATAGTATTTTTTTCCAATTACATGTAAAGACAATTTTCAACATTCATTTTTTATCCAAATTTTTCTCCCTCCCTTCCCTCTTTACTCCCCAAGATGGCAAGCAGTTTGGTATATTACCATCTTCTATTCTAAGCTATTTATTTATTTCCCTTCCAGGGATTTAATCTAGAGCTATTATTTTGCCTGTAATTATATTTTTACTCTTTGCTTTATTTATTTTAGGTAATCTTGTAGTCCTTGCATCCAAGACATTTTTTTTCTCTTTGATTCTGCTTGTAGTTGGAGTTAGTCACTTCTTCTGGGTTATTCTCTTGGACTTTTTTGGATCCATAATGTTCTGTGACTTCTTCTGTTTACTCATACCTCTAGTCTCAGTTGCTGATTTGGGACTTTGAAACAGGGCCAGGTTCTATTCTCTCCCATACCACTGGACAGAGTGTTCAGGCTCTGTTTGGTTCTTGTCACTGACTTCTACTTCCCTTAGTGTTTTCATGAGAGTGGCAGTCTTCAGGGTCCCTGGTTAGAGCTCTGTGGTTGGCTGTTGCTATAGTCTTCTATCTCCCCTGGAGCTTCCTTGATTACACTCTTGGGTGTTCTTTTCTCCTCTCTTCAAACTTCCCACATCAGGATGGCCTTCTATTCCTTAGTCAGGGTGCTGCCATTTCTGAACCCAAGGCTTCCCCATTTGGGATATTGGTTCTTTGGTCTCCTCTGAGGCATTGCTTGTTGGGACACTAGATAGGCTCCAATTACCTCCAAGGACTTTCCTGGGTCAGGGTGCTAGATGGTCTTCTATCCCTACTTGGGTTTTCTGGTTGGGTGCTGTCATGGGTTTCTGGTTTGTTTATCTGGGCTCATGCTGGCTTCTCTTTCAGTAGTTGTGGCATCTGGCTGTTTTTGTGAAGACCTGGGCTATGAAGCCTTTATAAAATTATAAAGGGCTTACTGGTGTTTCCCTCTGATTTGTTGGTAATTGTTTAACCTCATGGTTTTTTTCTAGACCACTGCTAGAGAAAAAGTGGGAGAGTTGGTCTTGTCTTTGATGATTCATGTGGTCATCTTAACCCCCTGGCTTTTCTCAAAGTTCATTCTGGTCCCTCAGTTGTTAGTGGCCCTCCCCTAGAAATTACTGCACAGCTACTTGGCATATATTTTGGATTTACTTTTTTTTGGTAAATTTTGATTTCCCTGAATACAATCATAGGATCACAAATTCAGAGTTTGAAGGGATGTTTGAGGCCATTCAATCTAACCTCTTATTCTGCAGATGAAAAAAATGAAATAATTTGCCTAAGCTAGGTTTCAAATTTAAGTATCTCTGATTTCCAATTCAGCCCTATTCCCCCTGTGCCTTGCTGCCTCCCACTTCTTTTGGAAGCTCTTTGAGGACAGGTGTGAGTCTCCCTTTTGTCTTTGTAGTCAGTGCTTAGGCACATTTTTTCCTTTTGGCCTGGTCTGTGATTTTATTGGTGAAGAAAACTCCCAGTGAGGAAACCTGATCAAATTATATTAGCAATGGCTCTGCAATTTAATCATCTTAGAGAGTTGCCTAGGACATGGAGAGGTTAGGTTAAGTGATTTGCTCAGGGTCCCATAGCCAGGATGAGTCAGAAGCAGGACTTGAACTCACGTTTTCCTGACACTGAAACCAACTCTTCATCTTCTATATTATGCTGCCCCTTAAAACAGATGGCACTAAATAAATGCTTGTTGAATGAATCAAATGAATGATATATAAAAACAATGGCCAATAATAAAATTTTTTTAAGAAGAAAAAAAACCCATTACCCTGGGGAGAAGTCTCTAGACTTCTTTTCTTAAAGAAAACTGCCTGATGCATGAGCACCAAGACACATTATTGATTGGCACATGGCTATTGGGGTACATGGGGTAGAGTTATTGGCCTGGTTGGCTCTAATAGCATCGATACTACAGTAGAGTCAGTAGTAACAGCAGTAGAGTTGTCTGTATTTCCTTAACTTGCTCTGATTTCCTGCTTATTGAGTGGGGAATTCCCTTTCATTGGGTCCTGCTAATTTTAGATTTTATATCTGTTGGTGAATTTCTAAAGGAACAGAAAGTAAGGAGGGTAATGGTCCACCAGTAAGTTACCATCAGCTCCCTAATGATCAGAGGGAGTACAAAGGTTTCAAATTAAAGGATTCTGACTCATAACTTCCCTCTGCACTCTATATTCTAACATAATCAGCTCTTTTCTGGTAATCACAGTATCTGCATTTTAGTCCTCAGTTAATGAATATTAATAATTAATTAAGACCCAAGATTTATGTCAATGTTCACACACACAAAAGTTTAGACAACCTTTTTAATGCACAGTGCCACAATAAAAGAGTAGAGGAAGAACCCTTTACTTCCTTTAGGTCATGGGGCAGAGCTTGAAGGCGCAGTCAAAGAGGGGAGATATGGGCTATGCTTCCATTCAGCTTTTTAAGGAAGTACTGGGTGCTTCTGACAAACCAGTGTTTGATTTAGAACTGGGTATTAAAAGGTTAGTATACATTAACACTGAGTTTCCTTTGAACTTGTTTAGGGCAAACCATTTTGACCTACAGAAGTCACCATAATTCCATGCCTGCTCCCTCTGGCTTCCTATTACCAAGAACTCAATCAATTATTGAGCTGAAAAGGTCATCTAATCAAGTCTCTAGATTTCACATAGAGGTATATGGTTCAGTACCTGAACCAGGCATATAAATGCATTCCTTCAACAATGCTTTATTAAATGCTTACTGGGAGAAAGGTACTGTGCTAGGCACTAGGAAAAGAAAGGCAAAAATTAAATGGTACTTCCTTCATTAAGGAGGGAATAAATATCTTAAAGATTTCTAAGGAAGATAGCTCATAATTTCTTCGAAGAGCTTTATTTCAGTGCTTAATTACTCTTTCTGATTAAAAAATATTTTTTCCTTTTGTCTAATTTAAACCTTTCCATGACTACATAAGTAAGCCTTCTTCTTAGGATTTTTGTCTCTGCACATGGAGATTCAGTGGTCAATATGTTTCTTAGAACTTTTCCTATAGTTTAAAGAATTTTTGATTTTTTTACTTTAAGCAAAATAATCCTAAATCTGTTAGCTTTGCTTTATTTCCTATATTCTGTACTTTTCCAGACATAAATGTTTTAGAAAATGTGATTCAGTACTATCTCTGGTGGCTCCTGGTTTTCAAGTCTATGATTCTTACAGTCCATCCTTAATGATTCTGACACCATAACCCAAGCCTAGAGTTTCCTTGATAATCTTGCTTTAGGAGTTACCCATCTGGGAATGTCATTTATGTCATTAGTTCAAAGAGAGCAATGAATAACTAAAAGCTAGGCTATGACCAAAAGTTTATTTGAGGGATGATCACACATTGAACCTTGAGCTCTAAAAAAAAGGTGAAAAGATGTATTCATTCTCTTTTTAGTGAGCCTCAATCTTTTGAAACTTTCTGTCTAAGTGACAAAAAAAGCTGCTAAGTTTCAAGCAGAAATACAATCGTTTGAAAATTAAATAAGTAAAATCAGCCAAACCTGTTTTAGAATTCTCTAACCAGCTAGGGTTGTCATTCAGATGTTTCAGCAACCTAGAATATTATTCACTTACAATTCCCATGTTTATATGTGGAGTTTTCTGATGGAAACAGATATATCAAATGGTTTAGTGTTTAGGTCTGGAAGAAACCCTGCAACAATACAAAGCCCTCTTGAAAGTATAGGTGGGAAAAACGACTTTCCAGATTTGTTCCAATGGCTATGTTCTTCCTAGTAAGACACATCTAAATACAATGAGAATATTCTATTATGTGTAAATCTTTTTACAAGAATATAGTCATCATGAAGCAATTCAAGATTATTGGATTTGGATATGGGTTATTATTTTATGTGTCCATTCAAATATTAGGGGAAAAGTGGTTTGGGGGGGATGAAAATAACACTAATCCCCTTATACAGAGAAAATGTCCAGTGTTTGGAGATAAAGCAGGAAAAATGTGTCACACACACAAGAGTAGTGATGATAAGACTGGAACTTTAAGACAACTGGCATGTGCCTTCTGAAAGAGCCCAAAGAAAGCACAACTATTACATGAAACATTCAAATATCATTTTAAGAAAGTGGGTTTTCTTCTTATTTCCTTGTAATTATCCTATTTCTCCACTCAGACAAGTCCTATCTCTACTGGTCAACTTTATCGTAGCATTCAAGAACTCTGTCTAGCTTATACACAGGAAATAAAGAATAAAGCAAAAGAAGCAAATCTAAATCCCTTAACCTTAACTCCCTGTAGCAAAAGAACCTAGAAGATGTGAAAAGAATAATAACAACAAAAAAAATTAACTTTAAAAATCAACAAAATGAAGACAAGGACAGGCTCCCAGGCTCCCCCAGTACCTGGGATGGTTGTAGGTAAGAGGAAAGAAAGCACTCACCTCCCTGCTTACTTCGGTCAAGATAGATTGAAACCCTTCGGGCCAGACCTGTGAGGAAATAGGGATGACGGGATTGGTGTGAAGGGTAAGTTGGTCAGGCAAAACAAAATAAATTAAAGCAAAACAAAGCAAGATTAGAGGGAAACTCAAAAGAGAAAGAAAAATGGAATGAGTGCAGAAGAGAATGTTCAAATTCACAACATGCTTCCACTCAAAGGGAAGGGAATGATTTAGTTGTGACAACCTGCCTAGGAAATTATTCTTCTTGCCAAACATGTAAACAATTAACACTCTCTGGCTAATAACATTGATTTGATTATCAAGTATTTTTTCCCCTGTGGAACGTGTGTTATCTAACTGCAACATAAATGATGAATCTAACTAACTTCTGTGAATGCAGCATCAACTCGGCCACATTTGAGGGTGGGCCAAAGGCCAACAAGGAGCTGAAGAGACTGAGCAGGTACTTTTGTAGATGTCAAGATAAGTAATGAGCATGTCCAGGGATAACCAAGTTTACAGATGCTTTGTTTTTGGGAGGTAAATTTATGAAAAGGAATTAGCAGTGGAGGGGATTAAGTTCAAACCATCAAAAAAAAACTTCTAGAAAGCAGGAGAAATGTCAGGGTGGTAGAGCTTGACTCTAAGTGCACAATAATAGAGCTCTGTTGAGGTACATAAGACTTGGCTTGGTGAGGAAATGAAGCTGCTCCTTCTGTCAAAATAAAATAGCTCTCTGCTGGTCAATTTCTGTGAAATGAGATCTTTTTCATTTAAGAGCTTGAACAATAACAGATAGTGACTCATGGGAATTCAAGTCAGGGTACCGCTTCCCAAAATGACTCTTCAGGTGGTCTCATCAACAAAGTTCACTCCACGATCTGGGAAGATCTTGAGTAAAAACTTGCTTTGATTCTCTAGTCACTTCTCAATTTTTGTAAGTAATTCAAGAGTACGTGGGAAAGTATGCACAAGACTGTGTCCCCAGTGTGCACATGCGGTTGAACTGCTTCTGTGATGATGAAGAGACTCTGTATGTCTTTCCCCTGATAACAAAGAAACAAAGGACTACTGGAAGAGAACGCCACTCTCATCTCATAATGTGCTATCTATGACATAGATCAATAATACATCAATCACCTTCTGAACTAGGCTACCTAGCTAGCAAGTCAGAGCACAGTCAGAGTGCCAGAGGACCTTTAGACTACTGAAGACTGCCCGGTGCTTTGTCACTGTATGTTAATTCTCTGCCTTGGAAGCATATAAGACTTTCACCTGAGCATTCTTCAGATTGGTACACTGCTGACTTTCTAATACTTCTGAAATTTTTCTTGTATTATTTCCTGGAATATGGTGACATGGACTTTTAAATATTTTCGGAGGAACCAGTAATTCTTACTAAGCTTGTTTCTCTAGCTCTGTTCTTTTGATTTGTAGAGGTCTGTAGTCTTCCAGTTTTGCCATTCTGGTTTGGTTTTATTGTTTGATTTTCTAATTCTATGCATCTTTTTTTTTAAACCACCTCTGAGCCCTTCTAGTCATCAGAGACTCTTACTGCTTCACTAAGATTTTTCCCCAAGCAGTAGGTAGAGCACTACTAAGTCAGTTCTCCTATTTGTGGATTCTTCCATCGGGAATGTTATTTCCAGTGGTTTTTTCTTTATATCTCTTATTATAATTCTAAATCTGTAGGTTCTTGAGGTTTGTCCATTTTCTCTTCTGAAGGTAGACTTATTGCTGTTATAATTTCGTTCCTTCTTGCTGGAGATTTCTCCTGGCTTTCTTTTATTCATTATGTTAGTGACTCTTTTTACTTACTCAGTCCTTCATATTTGCTGTTTGTTTTCCCGTGACAGCTCTTTTCCTTTCTCTGTTCTTTTAAGTGAGACACATAGCGCTATCTTGGGGTGGGGTGTATAGGGGGAGTTGGGCTCAGTCTGCTATCTTGTTGAAGAAAGACTCTTATGTTCTCTCCTTATTTATTAATCAACAAGTATCAATTAAGTACTTACTATGTGTCAGGCAAAGACACTGTTGCTAGGCACTAAAGATACAAATATAATAAATAAAACTTTCCATCCACAAGGGACTTAAAAGGATATTAAAAATAAATGTGAAGAGAATAAATACAAAGTAGCTAACTACACAGTGTGGAAAGATTTAATGCAGAAGGCGGTGTTTTAGCTGCGTCTGGAAGAAATACAAATGATGAAGTACAGGTGAAGATGCAGGCCATAGCTAGCAGTGTGAAGGCATGGAGATAGAAGAGAGGTTATTGTTCTAGTCCCTTTAAAACCTTCTTTACAACATGTGCCCAATCTGTATTTCCAGCCTCGTTGAATTTTCATTCATGGCTCAGCCAATATCTCCACCTTCACTCTATATTAAAGAGGGAGGTCTTTGCAATCTACTCAGATATTAGAGTTCAGGAAGGGAAGTCATATGCAATGAGACTGGAAATAAAAGTTGGGGACATGTGAAGGGCATCAAAAGCTAAATAGAAGATAGTACATTTCTTCCTAGAAGTGAAAGGGACCTACTGGAACTGATTGAGCAGGGGAATCACAATCAGATATTTACTTAAGGAAAATCACCTTGGCCGTTACGTGGAGTATGAACTAGAATGGGGAGAGATTTAAGGCAAGGAGAGCAATTAGGAGACTGAGTTAATAATATAAGTGAGAGATGATGAGGACCTGAATTGGTAGCTGGCACAGTAGTAGAAACTAATAGAATAGAGAAAAGGGGTCAAATGTGAGAGAGGTTGTGGATGCAGAAACTGTAAAATCTGGCAAATGACTGGATATATGGGGTGAGGGAGAGTGAGGAGTCGAGGGGTAACACCAAGGTTACAAAACTGAGAGATGTAGTGCTTATCTTATGATAGCTTAAGGGGATGAAACAGTCTATTGAAAGTGTTTTTTAAAGGATGGGCTAGAGTTGTGAGAGACTGAATATTAGAGAGGGGATGGCTGAGGTTATAAATTGGCTGGAGAAGGAATTGGCAAGGAATGGGTTCAAGGACACATGTACATAGCTCTTGGCAAGGGTAAGGAACATTTTATTGTTAGAAGCTAGGGGATACAAAGAGAGTAGGAAATGAAATTTTGGGAAAGAGGGAGCTTGTGTTGAATGGCCTCAATATTTTCAGTAAAGTTAAGAGGTGAAGAAAAGGTTTGGAAAAGCCTTGGTGAGGAATGAGCTAGGGAATCAGTTTGGGAGGAACTGCTTCACTGCCATGGGGGCCTAGTTGAAGTTGGATAACATGAATTTATAATGTAGCCAGTCACTATGGTTATATGTGAGTAGGAGGTAAGGAGAAAGATGGTGGGAGTAATCCAAGGCTGAAGTTTGGCAAGGCATGAGTGATGACAGGCAAGGGGGCAAGAGATTTGAGTGTAGAAGACAGTGTAGAGTTGACTTGGTAAATTACAGGGTCAAAATTGGAGAGAAGAGCAAATAAAGATAGAGCAGGGGTAATGTACTGAGGGGTAGAGGAATTGGAAGTTCTGAGGAAGATGAAGAAGCAGTTTAGAAAGAGGTGAGACATAGGGGATAAAATGCTAGGAGGTTATGGTCGGAATATCAGTTTTTGATTATGGAGGGGCACACTTGCTGGAATGGTGAGATCTTGGGTGCATGAGGAAATGGTATGTGTCTCTGTACAATCTTTTTTATTTTCGCCACTTCATCTCTTCCAAGGATTACAACCTTGTAATGATCAAATCAGAAGTGAAGATTTGGAACTTTATGGGTGAGTAAAGGAAGGATTTAGAAGTAGGAGGGAAAGAAATATATAGCAAATGGAGCAGAAATTGAGAATAAAACAATGTTAATACCATTGTCCTTTGGAACCTAAGGAAAGGGGAGTATCACTAAAACAGAACTATGTTTATTTTCATTAATTGGAAGGGATCCTACAAAACAACATGGTACCATGACAGGGTATAGTAGGAAAAGTATTGGATTTGGAGTCAAGGGTTCTGGGTTTGAATTCCATCTTGTGTGATTGTGGCTCAGTCATTTAATATCTCTGGGCATCTGTTTCCTCTTATTTATGTCTGCAAAAAGAAGAGTCCCTTTCAGATTCAAATCTAAAATTTAATATTTTATTATTATCACTATTAGTCATGGAATATCAGAATTGCAAGGGACCTCAGAAATTTAATACAGTTTCTTATTATTTTGCAAAAGAAAATGGAGCCAGAGATGCAAGTGAATTTTGTCCAAGGATGTATGGCTAGTCAGTGGCAGAGACAGGAAGAAAACTCACATCTCCTTAAGTTTGGATGACCCTTTTTTCTACTGCTCCTTCTAAAATGAAGATGCAGAGCTTTCTAGAAAAGGTTTTTTCAAATGATTTCAGAAAAGCTACTTCCCTGAACTTTACTAAAGTCCCTCAAGCGTCTGCTCCTCCTTGGAAAATACCATTCTGATGTGCTTTAAAGTGAACAGATTATCGTACCCTTCACCCCCTCCCCCTACCCCCCGCAACAAAAGAGGGGTGGTGTGTGCAAGGTACCCAAGATCAGAGATGGCTCTTCTAAGCACTCTTGCTCCTTCATGTTATCCCACTTTCTGATATCCCTAGATGATCTTACTCATCTCATCAATGACTTTACAACATCCAGCTCTGCTTCTTTGTTCACATAACAGGCATGTATTCAGAAAGATGAGGAAGAGTGGGGCTGTTTGAATGAAAGGGAGATGGGTGGCAAGAAACCGAAATCCTTAGTAGTTATAACCTGCTCTGAATTCTTGGGGTCTTCAAGAAGTAAGATATTAATGAGAGCTACTGTTACTCGATGCTAGTGGCTTAGGTGAACTCCTTCATAAAATAAAAATCAAATTAGAGAAAGATCAGACTTGTGGGGGTCACTGCTTTTCAAGAGTATCTCTCAAAACTCAACATGTCTAAGACAAAACTTATTACCTTTTCCCTAAAACCTTTCCCTCTCCCAAGCTTCCCTACTTCTTTAAAGGGTACCGCCATCAGTCCTGTTTCCCAGGTTTATAGCTTCACCATTATTCTCATTGTCTCTCAACCAATTAGGCAGCAATTCCTGCCATCCTAACTTCCCCAACATTTCTGAATTCTGACCCCTTCTCTTTACTAACAAAGTCACCACTTAGTTCAGGCCTGCACTGTTTCAATGGCCTCATAATTGGTCTCCTAGCTTCAAGTCTCTCTCTACTCCAATCCATTCTTTACACAGCTGTCAAAATGATTTTTCTTAACTGCGATTCTAACTATGTCACTCCTCTAGACAATAAACAGGTCCCAGTTCAGGACCATGGGTCCACTGTAAATTCATGCTATATAAACTCAATTAAGTCTTCACTGAAGTATTGCAATTCATTTACTCCTTCTCTATTCTCCAAAATGGTTCTTTGCAAAGTTTTTCTTCTTTGCTCAAAGCCCCCATTCACCTTTCACCTGCTATCAGCTGAAGTCCTGAACTCATTATTTCCCAAGAAAGTCAAGGTCATAGTCCACAAACTTGCTCATGCTGTCCTCATTACACTACAAACCCTTAATACCATTCCCTCAAATCCCCTTTTACCCCAATTACTGATGAAAAACTAGACTTTTTTCTTGCCAATTTCTCTATATGTGACCTGGATCTACGTGTACCTTATCAATTGTCCGGCAGATTGCTCTCACTTGTATGGATGCTCTCTTCCTAGTTTTTAGTACTTCCTTAATAATTTTTTTTTCACTGCTGCCTACAAACATGTCTAAGTCTACCCTGTCATTAAAAAATCCTCACTAGAGCCAATCAATCATCTCTGGTAGCTAGTCATGTACCTCTCCTCCCCTTTTCAATCAAAATCATTGAAAATAGCCACCTATACAGGGTATCTCCATTTCCTCTCTTCCCACTTTCTTCTAAACTCCCTCCCCCCAGCCTCTCCTCCTGGATGCGTTCTCATCTCTGGGTTTTTATCTTACTTCTCTGAGCACTCTTCAGTCTCTTTTTGCTGGTTTATCATTCATATCATATCCCTAATTGGGGGGGAGGTGTTCTCTGAGACTTTTGTCTGATCCCTCTTCTCTCTAGTCCTATGGCTTCAATTATCACCTCTATGCAGGTGACTCCTTGATCTAGCTCTAGTCTCCCTTCTGAGCACCATTCTTGCATCACAAATTGTCTGTTGGATATCTTGAACTGGATGTCCCAAAGCCATCTCAAACTCAAACAGAACTCATTATCATAAAATTTGAGAGTTAAAGTGAAATGCCATCTAGTCCAACCCATACACGAAAAGAATGCATACTATAACACAGCCAGTAAGTGTTATCTAGCTTCAGCTTGGAGACATCTAAGGAGGGGAAACCCACCATTTCTCAAGGCAAAATATTTTACTTTTGGATAGCTCTAATTGGTGGGAAGTTTTTTTCCCCCCGGATATTAAGGCTAAATCTGCAACTCTTCCCTATGACAAGCCTTGAAATATTTGAAGACAGTGATCATATACACTTGCGTCTTCTCCAAACTAAACATGCCAAGGTCCTCCAAATGATCTTCGTGACATGGACTTAAGGCCCTTTACCATCCTGTTGTCTTCCTCTCTTGAGCTTATCAATGTCCTTCTTAATTCTCATAACTGAACACAGTATTCTAGATGGTTTGATGAGGACAGAGTAGAGTGGGACCATCACCTTCCTAATCCTGAGAAATACATTCCTGTTTCTTATGGCAGCTATATCACACTGCTGACTTACACTGATCTTGCAGTCCAATAAAACCCCCAGATCGTCTTCAGAACAACTGCTGCCTAATCATGCCTTCCCTATCTCATACTTAAATTGTTTTTGTGTACCCCAAGGTTAAGACTTTTACATTTATCTATTGAATTTTACCTTATCAGCTGCAGATCCATGCTCTAAAGCTCTAAAGATACTTAGGACTCCTGATTCTGCCCTCCAGTATGCTGGCTTTTGTTTCCTTTAGGAATAACTTATTCTTCCTTACAAATTGGAGTACATATAGGTGTTCTTTGAGTCCTTTCACCTTCTCCAGGAGGGAGCTCTGTCCTACCCTTGGAGCACAGATAAGGGTCATTTGGCGTGGGATAAAAAGTCTGAAATAAAGGCTAACTAGCCTGTCTAGTTAGAAATTAGGTAGGCCAATCTAAGTTTTCTGCTCTGTTACCTTTGCTGGTTCCAAGTTCCTCAAAAAGTATATTTGACCATTACTACTTCCAACATGCTGTTAAAATCTCTTTGCAAAGAATATTGGTTGGGAGTGGTTCTGGTGGAATCAGATCCTAAGACAAAGTGAACTTTTTCTGATTTGCAATGAGTCTCACTTTGGAAAAGCTCCCTTGATTCAGAAAGCTCCTGGCATCTGGCTCTTCCCATCAGACATAAGAACAAGTCAGATCAGCACCTTTTAATGTCAAGATTTCACAAAAATAAAGAGGAGAGAGAATCTACTAAAAAAGACAAGAACAGTAGGAATAAATGAAAGCATTCCTTTAATTGAACGCAAGAACAACCCCTGAAAGAGGAAAGTCATCAAAGGAAACATGTTAAAGGTAAGACTAAATATCAAATCTGGTTACACAAATTATAAATGAATACAGAGAATGAAAGGGAAAAGGGAAAGGATTTTTTTTTGATGTTTAAAAAAAATTAGGATTAGTGTAGGGATTAACTTAAAAAGGAGATAACAACTCCCATACTCCAATTATTTCATCTATTAGATGAATCCCTATTAACAGATATTAACAGATAATAAATAGCTGAAACCTTAAGTTTAGAAAGAAATGCTGCTAACGCACACATGGGTCCTTGAACAAAGAAAGCAAAGAAAATGCCACTTATGTCCTAAAGTAAGAGTTGCAATTATTTTGTATCCTAGCCTCTTATAAATGAATTGAGAGCACTTTATTTCCTTATCTAAGCTACCCAGTCTGGTTGTAGGTGAAAAACAAGACTAGAATTATGTTGTTCCTCTATATCTTTAAACCTGCAGGGAATAGCAAGCAGACTAGAAATGACTAATTTATGTCCAAACTGGAGGCAGGTAATAAGTTGACATGCAACATGCAATGCTGTGCAAAACATAAACAGGCAATCCAAAGTGATAATGAAATAAGTCAGTTGTAATCAGACTGACTAAATTTAGAGAACAGGAATACTGTTCCCCATTAGTTCAAGGAAGGCAAGTGGCCAGTACACTTATTCTTCAGGTCTTAGGGTGCAAACAGGGATACACTTAGGATAATCATTTTGCATTTTAGGAGCACCAAGATGGAATTTTATTTTTGTTCTAAAAACGGAAAAAACTTAGATATGAAGATACATAAAATGGTTTGTTTGTGACTCCTGTACTCGAATGGAGATGGCTTTGGGTTCTTAAAGTCAATTCTAATGAAGCATAAGTTCTTACCAAAGGAAAGGTCTTACCAAGCTGGAAAGGCTTTGGGTATAGGCCAAATAGACTATGGTCTGAAGTCTAGAATAGTTAAGTTTGGAGAGCTCATTATCAGAGAGCTGGCTAGTAGGTGGCAAATATTTTTGGTCAGAGAAACCCAAGGAACCATCTAATAAAGAATGGAGGGACTGTCATCTGCATCAATGGAAGGAATAACCACATTGCCGAAATATTGCTCTTCTGAGGTACTGAAGAAATGTTCATGATATGTTAGGAATCTGTGAGTGATCAAAGAAAACAGAGACTAAAACTTGGAAAAGCTTGATCCTTCTCTCCTAGTTCTAATCGTCAGGCAACATTTCCTCCTAGGAAACACTTTAAGCCACACCAAAGACAATGACATTACTTTCCACGTATCAATGAAACAGGCAAGTCAAATCAATGCTGAAGGGCTGAGATACTGACAGAAACCACACCAAAACACACTTATATTATATTTATCAGATTCTATCATAATTTTGACAGAGAAACAGGTTAGTTTTGTGTTACCAGGAAATCCCAAAGTGAACCAGACGCTACTGACAGAGATACTGCTGGAGGAGGAATGGAGCCACATGGATCACTTCAGCCAGCTCTGGAAAGGCATCCTTGGGTGATATGCTTTAGACTCTAAAAAAAAAATCCATGCAGACCTACCTCTTGTTGTTGGTAACATGTCTGAAAGCCCTTGCCAGGCAGTCACCATCTCAGGGTTCTTTTCCACATCTGCAAAATTCTTCCACACCCTGATGGCACCATCATCTGAAGAAGAAAAGAGAAGGACGTCAAAGGCACCGTCTCTCTCAGGCACTATTTGGGAGTTTTGGAGAGAGACAGGCAGTCAAAGGACCTATGTCACTGAAAAAGAATGAATATGTCACTTCATTTGGTAGACTGACTGATGAAGAAATGGACCTAGCCTTCTTGATTTGTTCCTTTTTTCTTTATATGCCTCTCTCTGCAACCCAGCCAAAAAAAAGATCATCCTGCAAAGATGTGAGGGTGCTTTATTATTTTCCTTTTCATGGGCAAACACACCTAGCTAACTACAGAACAGGTCCTTGAACCAATTTTAGCTTCTCCAGTGCCTCAGACTGTTATTTCCTTCTTATCAGTATTGAAGCACTAGTTGTAAAATCCTGCAACCTGTAAGAAGAACTATGACAAAGCCCAAACTCTGAACAGCATTCTTCACTTTGCCTATTCTGCTCCTCTCTATGTCAAGATTTTATGTGTTAAGAAAAAAAAGCAATAATTTCTAAGGAAAAAAAGTTTTTATGCCCTTTCACACTCCCTTCCCACATCATTTAATTATGCTCAACACACAAACTGTAGTTTCAGTGATGGAAACAACTGAAACCAGCTGGACCATCAAGATTAAGAAACTGAGTTGAGAACACTATTGTCAGTTCTCAGTCTGCTGAGCAGAGGAAAACATCCTTTCCTTTGATTTCCTTTGTTAAGTGAAGACACACCTTTCCCATGGCCTCATTTTGATAGGAGCTCATCAGAGGAGCTAGAGGGAGTGTTTGCCATGGCCTAGGCCTGACAGCTAGCCTTTATGGCTTAATACCAAATAGAACATTGAAAGAAAAAAGCCACATGGGTGTATTTCTTTCAGCCTCTTGCCTGTTCACTGGCTCAGTTTCCCTGTTTTGTATTTGCATTATTCAGAACTCATTAATTTCTTCACAAAACCCTTAGTGATTTGGGCACCTTGAACTGTCCAATGCATCTGCCCATTGTAGCTGATAATCTCAACTCATGCTTTGGAAAGAATTATATCATGCAGCAGGCACCTTTAGTAAATGTTTGTTCGACTAAATGAAATATTCTCATTCTGATCTTAACCTGATCTTCTTCACATCCTTTTCCCTTCACCTTGGTTTTGACTTCTCAATGATTCCTCTTTCAACTTGAATTCCTCTTCTTGCTTTCTCCCTCATCAGCTAAGAACACTTAGTTTATCCTGTCTTTTTTCCCCCTACCCTCACCATTAATCTGTCCTCCTCTTAAAAGTACTTTCTTGATTTTTAAAGGGATGCCACAGTCTCATCTATACTAAAATACACTTTTGCTGACAGGATTCTTTCTTTTCTATATCAAACTCTTGGTCAATCAATTCAACTCTACATTATCCTCTATATTCAACACCCATGGCCTCTTATCCTATTACTGATTATGTTTTGCTAAGCCTCGACCCTGGATTACTCCATTCTCTATTGCCCTTGTTCATATTTCATGTACTGTTGAATGAAGGTGAAGAAAATCACAAAATATGTTTCCCTCACTCTCAAAAACAATAAATTAAAAACCCTCACTTTATCTGAACATCCCTGCTAATTACTGTCCTTCGTCCCATTTTTTTTTTTTGCTAAAAAGCCTTGAAAAAGTTATCTATTCTCAGTGCTTCTACTACCTCTTTTCTCTTCTAAACCCTTGTCAGCTGAAGTTCCAACCTTATCATTCAGCTGAAGCTGCTTTCTCCAAAGTCACTTCTTATTTGCCAAATCTAATGACCTTTTCTTCATCTTCAATCTTTTTTGACCTCTCTGAAACTTCCGACACTGTGAGTGAACCTCTTCCCTGCCATACTTTCTCCTCTTCATGATACTGCTCTCTCTTGGTTCTCCTCCTACCTGTCTGACGTCTTCTCAGTCTCTTTTGCTAAATCATCATCCAAGTCACACTGGCTAACTATAGGTATCTGCCAAGGCTCGGTCCCACGGGGCTTCTTTTTTTCTCTCTCCATTTTATCTTGGCTGGTGTTCTCATCAGCACTCATGGATTCAGTTGCCATCTCTATGCTGATGATTCTCAGATCTATTTATCTTCATTCTTCTCTTCTGACCTCCATTCTTGCATCTCTACCTGCTTTTTGGACATCTTGAACTGATATCCCATAAAACATCTTAAACTCAACACGTCCGAAACAGAAATCATTATCTTTTCCCTTAAGTTACCTCCTAACTTCCACATTCCTGTCAATGCTACTTTCTGCCATCATTTCGATCATCTAGACTCACAACTAGGTGATATCTTGGACTTTTTACTTTCACTCGTTCAATGTATCTAATCTGTTGCCAGGTCCTGTCATTTCTGCCTTCCCAACATTTCTCATATATGTCCCCCTTTCTTCTGCGGTTTGGAATCTCTCTCCACTCCAGTCTAGTCTCATGCTCACCTGCCAGTAATCTTAAAGCACAAGTTTTACTTTGCTATTCTTTGCCCTTCACCTCTCCCCTCTGCCCACTCCAGTCACTTCGTATTACCTCCAAGATCAATTATAAAATCCTTTGTTTGGCTTGTAAAGCCCATCACAAGCTGGCTCCTTGCTACCATACTTTATTGCCCTTCACGTACTCTACAGCGAGAGCTTCCTTGCTATTCCTTTCATAGGACCCTCCATCTCTTGATTCTGTGCCTCTTCATTGGCTGCCCCATGCCTGGAATACTTTCTCATCATCTCTGCTTCCTGGCTTCCTCCAAGACTCAGACCAAATCATACCTTCCGCAAGAGGCCTTTCTCAATCTCTGCCTTCCCTCTGAGACTACCTCCAATCTGCCCTATATATATCATGTATGTGCCTAGTCATTTGCATGTTGTCGCTTCCCTTAGAAAGGCGAGCTTCTTTGGGGGAACAGGGCTGTCTCTGCTTTTCCCTGTATCTTCACTACTTACCGCGGTGCCTGGCATGTAGCAGGCATTTAATGAGTGCTTGCTGACTTGACTGATTATCTTCTCTAACCACCACTTCATATTGTTCCCCTACTATTCTCACTTCCTTTTCCTGTTATGGTAATGGGAAAACTCCAAAATGTAATCTCCAGCTGGTTTCATCTAGTGAAATTGTTCTGGTCCTGCCTGCTACAGTACAGAGAAAAAAAATTCTTATATGGTTAAAGGTTTCATGATAGAGCCTTGAAAGGCTCTTGAGAATATGAGAAACTGAAGAACAATGAATTCTGGTCACTGTTTAAATATTCAATACATTCTGAAGCAAACAGTCCAAAGGAGCAAAAAAAGCAGTTCAACTCATCCCATTTTGTTCTTATTCCTAAAATCTCTCAATAGCTTTCTTTTCCTCTAAATACAACAACAAAATTGCTCTGAAATTCAACATGGCCAAAAGGTAACTCATCATCTTTGCACCCAAATCCTCCTCCTCTCCAAACTTCCTTATTATTATGGAGGACATCACTATCACTTTAGTCACCCAGGTATGCAACCTTAAAGTCATCCCTGACCCTTCCCTCTTCCTCACACTCCATATCCAATTGTAATTCCACAACGTTTTTCACTTCCATCTCCTCTTCACTTTCCTTGTTTGTTTTCTCCAGTACTTCTTTATAACTTTTGATATTATTATTTCACACTTTTCTTATCTGAGATGTGAAATATTCTCTGACTTCATATAATTATTGTCATGCTTTTTTCTGTAGTTGCTTATATGTCTTCATTTTTATTTCCGCTGACAGTAAACATCTCCCTAGATTTCACCTCATTTGTTTTTGCTTGCATTACTCTTGTGTTTTAGCTCCTATACCCATCACATTCTCCTTTTACAGTCTCTAATACCAGAATCATCCATATAAACAAACACTCATTCTTCTAATTAGCCAGTAGCTTAATCCTGTAGCACAGAAATAGCATACATTTCTCTTAATGCCTGCTGACTTTTCATTGTGTTGAATCTGCTCACAACCTTCTTGGTCTTTTCCTCTGCAAGCAGTTTCCACTCCAGTCTAATATAGGGGATACTCAATAATAATTCAAATGAAGCTGCACTTTCTATTTCGAGGTGATGACAGGAACTGGTATTGATGATTTGGCAGAAACAGACTGCTGAGGGAAGTCTTCTTGCTGTTCAGTCGTTTCAGTTGTATCTGACTCTTCGTGACCCTATTTGGGGATTTCTTGTCAAAGACACTGGATTGGCTTGCCGTTTCCTTCTCTAGCTCATTTTACCAATGAGGAGCTAAGGCAGACAAAGTTAAGTGACTTGCTCAGGGTCACACAGCTAGTAAGTGTCTGAGGCTAGATTTGAACTCAGGAAAATGAGTCTTTCTGACTCTAGGTCTGGCACTGTGCCACCTGCCTGCCTTGGGGAAAGTCTTACAGTATGTCAATGAAAACACACAGGCTAAGTTTTTGCCTTTAAATGATATTTCATGTTGAAGTAATTTCCCTTATAATCTTTTGGCATTTTTATGATGATAACCTCCAATCAAGAGATTTTTTTTTAATTGGGAAGAGAAGAAATACAATCAGGACAACAGATTTCCTGAAATAGCAAGCATGGCTACCCCTCCAACTTAGCAGCCTCGAGGTCCCAAGCCTCCAAGTCCACCTGCTAATGCCCCTCATATAATACTTTCCTACCTCTGGTCCCATTTCTTTGACCAAGTGGAATGTGGCTTACCTGTGGCTGTCAGTAGCAATGAACAGTCCTGGCCATTCAGATACTCCATGGCAGTGACTCTAGTGTAGCGAGGATTTCCATTGTGGAAGTAGTCCAACTTCTCCCCTTTTTCCCAGTCCCAAAAACTTGGTGAGTATAAGGATAAAATAAAAAATGAAAGTGAGAACTGCATCTGTTTTATTAGAAGTACAAAGAAATCTCTATTAAATCAGTACCTTCTCAATTACAAAGGTTTATATTTATTACAAATTAAACTTGTTTTTCTCCTTGGGGTATCTGAATGCTTTTTTTTTTTAAAAATTAATGACTTTCCATAACATCCCTTGCTTTTGCAGAGGAAGTAATAAGATTAAATCCCCATTACAAGTCTTTCTGTTACAAATCTAGTTTTGATGAGACTATTATATGTACACTAAAACCAGGAAACCACTTTATCTTTATATACAGTATAAAAGTAACACATCTCAAAAACGTAACATCTGATTCACTGTCCTTTAACCTATAGTTATTACTTTGGAGCTTCACCCCTCTGTAATTCAACAGTAGTCAAGAGTAACAGAGAGGATGTTTTCAACCTTTAAGAGACCGGAAAAGGAATGAAGGATATCTCGCAGTCAATTTTTGAGACCTCCCTATTTGGAACAAAATGGAAGAGCCCCACATTCAGAGATGGGGGTAAAGTATGCAAAATTTCAGCATCCTTCAAATGTAAAGTTAAACCGTGTGGAAGTTAACATTTAGTTAATACTTAATGAACTCAGGAGAGTAGTTACCATGACCCTTACCAAATGCTGTCTTTATCAGCTACAGCTATGCAAGGGGTGAAGGGGTGGAATTTGACCACTGAGGGAACACCAGGGTTCCTATTAAGGAAGATCTGATCATCTAGTCTTGTAATACCTACAAAAAGAAATGGAAAAGAAAGTACCTGGTAACTAATCTGAATTTCTGTGCTTATACCAAGAGATTGAGTATAGTGCCTTGGACTAAACACTGGAGAGAATACAAAAGGATTCATACTCATATGTGAATGAAACCTAGGCACATCTGAATTTCTATAGCAAGAATAGTCTATGCTAGTATGATTGTATATAACATTGCCCTTATTTTTTACCTGTTGCAACATTTATTTAGACTATAGATTTTATGAGGGTAGGAATCATGTCTTCTCTTTCTTCATATGGGAAATGCCCTCTGGAAAACCCCTCTACATGCACCCTTGATCCCATTCCATCCCATCTTCTCTGGTACTTTATATGCATTGTCATCTCCATTCTGTACTTTATCTTCAATTTCTCCTTGACTTCTGGCTGTTTTCCTGAGGGCTACAAACATGTCTATGTTTTCTCCAACCTCACTTAATCTAGCATCCCAGTTAGCTATTGCCCTTTATTTTTCCTCTCATTCTTGTCTAAACTCTTTGAGAAAGCCCCCCCTCCTTAGTGCTTCCATTTCCTCTCTTTTCACCAATGACCTCTACTGCCAAATCCAATGGCCTTTGTTCAGTCCTTCTTGGCACCTCCCCAGGCTCTGACACTGTCAGTCATCCTCTTGTCTCTTCATGACATCACTTTCTCTTGGTTTGCCTCCTACCTGTCTGGACACTTCTGAGTCTCCTTTAATGGGATGTTCTATTACCTCATCTCACCCTGGTTTCCTTCTCGGCAGATGAAATAGCAACTTCTGGTCCTGCCTCTCCTCCCCTCTACCCCACGCCTGTCTTCTGAGATTATTTTCCATTTACACTGTATATATCTTTTGCCAGTTATCTCCCTTAGAGTCACATTACAATGTGAGCTCCTTGGGGACAGGGAATGTGTTTTTGCCATTTTTTGTATCCCCAGTCTTTAGCTCAGTGCCTGGCACATAGTAAGCAATTAATAAATGTTTATTACTTAAAAAATGTCTGGAAAGAGAGGGGATTAAAAGTGTATAATGAAGAAAAAATTTAGAACCTAAGGAGGAGGGACTTAGATTGCCTCTTGGATAAATGGGGAATGGCTGAACAAAATGTGATATAAGAATGTAATGGAATATTATTGTGCCATAAGAAATAATAAAAGTGATGACTTCCAAGAATCCTATATAGTATGAAGTGATACAGAATGAAATGAGTAGAACCAGGAAAATAATTATACAAGGACAGCAATGTCTTAAAGAAAAACAATTTTGAAAGACTAAGAACTCTGATCAATGCAATGACCAACCATGTCTCAATAGGATCTATGATGAAGTATATTACCTTCTTCTTAAAAGAGAGGTGATGGACACAAGAGATACATAATTTTGGATTTGGCTACTATGTTTTGGTTGACTATGCTGATTTGTTGCAAGGTTCCCCTCATCCCCTTCTGTGAATTTTTAATTAGGCAGAAGGACTGAGGAGAGAGGGGAAGTTAGCAATAGTTATGTAGAAGAGGAGGAGGGACACTGTAACACTGAAAAATGTACATATGAAAACAATGAAGTTCAGAAAGAAGAACAAACAAGCAGGACAGTTTTGAAAGTAAAACGCAGAATACGTGTGAGTGTGTGTGTGTGCATGTGTGTGCACGTGCGTGTGTGTGTGTGTGTGTGTGTGTGTGTGTGTGTGTGTGTGTATTGGCTAAAAAGCAAGTAATATGCATGATTTCATTCAGAATCCTCTTTTGTTTCCATGTGGAAATGCTCTTAAACATTTTTTTTTTATGTCTCAGGTCAGAATAAAAAAAGGTCCTGAAACATTAGAATTAGAAAGAATTTCTTAAAGTTACTTTTCAGAAGTACGGTGGTTAAGAAGCACATAGACCTTATTATCTCAAAAAATGACATAGGCTGATAATTTAAATGCATTCAAAAAAGGTTTGAATATCTTCTGGGAATACAAATGCAAAGTAGCATTAACAATGAAATGGCCAACCATAATTTGCTATGCAGTAGGAAATACACACACACGCACGCGCGCGCACACACACACACACACACACACACACTTTTTCTATGTGTTGGTATCCTCATAGTTTTTATAAGTTCCTGTTCTTGAAAGTACTTGAATAAATCTGGCTGTTCATCCTTTGTACTCAAAGAGGACCAATGACATCACGATGTTGGGGTCAAAGCACACAGTATTTGTAAGTGCTTATTCTTGAAAGTACTTGAAAAAAACTGGCTAGATAAAGGGTTAATGTATTAAATGGTTTTGTTACCATTCTTTTTTTCTTTAGGTATCTCACTTCTTCAAAAATAGGACATATTATCATCAATTTATGAACATCCATCCCAGCCTCATTTCATCCTTATGACAAGGAGTTTAAGTTAATCAGACAAAGGATGACCAGGTTGTAAGGTCTCAACAATAGCTAAACAGTACAGCTTTCATGTGTTCTTCATTTTCACTTTAATATTTTGATGGTAGAACTCTAGATATAGTTTTGATCCAAAGAAGTTAAAGGCAAAGGTGATACTTCAGATTCTCAAATTATTAAGAAACCATATGTACATTATGGATGTTAGCACAAGAGATCCACTACCATTGAGGATGCAGCTGAAGGATGGACCAGGGGTAATAAAGGGAAATGGAGCATGGAATGGAAAATAGAAAATGGAGAAAAATCAACCATCCGAGTATAGGACTCTCAATGGGTGAGACTGGTCCTCTGGCTGATAACAGAGTTTACTTACTTGGTTAATCTGGTTCAAAGTGTTAAACTTTGTTGGTTTTCAAATAAAGGCAATACTGAACCCAAACTCTGAATATGATAAATAATTGAAAGAGGGCATGATTTAAAATTAGTGTTCAGTCATTCTCAGTTTTAAGTATACAGGTGCTATTTTGACATCTTGCAATCTCTCCTTTGCTTATTTTTATAGCAGTTCAACAGTCCTCCTGACAAACACATCTCATCCCACTTTACTAAGTCTGAGAAAGTGAATCTAAATCTGGTCTACACAAAGATGGCCTATTCTGTTTGCAAAATCCCAGCTTTGGTTTCCTGAACACCTAGATATAATTTTACTATTTAATTCTGACCTGAAACACTACCGTAGAAACTCTCTTTTAATGTCACAGGCCCAGATAGCCTCTAGCTATTAACTGTCTGAGGCAGATTCAGCAATAGATTGTCTTGAGCAATAGGTTAACCAATTCATTTAAGAAATTTAAACTGAAAGGCTGAGGTCTCAGAGAACTTCCATCCTCTAAGGAAAATAATTTCTGGATATAACAGTTGAGGGAAGTAAGGTGTTGAACACTGGTTTCAGAGAATGATCTAGTTCCACTTTACCTAGGAAGATATAGAAATGCTTTTTGGAGGAGGTGCTACCTGCGTTGAGACTTGAAGAGAAAGATTTTAATAGGTGAGGATGGAGAGTATTCAAAGCAGGAGGGGATGGGCTTGCAAGTAAAAGTTGGCAGGATGAGATTGGCTAGTATCTAATTTGGCTGGAATGTAAAATGCATGAAGATGAATGAAGTAAAAATAAGGCTAGAAAGGAAGGATGGAGGCAGCTGGTAAAGGAGACATCAAATGAGGTAAAGCAGAAAAAGCATCTATATAATGCCCAGTATGTGCCAGGCACTGTGCCAAGCCCTTTTTATAAATATTACCTCATTTGATTCTCACAACAACTGTGCAAGGTAGATGCTATTATTGTACCCATTTAATAGTTGAAGAAATTGAAGTAAATAGAGGTTAAGTGACTTGCCCAGAGTCACACAACTAGTAAGTGACTGAGGTCAAATTTGAATTCAGGTCTTCCTGATTTTAGGCATAGCATTGTACCCACTGTACCACCAGCTGCCTCTAAGATGATAAATTTCCAAACATTTGTGAGCTTTACCTATTTTGCTGACTGCTATCTCATGAAGACATGAAAAGTTATAAAGAACCAAGATTAGCTTTCAATAGTGCACTGAATATACCTGTTAATGAAACATGAGCCAGAGACATAATAAAAGGGAAAAAAAAAGCCCATAAGTGTAAATGAGGCTATCCATAAAAGTGTTTCAGAAATATCACTGGGCTTGAGAAGTAAACAATCATTTGTTATGCTCAGTGGAGCAAGGGTGTATACTAGAACCATTTAGATGCCTGGTGAATATTATGAAATCACATAATTCAGCTTAGCTAAATAACCTGGTTTGGACGGATGAATAATTGGAATGGCATTTGACAAAGGCGCCGCTCTGGCAGTACCCTTTAGCTCAGCTGAGAGCGACAAGAGTTTATCTTATCGAGCCCTTCTTACGGCTTTAAAAAAGTAACACATATTATTCATCAGAACCTTACGGGACAGGGAGAAAGGCCAAAATGGTAAATCAATAGAATCTGTTAAGAGTTTCTAAATTATTGATTTCTTGCTAGATCTCCTTTGGCAGTGCTGGACCCATCATCTACAATCAGTATAGTTCTTGAAGGCTCTGGCTGCTGACTTGCAAACCCAAGGCCCTTAGAGTTTCTGCATTCGCTTAAAATGGTATAGTTGCATCATTTCTCAAAAGGGGAAAGCCCACCCTTAATTTGCTAGCTCACACTGAAAAAAAACCCCCCAGCTACTCTTCTTTTGGTGTTTATTCTGATTAAACCGGGCTCTTTCATCACTAGACTTTACTGAGTGGTACACTGTACATGTACTTTATTTCTCTGCAAAGATCATTTTTGTACATCTGATCGGTATGGGTAACAAATCAGCAAACACACTATGGTTTGGGCTCTTCAGGAATAATATAGATATGATATAAGTCATTTGTTCTTTCCTCCAAATTTATTTCTGATACTTACCTGATGAAAAGCCATTTGGTGTGTTGTAGAGTGCTGTATTTGGAGTCAGGAAGGACTTAATCCAAATTCTTCCACAAACAATGTTCTACCTGGGTGACCTTGAGCAAGTCACTAGCTCTATGTACTACAGTTTACTTGTCTGGAATATGGAGAATCTATACTAATGAATTCACAGGATTATTGTGAAGGTCAAGTGAGATAATATAGGATGGAGAGAATTTGGGTGAAGATTGAAGGAGGTAGCAATGGAGATGATATTGTTAGCAAAGTATATTATGGACTACTTAGATAGAAAGAGAAAACCAATGAAGACTTTGGGAACCAGATCACAATGCTGGCACAGAAGTATAGCAGTGATGGGGAATTTGAATTCTTCAGTTATGTCATAGTTCTCTGAGTAAAGCAGAGTAGCTAATAATGTCTTGGTTTGCCTTAATAATAACTTTATCTTTCTAAAACTAGAATCAATCAGAGTCAATAAACATTTATTAAGCACTTACTATGTGCCAGTTACCATGCTAAGTTCAGAGGATGCAAAGAAAGGTAGAAGACAGTTCCTGACCTGAAAGAGCTTGCAATCTAATGGGGGAAGAAAACATACAGAAAGAAGCTGAAAGGCTAGAGGGGGGTAGGAGAGGTGGTTACCCAGCATGAGGGCAAGATGAGGCCCTGCAGCCAGGGTGGGAAATGATCTGAGTTGTGAGTTTCAGAGTAGATCACATCTTGCAGAATGATGAAATTCTGGTGATCACACAAGCCAGGAAAGAAGCCAGGTGGGAAATGGTGAGGCGAGTTCCTCAAACTGAGGATCTAGAAGCAGTACCACATTCTACCCCCCTCACCCCCCCTCTCCAATGAGAGGAAGGGAGAATCCCCTAGGGACAGGAGGTGCTGAGGAGGTGTGAACTTCAGAGCTGATTTCTTCTTGATGATGAGAAAACAATGAAGAAAATGGCTATTTAGGACCACTTACAAGGAGTTATATGTTGAAGTAGAAATGATGGTAACACTGGGAGAAATGATGGAAGAGGAAGAGAAAGGTAGTCATAATCTGACATGCATGCTAGATTTTGGAAGAGTAGATTTTATGGTTACAGAGAAAGTATAAATAAGATCCTATCAGCTCAGAAAGGCTAGAAGCTCTACAAAATGAAGTTCTGAAGACACAAAGAAGAACAATTCCAATGAGAAAGGGAGAATTTTGTCTAATAGGATTGTTGTGAATGCACATAGAACTCAACAACCTATTTAGACTTAAAAGATATGTATTATTGTACCACAGTACTAAACAATAGCAACTGTCCCAATTTTCAAAATAAGGAAGAGAATAGGTATTGCTAATGTTAGGCTGGTGATTTTGATGTGGATACTTGGTGAAACTTAAAATGTATTATTAAAGAGGCCAGGTGGACTAGATGACCTTCAAACTCCCAGATTCTGTGTTTACTGCTTCCACAACAGGAAGCAAGGGTCATCAAGAGTAGGCATGGACTTATTAAAGAGAGTCACATCGGAGTAATCTGTTTTCCTTTTTTTTCTTTAAATTTTTTTGTGTTTTGTTTTGTTTTTTGGCTAGGCAATGGGGTTAAGTGACTTTCCCAGGGTCACAGAGCTAGTAAATGTCAAGTATCTGAGGCCACAATTGAATCAGGTCCTCTTGACTCCAGGGCTGGTGGTCTATCCACTACATGACCTAGCTGCCCCTTATTTTCCTTTTTTGACAGGGTTACCAGATGGGTAGAACAAAGGTGTAGTAATTAGAGATTATGTAGATTTTAGTGAAGTACTTATCAGTTTCTCACATTATTCCTGGAATCAAGATAAAGGGATGTAGGCTAAAGAATAGTACAATGAGGCATATTTAGAATTGACTGAATGGCTGGGCACAAAAAATAATTAATGGTTCAATGTCAACTTGCAAAGCAGTCTCTAGTGAAGGGGTGGGGAATCTGTGGACCCAAGGCCACATGTGGCCTTCTAGGTCCTCAAGTGCAGCTCATTGACTTGAATCCAGATGTCACAGAATAAATCCCCTTAATAAAAGGATCTGTTCTATAAAACTTGGACTCAGTCAAAAGGCCTCACACAAGACCTAGAGGCCACATGTGGCCTTGAGGCTGCAGGTTCCCCACCCCTGCTTTAGTGGATTGACTCAGGTACCTGCACTAGGTCCTGTGCAGTTTAACATATTGATCAATAACTAAGAAAGGCAACATGTCATGCTTACTGAATGAGTGATGAAACAAAGCTACAAGGGATAACTTACATGTTGGATGATAGATTTAGGATTGTAAAGTCCTTAACACAGTGCTTGGCACATAGTAAGCACTATATAAATGTTAGCTATTATTTTAAAAGATCTCAACTGGCTGGAATATTGGATTGAACCCAAGAAGATTAACTGGGAGAAGCATAAAGTCTTATATCTTGGTTCAAAAACCCAATTTCCTAAACATAAGATAAGGAAGGTAAAGCTAGAGAGGCGTTTGTATGAAAAAGATCTGGGGATTCAAAAGACAAAGAGAAAAGAGATCCAGACATGCAAAAAAAAATTCACATCTACTCTTTTTGTAGTGGCAAAGACATGGAAACTATAAGGCCATCAATTAGAGAATGGCAGAACGTGTCATGGTGTATGAATGGAACAGCAGTGTGCCATAAGAAATGACATAAGAGATGGGCTCAGAGAAACCTGGGAAGACTTGTATGAAATGATACAGAATAAAGTAAAAAGAATAGAAAAACAATTTACTTTTGATAACAACATTGTAAAGACAAACAATACTGAAAACCTTAACTTGGCAGTGCATTGCAATGACTAACTACAATTGTGGAGGACCAGTAATGAAGCAGGCTAACTACCTCATGTCAAAGAGGTGATAGAATTAAGATGCAAAATGAGATGTACAATTTGGGACACAGACACTGTAGGAATGGAAGTGAGAGGGAGAAAAAAACGCTGACTAATCAAAAAATTCTAAAAACCCTGAACCCAAAACAAAACAGTTAGCATTTACAGTACAAACATTTGCATAGAGCTTTAAAATTTGCAAAGCACTTTATATGTTATCTTATTTAATCCTCACAACAACCCTGTGATGAGGAAACTGAGGCTCAAAGAAGTTAAATGATATGACCAGGATCACACAGTCAGTCAGTACAGGGAGAGGCAGGACTTGAACACACATTTTCCCTGACTCCAAGTCCAGCACTCTACGCACTGAGACATCTAGCTGACAGCTTAACAAACAAAAAATACAAAACAAAACCAAAAAATGATCTGGGTGTTTTTAGTTCATTGCAAACTGAATATATGTTAATAGCAGCACCCCAGAAACCTCATCATGATTTAGAGGTAACCCTGGTTTCTTTCTGTTCTTCTTTTTTTTTTTTTGGGTGAGGCAATTGGGGTTAAGTGACATGCCCAGAGTCACACAGCTAGTGAGTGTTATGTGTCTGAGGCTGGATTTGAATTCAGGTCCTCCTGACTCCAGGGCTAGTGCTCTATCCTCATAACCCTGGTTTCTTGAAGACTATGTTAGTGGTGAGCAAAGCTCTGGCACCACAGGCCGTGACTATCCCATGCTATGCACAAGGGACTGTAGGCCCAGGGTTGGGGATGGAGTGCCTTGTTTGAGAAATAGCAAGGAAGCCAGTGTCACGGAATTGCAGTGTATATGCAGGATGAAGGTAGTAGGGGAGTATAACGTATACAACTGGAAAGGTGAATGGGGGGTGGGCAGGATTATAAAGGACTTTGAATACCAAACAGAGGAGGTGATATTGCTTCTGGAGGTGATATTAACTTTAGCAGAAGTTGACTGAGCAGTGAGGTGATATGACTGGACCTGTGCTTTAAGAAAATCACTTTGGAGTCTGAGTGGAAGATGGGCTGGAGATTTTTCCCAAGGAGGACAATCAGGATGGAGAAGGTACAATACCATAAGACTGGCTGAAATCTGATGATGTTTAGTCTGGAGAAAATTTGGCAGGGGGGAGGGAAAAGGAAAAGCACAGGAGAGATAGAGAGACAGAGTGGTCATGTTAAGTATCTTCAAGTACATGAATGACCATAACACATTAAGAGAGATTAGACCATTTCTGCTTGCATTACAGGGCAAATCTAGGGACAATCGCTGGGAGTTTTAAAGAAAGAGATTTAGAAATGTTCTAAATTAATACTGATTAGAGAAAGGCAAATGAAAACAACTCTAAAACAATCTATCAGACTGACTAACATTATAGAAAATGAAAATGACAAAGGCTGGAGAGGACAGGGAAAAATAGAGACACTAATGTGGAGCTGTGAATTGGTCCAACCATTCTGGAGAACAATTTGGAATTATGCCCAAAGTGCTATGAAAATGTACATAAAATACTCCTTGGCCCAGCAATATAACTACTAAGTCAGTATTCCAAAGAGGTCAAAGAAAAAGGAAAAGGTCCTATAGGTATAAAAATATTTACAGAACCCCTTTCTGTGGTGGCAAGGAATTGGAAATTGAGAGGATGTCCATCAATTGAGGAATGGTTGAACAAGATGTGGTACATGATTGTGATGAAATATTACTGTGCTATAAGAAATGGAGAGGGGGGTGACTTCAGAAAAATCTGGGAGGACTTATATGAACTGATGCAGAGTGAAGTGAGCAGAACCAGGACATCATTTTATACAGTAACAGCAATATTGTAATGATGATCAACTGTGAAAGACTTAGCTACTCTGACTAATACAAAGGTCCAAGATGATTCTGAAGAAATCATGATGAAAAATATTATTCACTTCCAGAGAGAGAGAACTGATGAATTCTGATTGCAAATTGAAGTACAATTTTTTTCATTTTATTTTTCTTGCCTTTTTTTGTGACATGGTTAATATGAAGATATTTTACATGATTTCACAGGTATAATCGATATCATTGTTTACCTTCTCAGTAGGTGGGGGAGGGGCTGGTGAAAGAGAATTTGGAACTCAAATTAAAAAAAGAATGTTGGAAATTTAAAAAAAAAGATTTTTTTTAAGCAAAAGGAAATTTAGGAAAAACTTCTTAATAATTAGAGCTACCCAAAAAGAGAACGGACTGCTTCAGAGGCAATGGGATGAATAATTATTGGTTATTTTTACAGGGGCAATTCTTTTTCAGGTATTAGTTGGTTTAAATTACTTCAAATCCCTTCATTCTGAGATTCTTTGATATTCATGGAGTCAGAGGATCTGCAAAGTAGATGCACAAATTTCCACAATATTAAACTGTTAGGGTTATCTCCCAGAGGTTTTGTGTACTTCTGTTCCTGCCCATTCTGGACTATGAAAAGTGCAGGCCGCTACATAGGTTAAGGAGAAAATGTCCAATTGTCCTCATCTGCTTCTGACACTGATGCCTCATCACAGCATGGAAGTGTTTCTATTTTCTCAAAAACTCTGTCAGTAGAGAGAAAGATCTGGCAGATTCTCCCAAGTTCATGATGCTTCCAATAAGGGCCCTGTACTGAATGCTTATCTGTTTCATATAGATCAACCTGGCTAAATCTGCAGGAACTCAATAGCAGATTAGTTGTATGGTGATGAAATTCTTGGTCAAAGCAAATCATGAAGACCACCTATGAAAGCACAGAGGGCTTACGATCTACAAAGGAAGTATCCATACTGAAGAAAGAAAAAAATCTTAATGGGTAGTTTTCTTCAATAGGAAAAAAAGTCTCCTTCCCACTCCTCAATTCTGAAAGTGGAAAAGAAGCAAGTCAAATGTAGCATTTCAGGTATTATATGTGTGGAGGCCCTACTTACCCTTCTGGATGATCTGCTGTGCTTGCTTCCTCACACGTGTGTTTCGTAGAAACCGCCACTCTCGCTCTTTTCGGATTTGGCTCTCTAGGTCATGTTCTTCTGGGATCTTTGAACAACAACAACAACAAAAGATGAAATCAAGCTCTGTGGCCTGAAAGAACATTTGAAAAAAAGTCTTTTTCTTCATGTTTTCCTTAAATGCTAAAATAAATGATGGAGTTGGTCTGGAGAAAAATGGCATTTTGGTCAGGGCCAAATGTCTTTTGATGTGTAAAAATAGACAGCCAGAATAAAGAGCATTTAAAGGGCTTCCCATTTTTAAGTCCTGTGATTAAGTGGCTAATAGTTGGAGAGCCATTATATTGCAATGTATATCCAAAATGGAGAAAGAAGAAAGTATATATGTGGACAGCTTGACAGGGCTCCTGGGGTAGGGCCTACAGTTGGTGGGTGGAGGCAGTGGGAAGTTTAATGGACTTTGTACTGAGAAGAATGGATTGAAATTCCAGCCTTGACTCTTAACTTTCTGTATAACACTGAGCAAGCCATTTCACCTTCTGGTTGAGAACTGTCTCAATTACGGATAATCATATTTGTACTATCTACTTTCCAAGGTAAATATTTTATAAACCTAAAGTGCTTTACAAATATGAGTTGTCATCATTGCCAACATCATTATTAACTCTTCTCATCTTTTTGAGGGGTTCAGATATAAATGGCAAAGGAGAAGTCATTGCTATTATTATTTTGCTATTATTCTTTTATATTTGATTTTTGGGGGAGACTATTGTACAGCTGGATAAAATACCTACTTTTGAAACTGAGAGAGTGCTAGGGCAGCTAGGTGGCACAGTGGATAGAGTGCTGGGCCTGGAGTCAAGGAGGCTCATCTTCCTGAGTTCAAATCTGATCTCAGACATTTACTAGCTGGGCAAATCACTGAACCCTGTTTGCTTGGTTTCCTAATCTGTAAAATGAGCTGGAGAAGGAAACGGCAAGCCACTCTAGGATTTTTGACAAGAAAATTCCAAATGGGGTCACAAAAAGTCAAACATGACTGAAAAACAACAATAACAACAACTAAAATGTTAGGATTTTTTTTTTTGCAGGTTCTCTGAACGCTTCTTTGGGAAGAACTCTAGTAACATATAGGACACCAGTGATGACATATGATCCGGTTTCTACATACATGACTTTAATCTTGTCCTGTAGGTCTCCATAGTTTGAGAGCTTTTCCTTCCATGCTGTTTGGAGATTATATGTATTCAGCATGATGATATCTATTAAAAATGTTTTTAAAATTTTGTGGACCATATCATGTTTGTGATATACTTCATAATAGTCTGGTGCTAGTACAGTTTATTTGCTAAATTCTTAAGGATATTTAGAGGTTTACATGCATAGTTCAAGGACTTGTTATCTATTAGCTTATAAAGAACTGGGGGCTTCTGGAGTATAATTCCAACCACCAGATTGTCTCTAAGTATTGTTAGATGCTAAATTTTTGTAACTTGCAGTGATATACTGCAGAGTTTCTAGTATTTTACCGCATAATCTGTATCAGTGATGATAATGTGATGATTAGTGCTGGTGTAGAGTGGGTGAGAAAAGTGGTGTATGGTACAGGCTGTAGAAGAGCATGAAGTGGAGAGGAATGAAAGGTTGGGGGTGAGGCAAAAGGTATCCTTCACTTCTCTCTTCTTGAGGAGTCACCTTTGCTACTGGTTTGCTACCTCTTCTCAGCTTTCCCTTTACACCTATTTCACTTCGCAAAATGCCAAACTGGATTCAACAAGGCATTCTACTTCTATTGGACACAAGGGAGGTTATTTCCAGGAAAGTTATCAAGGACATCTCTCAATATTGAGCCAGCTTATTATCTATTTCCTTGTTTCCCCCTTAAACCAAAGGTAACTTGGGTAAGATCCTAGTTCTCTGGTGCAGAGCAAAGTAAGCATGCTATCCATCTCTTGACAGAGAAGTAATAGACACAAGGTGCAGAATGAGGCATACATGTTTTGTATGACTATGCATATTTTTTACAAAGGGTCCTCCCCTCCACTGGGGGTGGAGGAAGTGGAGAGAGAAAAATAAATGATTATTAAGTGAAAATATTAACTAATTTTAAAAAAACCCACTCTACTTCTCTAAACATATAAGAATAAGAATTAGTCTGATATAAACCAGCTCTAAGTGTTTTGTCTAGATTCCCTTGGTCAGCATGCATGGGTTGCAGAAATGTTCTGTGCTACCACATCAGAGCTTCTATGCATCCCAACTAAGGCACAGCCAAACAGTACTCAAACTTTTGAATAAGGTTCTGAGAGTTAGTGGTAATGCTATGGAATCAATAGGCCTACCTCTGAGGTTGACAATCAACTACAAAGCATTCTTATAACAAATTATTTGGGCTCTTAGCAAAAGTGGAAAGGTAAAGGATCAGAACCATGGGTGTATTTTCTGCATCTATCTCTCCATGCAATAGTGTTATATTAAATATACACATATGTACCTAGTGGAGGAATGGATATATTTTCTATTTTCAGAAATGAAAATATAAGATATTAGGAAGGAGGACAGCTTAAAGTTGTGCTTGTCTACTTTATATGCCAAAGGAATCAGAGTTATCAAGTTTAGAGAAAATAAGACAATAGTGAATTTCAAAAATTCGCTGTGGTATAATAATAGAAAACTGTTGTTTTCCTTTCCCTACATTACATCAAGAAATCTTGGGTTAGATACTCATAAACTAAAACTGGATATTAAAATGTTATTGAACTTGCGTTCAAAGCCTATATCTGGTACAGATACTAGATGTATAACCAAGGGTAAGTCACTCACTTACCTTCTCTGAGCATCAGTTTTGTTATCTGTAAAATGGGGATAATAAAATCTATAGTAGGTACTATATCCCAGCATTGTTACAAGGCTGAAATGAGCTAATGCATATAAAGTGCTTTGGAAATCTTAAAGTGCTACATAAATGGCACTTATTGTCAACAACAACAACAAGGATGCTGGAAATGGATATTTCTGTTGATACGAAGTTTGGAAAATTGTTATTTGCTAAAGCTCTAAGAAGCCTTATATGCTGTTCAAATTCAGTTCTGGGTTATTTGGATTAAGGTCAGTGTTTCCTCCCTACTACAGATCCAACTCATGGGTGATTAAGCTCATCTCCAGAGGAAAAACATAGCTTGAGACAGAATGTTCAAAACTACCTTATTTTTTTTTGTTAGCTTTTATTTAGTATTCTATTTTTTCCCAGTTACATGTAAAAACAATTTTAACATTCATTTTTAAAACTTTGAATTCCAAATTCTCTCCCTTCTTCCCTCCCCACTCCATCACACTGAGAAGGCAGGCAATTTGATGTAGGTTATACATGTATAGTCATGAAAAACATATCCTTAACAGTCATGTTGTGAAAGAAAACATAGATCAAAACAAAAAAAAACCCACAAGAAAAATAAAGAATGTAAAAAAAATTATGCTTCAATCTGTATTCAGATGGTATCAACTATTTCTCTGGGGAGAAATAACATTTTTCATCATAAGTCCTTCGGAATTGCCTTGGATCACTGTATTGCTAAGAATAGCTGAGTCATTCACAGCTGATCATCTCACAATATTGCTGTTACTTTGTATACTGTATATTTCACTCTGCATCAGCCCATGCAAGTCTTTCCAGGTTTTTCTGAAAGCATCTTGCTCATCATTTCTTAGAGTACAACAGTATTCCACCATAATCACATACCACAACTTATTCAGCCATTCCCCAATTGATGGGCATCCCCTCAACTTCTAATTCTTTACCTCCAGAAAAGAGATATTATAAATATTTTTTGTACATATAGGTCCTTTTCCTTCCTTCCTTCCTTCCTTTCTTCCTTCTTTCCTTCCTTCCTTCCTTCCTTCCTTCCTTCCTTCCTTCCTTCCTTCCTTCCTTCCTTCCTTCCTCCCCTCCCTCCCTCCCTCTCTCTCTCTCTCTCTCTCTCTCTCTCTCTCTCTCTCTCTCTCTCTCTCTCTCTCTCTCTCTCTCTCTCTCTCTCTTTCTGTAATCTCTTTTGGGATACAGACCTAGTAGTGGTATTGCTAGGTCAAAGTGTATTCATGGTTTTATAGCCCTTTGGACCTAGTTCCCAATTACTCTGCAGTGCATGAAAGTCTCATTTTTCCTACATCCCCTCCAACATTTGTCATTTACTTTTTCTGTCTCATTAGCCAGTCTAATAGGTATAAGTCAGTACTTCAGAACTGTTTTAATTTACATTTCTCCAAACAATTGTGAGTTAGAGTATTTTTTCATATGGCTATAGATAGTTTTGATTGCTTCATCTGAAAATGGATCATATCTTTGGATCATTTATCAATTGGGGAATGGCACTTATTTTTATAAATGTGACTCAGTTCACTATATGTTTGAGAAATGAGACCTTTATCAGAGAAACTTGCCTCAATTTTTTTTTCGCAGTTACTATTACTAACTGTATTTCCCTCCATCTTATTTCTTCTCACCTTGTTTATTCTACACTCTCTCTTCTTTCACTTTGTCCCTCCTCAAAGTGTTTTGCTTCTGAATACCCCCTCCCCCAATCTGCCCTCCCTTTTATCATTCCCTCACCTTCTCTTATCCCTTCCTCTCCTACCTTCCTGTAGGGTAAGACAGATTTCTACACCCAATTGAATATGTATGTCATTCCCTCTTTGAGCCAATTCTGATGACAGTAAGGTTCACTCACTCCCCTTCACTTCCCCCTTCTTCCCCTCCATTGTAAAAGCTTTTTCTTGCCTATTTTATGTGAGATAATTTACCGCATTCTACCTTTTCCTTTCTCCTTTTCCTAGTGCATTCCTCTCTCATCCCTTATTTTATTTTTTACATATCATCCCTTCATATTCAACTCACACCTGTGCCCTCTGTCTATATATACTACTTCTAACTACCCTAATAATAAGAAAAATCTTATGAGTTACAAATATCATCTTCCCATGTAGGAATGTAAATAGTTCAAAATTATTAAATGCCAAAGGTCAAATTTTCTATTCAGCTCTGCTCTTTAGACTGCTTGAAAATCCTTTATCTCATTGAATGTCCATTTCCCCCCCTGAAAAACTATACTCAGTTTTACTGGGTAGGTGATTCTTGGTTGTAATCCTAGCTCCTTTGCCCTCTAGAATATCATTTTCCAAGCCTTCTGATACATTAATGTAGAAGCTGCTGATACTTGAATTGTTTCTTTCTGATTGCTTATAATATTTTCTCTTTGACCTGAGAACTCTGGAATTTGGCTATTATTATAGCCTGGTAGTTTTCATTTTGGGATCTCTTTCAGGAGGTGATGGGTGGATTCTTTCAATTTCTATTTTACCCTCTGGTTCTAGAATATCAGGGTAGTTTTCCTTGATAATTTTTTGATCATGGCTTTCAGGGAATCCAATAATTTTAAAATTATCTCTCCTGGACCTATTTTCCAGATTGGTTGCTTTTCCAATGAGATATTTCACATTGTCTTCTATTTTTTCATTCTTTTGGTTTTGTTTTATTGTTTCTTGATTTCTCATAAGGTCATTAGCTTCCATTTGCTCCATTCTAATTTTTTTTTTTAGGCAATTGGGGGTTAAATGACTTGCCCAGGGTCACACAGCTAGTAAGTGTCCATTCTAATTTTTAAGGGATTATTTTCTTCAGTGAGCTTTTGGACCTCCTTTTCCATTTGGCAAATTCTGCTTTTTAAGGCATTCTTCTCTTCATTGGTTTTTTTGGACCGCTTTTACCATTTGGTGTAGTCTGTTTTTTAAGGTGTTATTTTCTTCAATATTTTTATGTGTCTCCTTTACCAAGCTATTGACTTGTTTGTCATGATTCTCTTGCATCACTCTCATTTCTCTTCCCAGTTTTTCCTCTACTTCTCTTACTTGATTTTCAAAATCCTTTTTGAGCTCTTCCATGGCCTGAGACCAATTCATATTTTTCTTGGAGGCTTTGGATGTAGGAACTTTGACTTTATCTTCTTCTGAGTGTGTGTTTTGATCTTCCTTGTCACCATAAAATCTTTCTACAGTCAGAGGTTTTGTTTTTTTTTCTGTTGTTTGCTCATTTTGTCAGCCTGTTACTTGACTTTTAACTGTTTGTTAAAGTAGGGCTCTGCTTTCAGAGTGGAGGGTGCCCTGTTCCAAATTTCAGGGACAGTGCAGCTGTTTTCAGAGATACTTCTAGGGACCTGTAAGTTTTCAGTTCTTCCAAGGTGGTACAATCAAGGGCGAGGTGTTTACTCCCTTCCTGGCCTGTGCTCTGGTCTGTGAGTGACCATATGCACTCTTTTCTGCCCTGGAACTGTGAGGAGGGTGCCCCCTCCACTTAGGACTTAAGTCCCCTCCACTGCTGCTGCAAGCTTTGCTATGCTAGTACTTCTCCTCACCCTGGGATTAAGTCCTTAGTTACTAAGGACTAAGACCTGGATCTGAGTATGGATAAAGCAACAGAGTCCTGCCTCAGTGCTAGTAAAAAGACCCCTGTAATCTCCTTCTGACTAGTTGTTAGACCCCTTTACCATCTGGGGTCTGAGAGCTACCACTGCCAATTCTGTCACTCCCAAGTCCTGCTCTTGGTTTGCTGGGGCCAAGTCTGTGCTGGTGTGGCCCAGGTGCAACAGACCTTTCCTGCTGATCTTCTAAGTTGTGTTTGGCATCTCTGAGCTGAGAGGTCAGGAAACCACCACTGCTGCCAGTGAATCAGTCACACCAATGCCTGCTCCTAGTTCGCTGGGGCTTGGTGTATGCTGGACTGAGCTCCTCTCTCAGCCTGGTGCAAGAGATCTTTCCTGCCAACCTTCTAAATTGTCTTGGGCTGGAAATTTGTTTCACTGCATCTTTTTGTGGGTTTGGCTGCTTTAGAATTTGTTTATACAGTCATTTAAAAAAGGTATTTGGAGGGGTTTGGAAGAGAGCTCAGGTGAGTCCCTGACTTTACTGTGCCATCTTAGCTCTGCCTCCAAACTACCTTCTTTGTCAGAAAAGGCATTTAACTTGAAAAAAAAATTGAAAGAGCACTCAATGTGGTGTCAGAAGAGCCTGAGGTATGAATCCAGCCTCCAGCACTTACCTGTCAGGTAATTACAGGTAAGTAATTGTAGAAAGGGACCTCTGAGGCCACTGAGTTCAAATTCCTTTCAACAGATGAGAAAATCAATGCCAGGCAGGGCTTAATGACCTGCCTAAAGTTACACATGTAGTAAGTATCAGATAAAAGTGGGATATGAAACCAGATCTTCTGACTCCAGAGTCAGTGAACCTTTTCCAGTGTACAATCTCAGCCTGTTTCTTCAATCATAAAATAGGAATAATAATATTTGCAGTACCAACCTCACAGGGTGCTACGAGGATAAAATGAGATAATGTACTGAAGATTGAAAAAAAAAACATTTAAAGTACTCTTTAAATATTATTAATGCTTATGAACTTGCCCCAAAGGATTATGATCACAGATAACTATTCCACCTTCTTACTTGTTTAACTTTAATAAACTTTCTCAATTCCTTATTTTTCATTTCAATAACTGGACATGTACACATGTCATTATAGGTATGTGTTAAGTCCATAGAATGGATGTTAGCCTTTTGAACACTGTGGATGGAGTCAATGCTTCCACAGAGAGAACAATAAATCACAAATTAGGGTTCTGCTATATTCTTAAGGAAGATTATCTGTGGTCAGAGAAGACAGAAGGCAGAGTTGCTCAGTTTTTATTTTGCTTCCATTTTCTCTGCCAAGGAGAGTGACTTTGCACTGGAAAAGACAAAACAAAAATGATTAACAGGGAGTTGATATTCAAGATAAGTAGGGACACAGCAAGAGAACACCTAGTTGCCTTTGATGTATTCAAGTTAGTTGGCTGACATGAACTACATCTTTGGAGCCTGAAAAAACTGGTAGATGTCACTGCTGAGCCACTGTCAGGGGCATCTGAAAGGTTATTGAAAATGTGAGAGGTGCCATAAGATTGGACATGGGCAAATGTCCCTATTAAAAAAATAACTGAGAGAACAGAGCCTGTAAACCATAGCCTAGTGAGCTTGACTCAATTACTGAGAAAATTCTAGGTAGTAAAATATAGATTAGATGATAAAAAAAAAATTAGATGGATTCAGAACTAGTTGAGTAAGCAGAGTTGATAGTTTAGTGTCAATGAGGCAGGAGGTCTCCAGTAGAGTATCCAGTGGGTCTGAGCTTGGCCTTGTATTATTTACTACTCTTAACAATGATCTAATAAAGATATGGATAGCATACTTATCAAATTGATAGGAGAAACAAAGCTGGGAGGGATGGCTAATATATTGTATGATAAAGATATTGACAGGTGGAAATGGGCTGTCCAATAAGTAGAGATGCAACAGAAGTAAATGTAAAGTCTGAAATAGTAGTACAATAAATTAACTTCAATACAATACATATTTCAGTACAATAATGAATTTCCTTACCTTTACAGCTCTTGAACCATAACCAAGTTATTCCTGGAATGAATATGTCACTCTATGCCTGATATGGCTCTATTCACCATCCCTGTAACTTTCATAACCAAAATATTCCTCTCTGGCCACCACATCCTTATGTCTTATTTCCCTTGAAGGCAAGGACTGTCTTTGTTTTTGTACTGGTATCTTTAGTGTTGAGCACAGTGCTTGATAAAAAGCGCTTAAAAATGACTTTTAATTAATTGATTTGCTTATTTCTTCATACACACACAGACACAGATATAGTATTGCTTGCCTTCTTAATGGGTGGGGGAGGTACTGGAGGGTGAGAATTTAGAACTGAAAATTCTCTCTCTCTATAAACACACACACACACACACATATACACACATATAGATACACAAATGTATATATAGATACACATATATACATATACATATAGTATATATGTATGTACCTAAATAGAGGTGTGTGTGTGTATTATATACATATAAAATAGATTTTTTTGGGTGTTTTTTAAAAATTATTTTAGTTCCAAATTCTCTCTTTCCCTCTAGTCCCTCTCTACTCACTGAGAAGGCAGGAAATATATGATACCCATTATACATGCGAAGTTATGAAAAACATATTTCTATATTAGTTGTAGGAAAAAAAGGCAAGAAAAAAGTTCTCTCTCTGGAGGTGGACAGCATTTTTCATTATGAATCCCCTGGAACTATCATCAATATTTGTACTGATCAGAGTAATTAAGTCTTTCATTGCTGATTATCATTACAATATTGCTGTTACTGTGTACAATGTTCTCTTGGTTTTGCTTGCTTCACTTTGCATCAGTCACGTAAGTCTTTGCAGGAGAAAAACTTAGATTTTCTTGAACTAGAAAGAATCTTAAAGATTCCATTCTACGGATGAGGAAACAGGCCTATAGAAATTAAATGAGTGGCTCAAGGTCACTATCACTATCCTTTGTATTATGCTATGTTATGCAAGAATCCTCTCTATGTGAACAAGTGTGGTTGAACTGTTATTCTTTCTATAGTTACACTGTTCCTTTGCAGGTATCTACAATCTCAGTTCTCAAAGTCGACAGGCATGTATCACTCTGTCCCTTTACTTTTGCTTTGTAATTTCCTTCGCTCCAAAGTCACTACATTTGATTCTTGTTTATTACATTGGTCTGTTTGCTGCTGTTTGAATTCATTTCGCATGAATGTTCAGCATTCCACGGCTAAGCTACTCCTTAAAAAAAAAAAAGGTATTTGTGTCAAAAAACTCCATTGGGACATTTATTGGTTAAGAAATTTCCCCAGTGGAACATGGTGCAGGGTGTAGATTTCTAACCATTGATTGTATTTTGTGACAATCTAGTGTTTATTCAAAAAGAAATGACAAATGACCAATAATGTGGTGCAATAAACAAACCTGGATAAAAAGTATTAAAGCATGTGCAGGAGCTAGGATATTGCACTTTAATGAAAATCTGGTTTCTATGGGAATAAATTAAAGAGATCTAACAGGCTGTTTCAACCAGGAAAGGGAGAGGGACATGATAAGAATTCTAAGTTCTTCAAACAGTATTCCCCTATGGTCCCAAAGCTGGATTATGCAGAGCATGTCTCTCCCTGGTAAGAGGGCACAGAATCACAGTTGGTACAGAAGACTCTGAGAGACTTACTTTTTCAGCTCTGAAGAAAATGGAGTCAACATTTTTTCTAAGGGATGAGGGACAAAACACAGTTTAGAAGATAAATTCTGGATGGAAAGCACTAGACCATGACAGAAGTCTGTGACCAGAGATAAACTGCTAGCCTGCTCTTGTCACTGGCTTGCACAGGGAGGAAGGAGGGGGAGAGGGGAATCATCTCCCAGTGTTATAATCCTGTGTAAGCAAAAGGGATGGAGAGAACTGTTGGGGGAAGATGAATGTAATAAAATTCTAATTTGTCTTGTGTATCTGATACTGTGGGACTGAGCATGTTGACAGAACACGATTGCTTATGGAGCATGCCTTTCCTTACTGCTCTGGAGAGCTGCAGGGTGGGATCTGGATGAGGTCTCCTTTTCTGACCTTGCTAAGCTGATAAAATATACTTTTACAACCAGGATTATAAAGCTGTTCTGAGATTCTAGTATATGACCACTACTGGTCAAGGTCTGGTTTGAATCAGATGGAACAAGGAGAACCAAAGGGGAGGGAATAAGAAGAAAGAAAGAAAGAAAGAAAGAAAGAAAGAAAGAAAGAAAGAAAGAAAGAAAGAAAGCAAGCAAGGAAGGAAGGAAGGAAGGAAGGAAGGAAGAAAGGAAGAAAGAGAAAGAAAAAAGGAAGAAAGAGAAAGAAAAAAGAAAGAAAGGAAGAAAGGAAAGAAGGAAGGAAGGGGGAAGGGGAAGGAAACAGGAGAAAGAGACAGAACATGAGAGAAACAAAAGAAGGCAGCAGACACAGAATCATTAGGGATATGATGATTACTGAACAAGATGAAAAGACCCAATGAAATTATTCAACCAAATATTTCTATTCAACAGAATCTTTTAATCAGGCATTCTTTTTCCTCCTCCTCTCTTCTCTATTTGTCTTTAAGCTTTCTAGTAAACAAAAATCTAGTTTCAGCTTTCGCTTTGCTATCCTCTAACCAGAGCTCCCAGAGGCATGTGGGTGTCTGTAATAGTGTTACACGATTAGGATCATGACACTCCACAGATTTCTAACACCTCTTGGCTTCTACTCAGACAGAAACCAATTACTATTCTGAAGTCTCCCACTGAGACACATGAGTCGAAAGCCAATGAAATTCATATCCTTTGACTCTCTTGCCTGGCTCAAAGAACAGTTTGGGGTTCAGGGAAAAGAGGAAAGCTGTATTCTCCCTAGAGGATTTGTGGGGGAGCATCAGTTCCTCATGTCCTTTCTGAGGAAAGTATGCCATATAAGATGGATTTGTGAGTCAGAGAGACTCATTCCCATTTGGCTCTGTCATTCTAATATCTGAGAAGCTCGAGTTATGGAAGTAAGAGATGGCGAAGGTGTGTCGATATTAGGAATGAAAAAGGCCCAGCTCCTCACATGTGCCAATGCCGAGATAGTTGAGCTTCCCGATCTACAGAGCTTCGCAAGAGTGCTGCTGCTTCTCCTCCTCCTAGTGGGCAATGCTGTTTGTATTCTAAATACAGAAGGACTCTTCTACAATTCTAAATACAAGCATTAAGCTTTTTATTCACTCCACAAACACATATTTATCTTGTTCCTGGGATTTTAAAGAAAAAATTGGCAAGACTTTGCCCATTTGCTCATCATGTCTCTGCAGAATGTAAATTTTTTTGAGGATTATGATTCTGTGTTTCTGTATATCCATGCTATAGCTGACTAAATGTCATGCAACAGAAGTAGTCGGCTGCAAACATTTTATGAGGGCACTAACCTGCATACTCATCATTTTCATTTAATATTAAGTGCAAATGGTGACTTAATGTAACAGAAACAAAAAAAATGCTTCACAAGTCACCAACAAACTGCAATAACAGGATTATAATACTAGAACTGTATCATTTTACAGAGAAGGGAAGTTGGGCCCCTCAAAACATTAAGACATGCCAGGTGACAGGCTGGATTTTGAACTAAGTTCTTTTGACTCCCAGATCAGTACTCTTCCCACTAATACTATACTGATATACAGTATTATGCACATTTCTATCCCCAATACTGCAGCTGCTTCTATTTTTTTTTTGTTTCACAAGTATTTTTTTTTCCTGTTTCCCCCTATCAGAATTAGGGGGAGACTGCAGGGAAAGTAGAAGGGAAGGAAGGCTGTTGTAGATAAAGTTATTTCGTGACAGACTAAGGCAAACATCTGGTAGACTCTGCAGCCATTATTTGTAACTTGTACATTAGGCCAGAAGTGACTCACTCACAAAGACCTTTACATAGCATCAAACAAAAGGAGGGCAAAACTCTTCTGGAACATAAAGTATTGTTGTTCTGCAACGATTCATTAATAGACCACTGAGCAATCACAACGGAACCTGCTCACTCTAAATGTATTTGATTTAATCACCAATAAATCAAGAGAACCCTGACTGTCTGAAACAAAGCCAGTAATTTATAAGAGAAATTAATATTGACATAATTCCGGAGCACATGTTACCAGATCCTTTGCAGGGGATGGCAAGAACCTGATGCCAGACAAAAGAGTGGCAATCCAGATGTATGTGTGTGTGTGTGTGTGTGTGTGTGCATGTGTGTGTGTGTGTGTATGTGTATGCATGTATGTGATAGGATATTCAATTTGCCTCACGAACCTGAGCAAGACTGTACTATGAGAGGATGGCAAGTCAGTTCTAGTGATCCAGTGCCACTGTTTAATGCCAAATCATGAGGCAGCAGACCAAATGGGATCCCTTTTCTCTCACCTTCTCTTTGGACAGCATGAAAACAATATTCAAGCAGCCTGTCTCATGCCCTCACCTAACTGCATGTACATTAAATGAGCTTTCATCAGAAAATGATTATATATTTTTTCCTGCTATCCCCCATACCCTTCAACTACTAGGCAACAAGGCAATTGGATTTGCTTTCTTTATGAACTGTTCAAGAAAGGTCCATTTGGAAGCTAAAAATAGGGTGACACTAGTTAGGTTAATTAATATGGTGCTGAAAACTCATAGCTAATTGAATTGTTGTGAAACAGTCCTGACTTCCCTCAGTCTGTGTCACTTGCACCACCATTCACTTAATCACTAAACCCAAGTCATCTTTGATTACTATCTCTCAACCAACTCCTCTATCTAATCAATGATCCTTCTAATTCTGCAAAAAACTTTTGAATTTGAACATTCCTTTCCATTCTCACAACCACCTCAATCTAGGCCCTCTACTTTGGGTAGGTTACTATATTCCAGCTACTCTTGTCTTCCAGGTTTATTCCACTCCACTTCAGCCTTTCTATTTTTGCCAAGTGAATAGTATTTGATCTTGTCATTTCTGTGCTCAAAATTCAAGTATAAATTCATTTTTTAAACTGGCTTTAACAGCTTTAACTCATACTAAACTCCACCACATAATCTGCCCCAGCCACACTTGTTTACTCACTGTCCCCTGAATAATTTTCTAATTTTCCTTCTTCAGGCCTTTGTTCCTGGAGTACCTTCTGCTAAGAACCATCTTTTGAATTCCTCTGCATGTTAGAAGATTAAGCAAAATGTCACCATCTCTGTGAAGACTTCCCTGACACCCCTCCAGAATCGGAAAATAGCCTTTTGTTGTCCTTGCAGAGTGCTTTGATGGACCAGGCTCTCTCTCTCTCTCTCTCTCTCTCTCTCTCTCTCTCTCTTTTTTTTTTATCATAATTATTTGTCTTCTCTCCTATTAGACTGCAGTGCATGCCATGAAGGAAGGGTAGTGGAGTATGATAATAGCAGCTCAAATTTCTGTAACACTTTAGAGTTTACAAAGTCCAATTCCTTGCAATGACCTTAGAAGATCAGCTAAGTGGAGTAGTGAATGGAGTGCTGAGCTGGGAGTCAGGAAGACATGAGTTCAAATCCTGCCTCTGACACTTACCAGCTATGTGACCTTTGACTAGTCAATATGTCAGCTTGAGTTTCCTCATCTGTAAAGTAGGAATGATAATAATATTAGCACCTACCTCACAGAACTGTTGTAAAGATCAAATAAGATAATATTTAGAAAGTGCTTAACAATGTACCTGGCCATAGTAGGTACTCAATATTGTTCCTTTTCTCCTTTCCTTCCCTTACGAGGTAGATGGAGTAAGTATTTTTATCTTCATTTTACAGATGAGGAAATTGAGATTCAGAGAGGTTAAATGACACTCCTAGGATCACATAGCTATTAAGTTTTAAAGCTAGGACTCAAACCTAAGTGTCCTGACTGTAAGCCTACCATGCTGCCTCTTTTTTTTTTTATACTTCTTTCAGTGCTCAGACACACACACGCACACACACACACACACACACACACACACACACGACTGAGTTTGTACCCAGTAGGTCTTTAATAAATATTTGCTAAAATTAAATTAAAATAGTCCACTGCAATTTTATGATTCTGGCACATCAGGACTGCATGAACTAATAACTTTCAAGTTTCCTAATGCATGTATCAGTTATGTAAATTAACTGGTCCCCAGCCCCATAAGATGAAAGAAATGAGGTGGTAAACCAACAAATATGCTAACAAAAAAATGGGAAATACAGAAGTTCAGAGTTGGGGGGTGGGGTGGGGCAAAGGGGACCATCTGGTCCAATCTGTAAATGAAAAAGAATCTCCTCCCCAACACATCCAAATAAGTGGTTATCTAACCTTGGCTTGAAGACTTTCAGTGAGGAAAAAATCCTTAATTCCAGAAGCAGCCCATTTCACTTGTGGATCGCTCCAACTGTTAGGAAGCTTTTCATATCATAAAGCTTTAATTTATTGCTTTTTGATTCATAATCTACATACAAGGTGGGCTCGCCTACATTCTGATCACCTTGGTAGTTGTGTTTCTTTGGAGTGCTTGTACTCTTGGTCATTACAGGATGTAATTTTGAGTTGTTGTAAAAATTAAAACACTTACTAAGAATTTCTGTTGATGTGAAAATCAACTTATCGTCAAGCTTTTTGAGTGTTCTAGGATTTTCCTAAATATTTTCTAAGGGTGTATTTCTTTTTATCACCCACTAACGTGAGGTGGCACGGTGGATAAGGGCGCCAGGCCTGAAGTCAGAAAGACTCATTTTCCTGAGTTCAAATCCAGCCTCAGACACTTAGTAGCCGTGTGATACTGGGCAAATCACTTAACCTTATTTGCCTCAGTTTCCTCATCTGTAAAATGAGCTGGAGAAGGAAATGGCAAACCACTCTAATATCCTTGCCAAGAAAACCCCACATGGGGTCAGGGAGAGTCAGATACGACTGAAACCACTGAACAACAACAAACTACAAGGTTGTAAGCTCACTGTAAGCTCAAAAGGACCCCGTATATCCTCCAATGCCTATTTCATTGTTTTGAAAACAGCAAAGATTTAGTGTTTATTGAACTGAATCTAGATATACTTTTATTTTACATGTAAAGAAGGCTGATCAAATCAAGTTTATGACATTTCTATGTAATAAAATACATAAAGATTTAAAAATTTGTTTTGGTCAGCTTTCACATGCAAAAATAAAAAAAATAGATTTATCAGCATCTGGATGAACAGTTAATTCAAGAAAGTACAAAAATATTTTTAATGAGAGTCTTGCATATTCCACGATTCCGTTTCTTAAAAAAAAAAAAAGAAAAAAAATTGTAAAACCCTAAAGTAACCCCAAAATTTAATTATCATTAATAGTTGGGGACAGATACAAGCACATTTTTAACTATAGCCATAAAATCTAGGGCTGGTAACTGCAAACTAAAGGTCAGAAACAGATTATTTTCTAAAATGTACCTAACTGAATTTAAAAGAAAAAAAAGTGACACCCTTCTAGTTGTATAGCTGACAAATCATGAGGAGATGTTTTCCCCTCATGTCCTTCCTTCTATCTGTAGATACTTGATTCAATGACAAATAAGGACCCCTAGTAGAGGGGATATAGCTCTAATCTATGTGGTAGGCTGAGACGGCCTGTATTTGGATCTAGCTGACACTTCTGTTTCTAAATATGAGTTAAAAAACTGACATTTTAGTGGATAAATCTGTCTCTTTTGAGTATTGTTGGCATGGATTTATTTCCCTAGGATAGATTCTAAATTATCAGATTGGGGATTCCCAACCGGTGGGACACATATTTGGGAACACAAGAACTTTGTCACTGGAGTACAGTAGAGGGAATATTTGATAAATGACTGTATTATCCAACTGCAATATTCCCAGTGGTAGTTAGTGAAACATTCTGCAGAAGATAGGGGCAGAATGGGAAAAGGAGGAAGAGTTAAATTGTATCTAAAAAATTGGAAAGAGACAGTTGAAGGAATAAATCCTACTGACCAAAACCAAATGAATGTGGGGTTTAAAAATGAAACCCTTTTCATACTGAGCTAGGGAAAAAAATCAGCAACAACAGCCCAGTAAAAGATTAACTAATTGATCTCCACAATAACCAGAAACTCTGAATTGATTTCAAACAAATGAAATTACAATACTCTTAATGTACCCTTGGAGAAACATCTCATTATTACTAATGTGCTCAGAGGTTCTAATTCTGTTTATGACAGCTTATCTTAGTGAATCAGGATTCTTGGTCCCCTTCTCAAATCCAAAGCAATAACTGAAGGCTGAATATGATATGCAGGAGTTTCCCTCAAAAAGTATACTTAGAATAAAACTGCTAGTTTACAAGAAACAGAATTAACAGTCTCACTATTATTGGATTGTGTTCTGATAAACATTTAGGAAATTTATGATACTAAAAATGTTATGTACAGAACAGTTTTCTTCGTGAAAAATTAAACCCTTTATTTTATTTCTTATGTGCATGTGCAAGGTAAACTCGATATTTCTTTTCATATTTATTAAGGATTATGAAAAGGTTTACTGAAAGCCAAGAGTTCTGGGGACTAAAAAAAATTGAGGTAAATTGATTTTCAGCTTGTTGAACCTGTACTTATGGTTACCTCACCAAGCTACAGGTATCTTGTGAGGTATAGTCTGAAAGCTCGTCCAGCCTCATCACATATGAAATATTTCAGAACAAGTCCAGGACTTGTTCTCTAAAAAAGCAGGGATTGGCAGGTGAGTACTCCAGGCAGGTATTATATCCCTCACTCTAGACTGTGCAGCCCATAAAAAAGAAATTCTTAGCAACTATAACTGATACAAAGAAACGTGTTTACCTCCCAACCTAAGAGCCTAATAAGGTCCAATAAGTTGGACCATTTTGCATGTGTATGACAGAGGGCACTTGTCTTTGTTTTGCACAGAGTTTTGATTACCAGAAATAATATATAAGATTGCATAAAGATGTCTATTTAGAGAATTGTTGATTATCTATGATAAACTTTTTTTGTTTTTGGCTAGGCAATGGGGTTAAGTGACTTGCCCAGGGTCACACAGCTAGCAAGTGTTATGTATCTGAGGCCGGAGTTGAACTCAGGTCCTCCTGAATCCAGGGCTGGTCCTCTATCCACTGGGCCACTTAGCTGCCCCATATGATAAACTTTAAGTCTTAGATGTATACGCATTTCTCTAGCTGCCAGTTAACACATGCTTAAGAAATGAATCAAATTTCAGCCCAAAGTAGAATATGTTTTAGGAAGGCAAATCTGTTGTTGCTAAGAACAAACAAACAAAATGTTTGACTCATGCTTAGTTTTTGGATCATCAATGCCAGTGGAATAGACTCTTCTATGACTTTAAGCAAGTCCATCAATGACTGTCACTAGAAAAAGATGTGGACATTTTGGAGCTACAATTTTAATGAGATGTCAAAGCTAGCTAGCACTATATTTTATTCCTTTTCATATTTATCTCATTAGTTGCAAGCACTTAAGGAAAAGGCAAGACTAAACCTTAGTTACATTAAATAGTTAAATGAAATCACATTTAGCATTTAAACCCAAAACATCATAGTTCTAAAGGTTATTTCCCCATCCACAGTACTTAAGATATTTTAGGAGTCCTCAAAATCTTTTCTGTTATAATTTAGGCAGCATTGGTTCTCATTAGACACAAGTTCAGATTTTTACCTCCCCCTTTTAGATGGGAATTAATGTTCTTGTAATTGAAGAAAGCTTCTCTTTTTGGTTGTCAGCTCTAAAGCTACCCAAAGGTAAGCAAGTCCAGGTATAATGTGGGATGGATGAGATGCTCTGTTGACCTTGGGATTCAATAACCATTATCTGGTGTGGTTGCCTCAAAGATTTCCTTGGGCTTGTTTTAAGATATACTCATTAAGAAAATGAAAAACATTACTGAAAAGACACTTCTCCTACTAAGCAAAAGGAGCTAGATAAAAGAAACTTTAAAAACTTTGCTAAAGTACTAACTGATTCTATTTGGGCTTTTTCTCAACAAAATATCATTTATTGACAGCTGAGATAAGGAAAGCTTAGGAAAAAGAAACAATATTTGAACCAAATAAATTTTGAATTATTGAATTTTGAATCTGGACATGCAGATACAAGTATATACAAGTATATACAATGCAACTTTTAAATTGACAAAGGGAAAACTAAAAGGAAATTCAGTTTTCAAACTCCAATAAAAGTTACCTGATTGTATGAATACAAGTATGTAAATTTATTTTCAGATTGAAATTGTGGATGCTGTTGGGGAAAATGCAAGTTTTCTTCTTCTACTAATTTTAGGAAGGAATTTCAAATTGAGGGGAAAAAGCAAAAATAGTAGGATATAAAAGGACTCATGGCACAGACATTTCTGTTTTTCCTGGGTTTCCACTCCAAGGGGATTGGAGTAAGAGCTCTTCTAGAAAAGCCCAGCTACCTCCTGCTTTGTCTTGCAGGGATGTCAGCAGTCTGGGTTTGTTGTATCACCCTGTTTCTGAAGGCATGATTATGGCGGCAAAAATCTCCCATTATGACTCTGCTGTAGAATTAGAGCAGGATGAAAGATAATCTGGGAGGATAACCCAAATGTTTTAGAAATCAGCCCTTAGGAAGATGTTCTTTTAAAAAAGTGGCAAAGTTTAATGGCCCCAGTAGGGTATAAGTGTGGCCTGTGGACTGGCCTAAGGCTGTACCAATTGTTCATAAAGCTAGAAAACCTACAGTGCCACTTTCAGTGATGATGAAGACAAAGCATTTGACATTAGCTAGAACAGGAATGACAAGACTGTGTTGTTTAGATAGGGTCAGAAGGTGATTGAATCTGGCTTCATTTAAAAATAATGATGCACAACTCCCAGAGCACTTAGCTGAGTTGCTACAACCTCTCTGGCTTCATGCATGTATTGCATAATTAAGATATAATTGGTAAATCATGCTGGACACAATAGTATCAGTGTTAAGTGTTACAAATAATTCTTCCATTTTACTTGAAGACCTGCCCTCCCCATTCAGTAATGTAATGCGATGGCTCCCACTGCCTCTCCCCTCTCTGACACTCCAGAACTGAGCATGCTCTTCCCCCAACCCTCTCCAACGAACAGACAGAGCAGCCAAGCTAAGAAGGAAGTAGGATGCAGATCTAAGCTGGTACTCTGAACACAGGATAATTTCAAGTACATAATTATTCTGTTAAGAATGAAAAAGAGTCAATGACTGAATAACACTGGCTCACAGGGATCAAGTTTTAAATATGACTTTAACAAATTTTAAAATACAGTTAAGAGATCCACATTTAAAAGAGGTATGAGAAAATATTTTGGGGTTTGGGATATACAGAGAAAAAGGAAAGGAGCATCATGAGTATTAAATGTATCTCTTTATGCTGAGTGACAGCAGGTATCTGCTGACATGGGAATCTGAAGAGGAACAGAATAGGACCAGGCATTTAATGCAAATCAACAACAATAACATCAGTTACCTTCATTACTGGCTGGGCAAAATATTTGGCACTCCAGTCACAGAATCCTGTCTGCATTGTGGCTGAAATGAAACTTTTGTGTCCAACAGTGTCATCTGCATCATCAGTGGTCTTCCAAGAGGAAAGAGAAAGTGAGAGCAAGAGAGAGAGAGAAAGCACAAAGAAATAATTAGCAATCTGGAATCTAAAAAACCATTTCTGTCTGCTCCTTTCTATTTCGTGTTTCATCTCCCCAATTACAAATTCTGATATTATTCTGATATATTTTGTATCTGATTATAACCTATTATTCTACCTTTCCCTATGCCTCAACTCCCCTAAACCCATTCTTTGCCCTTAATGCCTCCACTACATTCACCCTTGGTAAGTTCAAAGGCCATTATTCCTCCTCTCACTTCATTTTCCTCTACCCTTGATTCCCTGCCCCTTTGTCTTATTACCACACACCCCTTGCCAAATCATAGCCCTGAATTATTCACACCATCTAACTTCTAAACACCTATTCACATGCTGCTGAATAGAGCTGGAGGAAGTCACACAACTTCTCCTGACAGGGTACATTATAAATTTATACTGTTCAATTTCATCTGGGCCTTTACTTCAGTAAGGCAATCCTCTGAATTTTCCCTAATTGCTTCCAGGTTCCATTCCCCACAAAGGCTTTTTCAAACCTTCTCTCCTGTCCTCAAAAACTCCTATACCTCTAACTCCTGCCTACCTCCAGCTGAGGACCTGCCCTTTTACTTTACTGAGAAAACTGAGGCCATCTGAGATAAACGTCTTCTTCCATTCTCTTATCTCAAAACACTCTGACATCATGTTCAATTCTCTTGTATTTTCTTCGGGCTCTGACAAAGAAGCAGTCCCTCTCCTTGTTTAGGACAACCTTTCCATGCGCCCTTGATGATATACTCTGAAATCTTAATTATTACTCCTCCCCCTCCCAACCCTCAATCTTCAACATCTCCCTACCTACTGGTTCCTTCTCCACCACAAGCCTTCACTCACACTTCTCTCCCCTCTATTCTTAAAAGAACCTTCATTAAAATCCAACTTTTCAAAGTATTTCCTCTCTTTCTTAGCCAAGCTCCTAAAACCTATTTTATATACTCTGCTTCTATTTTTCCTTCTCTCATTCTTCCACCCTTTGCAATTTGGCATCTAAACTCATCACTTACCTGAAACTGATTTCCTCAAGGCTCTCTAAACTATCAAATCTGATGGCCTTCTCTCAGTCTTAATTGTTCTTGACCTGGGGCATTGGACACTGCTGACTTCCCTCTCCTCCTGGACACTTTCTCTCCTCTCAGTTCTTGTGATTCCACTTTCTCCTGGTTCTCATTACACCTGTATGACTGCTGTCTTTCTCAGTCTCCTTTGGTAGCTCATCATCGATATCATTACCCTAACTCTGGGTTTTTTCTAAGGATTTGTCCTAGGCCCCCTACTCTTCTCTTCCTATACTCTCTCTTACTGAACTCATTGCTTTTTCACAGGTTTAATTAGCAGCTCTACACAGATGACTCAAAGATCTCTATACCCAGCCCCAGGCTCTTCTATGAGCTTCATTCAATTCCACATCAACAATTGCCTATTGTACATTCTGTACCATGTGTCAGAGAGAGTGAGATTTCAAGCACCACAAGTCCAAAACGGAACTCACTATTGGTGTTCCCAAACTTTTCCTTGTTCCAAACTTTCCTATTTCTTCCAGTCTCCCAGGTTCACAACCTACTCTTTATCTCTCACTTTCTTTTTCACCCCCCTCACCTATCTCATCTTCAGTTGCCATTCTTTTTCTCCACACCATTTGTCAGACCCCTTCTCTATTCACACAATTACAGCATTAATTCAGGCCCTCCTCACACCTAGATGACTGGAACAGCTTCCAGTCTCTCTGCACATCAGGCCATCTTCCACATTGCTGTCAAGTGATTTTTCCTTGGGTATGAGATGCTGAGCATGGGATTCCTCTACTCAATCAACTCTAGTGGCTTCCTATTGCTTCTCACTCTATCTTTCTAGTATCACTGAACATCACTCTCCCTCTCACATCATCACTCTCCTGATCCAGCCAAATTAATTTTCCTCTCTGTTTGTTCTTCATGACACTCCATCTCCCTGCCTTTGCAACAGCTGTCCCTTGTGCCTGGAATGAAGTCCTTTTTCATCTTCACTTCACAAAATTGCCTTTTCTTTCAATGTGTAGCTCAAGCATCACCTTGTACATGAAACCTTTCCTGATTCCCCCAACTTCTAGTGACATCCTTCTCTAAATAACTTGCATGTAACTAGCCCTGGCACTCACACCTTAGAAGTACTTCTGGTACTGCAGCCCCTCAATCTGATTGGAAGGTTTCTCCCAGAGCCTCCATTTAAGGAGAGTGCCCAGGACAGCTATTTTCACTTCTCACTGGGCCCCACTCGGGACTTCTGAATCCACAATCCCTTGTGCTGGGTACCTTCTCTCACCTCCACTCCTACTTTTCAGTATCCTTTTATGTGCTGTCTTCTCCCATTAGAATGTAAGGTCCTTGAGGGCAGGGACTGTCTTTGATTAACAGGCACATATAATAAAGCCTTGATAAATTTTTGTTGACTGACTCAACTCACTTTTATTTATTCTTTGTATTTAATCTGTTTATACTCATATATATGCTGGCTACTTCCCACATTAGAATATAAGATTCTTGTGAGTACAGATTGTTTTCTTTATTATATGTATATCCTCAATACCTAATACAGTGCCTGGAACATAGTACTGCTTAATAAATACTTACTGACTGATTCCCTAATGATAAGCAACTGGACTTGGAAAATCCAGAAGAGGGGATAAAATAAAAAAGAACAGTTTCTTCAGGTAAGATTTAAAACTTAATTATGGCAGCAACTCTAGTGATGTGTCTGTGCTGGGACAATCAAACAAAATGTCTGTTGTTAGCTATGCCAAAATTGGAGTCCAGAAATGTTAGCCAATGATAAACACAAACACAAACTTACATCTGGCTTGATTTCTTGATTAGATTGGCAGATGAAGCAGCAGCTGCCATTATGTCAGGTTTCATCCACAGGAGAGCTAAGCTTCACACTTGGTACCATTTGGCAGTCTCTACTACTGAGCAGTCTAGGCATGGAGTAGCAGGTGGTATTCTTAGTTAGGAACAAGGTACAGTTGCAGAATGACATTTGTAAAACTTTGTCCACCACCTGCCGGCATCATGCTTAGCCAGTATGATGGCTACTTTTTAATCTATGGGGCACAATGATTCTCTTCCCAGTTATTCTTCTTCTCTTTTCATCAATCGACTCTGCTGACCCCTACACTGTTCAGAGGTCTAGAATGCATCACCAAATACAATCGTACTACAGGCCCACTCATTTTACATAGATGTATTTGGTGTAACCTGAAATTTCTTTTTAGTTCCAGTGACCTTAGCATAGGAAGCCAGAAAATATTTTTCAAGAATCATTTTATGATCATGTAGTAGACATGATCCCGACAAATCACGTCCTCACCATGCAAATTAAAACATGAAAGCTCTCTCTTCAGAATGTCTTTTGAACTGTATTGAGAAGGAAATAGTATCAGTTTGTGCAGAAGACTTCAGTGTTTAAAAAAAAATAACCTGCTCAGATTAAATAATTCTATTCAATAGCTGTGGTTAACATTGCCATACCAAGTGTTTCTTCAGGAAGAAGGAAAATCAATTTTACTATTTGGGTTTATTTTATGGAAGTTGCCAAGAACAGAAGAAATGAGACTAGTGGTGACAGCAATAAGACAAATGCACACTGCAATATTCATAAAGGATATGATAGCTCAAACAATAGGGTAGATATGTATGCAAAAGACAAAGAAAGGAAGGGGTAATCTGACTAAATGGACTAACCAAAAAGTTGAAAGAGCTGTAGGAAGTAATCCTAGCTCCGTGTGTTACAAACTGACACGAAGTTAAATCCTGATGCCCTTCTTCCAACACCTGAGAAATATGGACTCCAGCTCTTACCTATGAACTAATTAGAATGGTTGTAAAAAACTGACAGGAAAATGAGCCCCCAGAAGGCTCTGTCAGATAGTAAAGGGGGTTGTTGTTTACCTGATCTGGGCCCTTGTCAAACATCTTTCGTGTCCTGGGGAACTGGTGGGAGTGAGGTGTATACTGCACACCCATGGCACCCACATTAGCTGGTCTGCCTGATGGGATGTCCCGACTGCCTGGCTGCTTAGTCACATCATTGGTCAGGCTGGAGCTGCTGGTACTGGATGTTGGAGGAGAGCCTCTGCCAAAGGGAGAAGTATAAGAGATGAATATGATGTTTTACATAAAACTTCTTACTTAAAATGAAAGCTTTCATTATCTCCCCACCTAGATCTCATAGAGACCCTAAGAGGTCATTAGGTCTAGCCCCTATAGTCTCTCAGCATATACTGTGTTAAATTACTGAACATTATTATTACTGAGAACACTTTAATTCCTTTTCCAACTAAGTCTTTTTCACAGAAAATTAGTATACCAATATGTAGGCTAAGAACTAACTGAATTAACAAATGAATCATTTCTATTCTTATCAGTAAGGAATACAGAATAATTTACTATGTTTTATCTGCATTTGTCATGCAACTAAATTGCTCCCTGAGGTACAAAACTGTCACAGGGAAAAGTCTTCCTGTAAGTTTTCTAATTGGGGTATCCTGATGTTGACTTCTACAATTTTATAGGAACACTAAGGAGACCTTTAATTGTTGTACTATATGCAAACAATGGATTGACCTCAACTGGGAGAAGAACTCTGGGAATGGAGGAAAATATACTTTCCTCCTGCTGGGAGGAAGGGTATGGAAGATGGAGATGGGGAAGAAATACACAAAAATATAAAAAGGGAGCATATCATCTGAGAGAGAAAGTACTAAGAAAAAATAAATCATATTTATTTTTCTAAATCAGTAAGATAACTTACCCTACTTGGTGAATGTGCATGCCCTTGTTGGTAGGGCTAGCTGGGGCAGACTGAGTAAGAGAAGAAGTATCAAGGATGCGCTGAGGACGGGCATTGACAGTGGCCTATAGAAAAAAGGGACAAACGGTATGAAAGATTAATCAATTAATCTGCAGGTATTTGTTAAGAATCTCCTAAGTGCCAGGCACAAATATAATGAATCCTTCCTTCCAAGGAGCTTACATTCTAATGGGGGAGATAACAAGGACACAGGTAAGCAGAAGGACTGAGAGAGGGACTGAACCAGTGATTCCACTGGTGGAGGAAACTTCCTATACCTACCATGCAGGTTGAACCTTCTTGGTAACTTTCAGACTTTCAGAGTTGCCTAGGGAACTGGGAGGGTAAGTGAATTGCCCAGGGTCACACAGCATATAAGGATATATCCAGAATAAATATGGCAAGGATAAATACAAATGACTACATAGTCATTAAGCACCATGTAGTTTGGAAGGGAGGGCACTGGCAATTTAGGGAATCAGGGAAGACTTCATAGGAGGGAGTGCATGAGCTGTGGCTCGAAAGAAGAGAGGGATTCTCTGAGGTAAAGGTGAGGAGGGAGTGCATTGGTCAAGGGTAATAATCCCTTCTCAGTTTACAAGATAAAAGTACAAGGTTATTGGTTCCATTATAGGGCTCTACAACTACATACTAATAAGCATTTTTAAAAAGAATTTTGTCTGTAAAAACAAACATGAGTTGTTCACAAAATGCAATTCTTGATATTTACTTGCTTTATTGTTTTTAAATTCTAAACCAAACTGATCTAATAAGTAATTATTAAGTGCATACTCTGTGCAAGGCTAAGTACTAAGTACTCTGTACTAAGCGCTGGGTGTGCAAAGATAAAATGAAAAGCAGTCCCTGTTCTTACAATCTACTAATTGTTTAGCTGGGATCCAATAAGCCCTAACTATAGCAATTATTAACAAACTAGTTATGTACTACCTTAGTTTAGACTTTTCATCACCTCTTGTTTGAACTACTGCAATGGCCTCCTAAGGAACCTCCTTTGCTTCCACTGCTCTCCCCTCTAATTTCTAGCTTCAAAAATAATCTTCCCAGGGCAAAGGTTTGAACATGTCACTGCCCTGTGCACACACACACACACACACACACACACACACACACACACACACACACACACAAATTTGGTGGCTCTCTATTGCCCCAGAATAAAATTCAAACATCTTACCCTGGCATTTAAAGCCCTCTACCATCTGGCTCCTACTTACCTTTTCCAGCTTTAATTCATGATACTACTCAATACACTCTCTGTGTTCTAGCCAAACAGGCTCCTAGCTGTTTCCTGGACTTGGCTTTATACCCAGTTGTAAATGTTTTTTTCCTGTCTCAAACTACTTTGCATTTACTTATCTGTGCATACACAAGCTTCCAGAGATTGTTTTCTTACTGACTTGGTATGCCCCACACTAAACACAGTGCCTTGTACATATTAAGTGTTTAATAAATATGTTGAATTGAAAAAAAAAGTTACAAAGTAGTTAGAAATTAAACAAAGCCAAAATTACAAGGGTGGAGAGAAAGCTTCTAATTTCCTGATCAACGGTGAGCTGTCCCTCCTCAAATACTGTGAAAGTACTTCGTTTGAAACTCTCCTTTGCCCCTATCACATACAAGCATGTGTTATAATTATTTATGTGTATGACACATCCCTGTCCAACCTCTTCCAGTGCAGGGATGGATTAGATGTTGGAGCAGACACTAATTATGAGACTATCATAATGATCTAGGTAAGAGACCATGACAGCCTAAGGTGGTAGCCTTGGGGGATGTTGTGGAGGTAGAATTGACAAGAGTTCACACATAATTGGGTACGGGGAATAAGGTAAAGGCAAAGTTGAGGAAATTTTTGAGATTGAAAAACTGGGTGACTAGAAGGATGTTGGTGCCCACAAAAGAAATATGGAAGCATTTGGATGTGGAATAAGTGTAAGAGAATATAATGGAAAGCCACCTGAAGTCTGAGGACAAAGATATGCTTATGCAAACAAAATCCACTGAAACATACTATAAGTGAAAGTACTTGATTTAAGGCTACTTCCCATCCCTACCTTTCCCAGGGCTATACTCCCTTTTAGAAGAGTGGTTTGTCTGGAGCAAATTCTCAACTTTCATTTCTCCTCTTTTTCCCCCTCTCAGATGTCCAAGCTCTCACACTCACTTTAGCTTTCAGACAAATCCTCTTGAACATTGTGGTTCTCATTTTGAGGAGGCATGAGTAGTGGCAGACTCATTATAATACTGTACATCATGTATTCTTCAAAAAGAAAAAAGCAGACTGTGTATGCTCTGAAGAATAAAGCTGGGCACCTGAGGTTGCCTTCGAATGTATTATCTTCTGTTCTTGTTCAAAGCCATATGAGTACTATATCTCTTGCTCCTTCCTGAAAACATAGCTTTTTTAAGAATTTTTTTAATTTTAATTTTAATTTAATTTTAATTTTTTATTTTTATATTTTATTTTAATTTATTTTTATTTTATTTTATTTTTAAGAATTATTTTGCCTTTGCTGTGAATGGGACAAAGTTAACTATGTCATGGAAATAATTATTTGGGAATAGAAAGAGAAGATATATATTAGAAATAGTACCTAAGACTATAATTATGCCAGAAATTGGGACCCATGTCCCAAACTAGACCTCTGTCATTGAAGTTGATTTGTATTCATTTAGCTCCCTAAAGAGATTTATAAAATCCTTGGAGAATTTGGGCTGTGGGGAACAACTACAATAAAGGGCTCTCTAGTATTTTTTTTCTTGAAGAGAAAAAGAATTCATCTTGAACCGCAAAACAAGCTCTCGTGTCTCAATTCCGTGACTTAGTGATGTGAGAAAACACTTGTTCATCTTAAAATAATTTATTTCATGCCACAGAATTTTTTTCTTTCTGTATTCTTTCTTCATCAAAAATACTTACCAGAGATTTTTGCTTATAATGCCTGAATTTTTTTTAAAATCTAGGTACAGTAGGAACAGTAAATTTTGAATACCTGCCCCTGGTTGAAAGAGTATAGACCAGGAATTACTTATGGATGTTCTGATCTGAATATATGCGACATGTAACTAGAGAAGTAAGTGGAAGGGTAATTAAGCCTCAGGCCTTCTGGGGGAGCAGCTTGATGGAGCCATCCTGGGAAGTTACTTCATTAATGAGTCATACACATGAAGCTCTACTTAAAGGATCCAAGACTTTCTATAATTGTATCCAACTGTGTTGCCATTAGCATTTGGAGAAACCAGAAGTGTCAATCATTTTCATTTCTGTTTTTATTTTCTCTATTTTATGGGCTCAAAACATTTTCCACCAAATTTGCTTTGGTGCTAAACCCTATGGATAATGGGAAAATAGTCAGTGTTGTAAAGCTTCCTTCCTCTGGGGCTTGTAGGGTTTGAAATTCCAACACAGGGGAAAAAAAAGCTGTGCCAGCTTCAGACGTGGCACCTGGGAGAACAGGGCTTCTTTGTTTTAGGATTTAATACAGATCTGGAAACCTGAAGTCTGCTTTGGGATTATAAAGGGTAGGGAAATGATAAACCAACAAGACTGTTTATTGGCAAGAAGATTACCTTTTTTAAAAACCTAGACTTTGCAAAGATTTTTCTTTTTTAATAATCACCCAGCACAGTTTTAGGGGAGGAGCTCAGACTACTCTGGCCACCCAAAGTCATTAGATTTCAAAGAACCTATGACACCCACACAGAATGATGACTTAGTTTTAAGGGACACAGCTGAAGAAACAGAGAATGTCAGATTAAAAAAAACCAAACCAAACCAAACCAAAAAACCTATTTAACAAGACCTTGAATTTGGCAACTTCCTGCATATCTCTATTTCTTCTTGAATACATAACTCAACTTCCAAGAAATATAATTCTTCATTCATAAATGTCAATTAGTAGTTAGGAACTTTGGAAAGACAACCAGGTCCATAGATTTAAAATGCAAGACAAATTAATTACACAATCCTTCATTTAAATAGCATCAGAGCTTCCAGGATTCAGTTTAACAAACATTTATTAAGTCTCCTTGCTGTGTACAGAGCACTGAATTAGTCAGAATTGGGGAGAAAACAAAGTTAAGGTTAGACAATGTCCCTGGCTCACAGGATATGGCACATACACAGAATATTACAATAGAAAAATAATACATCAGAGAGGTACAAAATGCTATTTGGACAGCAAAAGGAGGTTGCTAAGGTCACAAATGAAATAAAGTTCCTTAATATTATAAATAAAGGTTTTCTCCCCTGTAGAATGTAAGCTCCTTGAAGGCAGAGACTTTTAATTTTTGTCTTTGTATACTGGGTCGCTGACACAGTAAGAGACACAAAAGCACTAAACAAATGTGTACAGAATTGAATCCTTGCCCGTAAGTCTGGAAATTGTGATTAAAAAAAAACAACAACTGCCCACCCCTACTGGAATGAATTATCTCCATAGTGGAACCTATCCAATATGAGTACTTTTGAGTCAAATTCTTCAGTTTATTTTCTCTTAAGTATGCAAATTGCTCGATCACCTCACATCCCTCTTCTCCACTCCCAAAGTCTGAAGAGAATCATATTTCAGATAAATAAAGGGGAGAAACTTAAACTAAGAAACTGTCATTTCATTTCATATTGCTCATTTGGGAATAATTTTTGACTGCTCTTCTCCACACTTTCAGAAAAGTGGTTGAAGGCAGAGGAGGAATACTTCGTTGTTGAACCAGAAAACGTCACCAAAATTCAGCAACCTTTCAATTACTTAAGGAATATAAAAGCTCCAACAATCACTGCCTTAGACTGACTCATTACCCAAACTTCTCAGACACTCAGGAGATGATCCCACTCTGAATATGCCATTCCATTCTACTCTGTGGATTCATCAGCCCCCACAATATCTGCAATGAAGTCCCAACAAAAAAAATGAGTAGGAGTTACTGGGTTCTTAACTCACTTTTCTACTTCAAGGCTTCCCAACATCACAAAAGAGTAGGATTTCAGCCTTGGATGAATGGAGTTTTGGTTTTTCCTGGCTTCTCTTATATAGCTGGATCATTGCTATTCTTTTAGAAAGTAAACTAAAGTAATTTTGCTTTAAGTTATTTGAAAGGACAAGTAGCTCTTTACTAGTTCAGTTAACATCTATTACTTTTTACTTAGAGTACTAGCACCATACATGAGGATTTCTGCTGGCTGCATATGTTGACTCAGAAAATCACATATTAACATTATCTATGTTTCATTGTATTTATATTTATTTTGTTAAATATTTCCCAATTACATTTTAATCTGGTTCCATGGGAGGAGTGTCAAGCTGTGTGTATGACACCTCTGACTTAAATTTGGCATCATGGTTAGAGAGTAGGTCTCAGAGCCATTAACACATATACTGCCCATGTGATCCCACACAAGTCACTTAACTTCTCAGTGCTCTAGGTAATTCTCTAATACTTTAAATTTCAGAGAAGGTGGTAATCTGCATGGGAAGGAGTTCCCTTAACCAATGAAATCACAGGTCCAGTTACTATCCCTATTCTTGTTTTTGTTTTATCAGTCTTTTGGAACAGAAATACTTAATGACTATATTTATTTTAGGGAAGATCTAAAGTGAAATATCTATTTCAACAAAGAAGTATGGATAAAAAGGAGCTGCCCAAGAGATATTTTCAGATTCCAGATCTCAGTGAACTAGGTGCTCTTTGAACCTGAATAGATGAGAACTTATCCATAAATCTTCCTCCTTTTCAATTCTTGCTTTTGTTTTTCTATGTATACTTTATCCTGGGTTTACCCACCTTAATAAATGGCACCATCAAGTTCTTTTAGTATCTTGTGGCTATCAATGAAGCACTCAGACTGTTATCCATCCTTTTTCTTAGGTAATAGGTCCATTTCCCTTTCTCATCACATATAACCCTTGTGGATGCCTTCTATTCTTTACCTCCCAACAAATCTTTGTGGCTGTACCCTACTTACATCAGCACTGAATCTTTCCATTTTATTTTGGGTCACTTGCAAACTTTTTTTCTTCCAAGACCCTGGAGTTCCCTGAATGGCAGCCATCAGAAGAAGAATATGGTAGTTAAACAGATTATTAAACATACTTACTGTTATGGATGGATTGCCCATTACATTTTTGTGTTTGAAAAACTTCTAAAGATACACACACACACACACACACACACACACAATTTTAAAGCTGTATTTTGTTTGAGTCTAAAGCTTTTTCCACACTATAGAAACTTACATTTTATGAAAATAGTCATAAAGATAAGAAAATGTTATTTGGATAAGTAATTGCTTATGCATGCCTGGTCTCCATTTTAAAATTAGTGTTCATGTGCAACTTTTTTCATTCTTTTGAAATCTTTCCCCTTTAGAGGTATCTTGAAAAATGAATCCTGAGTTCCCTTTAAAATTATGTCCCCTTCAGCACAGCTTCCTTCTGTATGTATTTGATAAGGTTCAGCAGCTCTTCCCAACTTCATTTTCTCAAGTATTGTTACCATTTATTTAAATAATACAATGTAAATTTAAGTGTCAGACTCCAAATATCATCACTGATGAGAACACCAAAGATATACCTGAAGTTTTTTTCACTTACCATCCATTTGTTATCCTCTTATTAATTTACTGATTATGATTACTGATGTTCTCTCAACTGTCTGGATCAGCTGTGTCTCTTGCCAATCTCCGCATGGTATTTTACCCTCAATTAATAAAAATTGTGAGGTGATATACTATTTCATTATTACGGCATAGCAGAAAAAATGCCAGATACAGTCTTGGCAGACTTCGGTATGAATCTCAGCTCAGATATTTATTGGTTATTGACTATGGGAAAGTCACTTACCTTCTTTCAATCCCTATTCTCATCTGTGAAATGGAGATAACAATATATATGCTACTGCACTGAGTTGCAAGATTTGTGAACCCTGAAGAAAGTTATCAGTCAATCAATATTTATTAAGTGGTATTATGTGCCAGGCACTGTCCTAGTTGCTGGGGATACAGTACAAAGAATAAAACTGTTCCTACTCACAAGAAGCTTACATTCTAATGAGAGAGAGAACAAGTACCTATATAAATACATGCAGTGTCAATATGAAATGAATAAATACAACATATGTAGAGGAGTTAAATATACTAGAAAGGCTTCATGAAGAATATGGTGCTTGAGCTGCATCTTAAAAGTCTAGGAGGAACTCTAAGAGATTGTGGGAAGGAAAGCATGCCAGGCACATGGGACAGCCAGTGTGATGGTGGAGAATTAGGAGCTGGAGTACTGGGTATGAAGATAAGAGAAAAGGTCAGTTTGGCTGGATTTCAGAATGATAGAGGAAGAGTAATATACAATAAAACTAGAAAGATGTTGGGGCCAGGTTGTTAAGGGTTTTAACAGCCAAACAGAGGAGTTTATATTTTATCCTAGAGGCAAAAGGAAGCCACTTGAATTGATTGAATGAGGGAGTCAAATAGACAGATCTGCACTTAACGAAAATCACTCTAGCAGCTGTGTGTAGGACAGACTACAGTGGAGAGAGCTATGAGGTAGGGAGACCAATTAGGAAGCTGGTTCAGAAATCTAGGTGAGAGGTAATGAAGACCTGAAATAAGGTGGTAGCTGTGGGGAGAGGAGTCAGATGCGAGATATGCTGATGGTGGTGCTGTTGGCAGAAATAGGGAAGAGAGATGGATGGGTAGGGGAGAATGATAATCAGCTCAGGTTTTGTGTGTGTGTGTGTGTGTGTTGTGTGTGTGTGTGTGTGTGTGTGTGTGTGTGTGTGTTTTGGTGAGGCAATTGGAATTAAGTGACTTGCCCAGAGTCACACAGCTAAGTGAGTGTTATGTGTCTGAGGCCGTATTTGAACTCAGGTCCTCCTGACTCCAGAGCCAGTGCTCTATCTGCTGCACCACCTAGCTGCCCCTTCAGCTCAGTTTTACAGTTTTACAGGTATTATGGAATTGAAGCACAAAGGAGAGACTGGGGTTGGAAATGTACGTGTGTATGTATGTGTGTGAGTGTGTATATAATATATATACACACACATACACACATACATGTCTATATATGTACTTATGTATATTTTTGAGTCATCTGCATAGAGATATTAATTAAACCCACGAAAGCTGAGAATCCATGTTACCGAGAGAGTGTAGAGGGAGGTGGAAAGAAAAATTAAGACATAAGCAAGGTGGATATCCACAGTTACAGGGTATGATCTGGATGATGAACAAGCGAAGGAGACAAAGAAGGAGCAGTCATACAGGTAGGAGGAGAACAAGGAGAAGAGTATCACAAAAACCCAGAGAGGACAAAATATCTGGTAGGAGAGGGTGGTGAGATGTCAAATGCAGCAGCTAGATCCAGGGGGATTAGGATTGAGAAAAGACTATCAGATTTGGAAATTCACAGATTGATGGCAATTTTGAAGAAATTAATTTCCATTGAGTAACGAGATCAGATGCCAGATTATAAAGGGTTAAGGAGCAAATGAGAGGAGACGAAACCAAGGCAGCAAGTATATAAAGCTTTTTTTAAAGTTTGGTTGAGAAAAGGAAGAGACATATAGGATGACAGCTTGAGGGGATGGTGAGGTCTAATGAAAGTTTTTTCAAGGAGGTGGGTAGAGCTGGAAATATTTGAAGGCAGTAGGGAAGGAATTTGTACATAGCGATGGTTGAGAGGTGATTGAGTATGCAGTCTCCTGGGGAAAATGGGAGGGGATAGCATTAGTACACATGTGGAGGGGTTGGTTTTAGCAAGGAGGAGGGCCACCTCTTTGTCAGAGACTGGGGAAAAAGGAGGAGAGAGAAGGGGATGATGGCAGGGGGGTTTGAAATGAAGAAGGCGAAAAGAAGGAGCTCACCTCGAATGGCCTCAATTTTCTCAGTAAAGTAAGAGGCAAGGTCCAAGAGGAGGTTTGGAATAGCTTCTGTGGGAGGTGAGACAGGGAATCAATTAGGGAGGAATACACAAATGTGAAGCACTAGACAAATGTGAGTAATTATTATTGTGATGTAATGTTTTATAAATGAGCCTGTCCTCTAAACTGGTGTTGTCCTTGGCTGGCATGTCTTTCTACTTGGCAAAAAGAACAAGTTTTTGGTGGATGCCATAGTTTCTAGAATGTTTTCATCCTCCTCATTTTGTTGACTTTTGTATCGGTTAAAAGTTTCTAAGAAATGGTGATGGGGTCATTATCTTTACTTTTGTCTACTTCTGACCTTGCAAAGTCAACTGACCACTTATTTAAACATGTGTTGGAGCTTCTGCAGTGCAAATAATGTCATCTTTTATCTTTATTCCTTCTATTTTAACCTTTTCTTTTTTCTTTCTTTTTTTTTTCTTTTTAGTGAGGCAATCATGGCTAAGTGACTTGCCCAGGGTCACCACAGCTAGTAAGTGTCAAGTGTCTGAGGCCAGATTTGAACTCAGGTCCTCCTTGACTACAAGGCCAGAGCTCTATGCACTGCACCGCCTGACCTTTTCTTTAACTAGGAGATGATGTGACTCCACAAATAGTCATTTGGAAAAAAGACTCTCACATTGGTACTCAATCATCTTCATTCTGGTGAGATATACTCAGTTCCACTTGTAGTGTTGCTCCGTTCTTTCCCCAGAAAATAAGCTATCAAAGACTACTAAGAGTCAGATTTTGAATAAAGGAATAAAAACTATCAACAAACATAAAAAAAGTTCCAAAGCACTAATAATAAAAGAAATGCAAATTAAAAGGTCTTTGAGGCTCCACCCACACTCATCAGATAGCAAAGATGACAAAAACAGGAAAATGACAATTGCTGGAAGAGCTCTGGAAGGATAAGAATACTAATGACCTGTTAGTGGGTACAAACACTCTGGAAAGCAATTTGGAACTATTTAAGGCAATAAACTGCACCGGTGATATCAATACTGTGCATAAATCCCAAAGAGGCCAAAGTCAGAAGGGTTGAACTTATATATCAAAAATATTTAGAGCAACATTTTTTGTTGTAGCAAAAAACGGGAAACAACGTAGATGCCCATCATCGGGGAATGGTTGAACAAATTATGCTGTGTGAATGTAATGGAAACAAATAACAATACAATCAGTTTAGAGAAACCTCAAAGACTTGAATGGATACAATATGAAATGAGTTGAATCAGGAGAACAAGTTTTATAGTAACATAAGACAAAACAACTTTGAAAGATTACAGAACTCAGATCAGAGCAACCAACTGTGACTAGAGAAGGGTTCTGATGTTAGCCACCACTTGGAATAATGATGATGGGCTAGAGGTAAAGAATGACACAGATTTTCAGATATGGCCAGCGTACTGAATTATATTGCTTGACCATATTTATGTGTTGCAAGAAGAAGTTGCTTTTCGGGAGGAGACAGTTAGTGAGGGTTGTGACATGAATGCAAAAAAAAATTTAAAAGGATTGGTTAAATAAGCACACAGAAAAAAATCAGATTTTTTTTTTACTGTTAAACTTAAAGCAATAATAAAAACCAAACTAACAAGTTAACAGTTTACTGTATAATCTTCTTTTTTGTTCTTGTACATTGGAATGTTCATGCCTTTTGATGATTTTAAATTTCATAACAAAAAAGAAAGTTTAAATTTAAAATGGTAAGTATTCCTTTGTATAGGTACAAGACTTTTTAGTAGTGCTTAAGAAATCTTTGGCCTCTCTCATTCCTGGACGTTGAAGCACATATTACAGGTTTTTTGGTTTGTTTTTTTTTTGCTATACTCCCTTGGTCCTACCTTCTTATTGAAATCACAGAGTAGCAAAGTATATGCTGACTTAGTTTGATGAGTTATGTCAACGTGTTCATGTAACTTCCCTACTTCTTTACTATCTGCAATAGATGCTGGTACAGTAGGTGCAATTATCTTCATAGAATGTTGATGATAGCTAGCATTTATATAACACTTTAAGGTTTTTAAGGCATGTTATATATGCTATCTCATTTAGTTCTCACAGTAACTCTAGTAGGTTAAGTGCTTATCATTACTCCTATTTTATAGAGGGGGAGAATGAAACAGAGAGAGGGTAAGGGATTTGCCCAGGGTCACACAGCTAATAAATGTTACCATGAAACTCTTGACTCCAAGTCCAGTGCTTTACCCACCATACTTCCTAACTGCTTACAGTCATTATGAGCAATATAAGGTGGGTAGAATGAGTGCCTCAAGAAATAATGTTTATTTTTGCCTTTGGGTAAAAATGAAACCAGCTCCACTAACTCCTTTATCTGCTCTCCATCCATTTAATTGTAACTTCTTTGTGTCTTCTGGTTTCATTTATAGTAAGAATGTCAATAGTGATGTGTTTCAGTTCCTCCAGAAACTGGACAGTTTCTCCTATAACTGACTGTAGGACAATTACACATCAAGAATATAAGTGGTTAAATTAATGTTTTCTGAGATTTCTGTCATTCTTATTATCCTCTGTCAATTTTCTATCATTACGTTATCAATAATGTAAATATGAAGAAGATGCTCAGGCCAGGGGCTGTTCTGTATTTTTATCAACTTCATGGGCTGCCTTGACTAAAAAATCCATCACTTAGTGATGCTGAGATGCTTCATATTTAGCTAGGCTGGCCTTGGGACAGCAGATGTAATCTAATGTATAGTTGAAGGTTTTCCAACTAGTAGAGTTTGTGCTCTCCTGGTAAAGCATTCAAGAACTCAAGGTCACTTCCACATCATTAGGAAGAAATGGAGTGGGGATTTTGAGCAATTACAGTAATTAGGAGTGAGGAATAATGCATGTTGTATGAAGTGAGTTCTCCGGTCAAATCTACCCACATGCACAGGTAAATACAAAAATGCTTTCTGAAACCAGAACAATTATATTGTTTATTATCAGCTACCTGGAAATACATGACATTTCAGTTCTCTTCCATTAATGTGGACAATTGCAAGTGAAATGGTGTACATTCCTGTATGAGAAGTAATCCCGATTCTATTGTTTTCCTATGCCTCCCAATTCTCTATAGTGGTCATTTCAATAACTGGAATTACTATCACTAGGATAATATGCCATCATATAGAAAAAATTATAAAGGCTACATTTCCGAGTCAAAGCAAAGAGAAATAACATAAAGCAATTTCACTGAGTAGGACTGAGTGGGCACTAGATTTCCACACTGGAGAAATGGAAATATTCCATGTTTAAGCTACTAATACAAGATGTTAGGTATGTTATCTTAGAGATAGCAGGTGTTCTAGCACAGAGGTGTCAAACATGGAGCCCATAACACTCATGAGTGCAGCCTGAAACAAACAAATGCAATAAAACATAAATAATGATTGGTTTTCTAAGTGAATATGAAGCTTGTGGGGATCCTTATCTACAGTTTAGTGGCTGCCATTTCTAAGTTTGACACCATTGTTCTAGAAGGCTTTCTAGTTAGTTTTTTTTTTATTAAGGATATAGATTAATTATATTGATTCCTGAAGGGAAAGTACAGGATTCATCTTAACTTGAGTGTACTAATAAGAGTAATTGTAATACCTCAGACAGGCAGCATTGCACAGTGCAGAGAAAGGTGGCCTCAAAGCCAGAAGATCTAGGTTCAAGTTCCATTTCTGACACACACCAGCAAAGTCGCTAACCTCTCAGTGCTCGTACGTTGCAGAGATGGTGCTGACTTACACTGGTAAATGAGTTTCCCCCACCAGAAGTTCCCAATATTAATGAATCATATTTATAACAATAAGAGCTAACATTTACATAGTAATATAAGGATTATTATTGCTTTAGAATTACAATAAGAAAACAGAAACCAAGGAAAATGTTTAAATATGAAAAATGATGGAGTGACAGAGGCATGGATGAAGGAATGCCTCTAATGCCAGGTCAAAGAATGCACATTTTCTTTGAAGTAAGAGAAAGCTGTGGGAAGGTTTTGAGCAGGGGAATAATAGGGTCAGATGAGTGTTAGAAACATTACTTTGGAAGAAGTGTGAGAAGCAAACTGGTAAAGAAAGACTGTGCCCAGAGAAATTCACTGGGAGGTTAGTATGAGTCCAGTTGAAAGGTAATAAGTATTAGAAATAGGGTGGTAGAGAGAATGGAAAGAAGGGGGGTAAATTAGAGAGCTATTTAAGAGAGAGATCCTATAGACCTTAGCAGGACATAGGGTTGAAAGAGGGAAAAATCAAAGCTGATTCTAAAGTTTAGACTCAGAGTGAGTATAAGAATGGTGGTACCATCAAAAGATAATTTTGTTTATAGATAATGTTATGCTGTCTGCATCTAGCCCTTTGTGTACTGCAGCACTTCTTCAGTAAGATCCAAGGCCACTCAAAAAAGATGAGCAGAGCAATTCACATAGGGAAAACTGAGCCAATGAAGGACACATATTAGCCAGATTATGACACCACAGACAGGTGCTGCAGACGAACAGTGAGGTAAGCCCAGAACTGAAGAGGAGGGAAGTGGGTTGGATTATATTTGGGAAACTATACAGCACTTTCAATTATCCCAAATTGCTGTTTGCCATCAAAGTCCATCTTTCTAAAACTAATATTCTCTTGGTGATGCTAGTAGCTGTTGCTGCCAAACGCCACGGCATGAAGGAATTGCAGAGGGATCAAAATTTCAGTTGACCCAAAGGTTAACAAAAAGATGTATGATAAGTGTAAGTAGGATTTTGCAAAAAGTAGGATTTTCAGGATCAGTGGTACAAAAGATTGTTATAGAAATGGCATGCCTGCCTGGAATAGATAGTGGGCCTATCATACAGGAAGAGAGGAGAACAACAGATGGACAGTGTTGCACTGGAATCCATGAAATACAAGAAGACTTAAAAGATGGTCTTTGGAATGTCAAGTTGATCCTCCATGGGAGAAATTCTGAAGGATATGGACAACAAACACATGGGTTGAGAAGCTATGGATGTGTAAAAATTGGCACCAGTGGAGGGTATTTGTACATCTATGTACTCATAGACCCATATATGCTTTAGGGTTAAGATGTACCTGTCTCACAATCTCATTATGCATGTGAACTTCAAAGATGGCAAGGTTGTTGAGGACAATGGTGCAATAAAGGCTGAAAATAACAATGGAAAAGGAGTATAACACATTCTCCTGCTGGCTGGGTAAGGTAGGGACAAAAGAGATGGGGCTACCAATTCTAGTATCTATCCCTTGTTTTGGATTTCTATGGCCACTCTTTTAGATATTGTAATCAGCTTCTGGCTGGTTTCCCTGTCTCCACCTTTAACAATCTTTCCTTCATACCACTGCCAAATCAGTCTTTCAATATCTTTTGTTTTGGCATCATCTTCACCTTTAAATGTATCCCTTACCACTCTCCTCCCCAGAGGGCCACTGCTTGTGGAGTGAATGAAGGAATGAAAAAGAGGGAGAAAAGTGATTTAGCTACTGAGCCTGACAATATATGGTATTCCATATCCATAATTCCTAATCTCCAAAGCAATCTTTCTAATACTGAAATCTTTTGTACTAATTCAACTGTTCGTCGAATTAAAAAAATTCAGTTAATGAAACCATAGATTTAGAATTAAAAGTGAAACCAGATGTCATCAAAATCAGAATCACCTCAGTAACTCAATCACCAAAATCACAGAATTTTAGAATTTGGAGGACTTTGGGAATGTTCTAGCTGTCTTACAGATGAAGAAAAGTTTGATTTAAAAACCTTAGAGGCTTCCTATTGCCTAGAAGACAAAATACAAAGGACAGTTTGGTATTTCAAGCCCTGCAGATCTACCCTTTTAGATTAATTTCACATTACTTCCCTTTAAACATTCTATATTCCAGCCAAAATGTACTACTGTACTACTAAATGCTCCCTGATCATGTTTGGTCCTCCTCTCTTACCTCCACGTTTTTGTACTAGCTGAACATCATGCCTCTCTATCTTGGCCTGCTGAAATCCTTCTCCTTCCTTTAAGGCTCAGGTCAGGTGTCACCTCTTCGCTGAAAACTCTACCTTCTCAAATATTTTTATCATACTTGTCTAGATTTTTCCTATGATCTTATCACATTATGCAAGTGTAATTCATAAGTATATTTTTTTTGGTACATATTTGTGTATGTGGTATTCACCTGGAAGAGAATACAGACTCTTTGAGGCCAGAGATTGCTACTTTTGCACAAAGTGATAAATTGCTTATGCATAGTTGTGAAGTACAATTTTAACAAACCTTCCAAATTAGCTATGTATTTTTCCTTGTGTCTGAGGGTTGTGCAAGCTGAACAAAAGCAAATTTTGTAGAAATGCTATTCTGATATATGGAGAAATGATACCCATGAGAAGCAACCTTGAGGACAATAAGCCAGGAGATCCACGTACTTATTTTTAAAAAAATCCTAGGTGGACCTAAGTGGGGCTAAAATAATCTATCTGTATGTCTACCTATCCACAAGGACATAAAATATACTCAGATGCAAAATTTTAGGTTTAAAATGGACAAAGTACCTTTGTATACTAGTTGGGATTTTACTAAAGGATTTTTAAAAAATTATCTTTACTGTGACTTGGCTGAACCAATAAACTGGGTTTGATTAATGAAAAAAGTTCAAAACAACAAAACTAATTTGGTTTCAAATTGTAATTTTTGTCTCCAAATTTGCTCCTCCTCCTGAATTCTCATTTTCTGTTATTAGTCCCACTATTCTTGCAATGAGTCAGTTATTACCCAGCCTTCAAACCATAGTGTCTTCCCTTTCTTACTACACACATTCAATCAGTTGCCAAGTGCTATTGATCTTACAGCCACCATGCTTTTCATGTTCGTCCTCTCCTTTCCTTTCAACTGCCACCATTTTCATTCAGACTCATCGTTATCACTGAACTGTATTGCCAAAATATGGTTTCTAGCCTTTTTAATCCATTCTATTAAAATGTTTTTTTTTAAATTATGAAAGTGACAAATCTCTGCAAACATGAACATTTTGATATACAAAAAACAGGACTGTATATAAACTGTGAACTTCTGTAAGATATTATATTTTTTAAAAAGTATTTAAATTTAATGTGATAAGATAAACTGTCCTGTATGTTTATGTTTCATTACGTTCTCATCTGTGTATTTTAAATGTTTTATTGACATTCTTCTCTCTTCCTTCCTTCCTTCCCCTGTCTCTCTCTCTCTCTCTCTCTCTCTCTCTCTCTCTCTCTCTCTCTCTCTCTCTCTCTCAATCTCTCTCTCTGTCTCATTACCCACCAATTTCCCTCTTCATAACACTCTCCCAAAGTGACAGTCACCCTTGTAACAAATGAGAATTGTCAAATTCACAGATCTGAAAACGCAAGTCTCAATTTCTACCACTAGACTACCATTTCTCTGCCAAGAAGAAGACAGCATGTTCTGTCATCACTCTTCATGATTGCACCAGTTGTAGTTAAGCCAACAAAAGTTATTTTCTTTAATATTATTGTAGTTGTAATAATTATTCAACTGGTCCTGCTCACTTCACTCTGAATCAGTTCAAGTCTCCCCAGGTTTCTCTGAATCTGTCCCTTCAAATAACTTTTTAATGGCATAATAATATCACATTTTTATGGTGTAAAAATTTATATGCCATTCAGCTAGTCTTCAATTAATGGGCACTCACTTTGTTTTGAGTTCTTTGCAATCACAAAAAGGACAACTATAATTTTTTTTTTGTACATACGGGTCTTTCCCCTCTATCTTTGACCTCTGTGTGAATATCCTTAGTAGTGGTATTGAGGGATCGAAGTTTAGTGACATTTCAGGGTATAGTTCTAAATCGCTCTCCTGAATTGTTCAATCAATTTATTGCTCTATCAATCCCTCCAACAACTGTGATTTTCTTTTTTTGGAATTTTTGACAATCTGATCATGCTGAGATGGAAGATCAGAGTTGTTTTAATTTGCATTCCTATTCCTATTAGTGATTGGTGGACTTTAAAAATATGGTTGTTAATAACTGGGATTTCTTATTTTGAAAATTGGCTGTTTTAAATCTCTTTAAAATTAATTAAATTTTTAAAAAATTAAAAACTATTTCTTTTCTCTCTATTGCCTCTCTCTCCTCTTCCCCACTGGAAAAAATAAAGAAGAAAAACAAAACCCTTGTGACAAATATGCATGGTCAAGCAAAATAAATTCACACATTGGCCATGTCCAAAAATGTGTGTTTTGATCTGAATTTTCAGTTTGCTACCTCTTAGTTCAAAGATGGGTAGTATTCTTCATTGCTTCCCTGGAATCATGCTTGGTCACTGCATGGATCAGAGTTCTTAAAGAGCACTTGTTCTTATGTATGTAGATAAATATATTTTACACATGAGATCTTTAGCAGGGAAATCTGATGCAGAGATTTTATTTGTAGTCGACTGCTTCCTTTTAAATTCTAACTGCATTGGTTTTGTGTGTAAAAGCTTTTCAATTTTATGTAATCAAAATTGTCTATTTCATCTTTTATGATCATCTTTATCTTCTGATTAGTTAAGAACTCTCTCTATATATCCATAGTGTTGAAAAGTATCTACTTATCTTCTCTGATTTATTTATGATATGAGTTTTTATTTTTAGGCTATGGATCTATTTCTCCAATTCATTCTTCATACTGCTGTCAAAGTCATCTTCCAGATTACTATCAGCACAGATCTGACAGTCTCACTCTCTTGCCTAAAAACCTTGAAAGCCTGCCTAATTTCTAATGAATAGAAGCTCAAAATCCCCTCCAAAATTACAGGTTTCAGCCTACTCTGGGAATCTTTTCTCTTATCATACTACTTCATACTCTGTATTATCTAGCCAGATCAAACCACTCGCCATTCAACAGATATACTAACAATATCATCTAGACAGCTAGAGCATAGTGTTGGACTTGAAGTCAAGAAGACCTGAGTTAAATTCCTGGCTTGGTTACTTTATTAATTGTGTGACTTTGGGCAATTAACCTGTTTTAGCCTTATTTTTAAAATGGGGATAATAGCACCTGTTTTGGAGGGTTGTTGTGAGTATCAAATGTGATTTTATATGTAATATGTTTTGTAAATCTTAAAATGTTATATGTGTTTGCTATCATTATTATATTCTATAATATATCTATTATTATAATCACAACCCATACTTTGCCTTCACCATGCCTTCACTAACATTGTTCTCTGTCCTTGGGATGCCCTTTCTCTATCTCCATCTGCTGAAATTGTACTTATCCTTACAGGTCTAATTCTAATGCCATCGAGTTTCATGAACACTCCTCTAGTATCCACAGCTGGAAATAACCTTTCTCACTTAGTGAGAAGTTGCATAACAAACTATTTGTATCCATCGTATGTGCTTATGTTCTATTTTGTTTTATGAGCCAGTGTGATAGAAACAGTGGCTATGTTATGTGGTTGTTCTTGCTTTAATGTGAGACCTGGCCTAAAATCATGTGTCTGAGATCTTTCTGTCTGCTTTACAGCCCCTAACCCTGTTATTTAACTGTTACCTCCAATCCCTCCTTCTACTCCTCTAGTTCTGTCCTAGGCAATCTTCCTCATACTGATTGCACTCTCCTTACTCCCCTACCTCCACCACTTGCTGAATCAGTTATACTCTATACAGTCCTCTGTGCCTGAATATCTTCCCCCTTGTCCTATCACCAATTACACTTTGCTAAACCTCAAACCTGGATTACTCCCACTCCTATTCATGTGCTGCTGAATGGAGCTGAGAAAGTCTCAAAACCATGCAGACTGGGTCCCTTACAAATGTTTATTAGATTTGCTCTTGTTGTTGAGTCATTTTAGTCATGTCCAACTCTCATGACCCCATCTGGGGTTTTCTTGGCAAAAATACTGGAGTGGTTTTGCCATTTCCTTCTCCAGATCATTTTACAAACAAGGAAACTGAGGCAAACAGGGTTAAGTGACTTGCCCAGGGTCACTCAGCTTAGTGTCTGAAGTCAGATTTGAACACAGGTCCTTCTGACTCCAGGGCCAGTGCTCTGTCCAGTACACAGCTTTTTTTTTTTTTAAACTAGGTAAAGGAGGCCATTCTTTGCTTCATTTCTTACCTAGCCTTAATCACTGAATGGGGGTTGTCTGAGTCAAACTGAGATGGTCATGGTCTCCCATTGCATCTGGGACATATCCAGTCATCCTGATCTATATCTGGCCACTGAACCCAGATGTCTCCAGAGGAGAAAGTGCGGCTGGTGACTTTGCACAGCCTTCCTCACTTCAATCCAGTTCACTTGCAAGTCATGGCATCACCTTCTTGATGCCAGGGTCCACTTTGAGAACAAAGGACACAAATATCAACATATTATATAATCTCAACTATACCCTCACTGGAGCAAGACAATGCATTTATACTTCTGTAATCAGTTCATTCTTCCACTCTCCACAGAGAAATTCCAAACCTTTTCATTCTTCCTCAATGGACTCATGGTGCCTACTTCTGCTACCTTCCCAGGTAAGGTTCTTGCTTCACATTTCACCTAGACAATTGAGGTCATTCACCAAGAGCTCTCTAAGCAGCGGATCTGACCAAACTTCAGTGTCTCTCTTGCCTCCAGGATCAAAGATAAAATCCTGTTTGTCAGTTAGAACCATCTACAACCTTGTCCCTTCCTATTTTTCTTGCTTAATTACACTTTGCTTTCTTCCCTAGGCTTTCTTGTTGTTTCTCACATATGGCACTGTATCTCTTCACTTTTCACTGGCTATACTCCCATGCCTTGGGAGGTTCTCTCTCACTTCCATCTCTGGCTTCAAGACTCAGCTCAAAGTTCATCTTCTATGGGAGAATTTTCCTGGTCATTTTTCCTCCCCTACCATTTTCCTTTTGAGATTATATTCTATTTACTCTGTATATGTATTATATGTAAATAATTGTTGGTATCTAGTCTCCTCCAGAGCTACTTGAGGGCATGGACTGAGTTTTTGCCTCTCTTAGTAACCCCAGTGCTTAGCACAGTATCTGGCTCATAGTAATAGAGGTTTGTTAACTGAATGAGAAATACTAGCTCTGTGATGCTTGACAAGTCATTTAACTTTCCAATGGCCCCAGGCAATTCTTTTAAGACACATGTGATGAGAAAGTCACTCATTAAGCATTTTTGGCAAAATTAGTCCCTGTCCTCAAGAGCTCATATTCTACAGTGGGAGACAAACATGAAAATCACATACAAGATGTACAGAAAAGAGATGGATGGAAAGTAGTCTCAGAGGGTACGGCACTAACAAGAAGTGGGAAAGGGGACTATGAAAGGTACCTTGCAGAAGATTAGATAAGTTTAGTCTAGAAGGAAATCAGGGACACTAAGAAGTGAAAGTAAGAGAGCAGAGCATTCCCAGCCCAGGGGAAAGTCAGTGTGGAGGAATCACAAGTTGTTCAGTATACCTGAGTGGTAGAGTATATGGAAGGCAATCGAGTATTAAAATGGAAAGGTAGGTTTGCAAAGAGTTTTAAATGCTCTCTGGTCTCAGAGAACTTTCTTCTGATCTTGGAGTCAACTTGGAAACACTGGAGTTGGAGGTGTCCTAAAGTTCAACACTTCGGGAAAATCACTTGGGCTGTGGTGGTGGGTACAGTGGTGATGTACAACAAGTGAGGAGCAACAAGCAGCAGGGAAACCAAGGAGGAGGCTTTTGCACTCATCTGGGCAATAAGTGATAACTACAGCAGTTGTTCTGAGAATAAAAAGAAGGGATGTATCTACTAAATGTCATAAAGGAAGAGATGTCAAAACTTGGCAAAAGAAGGGCTCTTTGGAGTCAGGCCATTGGCGAAGCAGTGTTCCTGAGAGACTGGGGAGATGCTGAGGGGCTATCAGTAATATGAAATTAAGAAGAAAGGGGTGTGAATTCTGCTCAGCAGATGGAATCTAGATTGGTAGAGCTTCCACATGGAGAATTCCTCAGTCTAATGGCATCACAGGCCTGAGAACGCAGGTAAATTGTCTTAAGAGTTATCTAATTAGATGCAAGTATTCTCTCCCCTACTATAAGGTTAGCTCCTAAAAAGGAACTACTTATTTACCATTTTTTTAGCTTTTAAAGTGCTGGGCACAATGTTCATACAAAATGTGTAGTTAATAAATATTCAATGAATAAATGAGGTAGTATTCTAATCTCTCAAAGTACAATAATAAGGCAGTACAACAGGTTTTATATGTCAAGGACTTGCAAGCATAGTTTGTAAATTTGCCAGCACCTCTAAAGTTGGAAAGTAAAATTAAAAAATCCAAATCACTTCTTTATGTATGTGTAAAATATTATTTCCAACAAATTTTATGACTAAAAATAACAATGGAAAAACTGTTTCCAAGTGCAGAAGGGTCCATTTAAAATTATTACAAGGCTCATTAGAATCTCCAAGTAAAGTGATAACAGGTGATAACTTATTTTGATGCGTGTATTGTGAATAAATAATAGGCTATGATATGAACACAGTACACATCCTACTATAAACCATATATCCCTTTCTCTTGTCTTTTCTCCCTTTAAATCTAGCTCTGCTTATATGGCTGTGTGGCTATTAATGCCTGCTTGGCTCTGTGTCTATTTTTCTCTAGGTGTCTTTTTGTGTGTTCTTGTCTCTGGCTCTTTTTCTTCTCCTTTTGTTCTCTTTAGCACTCTACCATCTGTCTTTCTCCTTTAACAGGCCATTATATGTAACTGAAATATATTTTTCATTATTTGGTTTACTTACTTGATAAATTTTATGTTCTCTACTCTTAATTTGAAAAGCTGTTTTATATTTTCATATTTTTCTCTTTGAAAAAGGATTCCTCAATCCTGGCACAGATAAAATCATTTCTATTTGGCTGTTATTCTTCATATAATTTTGGCTTTTCAACAGTTACTTAATTTTCGTTCACTTAGATTGATAGAGCAGAAAGATGACTCTCTTAAGTGTTCTGGGTGGGAGGGCCCATCTGTGATGAAAAATCAAGTACATATAATCCATAATGGAAATTTCCAGGTTGACTTATTATCAGATAATATTTTAGAAGAATGCCATCTCTCTGATGGCAGGGGGCTGACAGAAAAATGTCTTGTGAAAGCTTTTAAAGCTCTTTGAGCATTTATTTTCTGTTTCTAGGATATACTAATACGTAGCAACACCTCTTGGAGGATCCTAAGATTTTATGCCCCAACAAGGTCATTGAGATTATCCGGTTCAAGCCTCTCATCTTGCAGGTGAGAAAACTGAGGTCCAGAGAGGGCAAGTGATTTCCTCATCCTGAACCAATCAGAATTTACTTCTGCATTATTCTTACTCTTTTCCTCCTTAAATAGAAAGAGAATAATGGCTACGATAAGATAACAAAATACGGTTCACAATCCTGAAAATCTGATGTAGTTTATTCATGCTTATTAGTCAGAAGGCTAAATAATCAGTATTATTAATCACAAATGAAAAGTAGGCTCATTAAAAAAAAAACACAGGAGGTTCTTATGGGTACACAGGATGCCACTGAAATGCTGCTTTAATACAAGATGATGTGATGGTTCTCTTGCAATGACTAGTTCAGGCAGACCACACAGCAGTACATGCACTGACATTATGCGATACACTACTGAAAAACATGGGAATGCCCTCTTCAGTCTTACCTCATGTCTGAACAACAGCAGTATATCCTTCCTGCCCGAGATAATTTCTACATGAAATGTTTACATCGACTGTTTTCCCCTTATATATTTCTGATAAAAGCTGAAATTGTTTTTGATCTCTGAGCACTTGGAAAATTATGAGAGTGGGAAGTACAGAGCCAATAGAACACGCATGGAAGCTGTGCCAAGTCAATGTCATAATGGAGGCAACATATTGTAGGAACACAGGATCACACCCATCGAGATGGACCCCAGAGGCCCTACAGTCTTTTCTTCCCCAGACCCTTCACCTCTGCTCCTTCTTTTGTTACAGATGAGGGCTCATTTGTAAAATAAGCTGTGGGAAAAGGACTAGATTTTGAATCAGGGGACTTAACTTGGCTTCAGATCCCATGTTATTAATTATAGCTGTGTGACCTTGTGTAGTTCACTCAATTTCTTTGGGCCTTAGTTTGCTGGGTGAGACCTCAAAAGTATTTTCTAGCTCCAATTCCTATGATCTCATGAACCACCCATTTCAATAATCACTGTGAAACTGGGAAGTCCATTAGCTTTGCCTTTGGTTTCTAAGAGATGAGAAGATAAGACTAAGCTGCATGGGTTCCTATAATAGGAAAGTGTCTTGTGTTTATATTAATGGTCAGGCCAAAGTTATTAGCTGTTACAATGAAATTGAAAAGGACCTCTCTCCTAAAAGAAGTCCATATAAAAATCTTTCTCAACTCACTAAAGGGATGATTCACTTTAAAGAAAATGCTTTCCCACTAAAGTATTCCATAATGTAGCTATTTATGTTTTATTAGGGGAAGGGAAGGCAATAAGCATTCACATAGCACCCACTATACACTAGGCAGTGTGCCTAGTCTTAATACACACACACACACACACACACACACACACACACACACACACACACACACACGAAATATAATTTGATTCTTACAACAGTTTTGTGAGATAGGTACTACTATCCCTATTTTATAGTTGAGAAAACTGCAGTAGATAGAGGTTAAGTTTCCAGGGTCATACAGTTAGTGTCTGAGGCTGCCTTTGAACTCAGGTCTTCCTGACTCCAGGCCTAGTGCTATATCAGTTGTGCCACCTAGTTGCCTAGAACATGAGATGAACTTCTTGAGGGCAGGAACTACATATCAATGTTCCAGATGCCAACAGAAATGATCTATAATGTCAAAGTCTTATTTATTAAAATCCCCTGACCTAATCCTACATTCTACCTCAGCTGCAGACATGATGATCACACCCTTTATATTGTCATCACCCACAAAAGGTTCCACTTTCATGTTCAAGAATTCTACAATTCCTTTCTTGATCATAATCTTTTGTCATTCAGTCATTCCCTATGCTTTATGACCCTTAATCCTGTTCTTAATTTTCCCTATGACCTCCAATGCCCTCAACCTCCAGATCTTTTCCAGGCCATCACCTCTATGACACTCTCCTTATTTTGATAATTTGGTAAATTAGCTGACCTCTACATTGTTCTCTACACTTCAATATCTTTCCTCTTGCCAACCATTTATTGACAAACCTTGACCTTGGGTTACTCATCCAAGGTTGATGATTACTCATCATGGATCACACTGCCTCCTTGGTTTGGATGAACATGCTGTAGAATGGAGCTGAAGAAAATCACAAAACCTGGCTGTTAGGATCCAGTACAAAATGTTATCTGACCTCAATTGGGCTCTACCTGCAACAAGGCAATCCTATGCCTTCTTCATTCATGCAGAATCTCATTCACAGCAGCTATTTCAAACCTTCTCATTCTTTTCTAAGGCACCTACAACACTCTTCCATGCTCTTAGCTGTGAACCTTGCCAAACATTTCATCTCAAAAACTGAGGCCATTTGCTCGTTCTCTTCTTCCGCATCTAAAATCACTCAGAAATCTTCCCCAACTCTTTGCTCCTTCCTAACTCTCAGAAGAGGTAGTTTTCAGGATAATGCTCTCTCTCCTGACACTATTTGCCCCTCAGTTTTTTTTTAATTAACTGATTTTTTTGTTTTTAGTTTTCAACATTCAATTTTATAAGACTTTGAGTTCTAAATTATTTTTTCTGCCTCCTTCCCTCCCCAAGATGGCAAGCAATCTGCTGTAGGCTATACATGTACAATCATATTAAACATATTTCCACATTAGTCATGTTGTGAAAGAAGAATCAGAACAAAAGGGAAAAATCATGAGAAAGAAAAAGAGAGGGAGAGAGAGAGAAAGAAAGAAAGAAAGAATGCTTCAATCTGCATTCAGACTCCATAGTTCTTTCTCTGGATGTGGATAGCTTTTTCCATCATGAGTCTTTTTTTTTTAAAGGCAAATGGGGGTTAAGTGACTTGCCCAAGGTCACACAATTAGTAAGTGTCAAGTGTTTAGTCAGAGGCCGGATTGGAACTTGGTCCTCCTGACTTCAGGGCTGGTGCTCTATCCACTGCGCCACCTAGCTGCCCCCACCATGAGTCTTTTGGAATTGTCTTAGATCATTGCATTGCTGGAAGAGCTAAGTATGTCAAAGTTGATCATCACACAATATTGCTGTTACTGTGTATAATTTTCTCCTGGTTCTACTCATTTCACTCAGCATCAGTTCATGTCAGTCTTTCCAGGTTTTTCTAAAATCTGCCTGCTCATTATTACTTATAGCACTATTTAGTATTCCATTACATTCATATACCACAACTTGTTCAGCCATTCCCCAGTTGATGAGCATTCCATCAATTTCCAATTCTTTGTCACCACAAAAAGAGCTGCTATATTTTTGTACATGTAGGTCCTTTTTCGTTTTTTATGTTCTCTTTGGGATACAGACCTAGTAGTAGTATTGCCGGATTAAAGGGTATGCAGTTTTATAGCCTGCCCCTCAGTTCTTTTGCTGGATCTTTATCCAGGTTATTTCTACTAACCATGGGTGTTCCCCAGTGCTCTCTCCTGGACTCTCCTCTCTTCTTCCTCTGTGTTATCTCATTTGGTGACTGCATGAGCTCTTATTGCCCTCTCTATGAAGATGATTCCCAGCTCTAATCTCCTGAGCTCCAATCATGTGTCTTCAACTTAATACTAGACATTTCTAACTGGCTGTCTTGTAGACATGTCAATCTCAACATGTCCAAAACAGAACTCATTATTTTCCCCCTTTCCTTAAGTTCCCTATTACTGTGGGAGGTATCACCATCCTCCTAGTCACCAGTGCTCACAATGGGCTTGATGATTTGGTGTCATTATTAACTTCTCACTTCAACTCATCTGACATGGTTAACGTGTTACTAAATCTTGCTTACACCTTCACTTCTCTCATATACATCTCCTCTCTATACACACAACTACTACCTTACTACCTGAACTAAGGCCTTTATTACCTGTCAACTAGACCATTTTAATAGCTCTCTAATTGTTCTTCTTGCCTTAACTCTCTCCCCACTACAATGTATCCTCCATTCAAGTGCCAAAGTGATTTTCCTAAAGCACAGGTCTGACCATGTTATTCCCTCTACCCCAACCCTTCAAGAAACTGTAGTGGCTCCCTATTACCTATAGGATCAATTAAAACATCTACTATCTGCTATTTCAAGCTGTGCAGAGGCTGGCCCTTTCCTAACTTTCTAACTTTTCTTTCGCTATACTTCTCAATATGTACTCTAAGATCCAGGTACCCTGTCCTACCTGCTGTTCCACATATAAGACCCTCCATTTCCCAACTCTCTCCATTTGCACTGGTTGTCTCCCATGTTTGAATACTCTCCTTTCTTACTTCACCTCCTGGCTGCCTAGGCATTTTTCAAGACTCAGTTCAAAATCGACCTACTGCGGGAGTCCTTTCCTCGGTTCTTCTCTTCTGTTTCTCTTCCACTTACAATGCATTGATCTTGTAGGTCCATAGTTATTTGTATATAGTTTTTCTCATTAGAATGTGAAGCCTCTCTGGGGGCAGGGACTGTGTTTTTTTCTTCTTTTTTTATAGTGCCAGTACTTAGCACAGTGTCTGGTTCATACTACTGGTTTAATAAATGTTTGTTGACCACCTGACTGATTATTTACTTATTTTTCTAATTTGGATCAAAATAAAGTTTGTTTACGGAAAATTAATTTGGTTCAAGAAGTTCAAATTACATCTTTAGCTTCTGTTAGACATGGCCAATGAGTGATTGTGTCTCTTATAAGGGAAGGTTCTCGGTTTGGTGGGAAGAGGTGTTTGGGAAAGAGAAAGAAATACTGACAATGAATCACTGGGAAACAATACTGGGAAAGTGTACAAAAACCAAGGTGCAACAATAAGTCTTTGGATTCATAATGTCTGAGCTGGGATTTTTACTCATAGATCACAACTAATTTTGTCTAGGCCTCAAGTCTCTTAATTAAACATACATACAAATATGAAGAACAGAATTCAAGACTTTCAGTAAAAGCAATTCTGAGACCATTGGGCCTACCTTATAGGCGATGCTGTTGAGCACTTTCATAGCCAAATCTGAAACATCTGGATATGGGTCAGCAGCCAAATGTAGTAGGACTCTCCAAATTTGTGTGTAAACACTATTGAAGGAAACTCCTAATAAAAAGAAAAACAAAAAAGGAGAAATGTTGGAACCAGGTCACTTCTTGGTAGTTCCTCCTTTGATGTCTTTAGGGGAAGTCAATTTCTTGCAAAACAATAATACTGGAAAGAGTCAAGCAATGAAAAAAGAATGTCAGTATTATGTTCCTGAACAGGGCTTGGGAATTAAGGAATCCTAATCAGCAACTGAGATTAGTGTGAAACTGGCTGATGCAATCTATTTGTTGAACTTCGTATTTGATTTCTTAAGGTTGAAAATTTAGGTTTTAAAAAGCAGGGAAAGAAATGGAAGGAATAGCCTCATTTTACAAAATAGCTTAATTTTTCTGAGATTGGTAATGTCAGGAATAATAATTTTACTATATTTTACAGACAACTGGTCTGACATAGGTAATTCCATGGATTAAAACATGCTCTCCAGATCTCATTACTTTCTATATTTCAATACTTCAAATCTGTCCATCCTTTCACATCTAAGTAGATTGTTTTCATGAAGAAAAAAGGATGTACTTTGCTGAACTTAGTTAAACTGGATCTTGGATAATAGATGTTTCTGTATTTATACTTGAAGCCTTTTGGTTTGATAGGATCAGCAAGAACTGATGCCTCTGTGGGAAGAGATTTCAAAGATGCCCAGTTGTTTCTACTCCATGATGAGGTATAGGAATGAGATTTGATGGAAAACATTATTAGCCCATTATTTTATTTATTTATTTTTTTGGCAAGGCAATTGGGGTTAAGTGACTTGCCCAGAATCACACAGTTAGTAAGTGTTATATGTCTGAGTCTGGATTTGAACTCTGGTCCTTTTGACTCCAGGGTCAGTGCGCTATCCACTGCACCACCTAGCTGCCCCTTTAGTTCATCATTTTAAAATATATTTGTGCCTCTTTACTTAACCCAACTAAGTGTTACTAAACACTTACTATGTGATAGATGCTATAAGAATGGAGAAAAAGAGTGCAAGATATGGTTATTGCCTTTAAAGTGAGCTTGTTGGAGAGAAAAGATAGGGAGCCACGAATAATTAATAAATATACAAGGCAATGTTATGATTAATCTTCAGAAATGGTGCAGATTACAAGGGCACCAAGAGGGAGACATCAATGTGTATCGGAATTGGGAAGATTTTAGCTTCTTGGCAAACACTGGCTAGGATTTTAATAGGCTATGAGAGGTAAGGGCAATTCTACGAAGCTATAGCAATCTACACAAAGAATGAAGCAGAAATGGATTTGGCCTGTTCACAGGATAGATAGTGATAAATCCATCTGGCTGGAGCTGACTTCAAGTTGTTACTGTATGAGATCAACTTGCATAGATAAAATTTACTCTTGCTTCTGCAGCACCTTGCCTAACTTGGGAGGCAGGCAATTTATTTGTTGAAAATGAAGAGCTCTGTTCAGTACTGAAAAGGATATTAAAATGAGACTAAAAATATGCCACATTAAATGGGTAGCTAATTAGAAAATTGCTAGTGAATCTTTCTGACACATTTGGTAGGTATTTAAACATAATAAGTGGTCTGGCAGATGTTGTTTACTTGAATGGATTCTATACCAGTTGTTCTCCAAATTTAATCCTATATCCAATAATTTATAAACTCAATGCCATTATCATCCTATTTTCAATTTTACTATAATAATTATGGACAAGGTAGGACAATGATGGAGTGAGACTGAGTTTCAAAAATAAGAATACCAGAACTTAAATAGGCAAATTAATTTCCTCTCTCTTCAAAGTAGAAGACTTGGAAAACTATGCATTTATTTCAATTATTCTTCATTGATCAAAACATTTTTGGATCTCCTCTTTTGTAGTTATCATTGGAGCCTGAAGCAAATCCACAACAGTGGCAAATCTCTGTTCTTTCAGGGTAGATTTGATGTTTTGAAACCATCACAAATGATTTGAAAGCAAATATAGTGACTAAGGTGACAATCAAGATGCATTATGACATTTGGGCCTGCCCCTCTCTCCTGGTCAGTTACCAGTGTGGGGATAAATGTTTATATCTAGTATAAATTCTAACCATCACTAACTAATGTTCCTAGAGTTGATGTTAATTTAATCACTGAGAGGTTTAAAAAAAAAACAACCACCCAATATTCATTTTGAGGCTGACATACATTACTATTTTGGTTGGTTATATACCCTGCATTCAAATTTTCTCCCCAGACTTATTATATAAGTATGTTAACTAAGCACAGTGCATTTTTCAACACTATGGCACAATTACAAGTATGTAAGACATTTCATAAGAACTAGATTTAACATAAATTTGGACCTTGATTATTGGAGAGATATTGAGGAATTTCACCCTAGTTTTAAGAAGATACTAAGTCATATTGAAATAAATCAACTTGAATAAATTACTGCATCATTTACTTTCCACTAATCCTTTGATGTGGTCTCAGTTTGGGAGTAAAATGGGTAAGGTAGTTTGAAAAACAAGGAAAAGATGTGGAAATATCATCAGCCTGAAAGTTACCCAAATCAAAGAAGAACTTACTTGAGAAAGAAAAATAATCTGTGAAAGCAGCCAAGAAACCCTGTTGGAAAATCCTCTAAAGTCCACGTTTCTCTCTTAGCAGGGGGTCTCTTAATGTGTCTGGTTCTGTGATACAAGTTACATAAAGACCACCAGGAAACTGCTACATGGTGATTTCACTGAAGAAGCAAAGAGGAAGGTAGGTAGGAGGGAATCTGCTTTTTAGAATCACCTATTAGAACATACAGAATGTACAAAAGGGGTGGGTTGGATGAGTGGGAATATATTTTCACCTACACGTGTATGAAATATAGTAGCCAACCATCAAAAACAAAAAACAAAACCAAAAGGCTCAGTTATTTGATTCCTCTTCACTATAAGAATATAAGAAGTGTTTTTAAAGGATGTCTCAAACTCATTAGAAGTGGTGCTTTAAATCTTCTGCTCCCTTCCACTTCTTTTCTCTTTTTTTTCTTTTTGGTTGAAAATGAAAGTGTGGTTTATAGTTCTGATTCATCTCAGTGATGTATCTGAAGCAGCATGTTGTAAGCCTGTATTGCTGTGACAATGAAAATGCTGTAAGGGAAGGAACAGCCTATGTGCTAATAAGCTCAGTTTGACTTCATATAATGATGATGATGTTGTTGGGAGGAGTGAGGAAAAGAGTAAGAGATGGACAGGAGTATAAGACTGGTGAAAATGAGGGGTTTAGATTAGATGACCTCTATGATCTTTCCAACTCTGGAAATGATTCTATGACTAGGTATATATGAATAAGCAAATTTTAAAAAAGCACTATTAATGGAAATGATCAGTTTGAAAAGTAGACTTTAAAAAAAATCAATGAGATGATGATGGGGGAGAGGTGGTATGTTTTTATTAACCACTGGAAGTCATTGACTTTTCTTGCAGAATATCCTGGCTTTCTTTATTATGGCAGAACTCAAAATTCAATTCAATTGCAATAATAAAGCAAAACATAGACAATTTTGACTTTTCAATAATCCTCCCTGACTACAGCGATAGGCACAGCTGTTCATTATAATAGGATATAAATGGGGATAATGAAAAAGAACTAGTATCTTTATCTAATTTTTTTTTTGGCTACAACAGTCACACTCCCCGGGTCAGTTATAGCAACTACCATGATTTAAAATATAGTGTTTCCAAAAAGAGACACAATTCACAAAACACACATCAGAGCAGTAGCAACACAGATTGGGAGCTAGACATAACCAACTCTAGTCTATCCTAAAGAGGTGGCAGGCATTCATGAATGCTGCCTCACATAAGAAAAAAAAAACCAAAACAAAACAGGAAACTAGGATGGAGATTTGAGCTGTTAGATGTTGAGAGAGCTTCTGTATCTAGAAGCAGCTGAAACTCCCAAGTGCTTTTAAAATTCTGAAAAAAAAAATTTCCACATCTAGACTGAAAGTGATAAAAGAAAGATCTACCAGATGGTTTTAAGGAGTATATGAGAGCTATGGTCAGAAGTCGTCCAGCCAGCTGGATGTGGAATATATACTAGTGGCCACCTGTGAATTCAGGGAAGTACAAGGGGCCTGTCCATTATCTTTGTGAAAAATGGAGGACTCAGTTCAAGGGATGATAGACACCTACAAATCTATTTGGGAGGCAGTATGGTACAGTGCAATGAATGAAAGCTGGGTTGAAGAAAGATCTCAGTTAAAAACCCAACTCTGTCACTTACTGTTGGTTGACTTTGGGCAAGTCATATTCCCTATTTGGCATCAGCTTCTTAAGCTATAAATGAGGGGTATAGAGTAAATGCCCTCTAAGGTCCTTTTCAGCTCTAAATCAATGGTCCTAAGTGAGAAGCTTTTTAGTTCCTCAAAAAGAATTAGCAATAGCTGTTTTCCTTTGAGACTGTGATACTTAAACTGGCATTTTTCTCTGCTTCATTGAGGTAATCAGAGTGGGTCTCTTCTTCCATCTCAGGACCAAGTTATAGAAAGCTGTGGGCTCTGGCTTTTGCTCATTGCATTTGTACTATCACTTCCCAGTTTCTGGGTTTTAGGGAATATATGACTTGCTTCTTCCTCTGCATAGAGTAATACATACTTTACTCCAAAGTAGTTCTTTAGGAGGAAGGGATGATACCTGGCAGGGTTTATTTTCCCTTACCATTCATTGCCTGCTGGGAGCTACTGTCCTTCTTCAATGCATAAAGGAATTAAATTGCTCACACGGGGAATAGAATATATTCTATTCTCTCTAATCATGGACAGCCAACATGCCTCACATAATCTTTCCAGCAAAGATCTTCAGTCTCACAAAGACACACTTAATGATGGCCTTTAATCATGGATTTTTGCTATAAAAACATAATTAATCTTGTGGCATCGGAAAACAATGTTGTTCATTTTCTCAGTACTCTTTTCCGACATGAAGAGATCAAATTAATGGGTTGTAAAACCTTCCCTTCAAATAGTCTGCAGTTCCTTCTACACAAGTACTAGTTATATTCTTCCTTGGTGAATGAGCATCCCTCTTCCCCTTAGAGGCTAGAAACCAACATCTTTTATAACCAGAGCAAAATAAGTCAGCAATTTAGACCTCAAAATTATAAGACCTCTTGCTTGCTTGGCTTGGCACTAATATAGCTTAGGGTATCTTCTTTTTAAAAGATTCTCCATGAAAGTTTGAAAAAAAAAAGGATGCTATCACCATAGTTTCAAATATTTATTGATGCTAATACTGATATTAAATTAAGATAAGAAGACACCCAGCAAGTGGAAGAGTGAAAGAAGACTGACCTGGGTGGCATAAATGCTTAAGGAGAAGGAATGTCACCTGCAGTTGGTGACTGCAGTATGGAGATTCAAAAAGAAACATTTTTAAAAAAAAATTATTCAGGAATAAGATTACAGATATGCGAGCTCTAGAATTTCCCTGATTCTGGTCTTTATGGACCTACTCTTTCATGAAGAGAGTAGGAAAGGATGTCAATGGGAGCAGGAATAATGATACCTATAGGATTTCAAAAAGATCATGTTCCGGCAAATACTGTCCAACAAAAAAAATGGAGTTATAAGCTTAGGGTTCTTTTAAAAAGTCCTTTTACAGGAAAATACTTTCAATAGTAAATTAAGCCCAGTGGCTTATTCCAATTAGTTTAGTGTAAAATATGTTCAAATAAATGTGTCATTTCAAATGGCATTAGGATTAGTATAGTGTCATTTCATTTCATCCCACTTCTGTCCCACTATTCCTTGGACCATGTATTTTTTTTTTTGTTAAGGCAACTGGGGTTAAGTGACTTGCCCAGAATCACACAGCTAGTAAGTGTTATGCGTCTGAGGCTGGATTTGAACTCAGGTCCTCCTGACTACAGGGCTGGTGCTTTATCCATTGTGCCACCTAGCTGCTCCATTGGACCATGTATTTTTGGACAAGGATTTTTCTTCATGAACAGTATACCTAACTGATTCTAATATTCTCATTCCTTAAACAAGTCCCTAGAAGCGGAATTAAACTGATTTATTGGAATCCCATTAGGGCAGGTGAGGAATCATTATCAATAAACATTTACTGAGCACTTATTAATATAAAGGCATTGTACTAGTCAATGGGGCTACACAGAAGTATAAAATAGAGACTCTTCTCTTCATAAGCCTGAAATATAATTTGACCAAACAAGAAAGAATAAACGATAACATATGCTCAATGCCAAACGACTGACAGTAAATGATAAATAAATTCAGAGGAAGGACAGAGAGCACAGTGGATTGGTCAGTCAGAAAAGGCTTCACAGAAGAAGAAGCGAGGCAGACCTTGAAGGATGAATAAACATCAACAGAGAAAAGGGGAAAAATATTTTACACAGAAAGAAAAATGACATGGGTTCAGAGGACAGAGTAGATTAGTTTGATTATAATGTTAAGACTGTCTAAGGGACTAAGAGTAGATAAAATTGTAGGGGGGTCAAAGTGTGGAAGGTCTTAAATGCCAAGCTAAGAGCATTAGGCTACAATTAGCCACTGAAGTTTTTGGTGCAGAGAACTGACGTGTGAAGTTGTGTTCTAGAAAGAACAATCTGGTTGTGTTGTATAGAAGAGATTTTGGGGGGAGGGGTGGTAGTGATTGGAGGTGAAAGACCAGTTGCTAGACCAACGTGAAGTGATAAGGGCTTGAATTAAGAATTGAAAATATGCGCTCAGTTAGAACTGAAGCATCAAGGTGTAATGTGGTGAATGGGAATGGAGATTGAAGGAGAGAAGAGTAAAAATATGACTCATACATTTAAGGCCTAGGTGATTGAGGGAACAGTGAACGGTGCTACTAACAGAAATAAGAAGCCTACCAAGAGGAACAAGTTTTGTTGGTGGTTGACAGGGAGAGGGGTGTGTAGAGAAAGAAGGAATGATGAGCTTGATGGGATGTTCTAGGCTGCCAAGACTTTGAAAATCTTTCTTAGCACATTCAGTGAACTAGGCTAAGGAGATTGCTATTCTTTGGTTGAAATGAAAAAAAATTGCCTTTAAACAGGCAAATATTGAAGGTAATGGAATTCTGTCTAGGTTATGAATTTTAAACACTTATATAAGCACCGTCATTTACAGGTGGATTTGAGCTCTATCTGATTGAATATGAACGAGTCAAGCTTTGGAGAGTAGCTACTTTGTTTTCTTAAGTTTCCTTTCCTTATCTCTAGCACATTTTGGGACACTTCCCACCAACTGTTCTAAGGCTTGTCTGAGCCACAGATAAAAGAGTAGTTTTCTCCAGCACAAATGCTCAAACAATTAGCTTCAGTGAGGAATAAATGATCAGAGGTTTGAGTCTTAGCAAAGAGAGCAAAAAGTAAGGAAGAGCTGGGAAGAATAACTGACAGTGGTGCAGCTTACTTAGTGAGGCAAAGAGTGGTTAAAGTCTATTCCCTTTGGCTTTCAGTATTATTCTAATTTCTTCTTAGGTTAAAATCTCAACTTTCACCTTTAATAAAGTGAGAAGTCAAGGATGACATTTTATTTTTGAATTAGTGGGGATGGGCATAGAGTGACAGTTTTATTCACACATCGGTCTTATTCCTCTATTTCTGTCCCTCCTACAAGTTCTTTCTCGTCTGAAATGTCACTATGGCCAAACAACTCTCCAATATGTGCATCATACACAAAGGCACATCATTCCAGAAGGTCAGTATCTTCAAAGTACACTGTGGACTTCAACTTATAGCAATCTTCAACCTCTGTAGTTCGTGGCTTAGTTTTTTACAGGACAAAGTCATGTCATCTTTCTGAGCTGTGTTAGTACTAGAAAAGCCATTCGGTAGAGGTTTATAAATTAGCTCTAATGTCATGGATTCAGGACAGGTCAGGATTCGATAGTATTTGTTATAGAGTGCTTAGGAAAACAAATGGATGAATAGTAATGAGTATCAGATTTTTTTTTTCCCTAAAGAGAAGAGGTTGGGGATAATGGATTTGTTACTATGTGTTTGAAACAGATTATATTGAAATCTTGTAGGTTAGATATTTGTTCCATTAAATATTGACATTAACTTGCATGGAGATTCAGATGAAAAACTGATGTACATGATGAATAAGTTTAAAATCTGAACTACAATACAAAGGATGGAAAAATAGTCTTCCAATCTTCCTTCTTCAGCAGTGAGTTTAATTTACTGATTTACTGATCAAATGCTGCCTAGTAGAAGGCAGAAGACTTCAACAAATATTTCCAAATAAATGTTGGCTGATTCCCACATAAAGAGGGCTCTAGTGGCTAAAAGAGAGAGATTCAAGTCTTTCACTAATGGATGTATACGGAAAAGCTATTGGGCTGTCTTAGGAAAATTTCCACCTTCTCATTTTATATATGCAGAAACTGAGTAATCCTTGGATCATTTAATGGTCATAGAATGGTACAGTAGCCAGGTCAGTCATTGAATCTCTCAGTGAACCAGGCAACTCTCTGTTACTCATAGTTCTTGAATAGGTGCCAATCTGTTCTGGTAGAGGGAGTTTCCTCATTGAGAGTTTCTATACCAATGAAATCAAAGGTCTGGAAATCCGCACAACCCTTAAAAAAAGAGTAGGTGACTGAGTCCAGTGTTTAAGATCAGGAAATAGAATTAATTGTTAGCGGTGCCAAGGAAAGCACAGGTTCAGTCTCTTAGGTCCTATATCCAGAAAGAAGAAGAATTGTTTACATGAAACAATCAATGGTGGTAGAGTAGAAAAAACAACAGACTAGACTTGGATTGAGAAAACTGTGGTTTGAGTCCTGACTGAGACACTAGCTGTGTGACTTTGGTCAAATTAATAGATTTACAGAATTTTAAGCTGGAGGGGGGTCCTTTAGAGATAATCTATTCCTACACAATGTTCTGACTCTCCTTTCAAATCAGACCAAAAGCTGACCTTCTGTGCAAACGGACTTTAGAATTAGGGGCTAACCTGGCTGTGACCTATGGCTAGGAACTTCTGGATAGGGGAGTATTATAATGTAGACTTACAAAACTTACAAAACATGGTTCTCTAATTTTTTTTTAACTACAGATGGAATTTCAGGTACATTATGTATTAAAAAGGCTTTAATAGGCTAGAAAAGGAATGTGGATACACAAAATACATGACAAAGAGTCATTCAAAATTTGCTAGCAGACCTCTAAGGAAGAGACCAGCACCTCTGGGAGCAGTCTATTCCATTTTTGGACAGCTCTAATACTTCAACTCAGATGACTAGAAATTTATGAAACTTTCCTTTTTTTCAGGGATGCTATTTTGCCTCTGATTTCTTTACTTTTCAAGTATCAGTAGTAAATGTTTTGATTGATATTGAATTGTTAATTCTGATCTTTGTACTTCTTGGTCTCTTTCTATCATTTTTATCTTTTACTTTATGACTTTTGATTTCAATTGCTGATTAAAAGAATTAAGAATTCTTGAGATGGTTTTGTTTTCTGTATTTTAACTGGCCATGATGTCAATTTCTACTATGTGTATGAGCTAGATACTGATGTCTTCTTTCAGTGTCTTAACTGTATATATTCAATAGCTCTCTCAAGTTGCTTCTGCCATGGTGGAGCTTAACATCTTTCCTAAGGAGCTTTACTTGATAGCTCTATCTTTTCTCCTATGGTTCTCCATGGCAACAGCTCTATAGGCTATCATGTGAAGGACCTGAAATGTTTTAATGCTTTCTGTCAAGTACTGTGGGAGAATGTGTTTGTGCATGATGATAACAGATAGCAACTTTTAAAAATAACTATTTTGGTAAAATCAGTTGTCTAAATATGTTCATTTCCTTTGCAAAATCATTGGAAATAGTGTTGCTATTTCGATCATGACCTTTATTATTAGGTATAATTTCTGGAGTTTGAAATAATGGAAAATTTTATATAACTTCAGTGTTTTCATCTTTTCCCTCTTCAGATTTTAAAGTCTCTTTAGTGTTAGCTCTCATTTTCTCTAAGGTAGGCTTAGGGATGAAGTTGTTTCTTAGCAGTGATTCGTAGTGGTCAGTAATATGCCTCTATGACTTGGAGCTGAGGGGACTCTGGATAAAAAGCAATTTGAAGCCTTTGCCTATAACTGGTGAAATCTGTTTCCTCTTTGATATGATATAGTTATAGCACATAATGAAACTATTAATTTCTTCAGTCCATTTCATGTACATGTGGTTTTACTTTAGTGGTCAGTCATCAGAATCGACCATTTCTAGCAGGTGGGGTACTGGTGTTTCAGATTTCTTCCAATCTGTCTTCACTTCTAGTGGTATCAGAACATAAAGGGACATTATTTACTTTAGAATCTGCTGTGTCAAGTTCACCATCATGACCACTTTGAGTAGGGCCAGCCTACAACCCTATGCCATCCAATCTATTTTTGGACTCATAGAAAGAATTTCATCACATACTGAATGGGACGCTAATCTAGTTGATATCACTAGGACCTCAATGGTCAGAATTTCAGGATTATTGTCAGGCCTTCACAGCTACAATACCAACATCAGGGCATATGGAGTTCTCACTGGAAATCATCATGGCTACTAATACTTCAGTGGCCACTGCCCATTCCTTTACCCCTTTACATCTTGGATGATGAGTTATATTTAGAAGGGGTTGTCAATATCATTATTATCTTGGTCTCATCTTTTTGAATGGAGTTCAATAGACATGATTCTGAATGCTTGCAGAAATGGATAAAATAACTGCTTGTAGTTTAATAAAAGTACTACAAGTTGATCTTCTGAAGGTTTGCTGAAAACATATATCACAATGCTGGCTATAGACTAGACAACATATATTATTTACTTCTCTTCTTTCCACCTCAATTCGATTTCCTTGTCTAGGTCTCTATATTTTGAAAACTTTTTGTTTCATGTAGCTTGGAGATGCTGAGTATTTGGTATAGTGACATTTTTTAACAATATTGTTCTTTTATGGATCAGTATTATGTCTATAATTTGATCTGTGATTATGGTCTAATTCCAGTACAGTTCATTGGCTTATACGTGCAGAATATTTTGGTGTCAGTATTTACGCTATGAGGATTTGTTATCTATCAGTCCATGAAAGATTTCAAATTTCTGACTTTTAGGTGCTATTATGTGTTGCAGAATTTCTACCATTTCATTAAATAATCTGAATTCCTCAAAGAAGGTATTATAAACTTTCTCTTCCTAAGCTTCCTACATCTTCTCATTTTCCCTCTCTCTATCTCTAAGCTGAGAAAAATGAACCCATAAGACATGAGCTGTGCTTCTCCCTTTTTCTTCACCTAAAAACTCTTTGACAGTGTACCCCACAACTCTCCTCCTTTCTACTGGTCTCTTGAAAGTGAGGTAGTACTTTTCTTTGCCAGTACCAAATCCTCTACAAACACCCTTGATCCTCTTAGCTTCTCTATAATATTCAAATCCTCTATTTTCAACTTCTACCTATCTATTAATTCTTTTCCTACTATCTTCAAATAAGTCCATCACTAGACCCTATGATCCCCTCAAGACATTGTCCTGTAGAGGCAGCTAGGTGGTGCAGTAGATAGAGCTCTGGCCTTGGAATCAGGAGGACCTGAGTTCAAATCCTGCCTCAGACACATGACACTGACTAGCTGTGTGACCCTGGGCTTACCCACTTACCCACGACTGCCTCACCAAAAAGCAAAAAAAACCCAACCCATTGTTTTGTATCCTTTTTCAATCAATCAAACTTCTAGAAAAAAACTGACAGAACTAGTATTTACTTCCTCTCCTCTAACTCACGCCTCAATACTTTGTAATCTGTCTTCCTATCATATCACTCAACTGAAAATTCTTCTCTAAAAGTTACATGTGAGCCCTTCATTGCCAGCTCTGACAATCTTTTCTTAGTCCTCATCCTTCTCCAACTATCTGCTATATTTGCCACAGTTGACCAGGCTTTCCTCCTGAATGCTTTCTCCTCTTGGTGTGTCTCATAATACTACTCTTTCCTCCCTGGCCAACTCCTCCTCAGTCTCTTTTTGTTGGCTCATTATCCACAGGACACTTTCTAACTGTGTCTGTTCCCTTAGGCTTTTTCCTGGGTCCTCTTCTTTTTCTCTCACTCACACTTGGTGTCTCTATCACCACGGGTCACCATGGGTTTAATGATCAACTCTATGAAGATAGCTGCAGGGCAACTAGGTGGTGTAGTGAATAGAGTGCTGGGCCTGGAGTAAGGAAAACATGAATTCAAATCCAGCCTCATACACTAAGTAGCTGTATGACCCTGTTGGCCTCAGTTTCCTCATCTGTAAAATAAGCTGGAGAAGGAAGTGGCAAACCACTTCAGTTTCTTTACCAAGAAAACCCCAAAAGGGGTCACAAAGAGTTGGACACAATTGAAAAACAGCAACAACAAATCTATGCAGATGACTCATAGATCTATATATCCAGTTCACCTCTCCTCTGAGCCTCAGTATTGCATCAGCATGCTTCTAGGACATTTTAAACTGGATATCCCAGAAACAACTCAAATCAACATGACTGAAACAGAATTGATTATTTCCACCCTAAAATTCACTTCTCTACTTCTGTGAAAGGCAACATTATTCTTTTAGTCTTTCAGGTTTATGACCTTGGCATTGTCCTCAAATCTTCTTTCCCTCAGTACACATATCTGATTGGTTACCAAATTTTGTTATGTTTAGTTACACAATATCTCTTGCACCTGACCCCTTTTCTCTACTCAAAACAGTGATCACTATTGTTCAGACCCTAATTACCTTTCATCTAGATCAGTGGTTTTCAGCAGGATAATCTCTTTATAGTCTGAGGACTCCTCAAAGAGCTTTTGTTTATGTGGGCTATATCTAGCAATATTTACCATGCTAACATCATTATGAAATGAGTTAGCATAATTATGAAAATAGTTTTTGCCTTATAGGTCTACCCCACTCCAAAAGAATCCTGGGGACTCAAATGGGTCTCTAGATCACACATTAACTGCTGACCTAGATTATGACAATGGGTTCCTAATTCATCTTCTTATCTCATCTTTCCCCACTACAGGTTACCCTCTACAAAGCTATAGGAATGATTTTCTTTAAATACAGATCTGGGCATAAGACTTCCCTACTCAATACTCCACAGTGATTCCCTGTTGATTTTAGGATAATAACAGAATCACAGAATTTGAGAGATGGAAGGGACTTCAGTGGCTATCTAGTATAGTCCCAAAGAGATGGAATCCCCACTGTAACATACCAGACAAGTGGTCATCCAGTCTCTGCTTGAAGATTTCCAAGGAGGAGGAGCTCATCACCTTTAAAAGAATGGCATTCCACTTTTGGACAACAATAATTGTTAGGAGTTTTTCCTACTATAAATCCTAAATTGGGCTCCTCACAATGTTGGATCCATTGCTCCCATCTCTTCCCAGACAAAACAATTACAATAACTTATCTATATGACATTATTCTAAAGAGCTATAACATACCCCCAAGTCTCTTTTTTAATTTAATTTAACTTATTTTTTTTTTGGTGAAGAGATTGGGGTTAAGCAACTTGCCCAGAGTAACACAGCTAGTGAGTGTTATGTGTCTGAGGCCAGATTTGAACTCAGGTCCTCCTGACTCCAGGGTCGGTGCTCTATTCCTTTTTTTTTTTTTAAACTAGGTTAAACATGTCCAGTTCCTTTAATTGCTTCTCATGCAATGGACTCAAGGTCCTTCACCAATCTGGTTTTCTTCCTCTGGACATTCTCCAGCTTATCAGTATTCTTAAAATACAGTGGCCACAACTGAACACAATACTCCAGAGGAGTTCTGACAAGGACAGGGTAAAGTAGGATGATCCCTCTCTATGCCTGGAAGCTAGGCCTCTCTTAAAGCCTGGCTGTTTTTGGCTGTCATGTCACACTGCTGACTCATATTGAGCTTGTGATCTGCTAAAAGCCCAAGATCCCTGTCAGAACAACTGCTATAGACCCATGTCTCCCTTAGCTTGTACTTGTAAGATTGATTTTTTGTACCTAAGTGCAAGACTACATGATTTCCTATTAAATTTCACCTTATTAGATTCAACTTGATGACCAAGCCTGTCAAGATTCTTATGGATGCTGACTGTCATTTAGTACAATAGCTAATCCTTTCATTTAACATAAATTTCTCTGCTTACAGGGTTTTTACAACCCTTTATAATCTAACCTAGCTCCAACTTATCTTCCCCCTTCCATACTGGGACCCCCTTTGAACATCGGCCTTTTTTCTGTTTTTCAAAGAGGACATATAATCTCATTTCTCTTTGACTTTAGACTGGCTGCCTCCCATTCCTAGAATGCTCTCTCTCCTCATCTCTGCCTCCTGGCTTGTCTCATTCACTTCAAGTCTCAACTAAAATTCCACCTTCTACAAGACACCTTTCCTAGCCCTCCTTAACCTTAGTGCCTTCCTTCTGAGATCAATTTAAATTTATCCTGCATATATCTTATTTGTTTAAGTTGTTTGCATGCTTTTTCCCCCATTAGACTGTGAGCTCTTTGAGAGCTGAGATTGTTTTTGCTTTTTTTTTTTGTATCCTCTGTGCTTAGCACAGTGCCTAGCACAGATGCGATGATGAATAAATGAATATGGTTGAATTGACATCTAAATGAGGATGTTTTCTCCTGGACTGAGTATATGGTAATGGAATTCTTAGAAGCAATAACGTGGGACATAATAAAACTCAGCATTTCAAAAATTCTCTATCAGAGCATCAGGGAGAGGAAAAAAGTCTTCTAACCTTTGTAACTTAGCTTACCCCAAACCTAAAAGGAAGATTGAAGATTTCAGTAGACTTCTGCAAACTAAAATTTTTACATGTCCATCTGTCCTGTTCTTCCTTGAAATTATATGCTCAACTATAGATGTAAAAGAGCAGCTAGGAAATCATCTTTACAAAAAAAGGGCTTAAGTATATATGGAACAGGCACAAAGAGAAAAAATACAAGGTAGTTGAGGAGAGAGTAATTAAGTATACTGTCCATTTCAATTCCTGATTACTTCCACATAATGTTTGTACATTTCTCTAAAGTGAGAGAATCTGAAGAATTGATCTGTTCAGCTGGTAAAGTGCTTAATGTGGATATACTGTGGAAAAGTTTGGTTTTACTCTACAGAGAGTATCTTCATGGTAGTAAGAAAGCACAAAGAAATCAAGTTGGGGAAGAGTTACAGAATCACAAATCTCAAAGATGGAAAAGCTCTCAAGAAAGAAAGAAAACACAGAGCTTACCTATGAGTGAGTTCAGTGATGAATAAGAGCTAACTCTTCTCATCTTATCGATTGTCTCAAATGAAAGAATGTACTCTTCGTTTTCAGGGCTACCCAAGGTGCTGCTTGCACTGCTACTGGTGCTGAGATTGCCTGGGGAAAATGCAACAGAGCTTCCAGCTGTCCAAAAGCAAGGCAGGAGAAAAGGAGAAAAAGTTATGTATTATTTTCTGGTAACCAAGCACTTGGTCTTATATAATTACATCCTTTTAAAGTATATAACCAACCTGACAGAGAGTAGTATGCACACACACAGACACACAACATACAAGCAGAGGTTATGTTTCTTTTGAAAAGAAAGGTACTCCCAATAAACACTGTATATACTTAATGTTTACTAACTATAAGTTAGAAGGTATGGATTATCCAATGGTGGTTAAAATATATAATGAAGATGGATTTGTTGGATTGCTGCACACATAGGTCATTTCATGGCATAAGTATAGCAGTAGAGAAGGTGAATAGGAAGGACTATATATAGAAAAGGTAGTAAAGATAAACCCCCTTTCAACACAGAAAATTCTATTGTCTTACATTCTTCTGTCAAGCTCAGATTCTGCAATGACTTGTTCAAACTTCTTGCTGTGGTAACAGCTCTAATATTTCCATAGGAGCTGACTGAGCGAAGTCTAGGTGTACATGGACCATCTCGCACAGGTGTCAAACTTCCCCCCTCTAGTTGGAAAGAAGAAAAAAAACATACAGAAGAAAAAAGGGTAAATTGCAGACTTAAACACAGAGAAGTACATTTTCCAACTGGTCAAAGGTTTCTTAGGTGGCAACAACTGTAGAGAAAAATGATTCCTGGAGCAAAGGGTCAAACAAAACAAAACAAATGGCTATCACTGCTAGATTCAAGTGTGGGAAGTATCTGATATTTGTGGGATACACTTTAGCAAAGCAAAATAGCTCAATAATTAAGAAGGATAAAAATAGAAAGAACTTGATAAAAAATATAAATTTTGTAGCTCAGAGAGGTGTATATTATCCTAATGTAATAATGAGAGTTGGCCATAATTATTTCTGGGATGGATGACCTCTAAGAAAACAGTATGTGATAGAAGTGCTACTAATGATCCATGTAGAGGTTTGTTTCTTTCTGAATCACTCCTTCAACTGACCCAGCATGTGTACAACCCTGGTGTTCTGGCTGGTTTTCAAGTCTGCTAGTTGTAATCTGCCTCTCTAAATTTCACTGTCTCTTTTCACTGGACAAGTTTATTCGCCTTCGGCTTCCCAGAGTTACTAAATGCAATTTTTCTGGTAGAAAACAGCTCATTGTCCTCACTGTAGAGATAGGTGGATTTTAGAAACAAGGGCAGTTCCATCTGTCCTTTGAGATCCTTTTAAGAATGAAATGTAAATGTTAAAGATGACTACAATTTGCAGTTAAAAGGACAAATAGAGGAAAAAGATAGCTGTCTAACATGATTCACAGCTACAGACAAAGAAATGATTAAATCACTCATCACAGGGAGAGTTCAATTTTCTCTTCCTCAAGTTCCTGTTGTGGCAGTTGTCATCCTTAGAGATTTTTTACCATATGCAATTTCCAAAATGACATTAAATAAGGAAAAATAAGCGGGTCAGTGGCAATTCCTTTTTCTTCCCTAAATGAAGCCAAACACATGAGAACATGGAAAAGAAAGAAAATAGCATATGGAACAGCTGGTGAATATTCAAAGCTAGACAAATAACCAAAAAAGCCTGTGAACACACCATTATCCTGAAGTAGGGGTTAGTAAAATTAAACAACCCATAAGAAGGTAGCTTTTTGGTAGACTAGGGTTATTATTTCAGAATAACCATGGTTCTGAGCAGGTCAGCATTTTTCAGAGTTACACAAAGAGTGAAGATGTACCTGTGGCAGCCGGAGAAGGCAGAGGGTAATTCTTTTCTTCTTCAATGAACTGCAAGGCTACTGTGCAGAAATTGCTCTCATACTGAACCACAAGATGACTCAGAGCTACCACCAGTTCCTGAAGAGAGGGAGAGGGAAAAATAACATTTATCCATAGCTTAAATGATTGGCTTGGAAGGAACTCCAATTGTGGAAGACCAGCCTAATTTAGCCAATAGACTAGGCTAGCTGCAAGAAATAAAGTCAAGATTAATACAAAATGCATAGTTTTGGTTGAAAACATAAGACTCGGACTTTGTATTGGAAACAACTTCATTACACCCTGCAACAACTGCCATAAAAAGGAATCTCTGAAAACTAAAATGTAATTGAGTTAATGGAGTTGTCTGCATAGAACAAATCTTCAAGGAGACGGCATCATGCCCAATTTAGAGCTACCTATCAGTGGCAGGATTTGAAGGGCACAACCAGCAAATTATAAATGGAGATGTTGATAAGTTATATGCACATAGAGTAGAAAAAGAAACACAAGTCAGAGGCCAATGCTTACCATTAATACTGTCACCCAAACAGCAAAGCTTTTCTACTTATTAGAATTGACATTTATTGTGTCTTTTTTTTTTTTTAACCAAGAACATATCTGAAACAAATTGTTGTGTAGGGACAATATGTGACTGTGTCTATCTTAAAACTTTCTAAGGTTTCTCAGGCCTAGAAGCCCTAGAATACAAAACTGTTCTTTAAAACTAAATTAACTTCAGTATCAAGAAAAAGCCTCTACTGTATCCCTGTTTTAGAACAGAGAGTACTGAAACAATGGCACTTCAAGATTATAGAGTTGGAAATAAATTTGAAAGTGGTAGAAATTTTAGTGATACTCTTACTTCTTTATTCATTTAAGACATTAATCAAACATCATCTACTATCCTTTTTGAAGAAAACACATAAAAAACAGGTTCTTTAAAACCAAAGCCTTCAAGAAATAACTTAATATTTAAGAGGATAACTGGGCAAAGAGTCACAAGGCCAAGAGAAAACTTTGTTATCACAATAAGTTCTACTTAAATCTTTGAAAAAAAGCAAGATTTATGGAGTGATCTTATTCCATGGATGGTTTTTAGTTACGTTGTATCAAAGGCACAGCATGGCAAGTTGGAAGGCCTGAAAGATTTTTGCTGCCAACTAAATGGCTGGTAAGACTACGTCTATTTGACACAAGTTCTAAGTAATTACTCTGATAACAACTCACATTAATATACTGCATTAAGGTTTGCTAAGTGCTTTACTTATAACAATCCTATGAGGTAGATAGTGTAGCAATCACTCTCAAAAATGACAATGCTTAGAGGAATAGGAGTCACTTCTAGGCTCTCTCAAGGAGAGAGAATGAAATTCTGGTGAAATGTAATCTCTGAAAAATTAAGTATTTACCTGCAACTATAAGAGGTGTGTGGGGGGGTTGGGGAGGAGAAGGATGTTTTCTGATTGGGTAGGAAAATATTTATTTTTCCTTAATTCTACTAAGGTCATTGTCCATGAGTTCCCTCTTCTGTCCTTCTATTCATCTCAAAACTCTTTGATACTTCTCCTATCTCCTCCTTTCCCACAACTCCTGATAAGGTAGTCTTTCTCTTTGCCGATGGCAAACCCTCTACATTTGCCCTTAATCATATCCCCTCCTCAATCCAAGCCTCTCTCTGTGATTGATCTTTAATCTCTCTATTGGCTTTTTCCCTATTGCCTTTAAGCATTCACTTCTGTCTCTCCCAACTTTAAAAATATTCAACAAACCCTATTATCTCCTTAAGCCATTGTCCTATATTTCTACTTTTTTTTCTAATCAATAGTCAATAAGCATTTATTAGCACCTACTCTGTGCCAAGATATATGCTGAATACTGGGGATATAAATGCAAAAAGAGACAGTCCCTGCCCTCAAAGAACTTATAATTAATTGAATGGGGGAAGATAAAACACAAGAGGAAGCTGAAAATCAAGGGAGAGAGGGAGGAAGGGTATTTAACTAGAGGGCATGGTAGAGAAGTCAGACAGGGAAGTCTCAGAGTAGTGCAGCCAGGTGAGAAATGAGGGGACTTCTGAGCTGGGGCTCTCCCCTCAACTTCTAGAAAATGCAGTCTCTGCTCTCTATGACTCCTTCATCAGCTCTTTATAATCTGTCTTTCTGCTGCATCACTCAAGAGCAACTGTTCTGCCCAAAGTTACCAGCGAGCTCTTTGCCATATATGACACTTTTCTGGAGTGCTTTTCTCGCTGTGCTCTCTGCTGCCTGACACTGCTGACCATGCTCTCCTGGCTGTTCTACATATCTAGCCTGCCTCTCCTCTGAGTTTTAGTATTGCATATTGCCATATACTTTTCAAACTGGAGACATTTCAACTTAACATGTCCAAACACAGAATGCATTATCTTACCTCCCTAAACTACTCGTCTTCCAAACTTCCCTATTTTTGTGGAAGGCATTACTATTTTTCCAGTTTCCCATGTTCAGTATCAAATTTTCCCTCTCCCTCAGCATACTGTTCAGTGGCCAAACTTTGCTATGTTTCTTCATACCATCTTTTGCATCTGACCCTCTTCTCTCTAATCCATAAACACCACTTCATCACCTCCTGCTTAGACTATTGCAATATACCATTTATTCATCTCTTTGACTCATCTTTCCACACTCTAGCACATCATCTACACTACTGCCAAAGTGATATTCCATAAGCACAGAAAATAAATGTCATTCTTTTACTCAAAAACAAAACAATAACAACAAAAAACTCCAAGGGCTTCCTATTACTTCTAGAAGAAAATATAAACTCATGTGTTTAGCTTTTAAGGCTTTTCAAAACTTATCTTTCTATTCTCATTACATATTACTCTGCTTCCTATATTCCGTGACATCGCCAAACTGGCTGCCTCTCTATTCCTCAAATGGGGTACCCATTTCCTGCCTTTCTGCCTTTACACCTGCTCTCCTCCATGCCTGCAATATATTCTTTTCTCCTTGTCTCACCTCATAGAGTCCATCTCTTCCTTTAAGATTTAGCTTGAGAATTACCTTCATCACGAAGCCTTTCCTGATGTGGTAATTTTTAGGGCCCTCATCCTTAAATACTTTGTATTTATTCTCTTTATACTTATTCCATATATTATTACATATGTACTTGTCTCCATTAGAATGTAAGCTCCTTGAGAGTAGGGATTTATTTGTATTTGTAATATTAACTACAATGCTTTAGCACATAGTAGGGCTTGAAAAATGCTTTTAAATATTGATTGATTCTAGCAATGGCCTATTTGTATTTTAACACTAGTATTGCTTTAAAAATAACTCTTCGAAACAAAAAAGTCTGAAAATTTTGAATAGTTCTTATCCCAGCTCACTCCACTGCGCTATTATCAAACTGTTATGCTTCTATTATTAGAAGGAAGTGTAAAGCTCTCTCCTCAAACACAAACATCATGCAACGAAATAATCTGTTTTCTGTCATAAAAGTCCATTGGCACTTAGAAACAGCTGGCTTCCACTTTGTTCTTGGTATAGTCATTGGTTATTTATATCTTTATATGCCTTGAGATGGATTAAAAGTTCAAAATAATATGAATTTACTAGAGTCTTCTAGAACTCCCACATCAAAGATCTAAACTTGGTCAGATAAAATATATTCAGTTTAAGGAAAAAGAACAACAATGACAATTCAAAGTCTGGTGTGTGGTATTATCAGTCTCAGAAGTCAAGAGTTTCCTTACTAGTAACACCAGCTGTGTAACTATGGTCAAGCACTTAACTGTTTGATAACAAGGGAAACTCTGTAAATTGCAATTGGTAGAGGGAGTTTCCTTAAAGAGAAATGGCCTATTCAAAGAGAAATAACACATCAGGCCCAAAACAACAACAAAAACCAAAACCCTTTTCTTTAACTTAAGTGGGACATTACTTATTCTATGAGAAAGGACAACTATAGGTACTGTCATTAGAATGAAACCCTGAATTAAAGGTTTAAACTTTAATTTAAGCTCCTTGGCTAAAAAAACTGGACACAGATATGGTAAAATTATGATTTAATGGAGAGGGTTCAACTCCTTGGTCATATTTTACAGATGCAGCAAACAGTTGATTTATAGCAGGTAGACTTCTACTATCTTCTAGACCAACTGAGGAATAGCAACTGTTCAAAACAGAAAGAAGTCCGGGATATTTAGGTCATTAGACTTCATTTAGCCAAAGAGAAGACTACTCTTCAAAAATATCTCTTCATGGCTGACATACAAGGGTCACATTCAGTCTAGTCCCATGTACCAATAAAGGAGACAAACCAAGATTACTGATCTAGTAACTGAGGTACTAAGAATGTCTTTTTAATGTGATTATGGAGAGTCAAATATATGACCCTGAAGGGAGTAAAGAAGTTGGAAGCATAACATCAGTCTATTGTCCCTTCATAAAGGTTGGGAAAACAACTAAATCTCTATTTAGTGAAGTTGTCATGTTTCTTCCCCTATTCCCCTAATGCACTTCCTCCTTAAAGACTGCCACAAACTTCATGTTTCCAATAACAGATTAATATTTAGTATTTAATTTATAATTCAAGGCCTAATGTAAAACTCTGCCATCACAATAGAGAAAAAATAAAATAGCATAATAGAGGATGGAGAACATATTTTGTTTCTAAGAAGAATAACACAAAGTTAGCCCTAGATTCCTAAGAGAATGGGCTCCAACCCAGACAGTGATTGACTCAGCTGCTTTGATTCCTGCATTTTTCTCATAGCAGAGACATCAGCACAAAGGCAGAGAACAAACTACTTATATTTCTACTCAGTCTGGTTGTTCATGGCAGGTATTTGGTTAAGGGAAATAAAATTATGCTTAGTAGAGCAGAACTTAACAGGTTTGATACTTGTGTGTTATACTGCTAATATTTATTTCTGTGGGTATAGATGGAAACCAAAATAAAAAAAGGTAAAACTACAGGTATTAAGAATAAGTTCATGGAGGGAATGGACTGCGTCCTAAATCATTCCCTCTCACTAATAGGATCAAATATAAGATCATTTTTTGGGGTTCAAAGCCATTCATAATCTGATTCCCACATGGCTTTTACCCATGCCACAAGCCCCCCAACCTCTCCCCTTCCAGTCTTCTTACACTTTTCCCATAGACTCAGTGATCCAGTGACATGGGCCTGCTGGCTGTTCTTCCCACACGAGACACTCTTATCTTCCAACTGGGCATTTTCACTGATTGTTCCCCATGCCTGGAATATTCTCCCTCTTTAACTCTGCCCCTTGGCTTCCTTTAAGTGGAAGCTAAATTCTCACCTCCCCTGAGACTCCTTTCCAGAGGTGTGAGGTTCATGGGAGGGGAATACTGCATAAATTTTCAGACTTTTCCCATGTATTGATTAATTCTGCTGATGTTTTTTCTCTTCTTCCTCTTTTTCTTTTTCTTTAAGGCCCTGAGGCAGCCACCTTTGAAGCAGAGAAGAGAGTTCTAGGGGGTGTATGGCAATCTTACTATACACAGTTAAACAATTCCAGAGAACTCTAGATATAATTCCTCATGAATTCCTGCTCTTGGAAGAAAAATGCAGATTTGGGTATATATCAATTAACCCCAATAAATGTTAGAGCTAGAAAAGCCCTTAGAGATCCTTAGAGTACAAAATGCTTTTTTAATAGAAAAATTTGATGGAATAGAAAGCTAAGGAAGTCTAAAGATGAAAATGACTTGGCAAAAGTCACACAGCCAGTTAGTGCCATCCAGTCCTAAAAACCATAATCTACCCAGTTAGATTTTTAGGTTTTTCTTCTCTCCACCACACTGCTCTTCAAAAATTAAGCTAAGCGCTTTGGGGAAAATTCCCGAGGTCACCTTCATTAGAATGTGAAATGTTAGAACAAGATTTAAACTGATTATTTAAGCTGAAATCTTAGACCATGACACACACTTTCAATTTAAGATGACAAAACTAAGCAATTTTCATGAAACTGTGGCATCTCTCGCAAACAAAGGGGTCAGAGGGGAAATATTTCTACATCTGTATGTGGGCTTTCTATTGCTCTTTCGAATCATGATAATGTGTTTACATGTTGTTCCTAGGAAGGAAAGAGCCCACCATAAAAGCGCTAGGAGATAGAGCCTATTCAAATGTTTTTTAAATGAATCAAATATATGTCTGTACAATGAAGAAAAAGAATTTAGAGCAAATGAAACACACATTTAAGGATCTGCTCTTCAATTGGAGCAGACATAAAGTGAGACATAAAGAGAGTGGCTCTTGTTACTTGCTGAAGGGACCACCAAACCTCAGGTCCCCAGAATGTCACTGAAAGGCTTTTGATTGCTGCTAATCTTGTTGGGGTACAATTCACTTACCTTCCTGACCATAGGGCTTCCATCATTGATAAGTTGAGCTAACATCATAGCCACGTTGTGATCAATTGTAGTAGAGTGATCAGTCCTCTCTGTAGAGTTACCCACAAAAGTGCCAAGGGCAAAGACTGCAGCACAACGAACCTGAAAAGCAGAGGGAAACAGTTAAGGGATACTTTCTACTGTTCCCTACTTTCTGGATTTGGATCTCTTTCAGATATTCTTCTCATTTAATTTAATTCAACCCAACTCAACATACAGTCAGTGAGTACTATTTTATGTCCTGAGCTGGCAAAAAACCTCACATAAACAATATGGTTTTCGTACTCAGGCACTATAAAATCTTTTTACATACTTAGAAATTACACAACTTAAATGACTTCAGTATAATATTAAATGGAAAAATGTATAGTACTTATGAGCACTATAGGAAATTTGGACAGGGAATGAATAGGCCATGTGGGCTGGGGCTATGTAAAAGGCTTTACAGAAAAGCTAGAACTTGAGTAGGACTTGGAAGGATGAATAAAAATCTGAATAGGTATAAAAATGGAAAAAAAAAGAATACTCCATTTTTGTGTGTGTGTGTGTGTGTGTGTGTGTGTGTGTGTATGTGAAACAACACACACATGAATGAGCAAATCAGAATGATCTTCTTGAGGCACAACTGTTACCCCTTCTTTAAGAAACTTCAGTAGCTCCCTATTGCTTTAGGAAAAAACAGTGACTCCTCAGCACGCACTTAAAGCCTTCACAGTTTGGCCTGGTAAACAGGTAGATACGGAAGTGGTTCAAGCTTTAATGACCTAGACAAAATTAAGTTTTGAGGTTGATTATAATACCTTTTAAAAAATTGTGCTAGTTTACATGAGACAGATATTACTCCAACCATAGAAGATAATAGAGAACACCTTAATTCCCAGCAATCACCATCCTGCAACTACTGAAAAGGGAGTGTCTGTAACACACGTTAGAGATGGGACTTTTCCTATACAGAAAAGGAAATCTTAGAAGCCATCCTGGGAGTGGTGCTAGGTGGTACAGTGGATAGAATGATAGGCTTGAAATCAGGAAGACGTGAGTTCAAATTCTAATTCAGATACATACTAGCTATGTGACCCTTTGCAAGATACTTAATCTCTGTTTGCCTCAGTTTCCTCATCTGTAAAATGGGGATAATAATAACACCTTCTTCCCAGAGTTGTTGTGAGGATCAAATGAGATAATAAATTGTAAAGCACTCAGCCCGGTGCCTACCACAGAGTAAATGCTATATAAATTTTAGCTGGATGTTGATTTGGAAAATCACTCTCAATTCTTTTGGGATGTACAGAATATCCTCTATTACATTCCTTTTGAATATGACTTTGTGTGGGCTTTCAACTTCTTCCCTCTCTAGTGCAAATGCTGGGCTGTCACATAATCATTTATTTGGAGAGGCATTTGCTGCCAAATATAGGAACCAAAATAGGTAGGAGAAACTGATTAATTCTTCCTTTCATTTTAAAATTCCTCAAATTCACACAGAGATATCTCTTTCTAACCACAGCAATAAGCTGATTTAGTTTAATCTTCTATTCCAAACTTCTTTCAGATCATGTACAAATTACACAGGTGGCTATGAAGTTTATACATAGACCCTCAAAGATCAGGATGTATGGTAATTCTTTTTGTTTTTTTTAAAATTTATATATACATTTTCAAATTACATGTGAAAACAATTTTTAACTTTCATTTAAAAAATTTTCTTTCTCCCTCCCTGAGAAAGCAAGCAATTAGATATAGATAATACATGTGCAGTCATGCAAAACATTTGCATGTCAGCCATGTTGCAAAAGAAAACAGACCCCTCTCCCCCTAAAAAAACCCTCCAAAAAACAAAAACAACATCCAGGAAAAATAAAGAAAGTTTAAAAAGTATGCTTTGATCTGTATTCAGACTCCATCAATTCCTTCTCTGGTGGTGGATAGCATTTTTCATCATAAGTCCTTTGGAACTGTCTTAGATCACTGTATTGCTGAGAACAGCTAAGTCATTCACAGTTGATCATCACATAGTATTGCTGTTATGGTGTACAATGTTTTCCTGGTTCTGCTCACTTTACTTTGCTATCAGTTCATGTTAAGTCTTCCTGGGTTTTTCTGAAAGCATCCTGCTCATCATTTCTTATAGCACCATAGTATTTCATTACAATCATATACCACAACTTGTTCAGCCATTCCCAATGATTGGCATCCCATCAGTTTCCAATTCTTTGCCACCATAAAAAGAGCTGCTATAAATATTTTTGTACAAATCGATCCTTCTCCCCCTTCTTTGATCTCTGTGGGATACAGACTTAGTAGTGGTATTGCTGGGTCTAAAAGTATGGACAGTTTTATAGCCCTTTGGGCATAGTTCCAAATGACGTATGACATCTCTAACTGACAAAAATAATTTTAGACAGTTTTTTTGAAGCAGCTTAGGAAAAAAGATAGGGTTGGTAGATTGAGATAGGCAAAGTATGGCATGGCTGTGTAGGGGTGATCAAGACGACCTAAAGGATAGTGACTGAAAGGCTGTCAGATGGCATCATGTCATGCTACTCTGAAATTCTAATGGAGAACACAGGGCCAGCTATTCTTTGTATTTTTCTTTGTAACTGTAAAAATCATAACTTTTTATTAAGTATGTGGATGCACATCAATCTTCTGGTTCTAAGTCAAGATTTCCCATCATCTCTAGGTTTTTCTCTTTCTAGATAAACTGATTGCTCTTGAGTTGCTGTCACTGAATGTTTTAGCATCTTTACAAGAAACACTCTTGTTAGGGGGTGAAACATGGCTTCATTTGAATTCCTCCAAGGTCATGTCAGGTTTGCTGATTTAGACAAATGATACTGAAGAATGTTCACCGAAACATTTGGTAAGTCCCGATGAACAGACACTGCTTTTTCAAGGGCTTGAGCCAATTTTATTCTATTGTAGTATAAATAGGATAGGTCTGAACAGCCGGGAATGCAAGTCAAAACTAGGAGAGCTTAAACATCAAATATGCAGAAATCTCTAGAAAGGATTGTTTTATTTTCTTTCCTTAGCCAAAAACCCAGTTAGCTCTACAATTCCAATTGTAGCTCACAAAAACATTTTTAACTTTTTTTTTTTTCATTAGAGAGGGATGTTGAACATAGAATTAGTAACACCGGCTCTTTGGAAACTGGATGAAACATTTTACGTTATTTTTCTAAAGACAAGTAAGGTACAAGTGTTATTCATTTCCTTTCTAGAGGGAAAAGTAATTGCATGACCTTGGATATATTACCTCAGTTTTTTTCATATGTGCAACGGAGATGATTCTTCCTCCCCTTAGGAAACATGAATTAGATGCTTTTAAAAGAACATTGAGTGCTTGGGGTAAAGTCTAGCTTACCGTAACAACCCCATCTTACCAATCCCAAACAACTAGCAAACTTCTGGAGTACACTCAAGAAATCACAAGCATTCGGGAGAGTGCGTACCTACGTAACCCAAAAACCTGTTTGTACGAAGTTGTTTGCCACCTCAAACTCACTATGTCCAAATAAGCTGTGTGGTCTCCTGAAAGTCACCATCGATCTATAACTTTTTTTCTAAAACCAACCTCAACATCTTTGTCCTTAGCTCCTCCATCAATTTCCTAATCTACTATTAAGAGTGTCACAATTCTGTAGTCACTAGAACTCGGTCTAATTTTACAGGTCTCCCTGCCTCTACCTTCTTCTCTTTCTCAGCGAGCCTACATGACAGCTTCCTGACTTTTTATTTTTTGTGGTTGTTGTTGTTCTGGACTTCTATGGTGATCTGGTGAAAACTATGGACCTCATCTCAGGAAAAAAAAAATACATAGGATCACCCCTGAAAGGAGTTATATTCAAATAACTGTCAATTTTTAAAAACTGTTAATTTAAAAAGTTCACAGGTTAAAGCTTAAGCTTTACTACTCATTACTTCCAGATTAATCTTCTTAAAATGCAAATGTTATCATGTCATTTCCATTGTTCAGGAATCTATAAGGTTTCTGTTGTTAAAAGGATAAAGGTCATACTCCTTAGCTTGGCATCATTAAGATTCCATAATAAGGTTTTAACCTGGAATCCAACCCTATCTGTTTTTACTCCCTAATGCTTGCTCTTGAACTGCAGCCAAGATAGTCTACACCATCCCAGGAAAAAAGGTAGCTCTTGCCTGTACTGGTTCTCTTACATGAAATGTTGGAACAGATTACTGCATGGAAGGCAGCCCACGCCAAGCAGCCAGTGACAAGATGGAGTGTCCTGTATAAGGAACAGCAAGACCAATTTGTTTGGACTTTAGAATTTAAGAAGGTGAAAATGAATAGGAAGAAGAAAGCTACATGTCACTTTGAAATAAATGCTAATTGCTATCATTAAGGACCATAAAGCACATAATGCAGAACCTAAAATCATCTTGCTAATGCAGAGTAAAATAAAATATTGTTATTTAAGAGTGGAATGGTTTGCACGCTAGGGAATAAGGAAACAACTATATAATCAACTTGCCTATCATTTCCCAAGAATTTTGAGAGCTTTCAAACTATAGAAAGCAGAATTTTAATCTGAGTAGAAAAAATGATTTAACCTTTAATCTAATTTTCCTCTTGCAAGATACAGAGGTAACTTGAGATTTACATAAAACCTGATTGCTTTAAGTCTCCACTGTTTCTCTAAACCACCTCAAGCTTCTTACTTTTCTAAACACACTTTGCTTTTTACCTCGAGGACATCTGCAAATGTCTACTTATAAGAAGTCTGGGGGAAAGATTTTATTTTTCTTCTTAAACTTATTTTATTTAGCAAAAGTTATTAGGCAAATAAGTTGTGATTAGGATTGTGGTTGGTGAAATGCTGTGTTTATAAAGTTATAAATTAGAGAATCATGTCAGTGATGGAAGGGGACCTCAGAGACAACTCAATCCGACCTGTACCTTAAGAAGAATCCTACCTCCAACATATCTGACAGTCATCCATTCTTTGCTTGAAGACCTATACTATTAGGGAGGATCTACCACCTTTCAAGGGAGATTTTTCCACTAGCACTTACTGTTTGCAAATTTTTCCTTACATCATCAACTGTCTACTCATGTAGTATAGAAATGAGCTAGCAGAAGTCACCAAAACAAGATATACAGGTTCCCCACAAATTTATGCTATGTAATGTCAATGGGCCCTCACTAACACAAGGCAACACTTTTACCTCTCCCTGATTCTCCATCCCACTCTGCAAACCTCTTTCCATAACACACTCAGCTAAGGACTTCACTGAGAAAGTAGAGGCAGTATGTCATGAGTTCCCTCTTCTCCCTTTCTCCACATATCATAACCCCTTGACCTCACATGCCAATTATCTTTTCTTTTCTTTTTTTTTTTTTTTTGGTGAGGCAATTGGGGTTAAGTGAGTTGCCCAGAGTCACACAGCTAGTGAGTGTTATGTGTCTGATGCCAAATTTGAACTTAGGATCTCCTGACTCCAGGGTTGAGGCTCTATTCTTTGCGCCACCTAGCTGCCCCCAAGCCATTCTCTTTTCCTTCACTCCTCATCAATAGCAACCACTCTGTAAGTAGCCTTGATCACATCCCATCTCATCTTCTCCAGAATGCCTCAGTGATCATCCTTTATCTCTCTCTAGTCTTCATTCTCTGCCTATATACTGCTTAGCATTTCACCAAGAAAGGAAAACTTCTTTAATTAGGGAATGGGCTCCTTTGGGAGATAGTGGATTTCCCTTCACTGTGTGTATCTTCAAGCAAAGGAAGGATGTCTGTCAGAAATGTTACAGAGGGAGATTCTGCTTTGAGGTACAGGTTGGATTAGATCCTGTCTGCAAACATGTCCAAAGCTCTCCCACACACGAACCCCTATCCATTAAAAACACATATGTGCGCGCGCGTGCACATACACACACACAACTAGACCCTACTATCCCACCAGAGTCTCTTTCTCTCTCTCTCTCTCTCTCTCTCTCTCTCTCTCTCTCTCTCTTCCCTTGCTCCAAGAAAAAGCTGTCTATACTCTTCCACTTTCTCTCCTCTTAATCTCTTACCTAACCAGGTCTTTGAAGATTTCTAGCCCAATGACTAACAATCTGGTTTCTCAACTCATCACTCAATTGAACTGGATCTCTTCAAAGTTCCCAAAGGCCTCTTAATTGCCAAATCTGATTGCCTTCATTTATTCCTCAGCATTTTCCATTTCCTTGACTAGTTTCTCATTTGTATCACACCTTAGTCTAACTGGATGTACCCCAGAGTTCTGTCATGGACCTTTTTCTATTCTCTTTCTCAATTGGTCAACTTATCAGCTTTCTTTTTTTTTTTTTTAATAAAAAATACACACCTCCTTATTGACTCTTTTTTTTAAACAAACTGAATTATTAGTTCTTTCTTCATCTTAGCTGAAAGTCTTCTGCCACTAGGAAATCACCTAGGCTGTGTTCTATGCCTACAATATAGCCCCACTTCATTTCCACCTGTGGAAAACATTCTCTTCCACTGAGGTCCAATTGAAGCTTCTACTGATTCTCTCAGAATCCTTTCAGGATTCTAGGTGCTAGAAGTGGAAGGCTTTGAAATACGAACCCAGGGTAAAGGCAGGTCAAAGGCATGGAGAAGTGAGGTCAGATGTTGTTCAAGGAACAAGATGGCCAGTCTTACTGAACTATCAAGTGGCAGAAGGGGACTGAGTTGTGGAAAGGGAGGTCCAGACCAGGTTGTGAAGGGTTTTCAAAGTGAGTCAGAGGAGTTTATATTTGATCCCAGAGTCAAGAGGGAACCATTGGAGTTTAATGAGTTAGGGAGTAACATGGACAGGACTGCTCTTGAGGAAAATCTCTTTGGCAGTCATGTGTGGGGCTAATAGGAGAGGGAGGAAACTGGGAGCAAGGAGACCAATTAGGAGGCAATCAAACACTCCAGGCAGATTTTTTTTTCTTTTGGTGAATTAAATTGAATTAGAATGGTCATTCAGCTTCTGCTGAAGGTCTCTGAGTGACAGACAATGTGCTTTCTCATTAAGCACCCCACTGCGTTTTTGGATAGCTTTAATTGCTGAAAAGCTACAGTTGGTATGACATGTGGTAAGTGCAAAGTTGAGAAATCCGGTTTAAGACACTCTAACTTTAAGGTATGGGTGGAATAATCCTAATGGAGAGTCTCTATACAAAAGGCCATAGGAAATCAAGCTGTTGTCAAGTATAGTATCTGAAGGTGCCATCATGTGGACAAGACTTGTTTTGTTTGGTCCCAGATGGTACAATCAGGAAAGATGGGTCAACTTTGCAAATATGCAAGTGAGCAGATAAGCTAAGCTTCACTGAAGAAAAACATTCTACCCAGTAAGGCTGACAAGTCTGGAGTTGTCAGCTTTATGGTATAGTAAGATTGTTCTTTTTATAAATATTCAAGAAAAGGGTAGGTGAATATAAAAGATTATAATTTAGGTACCACTTGGCAAAAATGCTCCACTGATTCCCTTCAATTCTAAAAATTCACGATTCCATGATTTTTTTTTTCCAGGACTGAGTTGACATCTGCCCCTTCTAATTTTCCCCTACTTGGCTCTACCTATGCCCACTGGAACCTAGCAGAATGAAAGTAATTACTCTTCTATATTTCAGTTGTGACTCATTTTACACATGTATAAAGCAAAAGAGTAAGATTCGATGATAACTAAAGTTCTTATTTCTCCCATCCAATTCCATCATATTCCCAGATGTTTTTTCCTTTTTTTAAATATAAATTTATTTGTAGTTTTCAACATTCATTTCTACAAGTTTTTGAGTTTCAAATTTTCACCCCGACTCACCCCTCCCCCACCCCAAGATAGCATGCATTCTGAATATCCCTTCCCCTAGTCTGTCCTCTTTTCTTTCTCTCCCCCCTTCTCTTATCCCCTTCCCCTTCTATTTTCCTGTAGGGCAGGATAGACTTCTGCACCCCATTTCCTGTATTTCTTATTTCCCAGTAGCATGTGAAAACATTTTTTTAAACATATGTTTTTAAAACTTTAGGTTTCAAATTTTCTCTCTTCCTCCCTCCCCACCCACCCTCATTGAAAAGGCAAGCAACTCAATATAGGTTGTACGTGTGCAGTTATGCAAAACACTTCCATAGCAGACATGTGAAAAACTAACTATATTTCCCTTAATCCTATTTTGCCCTCGCATTTATTCTTTCTTTTGACCTTGTTCCTCCTCAGAAGTATTTACTTCTGATTACACCCTTTTCCAATCTGCCCTCCTCTCTATCATCCCCCTGCTCTCTTGTCCCCTTCTCCCCCTATTTTCTTGTAGGGTAAGACAAATTTCCATACCCAATTGAATGTGTATGTTATTCCCTCCTTAAGCCAAATCCTATGAGAATAAGATTCACTCATTCCCTCTCACCTTCCCCAGTTTCCCTCCACGTTAAGAGACTTTTCTGTTGTTTTTTTTGTGAGATAATTTACCCCATTCTACCTCTCCCTTTCTTCTTCTCTGAGTATAATCCTCCCTCATCCCTTAATTTTATTCTCCAGATATGACTCCTTAATCTTCAACCCACCCTGTGCCTTCTCTCTCTCTCTCTCTCTCTCTCTCTCTCTCTCTCTCTCTCTCTCTCTCTCTCTCCCTCCCTCCATACATTTTTTTTCCTCCAACTACCCTAATACTGACCAAGGTCTCATGAGTTATAAATATCTTTCCATGCAGGAATGTAAACAGTTCAATCTTAAGAAGTCTCTTATGATTTCTCTTTCCTGTTTACCTCTTCATGTTCCACTGGAGTCCTGTATTTGAAAGTCAAATTTTCTATTCAGCTCTGGTCTTTTCATCAAGAATGCTTGAAAGTCCTCTATTTCACTGAATGACCATTTTTCCCCTGAAGGATTATACTCAGTTTTGCTGGGTAGTTGATTCTTGGTTGTAATACTATCTCCTTTGCCCTCTGGAATATTATATTCCATGCCCTGCGGTCCTTTAATGTAGAAGCTGCTAAATCCTTATGTTATACTGATGTGTTTTCTTCTGGCAGCTTGTAATATTTTCTCCTTGACCTGGGAACTCTGGAATTTGGCTACAACATTCCTAGGAGTTTTCCTTTGGGGATCTCTTTCAGGAGGAGATCTGTGGATTCTTTCAATTTCTATTTTGCCCTCTGGTTCTACTATATCAGGGCAGTTTTCCTTGATAATTTCTTGAAAGATGATGTCTAGGCTCTTTTTTTGATCATGGCTTTCAGATAGTCCAATAATTTTTAAATTCTCTCTCCTGGATCTATTTTCCAGGTCAGTTGTTTTTCCAATGAGATATTTCACATTGTTTTCTTAATTTTTCATTCTTTTGGATTTGTTTTACAGTGTCTTGATTTCTCATAAAGTCACTATCTTCCAATTGCTCTATTCTAATTTTTAAGGAAGTATTTTCTTCAGTAATCTTTTGGACTTCCTTTTCCATTTGGCCAATTTTTCTTTTTAGGGCATTTTTCTCCTCATTGGCTTTTTGGACCTCTTTTGCCATTTGAAGTTAGGCTATTTTTTAAGGTGTTATTTTCTTCAGTATTTTTTTGGGTCTCCTTTTAGCAAGCCGTTGACTTGTTTTTCATGATTTTCTTGCATCACTCTCATTTCTCTTTCCAGTATTTCCTCTGCTTCCCTTACTTGCTTCTCAAAATCCCTTTTGAGCTCTTCCAAGGCCTGGGACGGATTCATATGTTTCTTGGAGGCTTTGGATGTAGGAGCTTTGACTTTGTTGTCTTCTTCTGGTTATATATTTTGATCTTTTTCACTAAAGTAAGAAAATATAGTCTGACTCTTTCTGTGCTGCTTGCCCATGATCCCGGCCAATGACTTGAGTTTTAAACTCTTTGTAAAGGTAAGAGTCTGCTTCAGGGGTTTGTACAGCTGTTTTCAGAGATACTTGTAGGGACCTGTAAATTTTCAGTTCTTCCAAGGTGGTATGATAAGGGGCGAGGTGTTTCCTCCTTTCCTGGCCTGTGACCACAAGTATTCCTTTCTGTCCTGTAACTGTGAGGAGGGGTTCCTCTCCACAGCCACTACAAGCTTCACCATGCCAGTGTTCCTCCTCACCCCAGCACTGCCACCCAGAACTGTGACCCAGATCCAAAAACGGCAAAGCAAGAGATTCCTGTCTCAGCACTGGCAAAGAGATCCCTGCAATCCCTCTCTGATCAGCCACTGGGTTCCCCCTCAGTCTGTGTGGGCCGGAAGCTCGGGAAGCAGCTGCCCTCCCAGGGCCATGCTCTTGGGGAATGGAGCTGAGACCCTGCCTTCCTTTCTTAGCACCCACAGAAACAGACTTTTCCCACTGACCTTCTAAGTTGTCTCTGGCATTAGTGGATTGAGGAGTCTGGAAACCTCCACAGCTGCCTGAGATTCAGTCCTCTGAGGCCTGCTCCAGGTTTGCTGCAGCCTGTGTACCCACGCTGTGCTGTGCTGCGCTCCCAGCCCGGCGCGACATACCTTTCTGATCAACCATCCAGGTTGTCTTGGGCTGGAAATTTGTTTCACTCTGTCTTTTTGTGGGTTCTGCTGCTTTAGAATTTGTTTAGAGCCATTTTTTATGAGTATTTGGAGGGGTTTGGGGGAGAACTTAAGCAAGTCACTGCTTTCACTCTGCCATCTTGGCTGCAGATGACTCTCCAATCTAATTACAGTTCTAGTCCCTATCCTGAGGTTTGGCCCTATACTTCCAACTGCTTATTGGATATTGAAAACTGGATGTCTCAAACGCAAGAAGTACAAAGCTGGACTCAGTATCTTCTGCTCAAACATGTTTTTCTTAAAAAAAGAAATTCCTATTTCTCTCAAGGGCACTACCTTCAAGTTATGCAGGTTTGCGCTCTTGGCATTCTCCATGATTCCTTACTTTTCCTCACCCCACAGACAATAATGTACCAAATCTTGTTATTTCAAACTCCACAAAGAGTCTCACATTTATTCACTGTTACTCACCTGCATGGCCAACTTCCTATTCAAGCCCTTATTCCCTCTTCCCTCAGCTCAGAATGAATAGTACTGATGCCCAACCCTCCCTAATCTAATTCTCTTCCTGGACAGAGAATGACTTGTTTACCCTACTTGCACCCACTTTAGCAGATTGGGGATTGTTACACTGTGATTGTCCAACCATGGTGTGTGTGTGTGTGGGGGGGAAGGCGGTTAGAGGTTGATCACTCCTACTACTCACCGCTATGGCTTTTATTTCCCCACTGGTGAGCTTCCATTTATTTTTTCAAAAAAATAAGTCATAATAACACTACTGTGGGCTTTTTTTTCATATGAAACATTCACTAAATGAGAAGGTGAGAGCAGGAATATACATATTATTTACTTAAAAGAAGGCAAGAATGGGAACAATCAAAATATACCACTTCATTCAAAGACCTGGTTCATATTTCCTCATAATGCACAAACTGCTCAAGGAGGAGGGGGTGGGTATACACTTAGAGAAACCTAGAAGGGAGGGGAATGAGTAGGGAAACCCATTTGCCTGGAGTAACTCATGACTTTATGTGACAGGTGTTAATGTCGTGGGTCTCTTTAGAGATAGTATGTACCTCATATAACCTGCTGAGAAAAACTACTTCTCTACTGTTTGGCTTCCTTTGTGGCCCTGGGCAAAGTTGCTTCTCTGCTACTATTAGACCAATGAACAGTTTCTTTTAATATACAACAACCCTTGGCAGGATACTGAGAAAATGTTAAGTTCTTTTAGCAAAATATATCACCAATGCTCAAAACAATTTCAAAGCATGTGTTTTAACTTTCTCCTTCTCCATTTCTTAAGCTATAGAGGACATTTTAGGACAAAACAGCCACCAATTAGAAAGTTTCCCTCTTTGTTTGTGGGTGACAACAGAGGGCAAAAAGCCAAGACGGCTCCTGGAACCACATGATGCTGCTGTCCTTAAATCAGATTCCAGGAGTTGCAGAACCAATCTGGCTTCAGTCAACTCTCTCAGCTAGCTCAGCCTTTCTCTAGCCAATAAGATCTCAGCAAAGCAATGTCTCCCTTCCATGGCTCCCAGCAAAACAGGTGCATAGCTTGCCTGTCAGCTCAACTCCTGTGGGCTTCTGTATTTTGTCTTTTTTAAACAAATTCTCCCTTTACCTTCTGTGTCCTCTGTCCCTGACTCCAGTTTCTTCCTTCATGTGACTGACTCCTACATTCCTCAACAGCAAGGGTTCTCAGCCTGTTTTTTTTTTTTTTGACAGTGGCTAGTCTTCTTTGGCAGTGTCTAGTGAAACCTATGAATCCCTTCTCAGAATAATGATTTTAAATGCATAAAATAAAACATAGAGCACTTCAAAGGAAATAATTTACATTGAATATAGTTATCAAAAGAAAAAAAAAGAAAAAAAGGTGCTTTACTCCTTATGAAAGCTTACTCCTACATTGTATCTTCTCCAATAGACTGTCCCCTCTGTCTTCTCAGCTTTATTACTTATCTTCAATCTCTCTCTGTCTACTGGCTCCTTCCCTACCATCTAGAAACATTCCCATTTCTCCCCAATCCTCAAAAGATCCTCACTTGATTCTTCCATCCCTGATAACTATTATCCCATAGCTCTTCTGCCCTTTGCGGACAAACTCTTTCAAAAAGGTCATCTACAACAGATCCTTCCACATTCTCTCCTCTCATGTCCTAGCATGCCTTACAATCCAGTTTTCTAAATCATTTCACCAATACTGCTTTCTCCAAAGTTACCAATAACCTCTTAACTGCGAAATCCAATGGCCTGTTCTCTCTCTTCTTTCTCCTTGATTTCTCTGTAGCCTTTGACAGAGTTGATAACACTGTCCTTGATACTGTCTTAGACACCACTCTCTACTGGCTCTCATACTACCTATCTGACCACTCTTTTTCAGTCTCCTTTGCCAGATTCTCATCCAGGTCATGCACTCTAATCATAGATGTTCCTCAGGAATCTGTCCTGGGCCCTCTTCTTTTCTCCCTCTATACTACTTCACTTAGTGATCTCAGCAGCTCCCATGGATTTAATTACCATCTTTCTACGTTGATCTCCAATCTCAGATTCCAACTGACTTTCAGACAACTAAAATCCAGTGTCCAAAAGACATTTTAAATTAAACATACCCAAAAGTGAATTCATTACTTTTCCTCCTAGGTCTTCCTCTCCTTCCTACTCTATTACTGTAGAAGGCAACACCATTCTCCCCATCCCTTAGGCTCCCAAGGTAGGAATCATCCTTGACTCCTCATTATCTCTCACTCCTCCACTCCCCAAATCCAATCTGTTGCCAAGGTCTGTCAACATCTCTCCAAGACACCATCCTTCTCTCCTCTGACACTGCCAACACTCCAGTACAGGCCCTTATAACCCCACATCTGAACAGTGATAGCCTGCTGATGGGTCTGCCTGCCTCAGGTCTCTTCTTCAATCCATCATCCATTCAGCCACTAAAGTGATTTACTCTCAAAGCGCAGGTCCAGTCGTGTCACCCCCTTTATTCAATAAACTCCAACAGCTTTCTTTCCATCAGGGAAGGCTACACACACACACTAGATACAACATAAAAACAAGGTAATTTTGCACAGAAGGTATTAGCCATCAGTGAGGAGAGGTAGGAGGAATCAGGAAAGACCTGTTGAGTGTGAGAAAGGTAGAAATATAAAATCAGCCTTGAAAGTCCAAGTTATAAAAAGGTCATTAAATGCTGAACAAAGGCTTCTAAGTAGATACTACTTTGTCCATTGTATTTGTATTGACAATAATTAGCATAGTGGTTAGCATACAGTAGGAACTAAATAAATGCTTACTGATTTACTGTATCCTAATTTGTTTCTTTGCAATTTGCTTACATTATATCTAGTTTGGTCCTTTGAAATATAATTACATATTGAGAAATCAACCAGTAAAACTCAATGCTACACACCTGAGAGTTTGAAGTTCCTTATACTTTGGTCAGACATCTGAGTCTGGGCAGTTTTATTGCATAAATAATCTAATCCTTAGTTAAATGGAAAATCTGTAAACCAAGAAAATCTCTATGCTAGTTAAACTTATGCATAACTATCTTATTATTACTATAAGACTTTGCCCTCATACTAACACAAAGCCTATATAGAGTAGGCACTTGCTAAACATTTGCTGAATTGAATTATAAGGCCTAAGATCACAGGAATTCTCTCTATGTCCTCTAAAAATCGTAGTACAGAACTTAATGTTTTGTTTTGTTTTTTTTTATAGTGGTGGTTGAACTCATTTGAATTAGTTTAAAATTCACATTTTCAACCTATCATTCACCAACAAACAAACTTACCTCAGGAATAGGATCAGAGAGAAGACTGTAGAGTTTCTCATGGGCACTGTCCCTTACACCACACCACCTTGCTGAATCAAAATTTTGCCAAATCCGCCCTAGGCAGATGGCTACCCATTGGCGCAACAAAGGGTGGGGGTCATTCAGTTGCTCCAGACAAATGGCAATCAGGTTGCCTTGAAGACAGGCTTCCTAGAAAAAGACAAAATAGTGATACCCTGCTTAGGTAGGAAAAATTGAAGAGGGGCCCACATGATTTACACAACATCAAAGCTTCCCTATTACTGAAATGCTTGGCTAACAAAGCTTCAAAGGTCTATTGTTTAGATCCTACTTTAATCATGGTATTTGAGGTAACAATCTCTATAGGGTTCTATAAAGTTCTCTGCCTTCCTTTCCATGTCTGGTATTATTATTCCATAATTCCAACACATTTTTGAGTTTGTGACTATTTTATTTAATGTCAGAGCAACAGTTGTATCTGATCACAAAATAAGAGAGCTAGTCTCATTACTCATTTGCTGCTTGTGGACCATAAAACCTATTTTGAAGTGGTTCGGGATATCCCCTGCAGCTAATCCCTTCCTTCTGAGATTATCTTCCATTTAAACCAGCCATATCTTGCAGATACATAATTAGTTGCACGTTGTCGTTCTTGTTAGAATGTGAGCTCCATGAAAGCCAAGACTACATTTTTGTGTTTCTTTGTACCCCTACTGCTTAGTACAGTTCATATTAAGTGCTTAACAAATGCCTGAACACTGGAATCATTTGACAGAGTGAACCAAACCATGTAGTAAATGAATTCACTAAACATGATTCTTAAAAACTTATAGTAAGTATAGTGCTGAAGAAAGTGATGGACTATAGAGGTGGTTGGAAGAAGCAGGCTAGAGATACTCACCTGTCCTGTATTATAGCTGTTGACAATCACAGCCAGAATGAAAGCTGTCATGGTCCTATGTTCAGCCTTAATGAAAAATGAGACATTCATTGTTAGTCACACATCTGTTTCCTTCTGTGTTTAAAATCCTACCACTTCTATGGCTGACCAAAGCCATACTGTCAAAATTTCTATGATAGTTATGCTTTTTGGTCTATTCAAAAAACAAACAGCAAAACAAAACAAATCCAGACTCTTTAAATAAAGGTGACAGCATTATGAGAATAACTTCATTTCCAAAAGAAGAAAAGTTGTCTCTCAGAAAGAATAACAATACAGAAGAATAAGGAAGCTGATATGATAAAAAAAATTCGGTTAATTATGGGATATACCAGGTCTTTTCTTCCTGTCCCATTTTATATCAGTATGCTCTCATACTTGGCTATGTTGGTCCTAAAATGCATAATTAGCATTCTCTTTCCATTCCTTTTATATGAATTCTAATGTGCTGAGAAATCAGGGTAGTGATTATTTACAAAGATAAATTAAGATTATAGTAATATTGCTTATAAATTTTAAGTATATATGATATTTTTAAAAATTGAGATCAAAGTATGTAAGTAATTGTTCTCAGAAAACTTATTTATAATATTTACTTTCTTTTCCTTGGGAATATATGTTAGGCCAACAGTACAAGTGCCTCTATTATCTGGAATGGTTACAGGAATGGAGGGTTCTGGCTAATCAAATATTCTAGTTCAACTAAATAAAATTCAACAAATATTAGATTAAGTATCTACTATATACTCAAAATTGTAGTAGGAGCTTCAGGAGATATGAAAGTATTATAAAACGTGGTTAATAGTTACCATATATCTTACACATTAATGATCAATTTTCAAAGAATCTAAATAAAATACATTTGAAAATAAAACTCAAGCAGAATACAGTTCAATGTTTTGTGATGACTCAGGGGATATTTCATGAAATAAAATCATTACTCTAAATGGAAGTTATCATTTTTTCTATCATTTTTTGCAGTTGGTTAATAGAGTTCTGTTGATAAAATCCTAGACGAATCACCTTTTCCCATATTGCAATGAAAATACCAATGAGAACAGATGTTTTTTAAGAAACTCATCTGTCCCATTTAAAAGAAGGGATGGCATAACATAATATTAAGTAAAGAGTGAGGTTTAAAATTCAGGGGATGCTAAGATAGGAGCTTGGATTTCCTGTGGTTGGGCATGAAACCAACCAGACCTTTTCCTTTGATGAACGAGGGTCTTGAGGTCTGTAGTCCTCATAAAAACAGATACTGCAATTGTGTGACACATAGTCAGAGATAAACCACACCAATTCTTGAGAATGTCTGAAAGAGAAATGATGTTTGTTCCTTACTGGCATGTAAGGGTCCGCCAAGACAGAAAGGAAATATTTGTGACCGTTGTCCTTCACGAGATCAGCTTGGCATGACTGGGAAGAAAAAAGAAAGAAGGGAAAACAGTGAGCACAGTTACCTGAAGGGAATTTCTTTCTGCCTCTTATGATATATGAACGAATGAATGTACCATGAATATTTTATGGCTTAATCATTTTCTCCCCTCAAGCCCAATTTTCATTTGAAAAATAGTGAGTTGTTGCTTGCAGACAAATTCTCTGTGGCTACGGATAAGTTGCTAGGATCTTATGTGTTCTCAGAATTGAAATGGCCCTGTACTATATTCTCTGAAAAAAATATGATCTATATAGTGGAAATGGGCAAAGGCATAACACGTTATTGGGAACAGCCCAGTGATTTGGTGACAATTTAGAGATGGCCTATAGGCAAAGAACACCTTTAAAAAACACTCCTACACAATCAACTGATCAATCAGCAAGCACTTCTTAAGAGCTTACTAAGTGCCAGGCATTGTGCTAAACCTGGAAGATACAAAGAGAGCAAAAACACTTTCCTGGCCCTCAAGGAGCTCACATTCTAATGAGGGAGACTACATGCAAATAACTATGTTCACACGAGATACCTAATGTAAATGGCAGGTGATTCCAAAGGGACTGGGGGGAGGGGAAAAGAGGAGGGATCTAGAAAGACCTCTGGCAGGTTAGGGGATTTGAGCTGAGTCTTGCAGAAAGCCAAGAAAGCCAAGTAGTAGAGGTTGGAGAGAGATCATTCTAGGGATGGGGAGCATAGAGTTAGGAGATGATATGTATAATGTGAAAGAAACAGCAAGAAAAGACCAGTGTTAATTGATCTAAGAAGATGTGGAGGGGAGTAGAGTAGAAGAAGACTGAAAAAGTTAGGAAGAGACCAGGTTGTAAAGGGCTTTAAAAGCCAAAGAGAATAGGCCAATAAGCCCCAAAGAGAACAAAGAAAGAACAAAAGGTGTTATGTGAAAAAAACCAAAACAACTCATTGCCATTATTTTTGTGGTGACAAGAACCTGGAAACTAAGGTGGGACAATCAATTGAAGAAAGACTAAACACATAATGCCATATGAATATAACAGAATATTACTTTAATGAACTGATGCACAGTACAGTGAGAAAAAATTATACTATAAGAACAACATTCTGAAAACCAACAACTTTGCAAGACTTAAGAACTCTGATTAATGCAATGATCAAATTTGATTCCAGAGGACTGATGATAAAGAAAGCTACATATAAAACTACATATGCAGAACGAGACACACCTTTTTGGACATTGCCAATACAGAATTTTATTTTATTTTTTTGCTTGACTCTGTTATTTGTTACAAGGGTTTCAGATTTCTTTTTCACTGGAGGAGAGAAAGGAGCTGGCAGAAAATGACAGAGAGAGAAAAAAATGTTTGTTAATTAAAAAAAAATTTTAAAGTACAACAGAAGATTTTATATTTTAGAGTGGAGGTAATTGGGAATCACTGTAGTTTATGGAAGAGGTGAGGTAACATGGCCAGACCTGTGCTTTAAGATCACTTTGGCAGGTGATTAGAAGATTTATTGGAATAAGAAGAGAACTTAGGAAGGAAGACCAAGTGGATGGCTATTGCAATAGCCTAGGAGAGAAGAAAACAATGAGAGCCTCTCTCAGGCGGGTGGGTGGCTGTGCGATTTTTCAGATTTTCTCTATCTTTTAAGAACACAGGACCCCAGGCTTCTCAATTTTGGTCCCTATTCTCCCTTCCTAAAATTGTTCAATGTTTTGTTCTCTCCTAATCACAGACAGTCTACTTGCTAGTTCAATAAACTAATATACATAGATAGATGGTATTTAAATTTTCCCCCCTTTTTTCTCATGAACTTGACACAAATGTCAACAAACATGATCACCTCCACATACAAAGAACAGAAAAAGAGAATTATTTATGCCACTGTAAATCTTTATTAAAGATTTTTAAAAAGTATATAATAAATTGAACACAGAAGTCACAAAACCATCCTGATTAACTGTCACTCTTGTTCTCTACAATGCATATTTTTAAAAAAAATTAGTTTTCACTGTTGGTCTTTTAGTTTTTTAAAAAATAAATTTTCATTGATATTTTCTATTTCTTCTATCACCTTATTATCTCTAGTATCTCCCCCTGCTATAAATATTTTTGTACTTATGAGGTCCTTTGATTGTTTCTTTGAATTTCTGGGATATGTGCCTAACAGTGGTATGAGGTAGATGCTATTATTAATCTGTTTTAGAGATGAGGAAATAGAAACTGAGAGGATGAATGATTTGCCTAGAGTCATAAAAGCAGTAAGTGTCTGTAGAAGCATTTGAACTTGGGTCTTCCTACCTCAAAGTCTAACATTACATACACTGTTCTACCAAATGCATTTTACAGGTATTAAGGAAAATTTGGTTTACACATTGTGCTGAAATCTCTCCTGCAGTGAGGTATGTATGATGTGACTTATACAAGATTATGGCAATCTATTCCTGAATCCTAAGAAGAAAATGCAAAACAGTGATTTGTCCACATGTTGTCTACATATCTAAAAGTACACACTAAAATCATCCTTGCATTAAAATGTATCTAGCTCTATAAAACCACAGCAAGAAATTATTGTTCCTGATTGTAGAAACTTTTGTTTAGGCATGATCCAAGGTTATTCATTTCATTTTTCCCAAATTTACAATGTCTGATATACTTATTCTTGTGGCTTATCCCTAAAAACTTTTTTTTGGGGAACAGATGACAGGTTTTGAAGTCATTCAGCTATCAATGTGAGTGCATTATATGTGGATTGAAATATATGCAATCTGGTGTTTTACCTGGACTCTTACATATCAAAGACCCCAGAAATCAACAAGCATTTATGAAATACTTATTATGTGACAAGTATTATGCTAAATATTGAGGATACAGAGTCATTAAAAACAAAACAAAACAAAAAACCCAGTCTCTGCTCTCAAGAAGCTTACAGACTAATGGGCGAGACAACATGCAAGTAAGTATGTACAAACAAGATATATAAAGGATAAATCAGGAGTAATCCCAGAGGAAAAGCATTAAAATGAAGGAGGACTAGGAAAGCCTTCTTGTAAGAGGTGAACGTTATCTGAGACTTGAATGATGCCAGTGAAGCCAGAGGGAGTGATTAGGAAAGAGAGAGATCCAACTGTGAGAGACAGCAAGTAAAAATGTCCAGAGTCAGGAGATGGAGTTAAAAATAACATTGATGATCCTCTCCTATGTGGCCCCAAAGCTATTGTGTTTACAATGTGGGCTCTGAAAAACTTATCAAGAACAATAATTGTCATTAGTTAAGACCTTATAAATTCTGAATAGGATACAATTAGTCAGGATTTTCCTACAGAGAAAAAAGTTAAATAAATGCCTTCTTTAAATTTTTCACATCTTGTTTGTGTGTGGATACTTAAAATTAACAGCTTTTTCAAATCAAGGGCTCAAAATATTAACATGTCCTTCAACATGTCTTCAGGTTCTAAGTCAAATTCTTAGAACCAAAGACTTAGAGCTGGCAGGGATGCTGGAGATGATTTAGTGGAACACATTCATATTACAGTTAAGGAAACTGAGAAATCTGGCCAAAGTTTTATAGGCAACTGGGATTTGAACCTAGATCCTTTGACTTCAAATCCATCTTTCTTCTACTGTATCTTACTGTTGTCAATTTGATTTTAAAGGATTTTTATGTAGATGATAAGGTTGTGATGACAAATAAGTTTACTTTGAAGTATTATTTGTTATTAATTTATTTGCACTTGAATGATTGGGTATATATTTTTATCTTGGTTTGTCACTCACTGTAATTGAAAATAACAACAGCGCTATTTCAAAAATATTATATAATTCATACTTCTAAGTCCCAATACCCTCCCTTCTTTTATCCTAAATTAGTGAAATAATTTCACTAAATTAATGAAATATTATTATACCATATTTTGGACAAATATAAATTGTTAATAATTTTTTTTCATGCTTCATAATAATGGTATGGAAAAAGCACTAAACAGCATGTTTTGCTCTGACTCCTTTATTAAAAAGCACCATATCCTTACCTCTACCTATGATACCTGCCTATTAGGAAAAGAAAACAAACCTTCAAATGAAAAAACAAAACAAAACAAAAGCACTCAACCAGCATCTGACACACTTTGCAAAACACCAGGTTCACTGGAGACTTAGGGGTTCAGAATAAATGAAGCAAAAAAGCCTAGCAGTTGAGAAATCTCCAAAGAAACCTTTTTTTCTCAAGGTTCTGTTTTTGCTAGATCAAGATTTAGGCATGACATAATAAGGTCAGAGTAGAAGAGAGAGAACAGAAGAGAGAAAAGAGAGAATCTGATTATGGATGCATATCTTACTTTTTTCCTAAACAAAAAGCCAAAAAAAAAAAACCCCTCTCACTTGGGTTTCATCTCCACTGGCAGCTCTGATTCTTCTCTGTTCCTTGAGACTTAAGGGAATCACACTTTTTTAAAAATCAGAAATGGGGTTGGGGTTGGGCTGGGAATGAAGAAAGGCAAACTACTGAGAGGAGGGTGCTACAAAGGAAGATGAGGGAAAATACTTCAGTGTTCAAGCAGCTAATGACACAATTTGCAAGCAGACTACATTCCAAGGCAATGGAATTGAGGCCAAGTGAAAATTGTGAAAGTTTGGAGAGTCTTTTCATTCTGCTATTAACATAAAAAATAAAATCTACTACTTGGGCAAAAAACCCAAACCAAACCAAACAAACAAAAACACAACTAAATCTAAGGGGAATACTTAAATCACTAGCAGGTTATTTAACATCAAGGTGATAACAACCTTCCCAACCCTTCATAACTTATCCTCCCCCTGCCCTGCCTTTGCAGTCTTCTTTACAACACTGACACTGGCCTCCTTGTTCTTCCACCAACAACAAACTATTCTGGTGGCTCTGGGCATTTTCTCTGGTTGCTGCCATGCATAGAATACGTCCCTTTTTTGCTGATGGCTTCCCTAGTTTTCTTTAAGTCCTAACTAAAATTCCATCTTCTACAGAAATTCTTTCCCAATCCCTTTTAATTCCAGTGCTTTCCCTCCTTTAATTACTTTCTATTTATGTAGTCTATAGCTTATTTGTACATATTTGTTTGCTTGCTATCTCCCCCATTAGATTGTAAACTCTTTAAGGGAAAGGACTGTCTTTGGCCTCTTTTTGCATCCCCAGCACTAGCACAGTGCTTGGCACATAGTAGGTGCTTAATATTAAATACTCATTGACTGACTCATAAGTGTCAAATTAGGCAAGATGGTATAATTTTAAAGAAACTGCACGCAGGTAGGACAAAATAGTCACCATCTTTTAAAGTTAACAAAATTGCATCTGATCTAGAGATGTAGCTGATCTGATCTTCCTAACCAAGAGAAGAATCACAACACCAAAATGAGTTTTTAGTGGACTGTTACTGAGTTCAAAGATGTAAGGCCATGATGAAATGGCAGTTACACATCCAGCTTTTTAAAAAGTATATATGACTGCTAAACTACTTTCCAGGAAAATAATGTATTTATTGCAGGACTTTTAGTTGCACAAAGAATTAGGAATTAAGAGGGTATCCATAAACTGGGGCATGGCTGAGTAGATTATGGTATATGAATACAATTGAACATTATTGCGCCCTAAGAAATGATGGAAGGGATGGATTCAGAGAAACCTGAAAACACTTGTGTGAACCAAAGTGAAACAAGGAGCACAACACTGTAAAGAAGAATTGCTCTGATAGACTTTCAGAACCAGATAATCATTCAGTTAGGGAAGAACAAAAGGACTGTCTAACTAGCAGTAGAGAACACAGTTGAGATTAGATAATTAGAACTGAAAGTGGATTGAAGAAACAGGGACTGTGGTACAACCAGAGGCCAAGTTGTAAGGGAATCTGCCTGGTCTGCTCTGTAGTGATAGTCCAACTCTGCCTGTACCAGTGATTCAACACCTGTCATTCTGGTAACTCGTTCTACATTATTAATATTAAACTAATAATTCCATGGTCCAAGCTGCCTGAGGTAATATTTGATATTGGTACCACAGAAAGAACTTGGAATTCTGATTTCTAATCCTCTGTGACAGCCACTAATAGCTTTCAATCCGCGTAGAGCCACCAGGTCAAATACTACTACTGGTGAAAAAACAAACGTACTGAGGATGGGAATGCAATGAGACATAACATCTGCTGCTGCCGCCTTCTGAGCTATACAGTAAGATGTCAGCTTTCTCAAGTCAATTGTTTCAGTTTTATGTCTCTAGTAAGTATAAAAGAGGCATATATGAAGTGGAATTAATATGGAATGGGGAAAGGAAGCATTCTTTATCTTGATGGTTAAAAAATGAATCCGTTTCTGAAGCCAGGATCTGGACAATTTATATCATAGTGCTATCATACTAAATATACGCCTAGTGTGGGAATGTACTCAAGGGCTGACCAGTTCTTGCTTCTCTCCCTGCTCTAATCCAACACTGCAGTGGTAGTGATTCAGTATAGTCTAACCATTAATCACTGCGCCCTTCAGTCAACACATTGAAAAACAGCCTCCCTTGGTTGCCTTGAGCATCTAAAATAACACTTCACTTACATTTGCAGGGCACACCCCTGCAGTCATTGTTTCTCCCATTAATCTTTCAAAAGGATAATCTATAAAACCACCACCACCACCACAATCTAATTTACCAGTCAGACATGGTGGGCTGAAATGGACAAATACAGCATTACATTGATGTGGCCACTACATTGCTGCAGTCAACAAATAGCAGGTTACAGACCTTCTGCCTCTTCCTCCTTCTCTTCTGGCTTTTCATTTTGATTAAAAACTCCATATTTGACAATCCAGAGGCTGAAAACAAATACCCTTCGACATTGTACTCTTCACTTCCCCGGGTGTGTCTGTGGTAAATTATGGCCCAAGTGATACACATAAGAGCTGTGCTTTTTTTTTTTCCCCCCTTAGGTTTCTTTTCCTCAAGCAGACCTTTTCTTTGCGCACAACTACAGTGTTGGGAAAAAAAATGGAACAAACCCACTTTGTGTTTCCTCAGATGTGTCACTGAGATACTGGAGCATCTGCTTTGGTGTTAGTAGCTCTCTGTCTGTAGCATCATGATAGGTACAAATATCTCTCTAACAAACAGTAGGAAAAGCCATTCAGAGGTCCTTCAATAAACAACAAGCTACCTTAACCAGTTTGCTTGCTAAGGAGAGGCTACTATACCCTGCGTTCAATTTACCAACAAATGAAAAAAATTACACAGATAAACAAATGTGATAGTCATTCTAGAATACATAAAATTATTTCAGAGGTGAAACTGGGTAATCTGCTGACACACTTTCCCTGATGTGACCAATTCTTCCAGTTTTTACATGTCTTCAATCTATTGTTGTGGTTTGAGAAACAACATTCACCAGCATGGGGACTGAGCTAAATAAGAGATACTTACTTTTACAGATAGTTTTAAAATATGTGACTACCTCCTAACACAGCTGCTTAATTGTTCATTAATTGGGACATCTATCTCCAGTGAGGTTGGACTAACTTTACTCTAGTACATATTCTAAATAGAGCAAGGAGATATTACAGCAAGGTAAACATGGTGCTTAAAAAAGAGCACAAATTGGAACTCCAGACCTGACAAAATCCTGAGGCCGCCCCTGGGAGTAAGTGACAATCAAAAGGTTAAGAAAAGGAAAGGGAGGAATCTGACAATGGTCCTGAGAGGTGAAGAAAACAAATGGATATCCTGAAAGAAGACTTATGGCTATTGGGATGGAAAATGCAGGCAAGGGAGGGAAAAGGAAAACTGTTGTCTCTCCCTCACAACTGCAAAGAGAAGGTTAATTCATGCAGGATCCAGCAAAAGTTTCACTGATTTCTATGGCTTCTCTTAATAACATAGGCTATGTGAGGCTATTTTGATGAATTTAAATTTTGCTTAAGGGATTCATCATGGGATGCTAGACAATAACCCTCAAGAATAACAATCTGTTTTTGTTTTTAAATTAGGAAATGTGTGTAGGGGAAGACTAAGGTCAGGGTCTATGAATGATGAAATGTATTGCTGAGATAAAAGCACATACAAGGTATCCCAAAAATTATAGGCTTCTGGGACACTCTGTACCTTACCCAATTTCTCATCACTTCTATTTCTCTCCAGAACACGATGTAATTTTTATAGCACGCTGAAGACCACCTGCCTGCCAGTGACTAGGGAATTCCCCAAGTTTCTTCTACTTAAGTCCTTGTGGAACCTAAGTTCCCTCCTGTTCCAAAAGGGGGAGGAGGAGGAAACACTACAGAAGGAGGGGTGTAGTCAGAATGAGCGTGAGAGATAGTCAGTCACAAGCATGATGGCAAAAAGCTAGGGCTGATGCCAACAAGAGTGATGGTAGATACACAAAAGAGCTGTTGCATCCTCTGCACACCTGTGCTGGGCCTGGTGAGAAGGACAGAAGCACAAGGTACCCAGGGATGCAGTTGTGATACCCAGGAGATCAGGAGACTGGGAATGCAATCCTGAAGGAAGCACAGATGGAGAAGCCAACAGCACTGTGTTCCTGGGCCAAAAGATCTGTTTTGGTGGATCATGTTTTGCAAAATTGGAGAGACAGACCCAGGCCTGGTGATTCCTTGTTACTCCCTCATCTTCTGCCTTTGCCTCTTTCTTCCAGGGAGATGGGATTATTTCCCAATCTCTGTTTCTTAAGAGTTTGTCATAATGCTTGTTTTGCTCTTGTTAAAAAAAAAAAAAACACTTTCCCTAAGATAAAATAAGGTAAAGAATCTCATTCATTATGTTACCAATCTAAGTGTTTCATTACTCAAAGGCACCTGAAAGAGAATCAACAGATAGAATAGTACACTGGACTGAAGTAGGAATTTTTAAATTTTAATATGTATTTTTACAATTCTTCCATGCAGCACCAGGTGAGATCTAGGAGTGAGAGGATGGGTGGGTGGGCAAGCTTGAGTAGGGAAGAGAAACAGTTTAGAACAGCAGCTGTGGAGATTGGGATTGAATCAATCAGGGAGGAACAGAATGAAGGCACAATTGAGATGAGATAACAAACTTTTCTTCACCCACTCATTCTCTGCCTGGACTCACTGTCCAATGGTTAGCATACTCTCATCTAGTGCCCAGAGTGGCTGGGAGAACTTCCTATATCCCTCTTTAACCAAAGGGCTGTGCCCCACTCTTTCTTTAAAAAAATTGAGATCATCTTTTGTGAACTTCCCCTCTTCAGTTCTACACATTAAACCACCAAAACATTATCTCATGCCCTCTCTCTTTGCTCTACTCTCAGAGAATGAGGTATCTGTTTTTGTGAACACTAACCCCTTCATTTGATCCTTTCAACTCATCATTTCTTCTTGAACCATCTTCTTTCCTCTCGCTAATGTTCAACTTCTCCTTATGCACTAGGTGTTTCTCTCTTTGCCTATTTAATGGGTCCATCTCTCCTTGAACCTTAATGTAGTCTGTCCCTCTATTACCCTGTATATACTTGTATCTCAGCAACACATTTCATCATCCACAGACTGTGATCTCAGTCCTCTCCTACACACATTTCCTACTTAAAAACAAAACAAAAACTCCAACAGTTTATTATTTGGTTACGTTCTAGCATACCACAATAAAATCCATAAGCAAAATCTGAATTTATCAAAACAGCCTCAGATAGTCCTAATACCTTTCATTCACAACAACTGATCATCCTTTCTCAGTGGATCATTTACAACCAAACCCTAAGAAAAAGCTGAATATATGTTTCTTCTACTTTGTCACTTCCCATTCACTTCTTGATCTTCTGCAATCTGCAAAAATGGTCTTTCTAAAGTAATCAATGATCTATTTATCTTTATAAAGCAGGCCTGCACAACATATGGCCTGCTGCTTGTGGCCCGCCAAAGGATTTCTGGGGGCCTACATAAAATGTAGGATTGCCATTGAGCACTTTCTCCTGTTTGTCATGTGACCCGTGGCAACCAACCATCATCTGGGTCTAGTCTAACCTATTTGTGGCCCAAAGAAGTTTAGCCTATTTTAATTTTGGTCCCTACCAAATTGTGCAGGTCTGCTATAAACAATGGCCTTAATTTTTTTTTATTTGGTTTCGAGGGGTGCTGAGAAATACATGTATTCTTCAGCATTCCCATTCGAAAGATGCTAAAAGTCTTTAAAAAAGCTCTAGGTTTTCTAGCACTTTGTCTCACTCTAAATTTTCCCGTTTGTTTATCTTCCTGTTACATTTGTCCAAAACTGTGAGAGGGACAATAGTCTCCCACAGCTATTGTAATACTGTCTCTATCTTCTTGTAATTCATCACAGAAATATGGTAAAACATGCAGGAAATCATTCAGTGTGACCGAGTTTTATTTATATAAGGGATACAAGGGCAGTAAAACATTAGGAAAACAATCAATATAAATGATCATGTTAAAACCACATGATAATCTCAAGAAATGCAGGAAAAGCCTCTGACCAAGTACAACACTCATTTATGCTAACAACCTTACAAAGTATAGGCAAAGGATTATCTTTTATGTATAGCTAAAACCAAAAACAAGCATAATAGGCAATAAACATACATTAGAATTTTCCCCAGTAAATATATACGAGTAAAGTAAGGGTGCTTACTTGGCCTGCTATTATTTGATTGAGTTCTAGAAATCCTAGCAATACTCAAAAGGGGAAGAAATTAAAGGTATAAAGACAGCTAAAGGGGAGATAAAACTAATGATGATATGATAGTTTAATTAGAAAATCCTAAGAAATCACTAAAGATACTAGTAGAGAAAATTAATGGCTTCAGTAAAGTTGCAGGCTATGAAATTAACCAACAAAAATAAATAGCATTTTTATATGATAATAATAAGAAAATCTAATAGACAATAACTAAAAGAGAAATACTATTTAAAATTACTACAAAATCTATATAGTACTTGGCGATCAATCTATTAAAGCATGCAAAACATTTGTTTAGATTTGTTTATAAAGTTATCCTAAGAAATAAAAAAATAACTTCAATAGCTAATATTCAGTGCTCATGGCTGGGACAGGTCAATATTATAAAAATGACCATCCTACCAAACATAATTTATTGTTTTAATGTTATATCAAATTGTCTAAAGTATACATGATAGACCTTATAATTAAAAACAAAATTTAGTTGGAGAAACAAAGTTGTAGAATATTAAAAGAAATAATGAAAATACATAAAGATGAATAGAGAACAGCACAGCTAGACCACAAACTGCATTAGTTATCAAAACCATTCAGTACTGGTTTTAAAAAAGAGGTTAAAAACATTAAAAAAAAACTTTACAAATTTCCAGCACTCTTCAAGTATCACCTGTCACCCCTATCAAGAGGTTCTTTCTGATTCCCAATTATAAGAGCAACTCACCCCAAACAACTATATATTTATCCTGTGTATATATCTTATATAACATGTTGCATCCCTCAGTAGAATGTAAGCACCTTAATGTCCTGTGCTTAGTACAGGTAGCTAGATAGCTCAGTGGGCAGAGTACTAGGCCTGGAGTCAGGAAGACTCCTCTTCCCGAGTTCAAATCTAGACTCTTACTAGTTATGTGACTGTGCAATTCATTTACTCCTATTTGCCTAAGTTTACTCATCTGGAAAATCAACCAGAGAAGGAAATGGCAAACCACTCTCTAATATCCTTGCCAAGAAAACCCCAAATGGAGTCATAAGGAGTAAGACATGACTGAAATGACTGAACAACAACAAAGTATATGGTAGGTACTTAATAAACGTGCTTGCTGATATATTGGACTGATGGAATGACATAGAGATGCTTTCACCACAAATGTTATAAAGAACTGAATGATAGTACAACTCTGGGAATATTTTAAATTAGTTCATAATACATATTTATTTCTTCTTACAATCAAATTTCAGAAATTCTAAAACTAGAAGCAACCCTAGAGATCATCAGCTCAATTCCTTCATGTCACAGATGAAAAGACAGAGGCTTGGAGTGGTGGAGTGAATTACTCAAGCCTACATGGTCTGTTAGTGGAGGAATCAGGAATAGAATCCAGGTTTACTAACTCCTCTTAAAGCTCATGGTAAAACAGCTAGGGAGGTAGGATGGCCTGGGATTTGGAGACTGTGGCTCTTTCAAGAATCTGGCACTAATCATCTCTCATTCTGTAACTCTGAAGAGAAACCCTCTTCTTTGTGTCTGCTTGTCAGTCTGTGAATCAAAAGTGACCAGTGACCCTCAGGATGACATGTTCCTCATCAGGAAAGATGAGCTGATTTGAAATACAACTCTGAAATTTACAACATGCAAGCATGCACTTGTTAAGAGCTAGACGACCAATTAAAGAACATCACCAGCTATGTACCATATATTGTGGGAAGATGTGAAAAAAAGGTAGTGCAGGACAATTACTCAAACATAAAACTATTAGCAAGCAAGGCAAGGGAAATTATGAAAAGGGGAGGGATAAGGTTCACAGGGCTCAGTTTGAAACAGGAAATATTTCAAAATTCCTATCAGCAGGAAGCTCTTTTAAATAAACAGGTTCTCAAGCTGGTTAAGTAATTCAGACTATAAAAAGTAGCTCATAGAGACTTTGAGAACATTACAGGCTTCAAAAGGAGTTCTGTAAGCATAAATAAATATTTCCTTCAGTATGATGAAAATATTAAAGACAGTGCCCTCATATTTTCCCACACAGAGTCAAAAATGAAGGAGTACTGCAGCACATCACTTGAATATTTCGGTCCCTAGAAATAAGCAGGTCTCTGGGAGACAAATGAAACCAAGACACATTTTAAACCAGATTTCTTAAACTGAAATATGTTCACATAATTTGCAACTGCAATGGGACACTAAACCCATACTTGGTACAAAAAGTGCCATGCACATATTAAGGAGGAAAATTTTCAGCTTGGTTTCAAGATAGATACAATTAATCTAAGCATAAAATTAAGAGATAAAAATACAAATAATATTCAAAGTATAAGAAAGTGAGGTTAGCAAGTACTGAGTGGTATATTAAAAATAATTGTGTGTTCTGTTTTTACATTACAAACATTTACAAATTACCTCCCTTATCCCTGTGAAAGGTCTCTTCAATAAAACAATTAATAATATACTAATAATAGTGACTTCACCTAGAAGTACATGCAAAATTCTACATCAGTAGCACTTTCCATTTCTCTATTTTTAAAAAATTATTTTCTAAATGGACAAATCTATTCTCTCTTCCTCTTATCCTCAACATGTTGAAAAAAAGGAGAAAAGAAAAATGAATTTAAGGTATAGGTAGTATATGTCATAACAGCTCCTTTGGGATCACTGGAAGGTCACTGATGATAGTTCCTACAACTTTTAAAGTTGTTTTGTTTTTATAGTGTTGTTATTGTAAAAAATGCTCAACTGGTTCTGTTTATTTCATTTTTCAGTTTATAAAAGTATTTAAATGTGTTTTTACAATAATACTATTATACTATAAGTTCTGGCTCTGCTGACCACATTCTTTTATCTGTTGATATAGGTCTCTTTGAAATTATTTACTTCTTCATTACTTACAGTAACATAATATTCCATCACATTCATATAGCAGAATTTATTGAGCTATACCTTAATTGATAGGTGTATTTTTAGTTTCTAGTTTTTTGTTGCCATGAAAAGAGTTGCTCTTAAATACTTTTGTATTCAATGCTCTTCCAATTTTAAATCTTGCACATTTACTGAAGTTCAATAATTGTTTCAATTAATTTTTTAGTTGAGTCATTAGGGTTCTTTAAGTATACCATCATATCATTTGCAAAAAAAATGATACATTTGCATATTCTTTACCCATGCTCTTTCCTTCAATTTCTTCTTCCTGTCTTATTGCTATAGCTAGAATTTCTATGGCAAAGAGAAATGGTGACAATGGACATCCTTATTTCTCTGTTACTTACAATGGTAGCTCTTTGCTTTAGAAAAATGATATTTATTCCCATGTTTTGTAGGGTTTTTTAAAAATAGAAATTAGAGTTGTATTTTGTCAGAAGCTTTATCTTCATCTATTTCTGATTATAATCATACGAACATTTTTCATCATAACCACAGGATTTTTGTCCACTTCATTAATAAGGTTTTATACATACACATATACATTCATATTTTATTAATATGGCAAGTTAAATTTGTAATTTTTCCAATATTAAAACAGCCCTGACTTCTTGGTATAAATCCAACTTAGTAATAATGTATAATTTTTGTGGTATTTTGTTTTAGTCTCTTTGCAAGTATTTGATATAAAATTTATGCATCAGTGTTCAATAAGTATGTTGAACTTCAGCTTTCTTTTTCTGTTTTAACTGTCTGTAGTTTACATATCAAGCCCATAGCTGTGTCACAGAAGAAATGTGGCAGGATAACTTCTTTGGCTTTTTATGCAAAGTTTAAATATATTGGAATTGTTTTTTGAATATTTGATAGAATTTACCTATGATTCTATATGGTCCTGCAGTTTTTAAATTTGGAATTCATTTAAGCCTTGTTCATTTTCTTCCTCTGAAATCTGTTTGTTCAAATCCCCTACATCTTGCTCAGCTAATCTGCAGAGTTTATAAATATTAATTTATTTTATTTATCAGTTTCAGTGGCACACAGCTGTGTTTCTTATAATATCCTTTATTTCTTCTTCAAGATGAATTCTCTTTTTTCATTTTTGATAGTGGTAATGTGGTGTTCCTCTTTTATTTTTTAAGTAAAACTAGCTAATAGGTTATCTATGCTGTTTTTTTTTAAAGCTTTTAAAAAGCTTCTAGTTTTATTAGTTTGATTTTTGTTTTTGTTTTTGTTTTTAATTTTGTTAATCTTATCTTTGATTTTCAAGATTTTTATTTTGGTGTTTAATTGGGATTTTAAAATTTGTTGATTTTCAAGTAGTTTTAGTTGCACTCCTAATTCACTTATTTTCTCTTTTTTTGTAAATGATAACATTTAGAGATGTAAATTTCTACTTAAGAAATATCCAACAAACTGTGGCAAGCTGTCACATTGTTCTCATTATCCTTAATGAAATTTATCATTTCTCTAATGTGTTCTTTGACTCACCAATTCTTTTGCATGAAGTTCTTTAGTCTCCAGTTGATTATTAGAACTTTTTTCAGTAGCCTTTTATTTAATATAATTTTTGTTGCACTAAGATATTTGTGACCTAAGATATGATCAATTTCTATAAGACAAAAAAAAACTCCTAAGAAATATGTCTACTCCTTCAAATTCTATTCAAAAATTGCCAAAAGTCCTAATTTTTCTAAAATTCTATTGAGGTCCTTAAAAATGGTCTTGTTTTGTTTTGTTTTTTTTAATTGGTTTAACCTAAGGCTGATAGAGATAAACTGAAGTCCCTCACTATTAGAGTTTTAGTGCCTGCTTTTCCTTGCAATCCATTTAGTTTTTCCTTTAGGTATTTAGAAGATGATAGGGGTAGCCTGTATTGGGGTAAAAGCAAAGCAGATGTGACAACTGCAATAAACACTGCTATTACCACATGGATCAACATCAACCTGGAGAACAGTCTCCAGGAGCACAACAGGAATCTCCTCTAGAGCTTACTTTGTCCAAAACAGCTCATATATTCTTAGGCTGCATTGGGCAAGGGAGGGGTAGTTGTGCTGTATTCCCTGCTAGTCACCTGATGCTGAAGGTCACCTGATATTCAGTTCTGGGTACAACATTTCAGGAGGAGCATTTTCAAGTTGGAAAATGTCCACAAGGCCATGATCAGGATAGTAAAAGGCTGAAAATCCATTCCTTGAGAGGACTGGCTAAAGAAACTGGGGATTAGCATGGAGATTTGATTTAAGGTGAAAAGTATAGTGGTCAGGTGTTCAAAGGGTTGTCATATGGAAAGTGATAAAAACTTATACTGCTTGGCCCTGAATGACAGAACTAGAAACAATGTGGGGAAAGGCAGAGAGTCAGATTTTGTCTAAACACAATGAAAAACTTTCTAAATATTAGAGTTGCCCCAAAATGGAATAAGTTGATTGAGATGGTAGTGATTTTCCTGTTGGGTGCCTGCTTACTTGGGATGTTTCAAACTTCGAGAGTCTATTAGACTTTTAAGGCTGTTAATTCTACGGATGACTAATTTTTGTTAATGGTGCATTCATTAGGATAGCTTCCTCAGGTTGGAAATTGAAGGTCATCTTTGGCTCTTCTTCCTTCTTCAGGCACCCTATGAAATCAAGTGCCAAGTCCTTTGAATTTCTTTTCAGATTTCTCCCACAGAGAAATCTGTATCCCCTACTATAATGTACCCCCTAAGGCAAACTACAATGTAGATGAGGAGAATATGTAAATTGTCTATAGCAGACTATAAGAGTTCTTAGCACAGAGAGTAGTCAGAGAAGAGGGTGCTGGACGAGGGAAGAATCAAGAGAAGAAAAATTTTTTTAAGTTGGGAATTTTTATGTAATAGGAACCTTTGGTAGTTAAATAAAACAAAACTATAGACTAATGAAAATTCACCTGGGACCTTTTGTGGGGAAAAAAATTGGGTTAGAGCAAATAGCAACAAATTTGAAGTCTTATGTCACTTCAGTCATCTAATCCTGTTTCCCCATCTGTTATGAGGAAAATAATATTTGTATAGCTTTCTTCACTGGGCCATAATGAGGACTGAAAGTGATATCAACCATAAACTATAAAATAATGTATAAAGTCAACTGTTATTAGTTTTGTTACACTTTCTGTTACCACCGTTACCAACCAAATTCAGGCCTGTGCATTTGACTTGGACTACTAAAATAGCTTCCTAACTATTCTCTCAGACTGTTTCTTCTCATTTCAATCTAGAGTATATGCAACAAACCCAGATTATTTTTCTTCCCTAAGAAAACCTTGGATTGCTTCAATTTTCTCATCAAAAAATTCCAAAGGCTCTCCACTGCCTACCAAATTATCTAAATTCCCTGGCAAATATTCAAGGCCCCTCATGCTGTATCTGATCCCGACCTACTTTCCTAACCTTATTCCCTGTGCTCCAGCCAAAATACCATCCCCAGCAGTCACTCAATGGTCCCCGAACATGCCTCATACTTTCCTAGCCTGTGGCATTCATTCCTCATGATATTCCCCTTCCTTGGATGCTGTTCCTTGAAAATCAAAACCTAAGCATCCATGAAGGGCCAGGTAAATTCAGCTTCCTTCACAAAACTACTCTTGATTTATCACCATATCTTTTCTCTTTCACTATTGTTTGTACCTATGCCTTCTGTTGTAGTTGCTTGTGTACTTATTTTATCTCTTTCACTAAATTATAACTTACTTGAAGGCAGAAACCATTAATCATATGTGTCTAGCACAATACCTTGTTCCTAGCAGTTTCTTTTCTTCTAATTAAAATTTTACGACTTTTTTCCCCTACCACAAAGTCATTTATGGATAGCCAGTCACTTCCTCCCTCTCAGTGATATTTCTCTCATAACAAAGAAAAACAGTTAAGTAAAATCAACCAATACAATGACCATGTATGAAAGCATATGAAACATTCTGCATCCCTCTCTCATAACCATAAAGAAGGAAGGTGTATTTCATCCACCCTTCTCCAGTGCCTAGATTGGTCATTACATTTACACAGCGTTTCAATTTCTTAAACAGTACTTTTTGTTCATATTATGTTTGTAAATTTGTATATTATTTTCCTGGCTCCATTATGTCACTCTGAAAAAAATTAATGCCAGTCTTTCCACGCCTTTCTGAATTTCTCATACCCATCAATTCATATAGCATAATAATATTATTTTATATTTATATGACATAGTTTCTCCAGCAATTTCCCCATGAGATGCACTCACTTTGTTTCCAAATCTTTGCTACCACAAAAAGTATTGCTCCGAACATTTTGTTATATAGAGAAACTTTGTATCTTTGCCTCTCTTGGATTACTGGCTGATCTAAATGAATATTTTTTGGAAAGATTTTTGAATATAGATTTTTATGGCTATTACTTTCTTTTTGTTGTTGTTGTTGCTTTTTTCAGTAAGGCAATCGGGGTTAAGTGACTTGCCCAGGGTCACACAGCTAGTAAGTGTCAAGTGTCTGAGGTCAAATTTGAATTCAGATCCTCTGACTCCAAGGCTGGAGCTTTATCCACTGTGCCACCTAGCTGCCCCTATTACTTTTTTTTTTTTGCATCACCTAAATGCATCCTGCCATCATATCTCTCCTATTCCCTTACAATAAATAATTTTTTTAAAAGGAAAAAATAAAATAAAGAAATCCAATAAAACTTCTTAACATACAGAAAAAGAATATGACTTTATTTACCAATCTTCTCCAAAGGGGTAAGGGAGTTGTCTTCTCATATCTTTTCTTTGCAGACAAATTTGTAGTTTCGCAGCATTCAGATTTAATTGCTTTGTGGTGCTTGTTTCAGAGAAACTTGGAAAGACTTAGATGAACTGATATAAAATGAAATAGGCAGAACCAGGAAAAAAAATAGAGCAATGACCACCTAATGCAAATGGTAAGCTCAAGCACCACAAAAACCAAACCAAACCAAAAAGAAAACACGAATGTTATAAAGTAGTTTTTAAATAAATATTTATAGAATGAATGAGTGCTTGAAGAAGCAATAAAGCAATCTGTGAGACTGAAGATCTAGGAGAGAAGAAGGCCAGAGATATAGACTGTGAAGTCATATGAACTCCTGAACTCTCTGAAACTGAGAATATAGGAAAAAAAACACCCACCAGATGCTAAACTCTGGGGATAGCCCATATAGATTGTGAAATAGGAAATGGATTCACTGAAAGAGGAAGAAAAGTAGGCAGAAGAGTAGATGGTAAAAACAGAGAGGGCAGTGTCAGAAAAGAGCTCCAAGAAGGAGGGGGTGGCCAATAGTATATAGATTGTTACATGGAGGTCAAGGAGAATGAAGCCTGAAGATGAAATCACTTTATTGATTAGGAGGTCATAACTTCCTTTTAAGGGTATATTTTCAGCAATGGTGGAAGTCAGAATGTAGTTAAGAGTAGTGGGTAGTAATGAAATTGTTGAAACAAACGTAGAACATTCTTTCAAAAAATATAAAATGAAGAGACTAGGATAGCCTTTAAAAGAGAGAGAAGACAGAAATGTGTAAATAAAAAATAAACCACTGGAGAAGGAAAGGCTTGAAAATGCAAGAGAGAGTGAGGGGATAGATAACTGGTAGTGTAAAATCTTAAAGAAGTCGGGAAAGGATGAGATGAAACCATGGAAAAGGAAGAAGGCAATAGTGGTAATTACAAGTGAAATCAATGTCTGAATGTTTAAAAAATAAGAAAAGTCCATTTTAACTGAACCTATGCCTTCTAACCCTTGTATCTCACATTGTTTAGGGGGAAGAAGGTTAGGATTAAAAAAAAAACCCTAGTTAAAAAAAAACAAAGCAGGAAAGTATCAATAGCAACTAAGACACACATTACACATGAAATAAATATGAGATTACTCACACTGTCCACAGCTAGAATTTTGGCCCATATGAAAACGAGAAGTGGTCTTAGCTCTCTGGCTGAGCTCTGGAGCAGTTTCAGAACATAAGGGAAGATGCCAACTGACAGGGCCTAGAGAGAAAAAAAAGAAAAAGGAAATTAAAAATTACCAACGATCTCACTATAGGTTCTGTACAGGAAGTGAGTGGCACAGGTGGCAGAACTACAGAGCTCTGGGACACAGATGCAACATTATTTTCAGCACATCTGGGAAATATGATCAGAATGAATATCCCTGATTTATAGTAAAGAGGGATTTCCTCCAGATTTATTCATCTCTGATTTAATTCCTTAAAGTTGCCAGGTATTTCGAGACTCATCTGGTCTACAGAGCCCCAGAATTAATCTAGTGGCAGCTTTTCCTCATTACAATGAATATAGCTTTGTGCCTGAAAACATGCTGCTCTCCATTTTCTCCAGCTATTAGCTCTCACTGTACACAGGCATACACAGGCACATGTGGGTGCAATGTGTACATACACACACACACACCCCCTCTGGAATTCTCCATAAGCATGTCAAGTATTCTGGCAGGACTCATTGCCCACCTCTTGCCAATTTTACATGACAATGCACACAAAAATACACACAAGGTTGAGAACAACCTTGAGAGGCTGATATTGCTGGGATGAGAAAGCTTGGTGCTTAGTTAACATGGAACAGGTGAGAGCTTCTGGCCCTCGCAGTGGCTCAATATCTCCCAGAATTTCTGGCAGAATACCCTCTTGTGGGGAGCCCCTTAAATTAAAAAATACAGGGGAAATGGGAGACAGCACATGCACCACAGTGTGTGGAACATCTGGAGAAGTTCAATTATTTTTAAACATAAGGTTTTGCTGTCATCTTACATTATCATAAGACAAAAACAATATAAAAATAAAACAAAAAAATTCTAAATCCCAAACACCTTATGTTTGTAGCACAAAGGCACTCCTCCATCACAAAAGTAGTGCCTTTTGCAACCAGGGCAGATGACATACTGAGCTGAAGCTTTAGATCCAACTGTAATATTGTCAGGGGCAGGGTGGGGGGCATTTGGCTATCCCTATGCCTATTTGCACATAGTTCAGCATTTCTATCTATACTGGTTTCTAACTTATTGGGCATTGTCAGTGAAGGAGGTTTTTACCCACACAAATGAAGCAGGTCCCTTATCATTCTAAAACTAAATTTTATGTTTAATCATTTAAGGTAGAAATATTTCTTAAATGTATTATTACACACATCTCTGTCTTCTGATACTGATAACATTGGAAATAATTAACTTCAATGATTTAGGTTTATCATTATGAATATCAATGATTATATTGGGCTACGTAATACAGTAGTGCTCCGTGAGACTATTAAAATATGTAGGAATGGTTGTTCCTATACTAAATGGCCTGAACCTACTATGCTATTTGACTTCCTACCCACTTTTGATGCTTTCGTACTACCTTCCCTTGATGTAAGCTGTCGTTTTTTGTTCTTTTTAACATGCCTATCTATTACAGTGCCTCCTTCTTCCCTTGTCCTAATTTGCCTTTAATCTTCTGTGGCTGGGAAACCAGACAACCAAGCTTGTCAATGGGTCTAAATTCGAGCAAATAGGCTCAGAGTAAGCACTTGAATGGCTCTTCCATGAGTAGAATGCTAGGCTATATTTCATGGACTTTATTACATCTAATTTGGCTGCTCAGAGGCCTTTTTTTGCTTACTTCCGGGTTCTTGGCTGTGTTCTGGATAGCTGAGGTTGCCGGATAATGGACCTCCAGATAAGTGAGTAAGGTGTTACTGTACTTTCTTTTCTGCAAAGGCTATGGCTAGGTGCAATCTCAGATGGAAGAAGAGGGATAAAAAGTGAATAATGGTAGTTGCTTTGGCCCATTGAGAACACATTTCAAGTACATTTGGCAGTTTCCAAATCCTACTGAATACAGCCAGATTTGAAATTGAACTTAGGGATATAAGGCCATGGTCAGTTTTGAGACACTCAATAAGCTCACAAAAGATTTCCCTATTCCCTTCATGCAAGAACGACTTATTGTACATAGTCTACATATTAACTCATTTGAAAGGTTCTTTTCCCTTCTGTGAGCTAATGCAACAAGTACACACCAGGCTCACTGCCCAGGGGCCCAAGTCTAAAAACCTTCCCAGTAAGTCGAGAGCTCTCAACCGATGAACTTGGCTTAACAGCACCTATAGAAAGAGGAAGAAAGAAATATTATTGCAAACCCTCCTAAGTCCAAACCCTGAAAAAAAGATCCCCTATTCTCAAATATGCACCTGAGGAATAAAGGCAGACGTTTTAAACCACTAAATGATTCTGATGGATGAGAAAGAAAATTTAAACTCATCTCCTCTGGACCCCAGCCACTTTCCCCAAATGTACAGCTGATTCTGCTACTTTCCATCCCACTCACGTATAACTCACAGCTGCACTACATGTTGACTAAAATTTGCATTTCTTTCAGCTTATAGTTAAAAGGACATGTAATTATATCTCAGAAATATTTTGGATTAATGTTTTTATTCAAGACTGCTACATTCAACTGTAACATTCTGATGTTTTGACTAGCATGGATTTCATATTCTCCAGGTAACCTTGGGTGAGACAGTCTCCTGATTTCCCAAGTTTGAGCAAGTGGGAGGGCCCAATCAGTGCAGTATCACAGCCATTCAAACACATCAAATTCTATGCATGATGCTCACAAAGACCAATTATATTTCTCTTATTCATCCTACTCCTTAAACATTTCCAAATAAGAAAAGAACTTTGTTTTCCTTGCCAAAGAATTATAAAAGCACCCAGAAACAGAAGAAATAAGTCCAGTAAACCTGATTATCAAAGCTTAGTTTACAATAGTGAAGTGCTAGCTTAGAGAGGTAGCATGGGATATTAGAGATCTGGTCTTTAAAGTAAGAAGACCACAACTGACTGACACTACTTCCTCATTTGTAGGATGAGAATAACATAATTATTTCACGGGGTTATTGGGAAGATCAAAGGAGATAAAGTATTGTAAAGAGCTTTGCAAAGCTAACAGGCCTATATAAATGTGATCAGGTAGAATTGAGTGATACAAAATATCCAAAAGAGGAGGACCTCAATAGCATTTTAAAAATAGAAATGAGGAGGCTAATTCATAGAAAAATTCATTACAAAAACAGTAGTCTATTACACCAGGTTTCCTATGGGAAAGCATTCTTTCTATTCATTGAACAACCAACAGAAGAAAGCAGTATGGAGTAATGGAAAAGAGTACTTAGTTTAGAGTCAGTGGAACTGAGTTCAAATACTGGCTTGATACCAAAAACCTGTGTGCAACAGGACAATCTACTTAGTGTCCCTGGGCCTCGGTTTTCTTATCTGGAAAATAAAGGGATAAACGAGGTGACCCTTAAGGTCCCATTCAACATTGGGTCTAAATAGACAGCTAGAACTGTCTCAGTTCCTTGAACAGTCTCTTTAGGAGTTGTTGATCTGATGTTGTAATTTAATATCATTTCTTGTTTCTGACTGAGTCAATCTTGGTGTAGAATTAAAAAAAAATAAATACTAGTGACCTGATGAGTTATTCCCACAACTTTTCTCCTCTGCCAATCTAAAGTAAAGAACAGATAGAAACCTGTGTGAAGATTCAAATCAAAGCCATACTTGTCTACAAATTGGTTCATTACAGAACACTAGATTGTAATGACAATGACATTGGAGATAAGAACTACAGGATCCTATGAGAGTTAAGTAGAAGATAACAGAACACTATTCCTGCTTTAAACTTTGACTTAGTTTCATTAATATTACAAAAAAAAAAGCAGATAATGAAGTTGATCAGAGCCATTTTAATGAAATGCTTATATTTATTTTTACCAATTACAAATTTTGAATTAAGGTGAATTTTTAGGGTATTAAATTATTATAGAAAACAAATTTATTTTCTTTATCAGTCCTCTCTCTGTTTCTACCTATCTCCCTCATGCCTGTGACTCTTTCACAAATATTACAAATTGAAACAAATTGGGACAATGTCTGAAAGCCCTGGGCACTGCTTCATAAGAACTGAAGAACACATAAAAATGGGAAGCAATTTGTGTTGTTTTGTTCTAAGGTTAGGGGGACAACTCTGCAGATATATGACTTACACAATAAACCTCCAGAAACACTAACCAAAGTACATACAAATATTATCAGTGAAATTTTTTAAATTTTTTAATGAATGGTTTTTAATAAGAATAAATATAAATTTTTTTCTACATTTGGGTTAAAAAAAACCCCATATGACATTGGATAAGGGAAATGTAGCTTAACAATAGTTCATGTGAAAAAAGAATTGGGAGATTCAGTGAAATAAAAGCTCAAAGTAAGTCAATTATATGATATAATGGTCCCTTAAAGCTAATCAAGCAACAATTATTTATTAAGCACCAACTATGTGACAGTCAATGGGGATACAAATAAAAAAATTGGACTATCCCTTTCTCAAAGACCTGAAATTCCACTGGGGGAAAAGAGGGGGATTCTATCATTATTTTGTGTAACACTGAGAGGCAAATGTCCAGAACAAGGGAGGTAAAGGTCCTACTACATTATTCTAAGCTCAGGTATAATTGGGGTACTGTAGTCAGTTCTAGAAGGTATAATTTAAGATGGACAATGACATACTTGATTGTGTCCAGAGGCCAAACAGGAAGAGGAGGGGCTGGAGACTAACAGATAATAGGGTTGACTGAAGGAACTGGAGATGTTTAGATTAAAGGAGGAGAACAACATATAAGCTATTTCAAGTATCTGAAGTTCTGTTATACTAGAAGGACTAGAAGTATTCTATTCGATTAACAAGTAATGAATGGAAGTTGCAGAGAAACTGATTTAGCTTTGATGCAAGGAATAAAATTCCCCAAATCAAAACCATCCAAAACTGGAACAGACTAGGGAAGGGAAGAATAGTTACTTTGGAGGCCCTTGCCCCAAATTGGAGGTTTTAAGGGACTAGTTAGATTTCCATTTTGGCTGATTTCATAGAAGACGTTTTTGAACAGATATATATTGTACAAAAGGCCTTTGAGATTCCTAGCCAGCAAGGCGAGTGGCTGGGAAGGAGGAATGAGGGACATCCAAACTCTGCTACTGGAGACATTACTGACCTACAGGGAAATATAGTAATTTTTCCATGAGGGACACTGAAGCAACTGCACATTGCAAGGATGTATTTTAAAGCTCTTGACTGACCCAGGAAAGTCATCAGCCTCTGCCTTTGGGGATAAGGTAGAAGAAATTTTGTCCACTACATGAAAAGAAAAGTAGGCTGTTAAAAATGAACAAGTTTCTCAATTAAAGTTCTCTTTCTTCTGAGCAATATTTAAAGAACTGCCATGGTGCAGTTGGATAATTTATGGATAACAGGGTCTAGGCTTTGGCATTAATAACACTTTTCAAGATAATGCATGATAGAAAAAAAAAGCAGGTCAATGAGCAACTATAATATTATAGGGCAGCACCCAATAAAACAAGTACTTTTGTGAATCTTGTCTTGCTTAATTCCTCAGTGGAATATACATTAATACCATCCATCTATACTGGACAAAGAACTAGAAGGAAAGCCCTTAGCAAAAATTAAGAATCTTCTGTCTATGCTAGTTTTATAGAATTACACTGAAAACAAACAAACTGAAAACTTATTTCTTTTATTTTACAAAGGAGTTTTTTTCTTATTTTGGCAGCAGGATATTGGCTCTGTTAGGTCTTCTTCCCTGAGGGAGTATGGATTGTAAATGGAACACTTTTAAAAAGTCAATAAAAAATGATTTACAAAAGGATTCTCTAGGTTTGGTCCCTAGAAGAACCAAGTTTAACATGTTTGGCATCATGCCCTTGTGACATAAAGATTTTGGTTTACAACACAACAGTATCAGGGAAAACTAGAAGATCATTGTGCTGCTTCTGGACAGAAAGGTATAGCTTCCTGTGACGGAAATTTGTAATTAGTGATTCAAGAAGAACTGAACCTTGGATCCTCTCCCTTTGCTTCCCTAACAATTTATTCACTCAAATAACAAACAATTACCACGGACCAGGGGAATGGGCTAGGCACAAGGGATATAAACACCAAGTATGAAACCCCTGCTCTCAATGAGTTTATAGTTATACACATAATTGTACTATATTCTACACAGAGAAAACATGAAAGTATTTAAAATCTCCATAGTCTGGCTCCAATTGTCCATTCCACTTTATTTCACCTTACTTTTCTTCATACATTTAATGTCCCAACCAAACTATCTGTTCTACTCTGCCCTTTCCAGCCTCCACAAATTCATGTCAACTATTTACAAGGCCTCAAATGCGTTCTTCACACCCATTTTGTAACCACTACAACTCTGATATACGCCTTCTTGCCAAAGGCTTTGTTCTAAGTCTTACCTCTTGAAATTCTTTTCTTATGAGAAGTTTTTCCAGATTCTCAACAGCTAAAAGTGACCTTTCCCTCAGATTTTCCTTAAGTCCTTGTATTGTTCTTCCTCTATCTTTCTGCCAACACCACATTCTACCTTTTCACAGGCTTATTTGAATATATGTTGTGTCACTCCAACACAACCTAAGTAGACTGTTAGCTCCTTGAGTGCAGAAATTGAGTAATTTTTCATCTTTGTACCCATAGCAACTAGCACAGCAGATACACACACACACACACACACACACACACACACACACACAAATATGCTTATATACTGCTTTCCTAATCGATGAATGGTTCCATTTAATGCTTATATTTGTGTACTGCATTTAAATTTACCCTTTCTTCTCTCGCCTCCTTGTCTTACCATGGGAGATTGCTGAGGGAGGTTTCTGTACCAGATGAAATTTCAGATCTGTTGCAAGGTTAATTATGAATAAAATCCTCAGTTGCCAGCTAATATTATGGCACAACATAGACTGAATACTAGAGAGAATACCTGCCAACTTTCATTGTAAGGACAGAGATAAAATGTTCATCTATTTTTCAAAAGTTCACTCAGCCATGGAACCACTGAGAAATGAAGTTTTGATCTAGTAAAGTCTGATGGTCCTGCCCTTCACGGCGGTTAGTAGTATTTAGCAGAGAGAGTGCAATTCTTACTATTAGGAAGGAAGTGAAGCAGATGTCCTTGGAAAGGTAGAGGATAATAAACAAATTCCTGTCTCACAACAGGCAAAAGGACCAAATCACTGTACTTAAAGAAAGGCACTGATCTTAACCTGGAAACTATAACCTTTTAGAGATGGGACTCTTCCCATTAGACATCTAAACTTAAATCAGGTTTAGATGGAGACCAAAGAATGGCCTTACTGGAAGAAAGGAAGGGGGAAAATAAGGGGGAAGGAAGGAGGTAGGGAAGGAGGAAAGAAGGAAGAAGGAGGGAGGAAGGAACAATTAAAAAAAAAGTTGTATGTCCCAAAATGAATGACTGGGTACAAGTATGAGCTTTGGAAAAACATACAAGATACGTAGAAAGGACATTCTTTGTAACCACTACAACTCTGATATACACCTTCTTGCCAAAGAGGTAGACAGATCTCTAGCAAGAGTATATATTTCTGTGTTAATAATCAGCCAACAGACAAAAGGTACTGTTCCTTCTTAGAATACACTTTCTCCTAAAGCAAGAAGGTATTCACAAGAAATATTTGCCTCACATGTTTGTAGTTTAAAAGCCAAGGAGGGGACAATACAGCCAATAGGCTATATCAAAAGATATTTGTTTCATCACATTTTCAAATCAAAGTTCACTATGAAAAGGAATGGAAATGAGGAGAGGTAAGGGTGGGTAAAAATTGATACTTTAGAACAGGCTAATGGACAATCTAAATTTATATTTATTTGGAGGTAGGGTGACATTCGATGCCTTTATCAAGAAAGCCTTCCAGGAATATCCAAACAACTAATTTTAATTACTCCTTAAGGAATTAGTATAATTAATTTATCCAAATACCATCTGGCCCAGAGTATAGCAATCAGCAGGCACATGTTTCACATACCCCATACACTTCACAAAAGCTACACAATTGAGTTTAGGGCTGTGGGTTCTTCTTGTCTTTCTTTCCTCAGCTGTCATGGGGTCTGACCAATCAAGCTATGTGAACCAAAGAACCTTACCTGCAACACTATAGGAAGTTGTTCTGGTGGGTTCCTGTTCTCTACTCCCATTGTGAGCCACACCTGGAATGCAGTCAATTGCTCAGCAAAAAATGGACTATGCTGTGTGACAAAACAGAAATAGTAGTGAGTTTGCTCTTTTCCATGTATATAGCACAAGCAGACTCATATGTGTACTTTATATACAAATAAGATGGTGAGATTTGACCAGAATAGTGAAATACCGGTAATGAATCTTTCCAAATAAACATTTTAAAATTCTTTTCCTCCCATAAAGGATAGAAAAATTATTCAGAGACTGCTTGTATTAAACTACTTTGAAGAAAAATGAATACAAACAATAAACAGGTGGGACATAAGACAACATACTCCCATGTTATACAGAAAGATGACTAGGTCATTTGCTTAATATATTTCTTCATGTAGATCATGTGACAATTAATTTCTCTTTCTTAGATGTTCAATTTTTCTTATACACACTTCCGTCTTTCCTGAGCACATAGTGAAACAATACCGTATGAATGAAAAATGGACCCTTTTTCTTTTGCTATTCTGATGCTTTCCGGGGGGGGAGGGAATGGGGAAGGTGGGTCATTCCAGGACTGTGTATTTTAAAAAGAGAAATGAAATTATCCTGTTATAAAAAGAAAATATAAAGCAAAAATGGTTAATGACAATGATTTCTATTTGTAGTCCCTAAAATCCCAAGAGAGTAGGCAATGTGTGAAGGTTTGACTCACAGTCTAGGGAGTCACCGTCCCAAGAGATCTACTGGAGTAAAGTGAGCATTGAGAATTCTGTTTCATATTTTTAAAAGAGTAACTTGAGGGTCAGAACAGCATGACTCTTGAGAAAAAAGCTTTGTTAGGAAAGAAAGGTCCAACATAGGGGGGCGGAGCCAAGATGGTGGAGTGAAAGCAGTGACTTGCTTGAGCTCTCCTCCAAAGCCCTCCAAATACTCATAAAAAATGGCTCTAAACAAATTCTGAAGCAGCAGAACCCACAAAAAGACAGAGTGAAACAAATTTCCAGCCCAAGACAACCTGGATGGTTGATCAGAAAGGTATGTCGCACCGGGCTGGGAGCGCAGCACAGCTCAGCGTGGGTGCACAGGCCGCAGCAAACCTGGAGCAGGCCTCAGAGGACTGAATCTCGGGCAGCTGTGGAGGTTTCCAGACTCCTCAATCCACCAATGCCAAAGACAAATTAGAAGGTCAGTGGGAAAAGTCTGTTTCTGTTGGTGCCTAAGAAAGGAAGGTGGGGTTTCAGCTCCATTCCCCAAGGGCGTGGCCCTCGGGGGGTGCTTCCCGAGCTTCCGGCCCACAGACTGAGGGGGAATCCAGTGGCTGATCAGAGAGGGATTGCAGGGATCTCTTTGCCAGTACTGAGACAGGAATCTCTTGCTTTGCCCGTGTTTGGATCTGGGCCACAGTTCTGGGCGGCGGTGCTGGGGGGAGGAGGAGCACTGGCTTGGTGGAGCTTGTAGTGGTTGTGGTGCCCCTCCTCACAGTTACAGGACAGAAAGGAGTACTTGTAGTCGCAGGCCAGGAAAGGAGTAAACACCTTGCCCCTTATCATACCACCTTGGAAGAACTGAAAATTTGCAGGTCCCTACAAGTATCTCTGAAAACAGCTGTACAAACCACCGAAGCTTGGGACAGTACATTCTCCACATTGGAAGCAGATTCGTACCTTAACAAAGAGTTTAAAACTCAAGTAATTGGCTGGGATCATGAGTAAGCAGTGCAAAAAGAGTCAGACTATATTATCTTACTTTGGTGAAAAAGAAGACCAAAATATACAACCAGAAGAAGACAACAAAGTCAAAGCCCCTACATCCAAAGCCTCCAAGAAAAATATGAATTGGTCCCAGGCCATGGAAGAGATCAAAAACGATTTTGAGAAGCAAGTTAGAGAAGTAGAGGAAAAACGGAGAGTGATGCTAAAGGAGACCCAAAAAATACTGAAGAAAATAACACCTTAAAAAATAGCCTAACCCAAATGGCAAAAGAGGTCCAAAAAGCCAATGAGGAGAAAAATGCCCTAAAAAGCAAAATTGGCCAGATGGAAAAGGAAGTCCAAAAGCTTACTGAAGAAAATACTTCCTTAAAAATTAGAATAGAGCAATTGGAAGATAGTGACTTTATGAGAAATCATGACACAGTAGAACAAATCCAAAAGAATGAAAATTAGAAAACAGTGTGAAATATCTCATTGGAAAAACAACTGACCTGGAAAATAGATCCAGGAGAGAGAATTTAAAAATTATTGGACTATCTGAAAGCCATGATCAAAAAAGAGCCTAGACATCATCTTTCAAGAAATTATCAAGGAAAACTGCCCTGATATATTAGAATCAGAGGGCAAAATAGAAATTGAAAGAATCCACAGATCTCCTCCTGAAAGAGATCCCCAAAGGAAAACTCCTAGGAATATTGTAGCCAAATTCCAGAGTTCCCAGGTCAAGGAGAAAATATTACAAGCTGCCAGAAGGAAACAGTTCAAGTACTGTGGGAACACAATCAGGATAACACAGGATTTAGCAGCTTCTACATTAAAGGACTGTAGGGCATGGAATATAATATTCCAGAGGGCAAAGGAGATAGGATTACAACCAAGAATCACCTACCCAGCAAAACTGAGTATAATCCTTCAGGGGAAAAAATGGTCATTCAGTGAAATAGAGGACTTTCAAGCATTCCTGATGAAAAGACCAGAGCTGAATAGAAAATATGACTTTCAAATACAGGACTCAAGTGGAACATGAAGAGGTAAACAGGAAAGAGAAATCATAAGAGACTTCTTAAGATTGAACTGTTTACATTCCTGCATGGAAAGATGATATTTATAACTCATGAGACCTTTGTCAGTATCAGGGTAGTTGGGGGGAAAAAAATTATATGTATGTATATGGAGAATAAAATGAAGGGATGAGAGAGGATGATATTTGGAGAGGAAGAAAGGGAGAGGTAGAATGGGGTAAATTATCTCACAAAAAAAAACAACAGAAAAGTCTCTTACAGTGGAAGGGGAAATGGGGGAAGGTGAGAGGGAATGAGTGAATCTTATTCTCATAGGATTTGGCTTAAGGAGGGAATAACATACACATTCAATTGGGTATGGAAATCTGTCTTACCCTACAGGTAAAGAGGGGGGAAAGGGGACAAGAGAGCAGGGGGATGATAGACAGGAGGGCAGATTGGGAAAGGGGTTAATCAGAAGTAAATACTTCTGAGGAGAGACAGGATCAAAAGAAAGAATAGAATAAATGGGAGGGCAGGATAGGATTAAGGGAAATAGAGTTAGTTTTTCACAACATGCCTACTATGGACGTGTTTTGCATAACTGCACACGTACAACTTATATTGAGTTGCTTGCCTTTTCAGTGAGGGTGGGTGGGGAGGGAGGAAGAGAGAAAATTTGAAACCTAAAGTTTTAAAAACATATAAATGTTTTCACATGCTACTGGGAAAGAAATATAGGAAATGGGGTACAGAAGTCTATCCTGCCCTACAGGAAAATAGAAGGCGAAGGGGATAAGAGAAGGGGAGAGAGATAGAAGAGAGGACAGAGTAGGGGAAGGGATATTCAGAATGCATGACATCTTGGGGTGGGGGGAGGGGGGAGATGGGGTGAAAATTTGGAACTCAAAAACTTGTGGAAGGGAATGTTGAAAACTAAAAATAAATAAATGTATATTAAAAAAAAGTATTTGCCACTGTGATAGATGCTTATTAAACAAAGCACAAGTAGAAGAGGAATTCCCTATAGATGCTGAGGTAAATCAGGTGTTCCTATTTGTGTATGTCATTGTGCTGATTGCATTAAACCCTAGAACATTATAGAGCCTCCTCAATGAGATCCATGGATACTCAGAAGACTAGTCTAACCATCCATACAAGAAAATCTAAATGAATGAAAAATGCCATTTGCCTCCACAGGTTCCCAAAGTGGTCAATATTACACCTTGGGCAGCACTGGAATGATCCAGGGAGGGTGGCAGTAGTTTGAAATGACGCAAATTTAAAAAAAAAAGTTAAAGTGTTAAAGAAAGTAGATTTTCTATCTTGCCCTATAGGAAAATAGAAGAGGAAGGGGATAAGAGAAAGGGAGGAGATAGAAGGGAGGGCAGATTAGGGGAAAGGGTACTCAGAATGCATGCTGTCTTGGGGTTGGGGGAGGGACAAGATGGGGAGAAAATGTGGAACTTAAAATCTTGTGGATGTGAATGTTGAAAACTAAAAATAAATAAATGAGTCTTTAAAAAAAATTAAATTAAAATTAAAAAAAAAAGCAGATTTCCTGGGGGGTGCTGAGTAATTTTTTCTTTTCTGAAAAAAAAGAAAGAAAGGTCCAACATAGAAAAAAATAGTCACAGTGTCACTTTTTTGGTGGTTTTAAAGAGCTAAAAAAAAAAGATATGCCTAATGATTGAGGAATGGCTAAATGTGACTATAGCAATGTAACGGAGTTGTACAATGCTGTAAGAAAGAATAAATATGAAGAATTCAGGGAAGCTTGGAAAACTTTTATGAACTGGTGCTGAGTATGAAGTAAGCAAAGTGTGGAAAACAATATATACACTGTCTTCAATAATGTTAATGGAAACAACAACAAGAAAAAAATGTGATTATAATGACCCAGCTTGGTGCCAGAGAAACAACAACAAAATATACCTCCTTTACTTCTTTGCAAAGGTGGGTGTGGAACAGTACATATATTGTCAGACTCAGGTGATGTGTTGGTTAGTTTTGTTAACAGCTTCTTTTTCAATTTCTTTGTTGTGAGAGATGGCTCTCTGGTTAGGAGAAGAAGAGTGATCCATTTGGAAATGAAGGTGATGTAAAAACAGAAGAGAAAAACAGAAAAATGAAAGATGAAAAGTGAAAAAATATGTTGGTATAAAAAATTTTAGGGATTAACACTGATGAAGAGTCAGCCAAAATATAGTTAATTATACTTGAAAGGCCAATTTTTGATTAAGGAAAGGTAATATTTTTTACACTTAATATAAACTACTCATAAATTGGTTTTTTAAAAGAAATTAGGTAAGTGGATAGTCCTTGAAACAGTTGCTATAGGTTAAAAGAAAATTAGTAGACTGGTTTTTATTCAGATATGTTACATAATTAAATCTCTTTTTCTCCCTTCATTTAAAATCAATCTTGGTCTATGGATTTTTACATGCCGCTCTTTTGCTAGTAATGTCTACTGGGTCCTATATATGGATAGAAAAAAGGAAAAAAAAAGATTGATATCTCAAACAAGGAAACTAAAATTGGCAAAGGAAGAAAAGGTGCTCCCAGATCAGTGTGACTGAGAGAGTTGGTCATATTTTCAAAGGCTCAGAAGAACCTTGATGTGGTGGGGAAAAACATCTTTCAATGATGAGACAGGCTCTGGACTTCCCATTATGCTGAAACCATGTCATGAGAGAGGCACATTTTATCTCTCAAGACACTGCCCAGTGCCATACCAGTCAAACTACCAAAAAATAATTTTTCAGAGCTAGAAAAAATAATAACAAAATTCATCTGGAAGAACAAAAGATCCAGAATATCAAGGGAATTAATGAAAACAGATTCAAGGAAAGGTGGTCTAGCCATACCAGATCTTAAATTGTATTATAAAACAGCAATCAACAGAACAACTTGGTACTGGCTATGAAACAGAGTGGTGGATCAGTGGAATAGGTTAGGTATACAATATAGATATAAAGGTTGATTACTACAAGCAAACTGGGAGAGCAAGGAATAGTTTACCTGTCTTATTTATGGAAAATGGAAGAATTTATGACCAAACAAGAGACAGAGAACATTATAAAATGCAAAATGGATAATTTTGATTACATTAAATTGAAAAGTTTTTGCACAAACAAAGCCAATGCGACCAAGATTAGGAGGGAAGCAGAAAACTGGGAAAGAATTTTCACAATCAGTGTCTCTGATAAAGGCCTCATTTCTAAAATATATAGAAAATTTAGTCAAATTTATAAGTATATAAGTCATTCCCCAGTTGTTAAATAGTCAAAGGACACGAATAGGTAGTTTTCAGATGAAGAAATTAAAGCTATCTATAGTCATATGAAAAAATGCTCTAAATCACTATTGATTAGAGAAATGCAAATCAAAATAACTTTGAAGTACTACATCACACCTATCAGACGGGCTAACATGACAAAACAGGAAAGTAATAAATGCTGTGATGGAAAATGCTATCCAAATCCAGAGAAAAAACTATGGAGTCTGAATGCAGATCGAAGCATACTATTTGCTCTTTTTTCCCCCCTTCTGTTTTGTTTAGTTTCTTCTACCTTGTGGTTCCTCCTATTGGTTCTAATTCTTCTTTACAACATGACATGTGAAAATATGTTTAATAGGAATGTATATGTAGAACCTATATCAGACTGCATGCCATCTTGGGGAGGCAGGCAGGGAGGGAGGGGGAGAAAATTTAAAACTCAAAAGCTTATTGAAGTGAATATTGAAAACTAAAAATCAATCAATTAATTTTTTTTTTAAAAGCATTATACAAAAAAAATGATAAATGCTGGAGAAGATGTGACAAAACTGGAACACTAATGCATTGTTAGTGAAGTTGTGAACTGATCCAACCATTCTGAAGAGCAATTTGGAACTATGCCTAAAGGGTTATAAAACTGTCCATACCCTTTCTAGGTCTGTATTCCAAAGAGACCATACAAATGGGAAAAGAATCCACGTGTACAAAAATATTTATAGCAGCTCTTTTCGTGGGGGCAAAGAATTAGAAATTGAGGGGATGCCCATCAGTTGGGGGTTGAATATGCTGTGGTATATAAATGTAATGGAATACCATTGTGCTATAAGAAATGATGAGCAGGAAGACTTCAGAAAAACCTGGAAAGACTTATATGAACTGATGCAGAGTGAAGTGAACCAAGACATTGCTGGGGTTTGCATGTTTGATATATACCTTGCTACCTCACGAATGATGTGTAATGAATTATTTTAAGAAAGTGAAGGTGACTAAGAAGCAAAAAGTAAATGAAGTGCATTTAAATACAGATTACAATAATTTGTAATCTAGGCATACAGATTTGAATTCACTTTTTAGTATGAAGTAGTGTGGCAAAGGGTCAAGAGTCCTAGAATTGGAGAAATAAGGCTCATGTCTGAAACTTCATTTTACTACTAAGTAATGTGCCTATGGACAAGGCAGAATCTCTCAGAGCCTTGGTTTCCTCATTTCTAAAATGGACATTGTATGTACTATATTTTCTACCAATATATTATTTCCCTGACAGGATTGTTGTTAGGATGAAATGATGCATTATAAATAAAATGTTTCAAAAACCTCAGGACATTATATAAATGTAAGCCTTTATTAAGACCAAGAAAAGTAATTTACTCATCCACTCTGTTGGTATAGATGTATTTCTCTCCACCCTCTATGTCCATTTGATAAAGACCCACATTCAACGTAATTCAAAATTTCTAAGCAACATAACTTAGCTGGATGTAGAACACTGGTTTAGCCAGATAAATGAATTGCTTAATTTCTGGAAATCGGGTAATGAATTCAACCTTTTCATCTACGGGCAGGAGATATATTCTTAACCAACAACAGAGGCAATTATAAAATTTGTAATTTAATCACTGTAATAAGTTTTTAATAATAAATGTAATAATATGCAATAACTTAATAATCAAATAACTTTAATTATATGAAATTGAAAAGCTTCTGCTCAAAAATAATGTGCTTAGGATAAGTGGTTGAATGGGAACAAAATTTTTTGAATCAAATTTCCTTGATAAGGGTTGTGTATGTAAGATACAGACACCTACACACATATCCTATTCCCTAATAGATTAAGTGGTCAAAGGATATGAAAAAATAATTCTCAGAAGAAGAACTGCAAAGTATCACATACTCACAACTACATGGGAAAGTTCCAACTCAGTAATAGCCAGAGAAACTCGAATCACAAGTCTAAGGTTTCACCTCACATCCAGAAAAACAAAAAAATTGTCAAAATTGTCAAAAAGATTGACGAAAAGAAGTTAGAGCAGTTGTGGAATAACAGGAACACTAATACATTGTTGGTAGAGCTGTGAAATTGTATTATCATTTTGGAAAGCAACTTGGAATTATGGAAATAAAATGACTAATATGTCTACATCCAAAACTATTATTACTGAGCTTATTACACACCAAGGATGCCATAAATAAGTAGAAAGCCTTCATATACACTTTTTGTGATGGCAAAGTGGAAACAAAGTGAATGCTCATTGATTGGGGAATGTTTAAACAAACTGTGGTACTTAAATGTAATGGAAAATTACTGTAAGAAATTACACATGTGATGACTATAGGTAAGTATGGAAAGATCTAAATCGGGGTGGGGAACCTGCAGCTTCTAGAACACATGTGGCCCTCTAGGTGCTCAGGTGTGGCCCTTTGAATCCAAACTTTACACAGAACAAATCCCCTTACTAAAAGAATTTGTTCCATAAAACTTGGACTCAATCAAAAGGCCGTACCCAAGGACCTAGAAGGCCACATGCAGTCTTAAGGCCACAGGTTCTCCACCCCTGATAGATGAACTGATGCAAAGTGAGGTAAGCAGAGCCAAGAAAACAATATACACAATAATGACAACAATATACATGGAAAGAACACACACACACACACATACACACACACATGAATTAGCAAATTATAAAGATCAAGCATGACTCAAATGAAGAGATCGAAGAGAACACACTCACTATAACCCTTTGTGGAGGTAGGAAGCCTATAGGTATTAAACATTGCACATATGTTAGAATTTTGTTAAAGTATTGACCAGTTGTGCTTATTTTTAAAAATTTTCTTTTTCTTTTCTTTCTTTGTCTTTAAAAATACTATCTGTTATGTAGGATGGCTCTTAAGTAGGGTAAAGGATATTGGAGATAACTACGATGATGTAAAAAACCAGAAGACATCAATAAAAACGTATTAAAAAACACAAAATGATACCAGTAAAAAAAGAAAGAAAAAAATGAATTTGGCAAGCTAAATAATAAATGTCGCCTTCCCTCCCCCTCTCCCACAAAGGCTCATAACTAGTTCTGTCGATTTGGTCATTTTTGTCTTAATTACAACATTTTGATTATTGTAGGTTAACATAAAGAGTTATTAAGACACTGAAGACATCTGAAAAGCAAAGATATCTAGAACTGCATCTATAGCCTAGAAGAAAAAGGTGAACAAAACATGGATGTATAATTTCTTCACATAGCAGTGAAATCTTTCACACAATGCAGTCAGAAAAAGACACGTCCCCAGCCAAACACTGAACGTAATGAGATATGAGGAGGGTTTTTAGACCTTAGATTTATAAGAACTTACCCTAAATGCAGTTCCTTCCTCTATAATGGTTGGCAACTGAGAGAGGCAAATATCAACTGCTAGGTCCCAAGCTTGCCTAGGAAAAGAACAGAGAGAGTAATATAAAGATGATTATTTATTTTCTTTAGATAATGGGAAAAACCTGTTACAAATTTGTACTTTGATATAATCTAGAACAAATGTTCTCTTCCCTTGAGTATTTTATGATTTGAGCAGAGGCAATGGTATGGGAGAGAAATAACCATAATGTGATACTTAGGAATATGATGACAAAGAGCCTTTTGACTAGTGAAATGTCAGGAGTCACCAGTGTCAGTGGCATTACTGTAGCCATTTATTGGGTTTTGGTTGGTTGTTTTTTGCAGTAAAAAGATAGACTGACTAATATCAAAGGAAGAGCTCTTACCAATTTCTAATGGAACTAGGCCACTGGAGGCAATCTAGCTAGACCCTTGGTCAAACAGGATAGTTTTACACAAGTGAGTCTGGTTTGCTCAAAATGAATTTGTTTGATAATCTGACATGGATTTGGAAATAGCCTGAATTATTAAAGAGAAACTGTGTAATGGTTACTGCAGGCACCTGGATTCCTATCCAATTACTTCCAAACCTTAAAGGAAGACAGAATCATTCCTAACCCTAGAGAAAACCCAAGCTAAACAACTCTTACATAAGGATTTCATTGTTCTAAGGGGTCTGATGTTAGAGCAATCAAGCTCCATGTGGCATAAGGGTAATGTGACAACTTAACTATGTGCCAGGGTGAGCACCAACTAGTAACAGGTAGGTGTAGGCAGCAACCAAGTACACAGCTTTAACTACATCTTTTTCTTCTTAAATAGAAAAGGAAGCATTGCTTATTCTTGTTTTAATAATACTAGCTTCTTTTAAGTGAACTTGACCAATCTCTTGACTTAGTTTCTCATTATAGCTTTATTAATGGCCAACATTTGGATATGACTCAACTTTTTACATAACTTCAAATCCTAAAACACACATATACTACCTAAATGTTGAGTACATTTAAAAAATACTTAGCTTTCACTGTGTTTCAAACATTGATCTGCTGAAGCATAAAGTACCAGCCAGCAAGCCAGCCAGCCATGATTAACATGTCTTAATTCAGCTTTGAGACCAGCATTTCAATTTAACTCACTAAATAATCTTGTGGCTCAGACATAAAAATATGATGATTTCTATAGTTCCAAAAGCATTAACTCTTAAATAACTCTTGGGATGTAGTTAACTAGAATTTTTAGTTACGTCCTTGCTTATATTTCTCTGGAAAGCACTGGCAAATAAGGTGATATTTAGTTTAAAAAAAAAGCAGTAATTTATAAGTGACTTGGAAGAGTTAATTTACAAAGTGTCTAATTTATGGGAGAAAATAACTAATGAAATGGAAGAATTTGGATGAATCAGGGCTTGACATTTTCAGCTGTCACATCATAGATGGCAACCAGGTTGAGAACAGATGCTTAGTGTCTGGCTGCTTAACATCTGTTTCCACAACTCAGTTGTGTGCTGCCTATGTATCTTAGAGAAACTTTTCACTCAAACTTTCAACTGATAGGCTAAAATGAACATCTGGGGCTGGCATCCCTCCATGTGCCTGCTCTCCTGGCATTTTAACTTAGTATCTCTGTGACCTTTGGCAAGTGTGATGTTTGAATATACTGCTCCTAAAGCAACTTTCAGGCTGCTAAATAAATGATCCTATAAACTTACTCATTTCACCTTCTTAGTCTGTCTGTCCCATCATAACTTTAGTAATGCAAAAGACAGATAGTGAAGAAGCTAATTTCTGGACATAAAAATGTTTATTAAGCTTGTCCTAAATAAACTGACATCAGATATAGATGAAAAGACTTAATTCTCCATTAGATTGTAAGTTCCTTGAGGCAAGAACTGTCTAATACCTTTCTTTTCATAGCATTTAGAACAGTGTATGGCACATAGGTACTTAATAAATGTTCATTTACTATTATTGTTTTATTGAATTATTCACTGGGATATGATATGAAGTACTATTATAAGTGATAGAACTGATCTTCAAAATAAATGTTACTCAAACAAACATCTAGATGAGCACTGCTGTCCTGTCCAAGGTGGTTCTTGTGAGAGGCTAGACATTTATTCTAAAGACATAACTACTGCTAAAAACTTTCTTGAAATAATCCAAAGAGCTGGAGGCAATTGTTTGCATAAGAACAACTGATATTTTTAAAAATTAATCACATTTATCAGGTGCACTAAAGTTGGAAAAACATTTTCTTCAGAACTATATTGTGACATGGGAGGTAAAAGGATTATTATTCTCATTTTGTAAATGAGAAAGCTATGGCTCAAAGAGTTTTATTTTGTCCATGATTATAAGCTGGTAAATACTTGATGTGAGAATTCTAGATTTCCTTACTACATGTCCAACTACAGCCTGATATCTCCTAAATTATAGTAAGTCATTTTTTAAGGGTAGACATGACGGACACAACTTATTTGAACACAAGGCTGATCAAACAAGAAGGTAATCAAGCTGGACAATATTATTTTGGCCCAAAAATAATGTGTGATAAAAAACATGACTGATTTTCTGCCCTGGCTTGTAAACTGGTTCTCAAAACAATTTTGGAAGAATAGTCTTGAAAATACACAGAGTAATGCTCACATCAGTGAAATAAGTATCTAACTCTGAAAGGTAGCAAGCAATCATTTGAATGAGTAAACTCTGGTGGGTTAGCTTAAAAAAAAATCCTAAACCAGTCATTTCTTTAGAGTCTAACTAGTATATTTGGTATCTATTTTTGTCCCTATACTAACAGAGGCAACTATGCAGTTCAGGGGATAGAGTGCTGGGCCTGCAGTCAGGAAGACCTCCTGAGTTCAAGTCTGGCCTCAGATCCTTATTAGCTGTGTGATCCTAGAGAAGTTACTTAATCTCAAACCCTTAAAACAAAATAAAACAAAACAACCTTAAAACCTTAAACCATTCCAACAACAACAAAAACTTACTAATACTTGGTTATACTAAAACTGAATCCAAAGAAAAGCAATACGCTAATGTTGTGGTTATTGTTGTTCAGTCTTTCGGTTCTATCTGACCCTTGGTAACTCCATAGACCATAGCATGCCAGTACTGTCCATGGTGTTTTCCTGGCAAAGATATTGGAGTTATTTGCTGTTTCCTTCTCCAGTGGATTAAGGCAAACAGAGGTTAAGTGACTTTCCCAGGGTCAGGTGCCTGAGGCTGGATTTGAACTCACGTCTTCCTGACTCCAGGCCCAATACTCTATTTACTGAGCCACCTGGCTGCCCCACTAATACAATAAGCCTCATCCTGAATAACAGTGACACCAGACACAGATGAAAAGTGTTAACTCTCCATTAGATTGTAAGCTCCTTGAGGCAGAAAATGTTTTATACCTTTCTTTTCATATGTAGTGCTTAGAATAGCGCATGGCACATAGTAGGTACTAAAGGAATGATCTTTCCTTTTCATTGGCTATACACACATACGCAATGACCAGTCCTTTGTTTTCACATTTGCAATAATATTTATAATATCTGGCCCATCCTCTCTGCTCCTATTTCAATCATCCTAGTTTAGGCCCTCACCTCTTCCTGCCTAGAATAGCTACCTCCTTGATCTCAATCTACCCACTCTTCAATTCAACATGATGAATACAAAGAGACATGGAAAGATTAAAATAAATTGACGCAGTGTGAGGAAGCTGATCCAGAAAAAAGTAATATATACAATGACTACAACATTATAAGCAGAAAGAACAACAAAGAACACAAAATAATTGAATGTAAATGTTGCAAAATTACAAAGGAAAAGCACAGTTCCCAAGAAGAGATAAAAGAATAAACTTCTCCCTGCTTTTTGGCAGAGATGAAAGTCTACGGTAGGGATATTAACTACTGTATTCGAACTGGAAAGTTTCTATACAACTTGGTAATGCTTAGAAGTTTTCTATTTCATTTAAGGTTCATTTCCCCTGAGTGATATATTCACTTTTGTTGGATAAGTTGGATAAGTTCTTCTTGACTGTAAGGTATTTTGCTTTTTGAATTAATGTATTCCAATCTCTCCATTGCTTCACAATGGTGGCTGATGAATCTTGTGTGACTGTGACTGTGGCTCTGAGGATATGTAAATACTTTATAGATGCTTTCAATATTTTTTCTTTGACCTACAGATTCCGTATTTTGGCTAGAATATTCCTGGAAATTTCCATTTGGGATTTCTTTCAGGAGGTGACCAAAGTATTCTTTTTATTTCTACTTTTCCCTTGCTTCAAAAGGATTTGGGAAGTTTTCTTTGAATATTTCTTGAAAACCAACATCTAGGTTCTTTTTTGGTCATAGCATTCAAGTAGTCCAGTAATTCTTAAATGTTTTGTCTTTGATCTGTATTGCAGGTCAGTTGTTTTTCCTATGAGATACCTTACATTTCCTTCTTCTTCTTCTTTTTTTTCCTTCAGTTTTTTGACTTTGTTTTAAAATTTCTTAATGTGTCATGAAGTTATTGGCCTCTATTTGGTCAATTCCAATTTTCGGGGAGTTTTGTTGCATGGGTAAAGTTTTGTACCTCTTTGCCAAACTGGTAATCCCATTTTCAATTATTTCTTGTATAGTTCTCATTTTCCCCTCCAAATTTTGTTAAGTTAGTGCTCAAACTGTATTTGTCTTTGAGGCTTTGGTTACAGATGTTTATCAGTCATGATCTTTTTCTGGGTTTGTGTCTTGAACATCTGTGTCACCACAACAGAGTTTTATAATGGGATTCTCTTTTTGTTTGTTCATTGTTTTTTGTTTGTTTGTTTGTTTGGCAATTGGGTTACGTGACTTGCCCAGGGTCACACAGCTAGTAAGTGTCAAGTGTTTGGTCTGAGATCACATTTGAACTCAGGTCCCCCTGACTTTGTTTGCTCATTCTAACATTCTTGATTTCAGACTTGATATTAGGGCAAAACTCTGTGTATTTTTGGAGGAAAGGTCTGGGATGGTCCCTTTGCTGCATTTTTGGAGACTGAGTGTTGTGTTCCAGAATTTCAGGGACAGCCCAGATTAAGAATCTGCAAACTTTGGAAGTCAGAGGTAATCAACATTTATTAAGTGCCTACCCTGTGCCAGGCACTGTGCTAAGCAGTGGGGATAGAAAAAAAAGGTATATAAACAGGTATAAGGTATAAGGGAATTCTCTGCCCTTGAGGAACTCAGAGTCTAATGGAGGAGACAACACACAAAAAGAAACTAAAAAGGGAGGTGGGGTGGGAAGTTAGCTGGCCTGGGGTCACAATTAAGTTCTACAGGTAGGGTGGGAAATGATCTGAGAAGGTGTGAGTTTCAGAGTTGATTTCATCTTGTGGAATGATGACTTTCTGGAGATGCTGAAGTCCAAGATAGCAGCCAGATGGGAAATGATCAGGAGAGTTCCTCTGAGGTGCCAAGGAGAGGTGCTCTCCTGAAATGATGGAGGATCAGGGAGGAGCTCCCAGATGTCCACACCTCACCACTCCAACCAGACAAAGGGAGTTCCAAAGTGGTCTGATACAGGACAAGTTCTGATTTCTGTCCTCTAGTTCCAAGCTCTATAAGTTCCTGACCTGGGTTTAGGCTAAGCAATAGTAGATTGCTACTATACTCAGCCACTATAAAGCCAGCTAGGAACCTGCAGGCTCAGAGTGACAAAATTTCAGGTTTCCCCTTGGTCTGAAGTTCTTGCCCTGGTTATTCCTCTACAGACTTCAGACTAATCTGGATGTTGGAAGTGAGCCCCTGTTCTGCTACTGAGATATGAACTCACCGCTGCTGCTTGCTTCTGAACCTGATCCACTCATCTGAGAGACCAAAACCACTCATTACCCTGGAATGCAACCCTTGGTATTCCCCTCAGTTTACCTTGGCTCTATGATCAGGAACTGGGTATTGAGGAACAAACCTGACAGATGGCACTTGTTCCTAATCATGGTGCCCTAGTATGTGTTTGGGACTTCTTCTTCCCTGGTGCACAGCTTCTCCCAGTGTTGGAGTGCTGCCTGCAGTGTGGAACTCATCCCCAGGCTCTACAGACTTTTCCATCTCCCTATGCTGAACTGGGTTGGAAAAATGACTGAATTTTTCTTAGATTTCCTCATCAGCATTCATTCAAGTGTATTTTCTAGATATCTTTAAAGGAGTTAAGCTTGGTGAAGCTCCAATCATGCAGCCATGGAATTATGGCTCCAACTCTCACTATATTCAATCTTACCTTGTGTACTGGCTTCCCTACTGCCAACAAACATGCACATATCTCCCTCAGCCTCAAAAAATCCTCTTAGTCACTCTCACTTGCAACCTATCTGTAATCTTTGATTCCTCACTCTCTCTTATCCTCCAGATCCAATTTGCTTTTCAGCAAGTTCTGTTAATTTTACCTTCCTAACATCTTTAGTTCCCTTAAGTGGGCAAGAGATCTCTGAATCCCACTAAAGCTAATGCCTTCTTTCTATTGATTATTTTCAGTTTATCCTATATATAACTACACAATGTATAGTTGTTTGCATTATGTATAGTTGTGTGTGTGTGTTGTTTCCCTCATTATTCCATGAGCTGCTTGAGAGAAGAGATCATTTTGTCCCTTTGGTTGATCCCCAGTGCTTAGCACAGTGCCTGGCACACAAGAGGTACTTCATAATTGTTTATTGACTGACTGACCTTTCCCAATTCCCCCAACTTCCACTGCTAAGCAAATCCAGCTCTGCCAAGTTACAAGAAAGAGGGAGGGATTATGTAGGCTAAAAATGATCCTAAAGGCAGTTGCTCTTGGCCTGAGGGAAGGACTAAGGGAAACAGAGCCAGAACCACCATGCATTCCATTATTCTCTAAGGTGAGGTGGTTATGGAAGCACTGCAATACCAATAAAGAAGGAGGAGCCAGAAAAAAGACTAAGACAAAAAGAAAAATGTTGGGTAACAAAATATATCAAGAGAAAAAAATGAAATAAAATCAAAGAAGAAAATTAGGAGTAAAGTGGAGTAAAAAATTAGAGGACAATACAGAATAAAGAGTGTTCACTGCAAAATCAACAAAACACAATTAAAAGACTAAAAAAATTTAAATGCAAAATGAAGAATTACTACTCTAAAGAAGTGAAACCATTTTCTAATCCACTTTGCTACCCTCATTCTAAGGATGAGTTCATCCAATTCACATTCAAGATAACAATTATTGTTTTCTTCCTTCCTTTTCTTCCCACACCCACCCAAACAAATAAACAAAAAAAGAAGTTTGGAGGGGCAGCTAGTTGGCACAGTGGATAAAGCGCTGGCTTTGGAGTCTGCAGGACCTGAGTTCAAATCCAGCCTCAGACACTTGACACTTACTAGCTGTGTGATCCTGGGCAAGTCACTTAACTCCAACTACCTCACCCACCCCCCAAAAAAAAAGTTTGGGAAAGATTCTATAACTGGAGTCATTTTGCCCTTTCACACTTCACCAAGTAACAGGTTCTTAAACTTTCTCTCCATTTAAGGCCTCCTTTATCACCAGCTCTCACTAGATAGTTTGTTTTGCTTGAGACTATTTCCTTTCCAACTCTAAATTCCCTCTCTTAAGGCCCTCTACCTTCCTATACTACTTTAAGTAGAACTGTGTTGAATTTAGTATATTTCTATATAAAACTTCTTGGCTGTATGAGAGTGTTTGAGTGTATATGAATATTCAACCCCTTTTTGCCTGGTTTAGTAAGGTTCATGAAATGGCCAGTCTACCAACCCCAAACCCCATGACTATAAACTCTTCCTGTAGTCTACCCAAATTAAGAGAAAGAGTAAGTTCCTCCATTATTATTTCTTTCCCAGTGTATTAATTTTTCCCTCCCTTTCTTATTTCTCTCTCAAAATCAACAAAACAGAACAAAGACACACCTAGGTCCTGAGTTTGTCTTTCTTTATTCCCTCTGTGTCCTTTGAAGATAGTGAGGTTCTGAAAGTTCACCTGTCTCTTCTTTGCCTATTAGAATATAAGCACTCTATTACAACATATTGTTATGTCCATTTCTGTAAAGACCATTAAATAAAGCTGGCTTAGGCCCAAAGTATTAATACTTTAAAATGAAAGAATTTAGGATCTGGATTTCACCTGATATGCTCAAAAATTAAAACAATTTACATTCAAATAAACTGAATTCATATAATTAACTTATTGCTTCATGAGATTTTAAAAAAAAATTTCTTTAGGGATATTGGCCAAAAAGCGTTAACTTTCAAAGACAATATCATTTTTTTCTCATACTCTAACTTTGTACAAGGTGATGATTGATACATTGGATTTTAGTTTCTTATTTTAACAACATTTTGTTCTTTGTTCTCAGTTTTCTGAGAGCTTAAAAGGTTCTATGCTAATTTAGATTTATGAAGGAAAGTGTTTGTATGGTGAGGGAGTAAAGAAAGGGATAAAAACTTCATTTTTGTAAAATTTCAAAACAATCAAAATATAGGTGAAATTAAAAAGATCTGGGGATGGGAAGAGAAGATCTTTAAGATTCAGGATGAACACAGCCTGAAAAAGAAAAGCATCCTATTTTCCAATAATCCAAAATATGAAATAAATTTCACTTCTCCTACCCTTAATCCCAGTGGTATTCACTTTCCCCTGGACAATAGGCTGTCAATATAATTAAGAGGTAATCAGGATATAATCAAAACTGCTTCAAAGTACAGGCAATAAATAGTCCTCTTATGCTCAATAAATGTACAGGCTTCAGGCAAAATGGTTATTCAGCACTGGTGAGGGAGATATTTATTCTAGGTGGAGGCAGTAGCAAAGTCAATTATTGTAATTAAACTCTATATAGATTCTTTGAATTTGACCAAAGGGGGAAAAAGTTAATTTCAGGGACTGGAAGAAGAGAAAGGTGTATATAAATTAGAGAGGGGGCTAGAGGCTCAAGAGAGAAGCATCTGATAAACTATAAAGGTGAACTTTGGCAGGCACCTGATACACAGAGGAAATATCTAAGTGTAATATTTTGCTGCAGTTTTACTACATGAGAGAAACTCACATCAAATTATGCTCCCCCCAAATAATGCTGCATTGTCATTATCATGAAAAGTCATAATGTTACAATGCTATCTATTTCACAAAAGTCATCTGAGGCAAATGGTGCTAATGCCTAATAAATTTTTCTCTCGCATTTCTGGAAAGTCATAAATCAGGCTATTCAGAAGAAATAAAATGTATGAGAAGAAAACAAATTCTTCTCATAAGATTAAATCTAATCATGGCCTCCCTCCCCCGCCCTGGCCTATGATTTCACCTGCATAGTCCTAGCGAGGAACTTCCTCTACTTGGGCAGCCTGACACCTTCTGCACACCTGAGGCACTGAGAAGTTAAATTTCCATTCCAGAATCATATAATCATTATATTCCAGAGGTCAGACCTGAATCATGGGCCTCCTGACACCGAGGTCAGATCCTGTTCACTATGTCATGTCGTTATTATTTTTTTCTTCTACAAATGGAAATACTAAACATGAAACAAGTTCATTGCCAGATCATTCAAATCTTTTTTTTTTTTAAAAAGGTAATGACAGCATCAAATCTTACAAAAGTAGCCCCTGATGTGCTGGCATGAAATGGCAAAAGAGTACGTTTCCTTCACTTTGATGTTACCCAGTCATTCTGTGTGGATTTAAAACAATTTTGACCATCCCTTTAGCCAAACTGGTTTAGAACATATGCATTTATTAGTTCAGGCCAGTATATTTGTGAAATTAAAGAACCAACATAAGAAAATAGTGGGGGTAGCTAGGTGATATAGTAGATAGAGTGCTGGGCCCAGAGTCAGGAAAACCTGAGTTCAAATCTGATCTCAAGACACATACTAGCTGTATGACCCTGAGCCAAGTCACTTATCTATGTTTGCCTCAGTTTCCTCATCTGTAAAATGAGCTGCAGAAGGAAATGGCAAACCACCCTAGTACCTCTGCCACGAAAATCCCAAAAAGGGGTCACCAAAAGTTGGACACCTGAAATGACTAAACAACAACAACAGCAACAAACAGCACAGAGTGGAACCACTATGGCCCCCATAAATGGGGATGAATACACAGACTGTGATGACTAAGCAGTAATTGAACTGAATATTATCTGAGGAATAAGGACAAGAGATTGAATTTTTCCTCCTTTTGGAAAGGGGCTTGAGAGTATAGGCAGAAGAAAAAGAAATAAATTATTTGCTAACTTCTTTTAAAACATAGTAACAAGTGATAAAATGCAAAGAAAATGCATAACCCCCCCCAACAAATACATACTAAATTTCTATTTAATCATTTGCAATTTTCACAAATTTTTTCCTTGAGTAAGATTGTATACCTATTGTTCCAAGCTATTCATTTTCCTTCCAAATCGTTCTTTCATAGCTCTCATTTCTTTCCATATGCATTTCTCTAGCTTTCTCATTTAGTTTTAAAAATGACTTTTAGCTCTTTTTGGTTAAGCAAAGAGCTGAAAACTAATGAGATGCTCATCAATTATGGAATAGCTGAATAAATTATGGCATATGAATGTAATAGAAAATTATTGTAAGAAATAATGAAAGGGAAAACCCAGAAAATTTGTATGAACTGATGCAGAATGAAGTAAGCAGAACCTAGAGAAAGTTTACACAGAAATAATAATAATGTAAAGATCAATAGCTTTGAAAGACTTAAGAACTCTGATCAACACAGCAACCACCCACAATTCCAGAGGAATCATAATGAAACACATGCCCCACCTCCTGACAGAGAGGTGATGGACTCCAAGATTTAGAATTCTTTATTCTGCTGGGGGTGAGGGAGGGAAATGACGTATCCAATGCAGCAATCTGTTTTGCTTGACTCCACATGTTTGTAACAAGGAATTTTTTTCTTGCTTTCTCATTACAGGGAGGAGGAGGGAGAAAAAGAGGATCTGAAAAATAATACTGAATGTAAAAAGAGAAAAAGAATACACCAAGCAAATCTATTGTCTACAGTACTTACCTACACTTAACATTCAAAACAAGAAAAACATGTGAGGCAATGTGGTAGAAGTGAAAGAAATCTAAATGAGGAATCAAGGGGGGAGGTGGGAAGAGACAGACTAGATGTCCCCTTCTAGCTTCGAATCTATCACTGAACTTGATAATCTTCACAGCCCAGTAAGGCTTTGGCTATGTAGTGACACGGCAGAAATAACGTGCTGCAAGGTACTTTAGCTATGTCTCTAATAGCAGAATATCTGTATGTGCAACTGAAAGGGTGTCTCATTAAGTGGGAAAACCGACTAAATGTCTCAGAATAAATTACCAAATTAATTTGTGGAATGCAATTCTGAGCTTCAGAAAAAGTAGGAAAAGGATTCACTGTAAAAGTTTAGGGGACACATTAAACTGGGCTGTTTAAGAAACCAGTGCTGTGTGTTTTGGCATCTGAGGCAATAGCAGAAGTTAAGAGGGAGGTTAGAAGGTGTCTGGATTAGCACTTCCCACACATTGCTATGATACAACCACACTGTACTCCCCAGGAAGGGAGAGCAGCATGGTTACTTGTTTTCAAAATAAGATTTGGGAGGGAGGAGAGAGGTGGGATGGGAGAGGAGGAGTGACTAGCTGTGACCAGAGGATCTGAAATTCTATACATACTCCTTCCCTCAACAGCTTGGAACAATGTGACTTTCTAAGCTGCTTGCTACTGTGATGACTCAGTACTGAAAAACATGCCAACCAGGCAAGAGCTTTGGTTTTCAGGAAACAGGCACTAGGATGGCAAATGCCCAAGGAAGAAGTCTAGAAGGAAAACAATCCAAGCATATGCAGAACTTCCATCTGCACTGATCAATCAATCCAAGGCACCCTCAACGGGAATAGAAAGTACAGGCTATTCCCTCGAAGAAATGCATGGATTTTAGGACCTGTAGAAATTAGAGGTGAAAGAAAATGACCCCACCTCCCCGCATGATTTTTCATCAAAAATTAACCAGGAAATGGACTTCTTGTATCTCATTATTCACTTTTTCTCTTTTTCTCCCTTGAGCAAAGTCTGAACATATTTTACTTTATGTTTTTAATCTCAATTTTTGTTAGAGCTTGTTCATTTTTCTCTTACTACTTTCACTCCATGGACTTTGCTAATATGCTTCAGTTCCTTTTCCTTTCTTACCTCTAAAAGTCCCCTTCTCTCAATGGTGAGTACCCTCCCAAATTCCTATTGTAAGGAAGGGCCCAGACCAGTCATTCTTACCACCGGGTCTCTGAGCAGGTACCTTCCTCCATTCCCACCTATTTCATCCCTATTAATATTAGAATGTAAGTTCCTTGAGGACAGAGACTGTATTTCTTCTTGCTTGTATTTCTATCCATGGTGCTTATTGGCATGGTACTTGATACTGTTTCATAAATATTTGTTGACAACTAAAAGTTCAATACCGTCGTCCTATTAAATTTCATGGCCCAAGGAATAAAATTAATTGAACTTTAACAAATTAACTCTAATTGATCTGCTATGATTTTTCTTTTGAGTTCCTTAGGGAGCTGCAAAATTTGGACAGTTTAAATTTAGTATTATTTGAGTTTAGGGAATATGAAAAAAATAGTAGAAAGTAGTTAAGCTCTCAGATCACTGCAATGACTAAATAATGGTCCAGAAGACCAAAACAAAACAAAACAAAAAAACAAATGCAAGCTATATACCTCCTGAAAAGAGAGGTAATGGGTACCCAGGGTGCATGGGCATGTTCAGGAGGACTAGCACCTCTGGCAAGGACTTGCTGAGCCCTTTTCAGGGTGAATACATCCATCTTTGGTGTCCATCTGATCCACTCAACTCTTACTTATGGCTCCAAGAAGCTGTAGCAGGCACAATGGATATGCCCTGGTAAACCATCTTGGGAGATGGGCTACACCAGGTTGAGGGTAACCAACAGGCCTCAAACCCAGTGAATTAGGGGATGTCTACCCCAAATATGTGAAGACTTTCCCTGGCAGAATGGGTGGATGAAAACAATTTGTTCCAACAGCCATAAAGGCGGCTAAAGCAGATACTATGGAGTGCTTAGAGCTTGGTCAGGCATCAAAGACACTAAGGTCATCCATTGCATCCCAGGTCACTTTGACTTTTGTCCTGCCACTGGACTGTGATGACTCAGGAAGAAACAGTAAGGCTGACAACTTTGTGCAACTCTGCCTCACTTAAATCCAATTCATGCACAAGTCATGACATCACCCATGCTGTCATTGGTCCTCTTTGAAAACAAAGGACAAACAACAACAATGGCACCCAATGCAGGCGATAACTAGATATTTCCAGACATAACCAATAAGTGGATTTGTTTTGCTTGACTATGCTTGCCTGAAACAAGGAAGGGTTTATTTATTTATTTTTTTAAATTTTTTTTTTTTTCAGGGCAGTGGTTTAAAGAATATGTAGCAGAGAAGTGGAGAGGAGCATGTTAAAAAAAAAGAGAATACTTGAAACATGTAACAAACAGATAAGCACAAAAGGAAATTCAGAGGGAAAAAGACAAGCTGGTCATCTTTAAAACTAACATGTTGAAGTATATGTTTAAAAAAGGGAAGCTGTTTGTAATAGATTCATGTTTACACACACAATTCGTTTTTCATATTAATTTGTATTTTCAAGTTCAAAACATCAAAAAATGAAAATTATTAAAACAATTAAACCAAAAAAGATCACTAGAAATTCTGTTGTGAAATATATGGAACACATTCCTTAAATGAACTATTCTTAAATGTTTTGGGGTCCTTATCTGATAAGCAGTAGCTAGCCACATATAATGACAATGCTTATTACATTTAACTGATTTTCTTAGCTATGGCAGTCCTCCTCTTACCTATAGCTTTTTTTCATATCGTTTTTAAAGCCTCTCTATATCCTCAAGTTTTTAAATTCTGAAAACAACTGATCTTCAACTGCATTTTTCCAGAGGAAAGAGGGAAAGAAATGAGATTCAGGCCCACATCTACCTATAAGTGAATTTGATTTCCCCAGGTATTGATAAAGAATGGATGCAGCATTCATCAACACACCTGAAGAGTCCTCCTAGATCTATGACTTGATAACGTGTTTTTTTAATGAATTATCAAATTTCAATTTAAATTCTGTCATTTAGCGATGTGTGCCTATCTGGAAAGAAAACTGTACAACGTGTGTTATCTTTCTTAAATTAGCAAATTTTTAGTGCTTGAAAGTCCTGGTCTCTCAACCCCTTTCATGGCCCAAATCCTTACAATCCCCAGAGCTCCAGTTCTAGGTTCTAGTTAATAGTCTCTCAACATCAAAGATGCTTTGAGTTCTCCACACTTTATGTTAAGATTTAATGATGTTATTAAGACTGACACGAGGGGGCAGGTAGGTGGCACAGTGGATAGAGCATCGGCCCTGAAGTCAGGAGGACCTGAGTTCAAATCCGACCTCAGATCAAACACTTCACACTTACTAGCTGTGTGACCCTGGGCAAGTCATTTAACCCCAATTGCCTAAAAAGAAAAAAAGAAAAAAAAAGACTGACACGAGAATATGAAAGTTGCATGCTCTAAAATAGACTAAAATAAACCAGAGAGAAAGGGCACCAGACAACACTGAGATAAAAATTTTATGATTGTGAAATCCAGAGGATAGTCAAATTGTTTTGCTATGTTGGAATTAGTTTCCCATTAGAACACTGTTTCTCTGCTTGAAGTCCTATTCCAATACTTTCTCATGCTAGAAAAATGACCTTTGGTTTACAAAGGCTATGCTTGTAAGGTGCAGTTTCTTGCCAGTCCTTCCAAACTGCAAAATTCATGTACTGGTCAGGTGACCAACTATGTCTGTTGTTTGAGAACCAAATCTAACTAACTTGAGAAAGGTTTATCATGAGAAGCTTGGTGATAAATGTTTTTCAGCCATAGCAATTCATAACGTTTGCTTACTGTAGTACAGAAGGTTTGTGATTTGTGTTAATAGATGAAATCCTTGCTCCTGGAAGTAAGAATCAACAAATCTAGAAATCAACTCAGTTTACAGGATTTGGAGTTGCAACAGCTGAAGGATGCCCTTTGGGCAAAGCACCAGTAAATGAAGAGGAAAGTGCCTTGCTGAGCTAGGCTCACTTGTTCATGTACATCCAGCTTTTGTTCTCAATGCTGCTGCCTGTTCAGGTTGTTTGCTGAGTTGTGATGACTGATTTTGGAGTTTAGGTGCAGGAAGAGGGTGTCTGAAAAGGGACAGGAGATAAAGCTCATCAATCTGCTTGATGGCAGACCCAAAGAACCACAAAGAGCTCAGCTTAGATCTTTTTTCTTCTTCACCTCTTTCAGTGAGTATAGTGTACAGCCAGGCACTGTTTTCATAAATTGTTGATGTTTAGTCATTTCAGTCATGTTTGATTTCTTTGTGACTCCACTTGGGGTTTTCTTGGCTAAGTTACTGGAGTGGTTTGCCATTTCTGTCTCCAGCTCATTTTGCAGATGAAGAGACTGAGGGAAACAGGCTTATGTGTCTTGTCCAGGGTCACGTAGCTAGTAAGTGGCTGAAGTAGAATTTAAACTCTTGTCTTCGTGACTCCAGTCCTGGTGCTCTATCTACTACGTCACTCAGCTGCTCTTTGTTTTCATAAATAATAATCATTAAATGGTTAGCAAACAAAAATATTTATGGCAGAAAATTAATTTTAACTAGACTATCAGAGCTTACATTTTAAGCTAATCTTCTTGGGGCATAAGAAAGTTGTTGTTGGACAACACCAAATGCAAAGGTCTCAAGCTCTGCCCTTCATGTTCTTCCCACATTGCTGGTGATACTCTGAGAAATACCTCTGTAGAATATACATGACCTAGCAGTGGGAAGGAACTGTGGGCAAGGTCAATAGAAATGGATTGTTTTTTCCACATCTCAAACAGGGTAAAGGGAACGTGCTGGCCTAGTAGTTTGGGGTAGGAAAGAGGTAAATGGAATTTAGTCGCTTTAATTCTGTAAGGATTAGTTAGAAGTCTTCACCAAGTTGTCTGAAGTTCTTTTATGTCACATGGCCTGGTTTTGGGTCTTTAAAAAAAAAGTGACCTGTTAAGTATATTGATTAGTTTTGTGCTAAGTTGGCTTTGAAACCTCCCAAAGGAAGGGATAGTAGGGGGTCATTGGCAGCAATGAATATAAGCAATAAATGCTGATCAGTCTCTAGGAGTTCCTAGGTCAACAACAAGATACCAACAGTAAACATTAAGAGATTTCCTTAAAAAATAGCAAGGAGAAAACATAAATGATAGAACTTATGGTAGAAGAAAATGCCTGAAATGCCATGGAGAAAACCTAGCACCCTGCCTACAGGTTAATCATTATTTTATGGGAGATTAAACCGCAGCCCATAAAAGGGAGATGGGAGGAAGAAAATGCAGGGGAACACACGATGTACTATAATCCAGTTCATGGTAAATAAGAAAGTGAAAAAAGTTTTAAAGGTACACAGAAAAAAATTTTCAAGGTATTTTAAAGTGAGGAAGACACCAAAACAATAGAAAAACATATAGGTGACATTATCACCACAAAAAGGGCAACCAAGATTTCAGAAATTGCTGATCCACATGCATACTTTTTCAGTTTTATAAAATACTTATGAAAAAGGTCTATACATGTATTCAGGGTAGCCTTGATGAAAATATGACAAGAGAATAGGGAGGCTTCTGCAGATAATTTTCTTTAGCAAACCACATCTTCATAGTTATGACTACATGAGAGGTTTAGAGAATACAAGATCCTGTTGTTGATTATTAATTTCAAAAGAACATGAAACTTGTAAAACCAAATGGTAGACATAAGGACTCTCTTCATCAAAGTTTCTCCCATATATTTGTTAAAATCGATACACAATTCCTTGACATGTTATCAGAATTAAATTTTGTTGGTGGTACTAATTATCAAGATTAAGCAAGGCAATAAAACAGGTAGGCATGATAAAAGTATTTCCCTTGTGTCACAGAGGATATCCTACACATTTTCCAAACATAAGAGAAATGCCATATAAATGGTGAGATTCACCAAGTGATCCTTTTTCATATTACATTTTTGTTTTGTTTATTTGTCTTTATTTCAAGAAAGCTTTGTTTTGGCCAATTAGTTTCAGGGCTAGGGCAAAAGCTTCAAGGGGAACCTAGGTTCTGGTCATGTTTCAGGCTGTGCCTCTTAAACAGGTGTGTATCCAACCCAGCTTTAGGGCCCACTGAATGTTTCAGCAGCTTCACCTCCTTTCCCAGGAAGTCACAGAGATGTGAGACCGAAGTCTGGAAACTAGAGCATGTTGCTCTAGCAGAGCCTAGTCCAGACTTTCTGAAGGATCAGTGCAGCCCTGATGGTGTCCAGGATGCAGTCCCATTCATCTTGGGCAGTGTTTTGCAAAGCCCTGAGGTTGATCTCAGGTATGGTTTGGAGCAACAGAAGGCACCCAGCACACTCATGCCTTTCCTTTAACAGTGACTGGCAAAAGTGTAACATCATGCGGGGCAAGACAGAAAGACAGGGGCAGATACAAGGAGGTCCATGGTTAGATATTGACAAGGTGGTATACAGATGCCTTGGCCTTTTTGGCCAATCTGGGAGGCAAAGGTCATGTAATTTATTACTTAGAAAAGTCACAAATTTGTTTTGATCAGCCTTCTTTACACGTAAAATAAAAATACATCTAAATCCAATTAAATAAACACTAAATCTTTGCTGTTTGCAAAACACTGAAATAGGCATTGGGGGATATTATGAAGTCCTTATGATCAATTAACTCACAAGGTTGCTGTTGTCTGTTGTTGCTCAGTCATGTCTGACTCTTTGTGATCCCTTTTGGGGTTTCCTTGGCAAAGATAATGGAGCGGTTTGCTATTTTCTTTTCCAGCTCATTTTATGGATGAGGAAACTGAGGCAAAAAGGGTTAAGTGACTTGTCACACAGCTTGTAAATGTTGTAGGCAGGATTTAAACTCAGGTCCTCTTGACTTCAGGCCTGGCACTGTATCCACTAAAGCACCTAGTTGCGCCAAGTTGTTAAGGCTAGTTAAGGAAAGGGTATTTACTAGGTGAAGTAGCTGCAGGAGCACTCTTGATAGCTGAGAATGAACCTCCTTTACAATGTTGTTCAATGAAAGGCTATGCTAGCTGATGTGGTATAGTCTATGGGCTTTTGTACCATGGAAGTGAGACTCACTAACCTGTAATATATTTTTTTTGGTTGTTGTTAAAAGGGAAGGCCCTCATGAAAGGATATATTTGGAAATGAAGGCAATGTCAGATAACTTTTTTTAAAACAAATTTCATAATGGTTTCAGAATCCTTTTTCAGTTGATTCTCAAATTACTTTTTTAAGCCTGCTGCCGAGGTTTTAATGTATAATTTATGCCATTTTGTTGGTTTTCTGGCCCATTTATTTCATTTTCTTAATTTAAAAAAAAGATACTTTTTGCATATAGGAAGTTTAAAATTTTACCAATTATCGTGTAAGAGCTGGTTCCTCTACCATGCCTAATTCCTGCCACAAATGCAGGGTTTTTTTTTTTTTTTGATATGTAGCATCTGTTTTTCCAAGACTTCCATTTGGTATTTAGAAATAGTTTCTAGGATTTCCTAAGTTATTTACATTTTAAACTATTCTTTTTCTCAAGACTGAATGACTGAAAAAAATAGTTTCCTCCATTTTAAATGAATTATGATAATAAAAAATGGGCCAAAAGCTTAATATTCAAACCAAGCAAAAAGAAAATAATTCAAATCACATAATTCCCCTTTGGCAACACAGATATAAAATCTTTGTTGAGAGGATGCTGTCATAAAGGATGGTTTTATATCACAGAGCCATTTTCATGACTTGGCTCCACAGTAATAATGCTTAACTAATCTAATTACAGGGAATTCTCTACAGCAAATAATCCGGTATAACAACTGTTTTTTCCAGGCTCAATTTATATGACCTGTAGTCTCAGAAGGACAGCATTATTAACAACACATTACCATGTTACCATCAAGGAGAGATTACATTTCAGCTCTGTACACTCCACCTATTTTAACTACCACTAAATTTTTCAGATCACCCATCAAAAGAAAACACTACAAAAAAAAATCTTTAGAGTTTGAAAAGGGTGGTGATGCAAATGTATTTTCATTTCCTATCTTTACCTACAGATTGAAGAACATTTGTTTTTATGTGATGACTCACTATAAAGAGACAGGGCACTAATGACCACATAGGAAAAGTTCTTAATAATTCTAGTTTAAGCTAATAATAACAACAAAATTCTACTTCCAAGAAAAATGAAACAATTTAAAAATCCCACAGAGTTCATTATATTGGGATTTTACAGGTACTTAACTGAAAGGTGTGTTGTTACCTGCTATAACAGGTCTAATGTCATCCAGACAGGTCTAAACAAGGACTGACAAAGCTCTGCAAAACCAACTAGAAAAAATTAAGTTCTTTTGGAATAAAAAAGGAATTTCATTTCTTGGAAACAGTGTGTGTATAAGCCAGGATTGTGAAACACTACAGCTAGATTATTCCATCCTATTCTTTCTAGTCTCTGACAAGAAAAACAGTAATTAAATGAAAGACTAACCAGTAAAATTCCCAGAAAGGAAAGTTAAGTGACAGCTCTTTACAGGGCAGTGGGTTGTAACCGCTGAATTGGTAAAGTATATTTAAATCTTCAGTGTAGAAAGGTGCCCAAGAGGACACACAAATCAACTTGGGGAAGCTGAGAAATAAAGAAATAGGAAAATCTCAAGCATAATTTTATGATTATTATAAAGTAATTCCAAGTCCCTTGGTACATGCAAATGATCATTTTCCAAATCTACTTTAACCATTGCAAATTTTCAGGTTATTCCATGTTCCCTAGGCACAAAACATTAATGTTGTGCTAAATTCTCATGCTAAAATATTATATTCCTATTCTAAGAGGGAAAAGTACTAGTAATATTGATAGGTGATTTTATTATATGACCTTAAGTCTAGATTCTATACTTTAAAAAAAATCAAAATAGTACTAAAAGGATCCTGCTCTCTAGAAGACTTAACAAAAGGTATGATTATTCTTTTATGCAACCAGGCTGGTTTGAGGTTTCTGCACTTACTAATTGTTGCTAAACATTTTAATCTTTTCCTATTCCCTGGGCTTTAAAAAAAAAGCATTCCAGAGGATTGTCAACAGCCACATTTTTTATAATTCTTTTATTTAAAGGTAATAAGGGTGGACTGCTTACATCCCTACAACGGAAGATGATACTTGCATCTCTTGAGAATTGTACTGTTATTACACCACGTTAAAGGAGTATACATAAAGGGGGTGGATATTAGTTGACTTTGATGTAATGATAAAAAAAATCTAATCAAGTGGGTTAAATGGATCCAAGTAAGTGGATTAGTCTGATCTTAGGAAATGTACTGAGAAAGGAGGAGGCAGAGAAGGGTAAATTACATTACAGGAAAAGACAGAAAATCCTATTACAGCAGAGGGAAAGGGGGGGGTGAGCTTGTTTGAATCTTACTGCCATCAGATTTGGCTCAAGAAGGGAATAACATAATTAGTAGGTATAGAAATCTAACTTGCCCTATAGGCAGTAGAAGGAGAAAGGGTAAAGAAAAGGGAGTGGGGAATAGAAGGGAGGGAAGAAGCAGTAAGGCTAAAGGGGAAGAAAAAGGAAAGGGACGGAGGGATTGAGGGACATGATGGTCAAAAGCAAAACACTAGTGAGAATTTGTACTTATAACTTCACTAATGTGAAAATATGTTTAATAGGAATGTAAATGTATAGCATATATCAGATTGTGCACCGTCTTGGGGAGGGTGGTGGAGAGGAAGGGGGAGAAAAATTTTTAACTCAAAAGCATATGGAAATGATTGCTGATAAATCAAGTTAAATTAATAAAATAAATTTTTTAAAAAAGGGATTATTTTCTTCAGTGAACTTTTGGACCTCCTTTTCCATTTGGCTAATTCTGCTTTTTACAGCATTCTTCTCCCCACTGGCTTTTTGGATCTCTTTTGTCATTTGGGTTAATCTATTTTTTTAAGTGTTATTTTCTTCAGTACTTTTTTGGGGGTCTCCTTCAGCAAACTGTTGACTCGTTTTTCATGAATCACTCTCATTTCTCTTTCTAATTTTCCCTTTATTTCTCTTACTTGCTTTTCAAAATCCCTTTTGAGCTCCTCAGTGGTCTGGGACCAATTCATATTTTTCTCGAAGGCTTTGGATGTAGTAACTTTGACTTTGTTGTCTTCCTCTGGTTGTATGTTTTGATCTTCTTTGTCACCAAAGTAAGATTCTAGAGTCTGAATTTTTTCCTACTGTTTGCTCATGTTCCCAGACAATTACTTGACTTTTAAACTCTTTGTTAAGGTAGGGTTGTGCTTCCAGTGTGGAGAATGTACTGTCCCAAGCTTCAGGGGTTTTGTGCAGCTGTTTTCAGAGATACTTCTAGGGATCTGTAAATTTTCAGTTCTTCCAAGGTGCTATGATCAAAGGAGAGGTGTTTACTCCTTTCCTGGCCTGTGCTCTGCTCTATGAGTGACCACAAGCACTCTTTTTTGCCTTGGAACAGTAAGGAGGATTCCGTCTCTACCACTGCCACAAGCTCCACCATACCAGTACTCCTCCTTGTCCCAGGACTTATCTTCCTAGTGTGAAAAGGAGTTTCCCAGGATCAAGGAAAATCAGTTACATCAAGAAAGAAACATAGTTAAGGATAGACATAAAGCTGAAATTTACACTTATATTGGGATCACAGGCACAGAGCAGTTCAGGAGGTAAAATGCCTCCCAACTCCAGTTCTGCCAACCTCAAGAATTCATTTGCAGAAGGCCTGGCTCTTTTCTGGAGTATGGAAGAATTCTCAGGAACAAGCCCTGAGCTTCTTCAGCCTCTAAGCAGGCAGATATAGAAATTATCCCAGGTATGGGTAATTCCTAGTTACCTTTGTGAACATGTTCTTGGGTCTCTAATAGTATCAATCAAATCTTCTCATATTTTTAACTCAAAGAAATGCAATTTCAGAAATTCAAGGAAGATCAATTATAGCAATTCAAAAAGCAATAGATGTTCAGTTGTTGAAGACTTACCACATTGCATGCATATAGGTAGGAGGTAGGCGTGGACTGCTGACTGGAGTACAGTTATATGATCTCATGATCCTTTCTGCCAACAGAAAGTTACGAAACAGACTCGCCACTAAGAGGTCCTGTCTGAAAAGCTTTTGGAAGAGATCTGGAGACAAATAAAAGAAGATAGCATAGTACCTTGTTAGTCAAAATCAGCATGCAAAATCAGACTGATACACACACACACACACACACACACACACACACATCTTCATCCCAGACCTGAACAAGCAAGTTGAAACTAACATGTACATTTTCTACTGCCCCAAAAAGGATAAACATGACTCAAAGCAGCAATTCTGGCTGCAACACACCAGAAGAGAGCCAGTGGGTTAAGAGGAAAATGCGTTCTGAATTTGGCAAGCAAATACTGGAGAAATCCTAGACATGTATACTTCCTACCTTCCGACTGTGTCTGACACTTCATTAGGTAACAGCATGTGCTTCTACCTGACTTCCCTTGTGACCAAATGTGGACTCTAAATGTCTTGTGTCCTTTCATCCTAGTTGTCCTTCCACTCTTCCCATGAAACTATTCTCAAATTTAACTTTGCACATTTTTTATCTACTAGAGAGATTCAGATTATTCCCTGACATCCTTACCCCTGGGCAGCACATTCCAAGCAATGGTATCAGTGATTGCAGTGAAGATCCAATTCAGTTCTCCCAAAGGAGTCCTTCTGTCATTGAGTCTGCCAGGAATCCTATAAAATATAGAGTATTTTCATTAACACAAGTTGAGGAGAGAGGGGAGTAAATTAGGATAGGGGGAGGGGAAGCAGAGAGAACATCCCATAATGGAATCCAGACAACAGATTCAGTACCCACCACTTGAAGCTTAGACTATCTAGTCTAATCTCATTTTTCAAATACCCATGTTGATTAACTTGTCCAAGCTCACACAAACAGTAAGCATCAGAGATAAGTTTTAAACCCAGGTCCTCTGATACTTTGGCTCTTGGAAGATCTTAATATAGTCTTTTTTTGTCATTATGTTTTCCATTGTCTTGTTCTGAAATCACACAACTTTTGCTTCTGAAGAAAATAATCCTGCACATAAACCTAGAGATCACCAACTAAATGCTTATTTTTGGCCTTTTCTCCTTTGCTCCCCTCTTACCGCCCCAATGACAAGTCAAATCTTAATGATGACAAATGCCTTTAGACAGAAAAACTGCACAAGAGATGGCTATGACCTTGCCACAGTTAACTGATTTGGTCACTGCTAACAAACTAAAGAATCCAGATGTTATCCTGGAGTGAGATGCAATGCTATTTAATTTATCTTCCCAATTTCACCAAAACAAGCCCTTTGTTATTCCTGCCAAGTACCCACAGTAATTCCAACATTGTACTTTACATTCTACAGAACTGAAAATGACCTTCTTCTTTACCTTCAACTGGCTGTCTAGCTTAATTTTATCCAGCTCTCAGAAATAAAACATGATTAATTTTAAAAAATCTTGATACTAAGAGATGAGAGTCTGAATGTCTTCTTAATATATTCATACTGTTTTTGCCTCCAAATTATAGCTGGAAAGAAAAATCCTTTCCACTTTCTAGTTGCAATGGCATAAGATCTGAAACCTGACAAAACTAAAACTCCTAACAGCTCTACCCACACCTTTCTATTTTGTTTTAAGAGTAAAGTTTCACAGTGAACATAGTCCAGAGGCTGGAGTAAATAAGACACCTGCTACTTACAAGATGTAAAAGATTAACAGTTTAATTTTACAGAGCCCAGTTCAAGTAAATCATTAATGGTAAGGCCATTCCATGCATGTTCACAAAATGGGATCATAAGAGAATGTATCTATGAAACTACAACAGCTGTTTTTTTTTTCTTTTGCTGAATGGCCATTCTTTTAGAACAACAGAATTTCTTCCGTTAGCTTAAGGTTAGGGCTACTCAAGAAGGGTTGATCAAAGGGAAAAAAATGTCAGAAAGGAAATGATTATGTGATATAAAAATGAGTAACTGTTTGAAGTCAAGTAATACTAATGGATGGCAATAAATAAAAATAAATAAATTTAAAATTTAAGATAAAATTTATGATAAAAATTTAAGAAATTTCTAATTTCTGAAATTTAAATGTGCTATGTTGACAGAGGTCATGCATATTTAGCCAACAGTTAATGGTAAAGACTTAGTAGCATCAAAAAATCATTTTATTTGGCTCTAGAATGCCTTGTGTTTACACTTAAATATAGGTGCACTCACTGTTCTAGGAATTTTTAAACTTTAAAACTGTGGTCTAATTCTAAATCTGCTCTCCCCTTTAACCATGCTTTTTGGAATTCCAAAGCTGAAAACATCTTCCTCTCTAGATTCTTCTACTTGTCTACTCTACTGGATCTTCATCTATGTCACACCCACTAACCGTGAAAATTCCCAAAACGCTTATCCTAAGCCTTTTTCCTTATATCCACTTTTACTTCAGCTCTCATGGGTTCAAATATTATCTTTGTGAAGATGACACCTAGATCTACTATATATAATAATAGATCTACTACAGATACCTAGTCTCTCTCTCATTTTCCAATCCCACATCATCAACTACCTGTCAGACAGTTTGAAATGAATATTCCACTGACATCTTAAATTTAACAAGTCCAAAAGAGAAAATTTTTGTACTAAATCCTTCCCTTTTCTGTACCTTTAAACCCAAATCACTCTGGCTTTTACTGAATGGCTCTAGCCTAACCTCCGCTGCCCATTGTTAGGGTCTTGATAGCTTAGAGTTAGCACAAATGGTAATTGTTTTCTGTTCTGGCCAGAAACACTGAGGGTCTTCTCCTCCCAGATTGATACTTTTATGATGGCAAATTAGGTCATATTTTGTCACAATTCTTACTTAGTCCTTAGTACTGGGAGCTGGGAAAAACCTTAATTTAAGAAGACCAAGTTTACCCACTGCCTTCAGGGCCATCAGCAGTCATCTTGACTCTAATCTTGCCACTGGACTCTGATGGCACTGGAGGAGAGAGTAAGGCTGATGACTTTGAGCAGCTTTGCCTCACTTAAATCCAATTCACCCACAAGTCAAGAATCCTCCTATGATGTCATTGGTACTTGAACAAAGAGCAAACAGCAAATAAAATCATTACTTCATGTCCTCATCAACTCTCACCTGGACTACTGCCTCAATAACTTCTTCGTTGATTTTTCTCCTTTAAGTCTTGCTATCCCCACTTCATTACATCCTTCACATGGTTGACAAAATGATTATACTCAAATTCAGTTTTGAAAATGTGACCTATTTGTTAAACTTCAGGGCTCTGTCCATCCTATCTTTCCAGTCACCTTGTACATAATTTACCTTTCATGCACTCCATGGTTCAACCACAATGTTTTATTTATTATTTCTGTAACACAATATTCCTTCATTTCTAGTCTCTATGCCTTTGCATTGGCTTTTCCCTATGCCTGGAATACTTTCTCTTTCCACTCCTTCATCTCAGAATCTCTGATTTCTTTCAAGATTTAACTCAAATGTCAACTTATTTATTCAGGAGAAATTTACCAGTGGCAAGACCCTCCCACCATCTGCCACCCCCATCAGGTCTTAGTTTTGCTGTAAGGTTACACTTTTCATCTACTCTGTATATATTTTATAAACATATTTATATTCATGTTATCTCCCTCCTTAGGATGTATAATCTTCGAAGGCAGGGACTGCTTTTGCTTTTTTCTTTGTATCTCTAGCATTTAGTATATAATAAGCTATTACTAAATGTTTGTTGATAAAATGGGTCAACAAAGGAAGAGACACAGCCAACAAAATAATTTAAAATAATCCTAAAACCACTGGTAAGAGTTTAAAGTGATGCCTCTAATAAAGAGAAGAATATCACTCTAGTGGATAAATGAGAGCTGATTCTTCAAATGAGTATAAATTAATCAACAAGCAATTATTAAGTGCCTACCATATGCTGTATACAAATACAATAAAATAAACAAACACTGCTCATAAGGTAATTGAGTTTTAAGATGGGGAGAGAAAATACATATAAAGAGAATGAATACAAATAAAATGCACAGAAATTAACATAAGATAGTTATAAGAAGTTAACATAAGGTAGTTTGTGTTTGTATGATTAATACCATCATGTGTAGAAATATGTGAAGAAGTTTCAACCTTTCCAAAAATATGGGAAAGTTTTTCTTTTCAATGATAATTGAGATGCGAGAAGACTACTTTGCATATATTTCATTTATTAACTTTATTTTTATCCTACATACAGTTTTATATATATGTATTTTATTGTTCATTAGAATGTAAACTCCTCATAAACAGGGATTATTTCATTCTTTATACTTATATAGCCAGCACCAAGTATTTGACACACACTAGGTATTTCATACTTCTTAACTGACTGATATGCATCTCATCCAGATTTTGAATAGTGAGATGCATTATATTAATATCTCCTATGCAAATGCAAAATTTTCATAAATAGGAGAGTAAACACACGCCATAATTTATATACCACAAGACCAAACATATTTAAACCCATTGAAACAAACAAGAATTCAGTCAAGGGGGATTATTTGAGCCAACCTCTGTTAATCAGCCTATGTGAACTGATATCAGAGAATATCGGAGTTACTTCACCTGTAGACCCCTTCTCCAGTTACATGCTCTCCTCTATCCCTATTTTATGAAACAAATCAATATTCTTCTTATGTAGGACCAAAACATTCCAATCTTCTTATGTTCTACTTTTTCTAATAGTGACATGCTTCTTATTTGTATGCTTAAAATGAAGTAATTTTTTAACTGACTCTATTACTTGCTTCTACCCATATCTACATCTTCTACCCATAACTGACTGATTAAAGCTAAAAAGCTACACAGACAACATTAATGCACCTAGGATAAGAATGGAAGTAGCTATATAAGAAAGAAAAATTTTTTTTTTGGTATCTAGGAATGTGTGTGTATATGTGTAATAGCCATTCCCTAACAGATAAATGATCAAAGGATATGAACAAACAGTTCTCAAAAGAAATGAAAAGTATTCACAACCATATGAAAATAGCTCCAAATCACTAATAATAAGAAAAATGCAAACTAAAGCAACCTTGAAGTTTTACCCACACTCTGCAAAATGGAAAAGTGACCAAGAAATGCCAAATGTCCATGTCAGAGGGGTTATAAAAACACAGACACACTAATCCATTGTTGGTGAAGCTGTGAAATGTTACAACCATTTTGGGAAACAATTTGGACTTAAGAAGATATAGTGACTCCCCTTTGGACCAGAGGCTCCATTACTCATCCTGTACTCGAAGGAAGCCATCAATAAGAAAAAAAGGCCCCATAAGACTCCAAAATATTAACAGTAGCACTTTTTGTGATAGGTAAGAAATAGAAACAAGGTAGATGCCCAAAGCAGATTAAGAATGGCTAAACAAATTATGGAATAGTACTGTGCCATAAGAAATGATAGGTGTGATGAATACAGAGTAGCATCTATATGAACTTATGCAAAGTGAAGTAAGCAGAACCAAGAAAACAATATACACAATGACTTCAACAACAGAAATGGAAAAAACAACATACCAAAAAAAACTAAAGTAAATGTAATTATAACAATTAAGTGGGACTCAAATGAAGAGATATGAGGAAACAATCCCAAATTTCATGGAAGTGGGAAGTCTATAGGTATTACACGCGGTTTTGGATTTTTTCAATGTATCAATCAGTTGTGCTGATAATTTCTCCCTCTCCACATATGTCATATGAGATGACTCTCTGGGAGGAGAAAGTGGGGTGGGGGAAGGGAGATAATACATGGGACACAACGATGACATAAGAAACAGAAAATATCAATAAAAACTTATTGTGAAAAAAAATAAAATTAAGCAAGTATCATCTAAGGGTAACATGATGTCAGTCTCAGTCCTTTGTAAAATCTTAGGGTGGATTGCTACTCCTCTTCCAAAAGAACATATAAAACCTGAGCCTGTCCCCACAACTGTCTTTGGTCTAAGGGAGACAGCCAAGTGATCATTCTTTTATTAGTAAACATGTTAGCCTTATCAATAAAATGACTAAATTACCCACATGTAAGAAAAATATGGCGGGATGGGGAGAGAGGGAGGGAAAGAGGTATGGTAGATGTAAACAGCATTGTCATTAACAAGAATTAACAGCCTTCAACTGTCAACCAGGAGGAGATCCTGAAGCCCAGGTGGTAGAGCAGGCACACACCAACACCTGGACCTCCGAGTGCCTCAGTGAGGGTGAGGGAACCAGTGGAAACCAACTCAGAAAACCACCAGGTGCCTCAGCACTCTACCACAAAGGAATCTCCCAGTGCATTAGCAGAAATGAGGGAGGCAGCATTGCAAGGGGCCCCAGGCAGATAAACACCCTGCAGCACCCATCTAAAAGGAGCTGAAGAAAGCTCAAGGAAAGGAAAAGCAGGCAACCTAGAATTGCCTGAAAGTTCCAGCCTTGCTGATTCCAGCCCAACATAAGGTAAGCTGCCAAAACCCTACAGCTTCCAATTGCCAACATAAGAGGCCCCAGCACACAAACCCAGTGACCAAGACCTAGGCTCCCAACACAAGAAGCTTGGGTCAGTGCCCTCTGTTCCCCAGCAGGAGAGCTCAATCTCTTTAAAGGCTAGGGAATAAAGAAACCACGAGTACAAAGAAACATACCATAGATTCATATTATAAGAAGAGTGAAGATCAAGATAGAAATTCTGAAGAGGACAACATTGTCAACAAACCCACATCTTCAACATCAAAAGGGAATATGAACTGGCCTGAAGCCCAAAAAACCTTCTTAGAAGAGCTCTAGAAGGATTTTAAAGGTCTAATGAGAGACGTAGAAGAGTCCTTAAAAAATACAACTGGCCATTTGGGAAAAAAGCATACTGAAGAAAACAAATCCTTTAAAAATACAATTGGCAAATTGGAGAAGGAAGTACAAAAACTAACAGAAGAAAACAATCTGTTAAAAACTAGAATTGGGAAAAAAAACCCCTAGAATTGGACAAATGGAAACTAATGATTCTATAAGACAGAAAGAATCAGTCAAACAGAAACAAAAAAATGAAAAAAAAAATGATGAAAACATAAAATACCTCATTGGTAAAACAACTGACCTGGAAAACTGATCCAGGAGATACAATTTAAAAATTATTGGACTACCTGAAAATCATGATGAAGAAAAGAGCCTGGACAGTATCTTTCAGGAAATCATAAAGGAAAACTGCCTGGAAGCCCTAGAACCAGAAGGGAAAACAACCATAGAAAGAATACACCCCTCACTATTGAAAGAGATCCCAAATTGACAACGCCAAGGAATATAATAGCAAAATTCCAAAATTACCAGGTGAAAGAGAAACTGCAAGCAGCCAGAAAAAACAATTTAAATATCATGGAACCACAGTCAGGATTACACAGGACCTTGCAGCTTCTACATTAAAAGACCACAGGGAGTGAACATGATATTCCTAAGGCAAAGGAGCTTGGATTGCAGCCAAGGACCAACTACCCTGCAAAAATTAGCATGATTTTTCAAGGGAGGAGATGGATATTAATGAAAGAGGGGACTTCTAAACCTTCCTGATAAAAAGACCAGAGCTCAACAAAAATTTGATCTTCAAGTACAAGATTCAAGAAAGACATCAAAAGGCAAATGGGACAGAAAGATGTTGTTAAAAAGGGTGGACTGTTTACAACCCTACAAGGGAAGATGACACTTACAACTCTTGAGAACTGCATTGTTATTACACCATGTTAAAGGAGTATACATAAAGGAGGTGGATATTAGTTGACTTTGATGTAATGATAAAAAAAAATCTAATCAAGTGGATTAAATGGATCCAAGTAAGTGGATTAGTCTGATCTTAGAAAATGTACTGAAAAAGGAGGAGGCAGACAAGGGTAAATTACATTACAGGAAAGGACACAAAATCCTATTACAGCAGAGGGAAAGAAGGGGGCGGGAGCATTGTTTGAACCTTACTCTCATCAGATTAGGCTCAAGAAGGGCATAATATAATCAGTTACGTATAGAAATCCAACTTGCCCTATAGGCAGTAGGAGGGAAAGGGGGAAAGAAAAGGGAGGGGGGATAGAAGGGAGGGAAGAAGCAGTAAGGACAAAGGTGAAGAAAAGGGAAAGGGATGATAGAAGGAAGGAGAGACTGAAGGAGGCAGTGGTCAAAAAGCAAAACACTAGTGAGGGGAGGAAAGGAGAAAGGAGAAAGAAAAGCATAAACATGGGGGAAAAGGATGGAGAAAAAGACGCAGATAGTATTGTGCTGGGGCAGCGAGGTGGCCCAGTGGATAGAGCACCAGCCCTGGATTCAGGAGGACCTGAGTTCAAATGGGGCCTCAGACACATAACACTTACTAGCTGTGCGACCCTGGGCAAGTCACTTAACCAGACAAACATAACAAAAAAACAAACAAATAAATAAATAATCATAACTGTGAATGTTGAATAACTTTTTTTTTCTCATCTGTTGAGTTTTGTTTCCTCTTTCTGATGGTTCCTCCTATTGGTTTTAATTTTTACTTACAACTTCACTAATGTGAAAATGTGTTTAATAGGAATGTAAATATATAGCCTATATCAGATTGTGTGCCATCTTGGTGGTGGGGAGGAAGGGGGAGAAAAATTTTAAACTCAGAAACATACAGAAATGATTACTGACAAATCAAAATAAATTAATAAAATAAATTTTAAAAAAATAAAAAAATAAAATAATGCAAATAATAAAAAAATTTTAAAAATTAAAAAAAGAATAGCAGCATTGACTGAATACCTGCTTTATGAAAGGCATTATACTAAATGCTGGGGATATAAAAATCAATACAGTAAAAATGGAACACTGGGGAATGCTGAAGAAAAGATTTATATGGAGGTATGGGATCATACAAGGTATAAAGTTATGGCTGAGGGACACAATTAAACTTACTAAAAATAAAAACATGAAAAAAGGCTATTTGATAGCTATGTTTTATAGAAGTTTTAGCAAAATCGTGTATTGTATTTTGTCAATGACTATTTCTGCATTTACTAAGGAAATTATGTCTTTTTGTCTTTAATATGATTAAATATATTATTTTCCAAGTTTTGGAACCATACCTGTATCCCTGACATAAAGACAGATGGGCTGTAATTAACTAGACAAACTGTTGTAGTCTTTTTTTGCAAGGATTTTATTTGAAAGTCTTCAATCAATATTCACTAATAATATCTTAGAGTTCTCTTTCTTTGCTTTATCTTTTCCTACTTTAGAGATTGGGATTATTTATTTCATAAAAAAGAGTTTGATGGAATATTTTCTTTCTCAGATTTTGAGAATAATTTGTGTAGTGCAGGTATTAATTTTTGTTTAAAACATTTACATAATTGTGTTGTAATATATGTAGCACACACTTATTTTTTGTTTTTGTTTTCAGTGAGGGGGCAGAGAGGTAGTTCCACTATAGCTAATTCAATTTTCTTTTCAGAAACTGGATAATTTAAGATCTGTATTAGATGTTATGTTGGTATTTTATATTTTTGTATTGATTTCTCAGCTTTACTGGAATAAAACTATACAGTATGTTCTAATGATTCTACTGTGATTATACATAGCTTCTTTTTCATTTTTTATTAATTCAACTTTTCTCACTCTTCTTTTTTAATAAGGTTATCTTAAACAAGCAACTTTACAGTACTTTCAAAATAAATATTCTTTTGTCAATTGGCATTTTGGAAACCAAGATTTGTTCCTTAAGCAGATTGGCTCTATTTAAATATAGGAATATGCTAACCTTCCTCATTCCCTCTTATTTTTAATGAAAATTGAAATTAAAATAGTTTAGAAATTGTTTGTTTCAGGTTTCTTTCTGTACCAGAATCTAGAGAATGTCAAAACACTACCCACTCTGGAAATCACAAGTAATTCCTATTGCAGCACCAGTAGATAAGAAACAAGGTGCACAAAAGATCAAACAGGAGAGAAATCATTTGTTTTTAAAAGCTTCATAAACATACAAAAAATAAATTCCTTAATGTTCTAAACAGCCTATAAAATTTAAATTCATATTTATTCATCAGTGGCTAAATTCCCCATAGCACAAGGGAAGGCAGTATAAAATTATAGTTGTCCTGGGAGCAAGAGAACACACATCCAGCAGAGTATTTCCATATCAAGAGTCACCAACATCCCTTAAAGATGCAACACGGCAAAGTGAATAGAGAGACCTGGCCTGCAAATCAGAAGATCTGAGTGGAAGTCTTGCCTATGACACATAATGGCTATGTGCTCTTAGTGATCTGAATTGTTAGAGAAAGTTCCTCCCCAGAAAAAGGAATACCTGTTAATTGAATCTATATGGGTAGTTCAATTATTTGTTTCATGCATTTTGTAGCTGTTTTGAATAGGATTTCCCTTTCTGATACTGCCCCCTGGATTTTCTTATTATTATATGGACATGCTGTTAATTTTTGTGGCTTTATTTTGCTGACCTTTGTCTCAATTACTATCTTTGCTGATCTCAAGTATTTTCAAAGTAAACCATCATGTTATCAGAATAGGGATGGTTTTATCTTTTCTTTTTCTAATGTTACTATTTAAACTTACTTCTTTTTTCTCTCCTACAATCTTTAGAACTATATCAAATAGTGAGAGAATAGGTATCCTTGTCTTACTCCGTATTTATTGTGAAAACATCATATATTGCTTTTAATTACTAAGGCATTTTTTTTCTTTCCCAAAGTATAAATGACCTTACCACTTTATCAAAGGTTTTTTTTTTGGGGGGGGGGTTGTCATATATTGTGATTTTGGATATTTTTGCTTTTAATACAATTATGTTCATTGTTTTCCTAATTTTGAACCCATCCTTACATCCCTGGTATAAATCCAATTTGGACTTTCTTTTTCCAGCCAGAGGAAAAGTTTATTAGTGATAAATCACATTGACTAGGTGATGCCCGTAAAGATGAGCGGGCATGAGAGGTTCTCAGCCTTGTGGGCCTGAGATTCTCAGTATCTGAATGAGGGCCAAGGTGGATCTTAAATACTAAAGTACCTTTGGGTGGCCAGAGAAGGGGGTTGGGAAAAGGGTCTAGGTAACAATTCTAATTGGGGAGGCAATTTAGACTTTCAATAGTGAACGATTTCTGGGATGAAAGGTAGATAAATAAAATAAAGTAGAAAAAGGAGAACTAGAAACAAAAGGAATGTAATAATCCAGTGTTTGATAAACTCGAAAATTTAAGTTACTTAGGAAAGAACTCCCTATTTGATAAAAACTTTTAGGAAAACTGGAAAGCGTTCAGACAGAAACTAGGCTTAGACCAATATCTTATACCATATTACAAAATAAATTCAAGAGAGACATTATCTAAATGTTATGCAATAAAAAATTGGAAGAGAAGCAGATTGTATACCTTTCACTGCTAAGAACATATTCTTAAACAAGGGATAAAAGAAAAAATAGAACTTTATAAATAGAATTATTGTATGTAGGATAAGAAAGCATTCAAATGGGAAAATATTTGTGTAAAATCTCCTAAACAAGGGGTATAGATAATTAAAAATATAAAATAGATAACTTTTATTAAAATGAAAAGCTTTTGAATAAAAAAATCAATTAGAACTAGGATTAAAAAGGGAGGTAGTTGATTGGGGGAAAAATCTTTGTATTTATTAAATATTTCTCATAAGGATCTGATATCGAAGACATAGAGACAAAAACATGAAACTAAAAGATATTCCAATAAATAAGTGGTCAAAGTATGTGAACAAACAGTTCTTAAAATAAGAACTGCAAACTATTAAAAATATATGATAGAATGTTCTAAATCAATAATAATAAGTGAAAAACAATTCTAAACAACTCTGAAGTTTCACCTCCTATCTAGAAAACCAGCAAAGATAACAATAATTGATGTTAGGGGTAGTGTGAAAAGATAGGAACATTCATGCATTGCTGGAGGAGTCATCAATTAGTATAACTGAATATAATAGAAACCAATTTGGAATTATGCAAAGAAAGTGACTAAAATGTCCAAACCCTTTGTCCCAGAAATTCAGCTACTAGGGATATACCAAAAGGAGGTAAATAATGAAAAGAAAGGATCCATACATTTAAAAATATACATGTTATCTTTCTTTTTATTTTTTTTTTGTGGTGGCAATGAACTAGAAACAAAATAGATGCCTATCAACTAGAAAACTGGCTAAATAAATCATGGTACATAAATATTCTGAAATATTACTTTGCTGTAAGAAATGATGAATACGATGACTACGGAGAAGCATGAAAAGATTTATATGAACTGATGCTGAGTGAAGTGTGCAGAACCAGGAGAACATTGTACATAGTAACAGCCATGTTGTGCAATGATTAACTTTGATAGACTTAACTCTTCTCAGCATTGCAAGGTTCTAAGACATTTCCAAAAGTCTCATGATAGAAAATCCACATTCAGAGAAAGAACTATGGAGTTAGAATGCAGATCAAAGCATACTATTTGTTCTTTTTTTTTCTTCTGTTTTGTTTTGTTTCCTCTTTTTTCTTTTTTTCTGTGTTCCTCCTATTGGTTCTAATTCTTCCTTACAACATGACTAATGTGAAAATATGTTTAATAGTAATGTATATGTAGTATGTAGAGCCTGTATCAGATTGCACTCTGTCTTGGGAAGGAGGTGGGAGAGAGGGAGAAAAATGTAAAACTCAAAAGCGTATGGAAGCTGATTGCTGAAATCTAAAAATAAATTAATAAAAAAAGATTTATATGATCTGATGTAGAGCACAGTATTCAAAGCCAAGAAAACCATATATGCATTTAATTCAAAATGAATATTTTCCTGATTTTCCAATGCATTGATTAGTTTCATTGATTTTTCCTATTTTTTAAAAAAAATTTGTTACATGGGATGGCTCAATGGGAAGGAGAGGGGGAATACTAGAAAAAATTCTTGAAATGCAAAAATAAAAATATTTTTTAAAATGTTTGCTAATGTATTTGTGGGTGCAAGGTTCAAGGCCAGAGGAATGGAGATGTACCAGAGAAGGAATATGTTTAGCCAATAGAAGAGTTAGTACTTTTTTAAATGCAGGAAACTTAGTATCACATTATTAACATATGCATGCACACATCCCCACATAACACTCCCCTAAACTGATTAAGTTGACTTGAAAGGAGCAGGCTGCTATGGTGAAAAAAAAGCTGACTGGCCATTAACTAAGCTGTGTCTCCTGAGGGGGGGGGAAACTCTAATATTCTCTAGATTGTGGGTTCCTCTTTTGTAAAATCAAAGCATTAGGCAAAATGATCTTCAACATCCCTTCCAATACTAACATTCAGTATTCGCCCTCCAGATTTTCATTCATGGATTATTTTGGTGGTCCTTGATTCATAATTTACTAGAAGAACCTTCTTCATTTTACTACTGTGAAGAATTCCTGAACTACAGACAAATGTATTTTAATTCAGTTCTGAAACTGGCAAAAAATATTAGAGATTGAAAAAGACAAAAAAGTGAATTTTACAAAATTACAAAGGAAAAGGATACTCCCAAAGAAGAGATGTGAAAGACACTAGCTCCACTTGCTTTTCAGAGGTTCATGGGGGAGTAGGGAGAAGGACTGGAGGTATCATCAGATTTTTTTCAATCTGCTGACTGTTTTTACTGAATTTTCTCTACTTCTTCTTTTTAAAAAAATCTTTGCTACAAGGGATGGCTCTTTGGGAAATCTAGCTAATGGAAAAAATTCAATAGCTTTATTTCAATAATATTCAATATTCAATAATATTATTTAAAAAGGAAAAATAAATGTAGGTTTTTCATGGATTATAAAAACATTTTAATAAAACTTCTATGGAACTACATTCTTGAATGCTATATAAACTATAATAGATAGCTAACGTTTTTAAACTTAATCATAGATCAACATAGGCGAACAAAATAATCCAAGGTCCTCAGCATCAGAAGTCACTTGGCTCTATCATGCTATTAATTTTTAGTTCAACATTTATTTGGCACTTACTAAATCCAAACACTTAGTTGCGTTTGGGTAACAAAAAGAAAAACGTGAAACTGAAGTATTAGAAGGGACAAATATGATGTTTTCGTTGGTGAGGCCCAGGTTGAGGTGAGTGATTTAAGGGCGAGGGTGTCCATCAGGGCTGACCTTCCTCCATGTGCCCCCAGAGAACTTCATGGAGCAGGCTAAGTCCGAGTGTCACTTTGAGAATGGGATGGAGCATGTGCGGTATCTGGACAGACACTTCTACAACTGATAGGAGTACGTCCACTTTGACAGCGACATGGGGGAGTATGTGGCGCTGATGGAGCTGGGGTGGCCCGATGCTGCGTACTGAAACAGCCAGAAGGAGCTCCTGGAGCAGAAACAGGCCCGAGTGGACAATTAATGCAGGTACAACTATGAGGTGTCAGAGCCCTTCTTAGTGTGCAGGAGCGTTGAGCCTGAGGTGATTGTGGATCCATCTAAGATAGCTCCCCTGGAACACCACAATCTGCTTGTCTGTTCTGTCAATGGTTTCTATCCTGGAGACATTGAGGTCAGGTGGCTCCTGAATGGGCAGGAGGAGACAGCTGGGGTTGTGTCCACAGTCCTGATCAGCAATGGAGACTGGACCTACCAAATGCTTGTGATGTTGGAAATGACCAAGTGTGCAGACATCTATACCTGCCAAGTGGAGCACTCCAGCCTTCAGAAACCTGTCATTTTGGACTGAAAAGCACAGTCTGCATCTGCCCAGAGTAAAATGCTGAGTGGAGTCGGGGGCCTCGTTCTGGGGCTGATCTTCTTTGGGGTTGGCCTCATTGTCCACAAGAGGAGTAAGAAACGAAATCATGGTTCACAACAAACAGGGCCCCTCAGCTGATTCCTGAATCTGTGTCTCTTGGAAATGTTGCATCCCCTCAGCCTCCCTCTCACGTTTGGAAGCCCCTGCTTCTGCCCAGGACATTACCCCTACTGACCCCTTCCCTGGACTGACTCCTTCCCTGTTCCTTTGACTCTGTCTGGACTCTTTGGCATTTCCCCAAAAGAGCTTTCAAGACCCCCTCCACCCTTCTTTGTTTCTGTACTTTTTTTTAATCCATATTTGTCCCTTGAGCCTTCACCCCAAGAATTAGAAGACTGAGAATCAGATGGTGCTTGGTAACATAGAGACAAAGTGAGGGGAGCAGAGGGAGGAAACTTCAGCACTTGGGATTTGTAGAATCTGTCAAAGTGTGCAATGCCTCCAGAGGTGCAGGTTGCAATCCAGCCACACCTTTTCATCCTGGGTGCCTCTTGTCCATTTCCTCCCATAATTCCTGTACAAGTTGAGTAACCAGCACGCTGGTGGCCTTCCTCTACATTTCCTGATATTGCATAGATACCACTGGCCCTCACAGGCTGTCTGCCCAGAAATACTTAGCTTTCCCTCTGTGATGGGCCCACCTCCTTCTGGTGACTTTCCTTCTATTGCTTCTGCTCAGTTCTTCTTTGACAATATACTGCAGCCTATGCTTGCCTCTCATGTGCCCTTCCACTGCACTTTTAAAAAATTAAAGTTTAGTAATATTAAAAAAAAAAGAAGGGACAAATATGAATACAAAGCATGGAGAGATTTATACAACTTCAACAATGTAAATGGAAACAACATAAACAAAACAAGGCTGAAAATTACAAAAAAAACAAAGTCTGGCCCCAAAGAAGAGATGTGAAAAGACATCCTTATTTTACTCTTTTGAAGAAAAGGATGGCTCATAGGTGGGGAACACCTCATATGTTTTTATCCTTTTTTGAACTATTAATCATTTTTGATTTTTTTCCATTTTTCTAAAAAATATATTATGCTATAAGGGCTGGCTTTCTGGGATGGCAAAGAGGAGGAATACTAGGAGAAATTTTTACAATGTAAAGATAAAAGTTATCAGTAAAAATTCATGTATTAAAAAGATTATCTGGGAAATGGCATAGAGAATAGAATGCAGATGGAGAAATCAGAAGTAAGAAGCACAATTCTGAGGTTATCACAATGGCATATATGAAAAAAACAATCTATAATATCAAAAAATCTGATTAGCCATTAAGTGCTTCAATTTTTTACAAAAAAACCCCAAACAAACCAAAATGGTGAATATATGTGTTTGGATTACTCTTATACAGGTGTCTGAGAATACAACTCACATAAGAATTATATATTTTTAATATTCTGGTCACTAGCAGTAAAAAGCATTTCTTCTCAATGAGAGAATAAAGAGTTGATGTTATGTAGTTGTTTCTGCTTGAAAATCAGATTAACTTTTGTATAAGATGTCACCCTGAATGTGACATCATGGTGCCAACAGCCAATGTGTTAGAAGCCAGACCAGAAGATTACATCTGTAAATTACAGAAGGATAAGTTCTTTTTCTGAAGGGTAGCATGAAGCAATAGATAAAGTTTTGGCTCTGAAACTTGCAATGATATTTCCTTTATTTCTCATGCATAAAATGGGAAGAAATAATACTTGCATTACCTACCTCAGAGTATTGTTTGAAGGGAACCATTCTGTAAAATTATTAAATGTGACTTATCATCATCAACCTTAGAATCCCTCCCAACTCTTAAATGCTACAATTCCAAGTGAATGTGTATGGTATATGATTATTGTTATGCCACTATAGTAGCCCTATTAATATGATTTTGTTTCTCAAAATACACATTCAGTTTCATTTGTATTGTTTGTTTTTGAGTATCAAGTAGCACCTCAAAGAATCACTTTACAGACTCTGGAACTATGAACTAATGAACATGCACTATTCAAATCTGTATTAGTAAGCCCAAGAAAACAGAAAAATCAAGAAGCATTTCTTAATGCAATTTAAAAAATAATTTTTAATCAGCCATATATTTATTTTTTGTCTGTTTATGTACACATTATTTCTCTGCTCTTTGAGATCAGGGACTGCTTCATTTTTGTCCCTGTTTTCCCAAAACCAGGCAAATATTTAATTAATGTTTGTCAATTGAGTAAGGTACACTTGTCTTCTTGTCCCTTTTTTCCAGAAAGAAATTGGGTCAATCTCAAATGCTACGGGGAAAAGGAAAACTTCTAGACGCTAGAGTTTACAGAAACATAATATTTAGAAGTAAAAGAACTGTCAGAGATCATTTATTCTAATCCCTTCACTTTGCAAATGAAACAGGCAGAGGGAAATTAAGTGACTTGCTAAATGTCACAGAGGCAGTAAGTTATAGAACTAGTACTTGATCTCAGGTCTTCTGATTCCACATTAAGTCTTCCTTCCACCACAACCTCACCCTGCTTCAGCTTAAGAAGAAAATAAAGAGGCGGGGAGGGAATACTAGAAGAAAGGAGATGTGTGAATTTCTTGAAAAAAGAAATGCAAAGATCCCAAAAAAGTTCATGGGAGGGAAGTAGAAGAGATTTAAAACAGCAATTTTTTTTGACAACACAGTAAATCCCCAGAAAATATTCCGTAATCATCAAGGAACAAAGTATCAAACAAGGAAAAATGCTTTTAAAAGAAAGGATAATCACAACATGAATGGTAAAACACATTACCAGGCTCACAATGGGAACGCTCACCTGAAAGTCTGCCTTCAATTAAGACAAGCTGCCAACAAAACAAACCAATCTGCAGCCACTGAACTTCCACCGATACAGGGCATCTGTCAAAGGCGTCCAGATGCACATGTTTTCTCCAAGACACTGGGAGGGCACCAAGATGGAGGCAATCACATTACTAAACTTTAATGGCATCTGATTTGATGAGACTGGTTTTCTATGAAAGAGATGAGAAATGTCTGTCCTCTATGCAGTATCCTTCTCAGGGGCATTCTCCAAAGCTCTCTCTTTCTTATAACCTCTGACATTCTCACTTGGCAACTCACCTATAATGTCATCTCACGGTTAAGTTTCCTTTAAAATTTGCTGATTGTGACAAATGGTGGGCTGCTTTGCTGCAGTGTACAAATGACTACAAAAAGAGAGATGAAAGCTCTTACTTTTCACTTTTGACCTAATAATATGAGTGAGAAGATCAAGAGTGGGAAATCTAGTGCACTAGCCCTCTGCGACACTTTGTCTCCTTTCAGATGCACAGCTCAAAAGGTTTAATTGTGGCTCTTGAGGCAGGGAGGGAAAGATTTGTTATTTTGTTACATTATAACATTTCAACATTTTTTCCAAGTTATTCACATTCTCACCACTGTACAATCTCTTTGAGTCTTATTCCCATCACCTCATTTCTAAATTAGCTCTTAGTGAATCATTACTCATCTTATCCATGACTGGCAGACATTATAGAATCACTGCTTTTTTTCCCCTGGACTAGCTTATAACATTTACAAAGGAAACAAGGGTGATTTTTAAAAAAACTATTACCTTGATTTGTTTTTCTCCTACAACCTCAACGCGTGAAGTAATATTCAGGCCTGCCAATAAAATCAAATTAATTCAAATTCTGCAACAGGTAGGACCTAAAAAAGTAGGAGCAATGTTAAGGTTTTCCAGCCTCCTCCAAGGTCCCAGTCTCAACCTTTTATCAAGGAACTATTGCTTTCCTTTTCTGTAGGTAATTCTGTCTTTGGATCCTCTCCTGGGAGAAGTGTATAATATTACATTCAGCTTCATGAAACACCGTTCTGACAATAACTACGTGGACAGTCCAGAATTATTCCCCAGTGCAGCTGTAAGATTTAAGTGAGCTGAAGAATCTTAGAAAATGAAAATTCTGAGAAGTTTATAACTTGTCAAAGAATGCAAATCTAGTCAAAAGCAGGACCAAATGTAGAAGTGTATGCTTTAGGCTGCTGATCTACTACTTCCCTGCTAATTAGAGGCTAATTACTATGCTTAGGTTTTTGAAATAATCAAGCAAGATATATCTGAATCACAGAATTTAAGTGCTGCAAGGGACCCTAAGGCCATATAAAAAAGGAATCCCCATTATAACCCGCAAATGATAATATAGTCTCAGCTTATAAACCTCCAAGGCTGGGGAACCCATCACATCTCCAGAGAACCTACTCCATTTTTGGATAGCATTAATTGCTAGGAAATCAAACCAAATCTCTCTCTTTGCAACAAACTCATTTTGCACTAGAGACTGAATTGCTATCCATTTTAATTATGGTATTTATGGTATATATACTAAATATAAATTTCTTATTCTGTTTTGGGTCACTAATGGTCTGAAATGAATTCCAACCAAAAGGCTAATTGAGGTGATTCCATAGTTAAATTTTGCATATTCCCTGGGCTTTACAAGTACCCTTATATATCTAGCAATTTGTTTGAATGTTCCTTTACTTTGTTTCAGCACTAAAAAGTATTCCTCAGTTCCCAAACATGGGCACTGTCTCAAAGGACTCATAACATAAACATGTGCTTTAGCAGCAACATGCTTATTCATCAGGCTCCTTAGGTTAGCCTGGATAATTAGAAATCAGGATTGCTCAAAAAAGGATCAGTATAATTTGTGTCCAAACTCTGCAGCTTAACTAGAAAATAAACACTTTCTTCAGCTTTAAAGATAGCTTTAAAAAGGAAAAACTGTAATAGCTACATACTGCCTGGATCTTCTCTCCAAATTTGTCTTAAATATAACGTGTTCTCCATAATGATAACTGTGGCAGATAAAAGGCAGCAGAGGAGAAAAATGGGGGAAATGGAGAATATTTGATTTCCTCAGTTATATTCTTTTTTGATAACTTGCATGTTGGCATTTACTTGCAATAACCTACATGTATTAGAGCTGTTAAGCAAGCCATCGAGAAACTAAAAGTTTTCTGACTGATTTCCCAAGAAATGGTAAGAATGGTGGCAGGTTTGATTTCTGAATTCTCTGTCAGCAAGAACACTTCTTTTTGTCTAGGTATTGTCTAAGTAGCATGGTGCACTAGATTGTGAGTCTAAGGACCTGGGATGAAATATACTTCTGATTTTTACAACTACCTACATTATCTTGGGCAAATCACAACCATTCTCTAAGCCTCAATACTATTTTTTTTTAAAAGGCAATTGGGGTTAAGTGACTTGCCCAGCTAGTAAGTGTCAAGTGTCTGAGGCTGGATTTGAACTCAGGTCCTCCTCACTCCAGGGCCGGTGCTCTATCCACTGCACCACCTAGCTGCCACAGCCTCAATACTCTTAATGGTAAAGTGAAAGGGTAGAAGAGATGATCTGTAGAGTCTGATGCTATAAACTTCATGATGCTATGATATGAGATAGTTTGGTAGGCTGTTTACCACAGAAAAGTTTAAATTCAGAAACTCAGAGTAGAAAAGTACATTAAATAGTCCTTTGCACCTTGACACCATATATAAAAGATAAATTGTTGCCTTTTAAATTTGTGACAACAGATGCTTTCACTGATGCAAAATAATTTATACTTTCAGTCATCTTTTTTCCCCCCATTGGTCAGGTAAATTATAGAAATCAAAACCACTTAAAGATATGGCAGAGACATATACATCCACATGGCTGCTGGCTCTTACTCTTCTAGTTTTACATGGTGACATGTGAAAAGCAGGGCAGAGTTTAGAGGGCTGGCATTTATAATCTGAGATTTTAAAATGACATAAATATTTATGCAGGGATCAATAACATGAGTAAATTCTTGTACTTTAACAAGAATCAGTGACTAATAACTATATAATACATTAGCCACTCTTTAAAGAACCTCTCTTCACAACTGCACGAGTGTTGGTAGATCACTTAACAATCTTCACAGATTTGCAGAGGTATAAACCTGACCTAATCATGGTCTGAAGGTGACCTTGAATTCTTGAACACCAGGCCATCAGCACAGCCTCAGACGAGTTGTCAGGGAGGAGGCTTCACCTGTCACCTTGGCAGCTTGCAGCTACAGGAGAGGCAGTGGCCATTGGTGCATCCAGCTTCATACTCGTCCTATCTGGCAGTTTGACCAGCAGAGCCCCACAAGGAGGAGGGCAGTGGTCTTGGCCCCTGCCAACATGGTCTGTGAGTTGGATTTACATTTAATTTCTAAAATGCATATTTTATTCTTGATGAGTTTATAATGGGTGGGGAAAGCCAGGAAACATCAAAAGAAAACTCCTGTCAAGGCTATTCAAGACACTGATATGTTACAGGAGGTAATGGAAGAATACATGAGCAAGCCTGCATTTTAACAGAAAAATCTACTTGACAGCCCAATGTCACAAATCTGCAAAGCTTCAGCTGGATGTGGTTCTTTTCTGATGTGCCAGAGCCTTATGTCAAAAATAACTTAGATGGATTATGTGTGAAGCTTCTTGGATACTTTGGGATACTGTGTTCAACTAGCAAGACTTAAAACTGTAGCATATTTGTAACAGGTGTATATCTATATTATTCTCTGTACATGGATTCTCTCAACTGTGGAACTTAAAATAACCATCATTCAGCAGACTGCATATTTTGTTTGTACAATGATTTTACCAGCAAAGTAATAATTTTAAAATATTTTTGAGATATGAACTATGCTATACTTTTGCTAGTATTCTTAAAGGACAAGTTGATAACTATTTTGTAAACATATTATGAATGTACTGCCTGTCTTGGACTAAAATAATACTTTTTTCTAACTTCAACAAAAAAAAGGTTGTCAGATAGGTCATGTCAACAGGCCAAGGTAAACGTGAAGAACTTTGTCATGGAGTGAACTGTACAGTAATGAAGTTTTGGGCCGTAGCAACTTTTAAAATCTGTCTACTAAGGTGCTCTACAGTTTGGATTATGATTTATATTGTAGAGGGAGCAACTATAAAGATGAAATACAGATATTTAGAGAATTTTAAAATTATTTATATTGTTATTGTTTGGATGTAGGGTGCTTTAAATGATTTTGTGCCCAACCCAAACAGTTTTGAGAATTAGTGTTATAAATTTTGTAATTAGTTTTGCAAACTATTTTTTAGTGTCTAAACAAAAGTAACTTTTCAACAAATTTTTATGCCTAATTTGGTAAAATTATAGTTTGAAGATATATTTTGTAAAATTTCTCCCTTTTGAATTTACCATATGCTAACTGTTTCCAATCAAGAGATGATTAGATGCATGTCTTTGCATAGACTGTCCTTCATGCTCGCAACGTTCCACTCCTTAATCATTGCCTCTTAAAAGCCCTAGACTCATTCAAGGTAAAGCTCAAATATGACTTCCTATGGAAAATCTGTTGTGATGTCCCTAGTTTTTATTAATTTCCTCTTCAAGTACCTGTTTATCCACTGTATCCCCTCAATACTAACTGACAAGGGGAAAATTACTGATAAGGGAAAAAAGATAGGAAGTGTATGTGTACCATTATCATTTTCCTTTTGGCTACTAAAAATGGCAGAAAATCAAGTGTGCCCTTTTAGTTCTGCCTCCTATTATATAGTTATATCATGATTTGCTTACAATGGCAAGATAGGTAATACTAATCAATTTATAGATTTAGTAATAAGTGAGTCATGCAAAAATAGAAGGTATTTCCATGGGGCTTATTAATAGGAAAGAAAATTATAAGCATAATTGAGCATTAAGAATTCTTGTAAAGCTGGTAAAAGTCAATAACTTAGGAAGCTAAAACTTTGCTAATGCTATGTTTATATATCATATGGCCCTTTCTAAAATGTGTTCATGTTAGAAACCTAAATCTTTATGTAACTTCAAACTGCTGTAGGTAACATATAATGATTTTGTTAGCTGATTATTTTTAACCACCTGAAGTGTTTAAGAGTCCATTCAGGTTAAAAGACATAAAATAAAAACAGATAATCAAATAAAAACACAGCAATCCTGTATTCTGGGATTTTAGAAAATTATGCTGTCACAATTAATATGGATGTAAAATGTTACAGGAGGTAGGTATGCTGCTTGAGGTTGCTCTTGTATGATGCCTTGTCCATTTTGTTTTGCCAGACATAACTGTGAAAGGGGGTCATGATGGCAATATTCCTCAGCAAGTTAATGATACCAGAGAAATCAAGATGATGGATGCACTCTGTCAGTTTTAATGTAAAAGTGATTCAAGGAAATTGGAGCTCCGTTTCTCTCATATAGGAGAAACATTCATTGAAACTAGATATATGGGAATATCACCAAACCAATTATTCCCCTCCTCCCCCATAAAACCCCCAAAATGGCTTCACAACTATACTGATAGCCTTGTCAATAGCATGTATGTTTCACTGAAATTGCCCCACTACTTAAAATGCTATTTTAAAAAAATAAGATGAAACTCTCCCAAAGTTCAATCTGAATAGAGAAAAACTTCCCAATGACCCTTAATCCTTAATCCCTAAGGTATGTGGACCAGGTAGGAGATTACAGCTCTGTTACTGTGACCAGGGAGAAGAAGAGAAGAATCAGTCCACATACCTGGGATGGGGCCTGAGGCTGACAAGTCAGGTCAGGGAGTTGCTAACCAGGGATAAGCCTACAAAGTTCAAGCTATGTGGGCATTTATGAGGCTTTACCCTAGATCAGACTGTTAGAGCCCTATGAAAGTTAGAATACGATATTCCCAATAGCAAGTTAGACATAAGTTTATAACCAAGAATATCTTAGCAAGGAAAACTGAGTTTATTCCTAGAGCAGAAAAACAATGGACCATTAATGAAATAGAGGCTTTCTCAGGATTCCCGATAAAAAGACCAAAGCTGAGTAGAAACTCTGAAATATAAACATAGGTGTCAAAAGAAAGATAAAGAGGTAAATTGTGAGCACTTAGAAGGGCTATCAATAAAGGTCTGCTTTAAAAAAAATATTTACAGGTTACCCTTTTATTTATCTATTTTAATATTTTTTAAAATTTCTAGGAGTCAGTTACACTCATGCATGATTTTTACAAATCTACTTTCTCTTTTTGAAAACTAGGAAAATCTCACAATCAACAGTCATGTGGTATACAGTACTTTCTATAAAATTTTTCAAAAACCATCAACAATATTTCAACACTCATACCTGCAAAAACTCCCAGCCCCACTACCTACATCATCATCTTACTTATCCCACTGGGATTCTGTTCCAGCTTTCATTTCTTTTAGTTCAAGATCATTGTCTTTGATAGAGAAAACAGGAGAAAAGAAGTTTGAATAATTATATCTTGCCTCCACAGTCCATTTAGCAGTCTCCTAGACACCAAAGTAGCAGTCCCATCCCTTCTCTTGTACGTTCTCTGCATCATTTATTGTGCAATTGTCCCTACTCTGCAAAACCTTTTCAATTTTTTTTTAAACAAAGCATACCCTTCCCTCAACATGTTCCAGCTATGAGTCTACGAAGATTTTGAGTGGGATAAGCATCACTGTCTATTTCCTCATTTGCGTCTCCACTACTAGTATCTTAGTATCTTATTTTATGTCCTCCTTGCCTCAAGAAGACATTACCATAACTGCTACAATGGTCTTTCCTATTCTGTTTCTCACCACTTCATTCCAAAATCTTTTTAAAACAAAACTCTTTTATGATATAATAACTCTTATGACATCATCTTTACTATATCCCCATCTTCTCAATGAAGCAGTATGGTATAGTGGAAAAGCACCACTTGGTGTTTGAAAAACCAAGGTTCAAATCTCACTTTAGACACATCCTGGACATCACTTAACTTCCTACAGGCTTCAGTAAAATGAAAGGCTAGGACTCAATGGCCTCTAGGGTACCTTTTAGCTCTAAATCTACAATCCAATGATATGACAAAATCTTTGGGCTAAAGAAGACTATGCCATGTTCATCTCTGAATATGGTCAGTACCTAATATAGGGACTTCTACACAAAGACAATATTGAATGTTCCTTGAATAAGTCTACTGTTCAATTTCAGGACAGGATATGTCTCAGGAATCCTGAAGAGAACAACACCATTGGTTTTACATGTGCAGACCAAGAGAGTAATTCAAATAAGTGAATGGCAACTAATACAGAATGCTGCCCAATTAAATTGAGAAAACTGCTTATATTAAATGATGCAAAACTATAACAATAAATCTTCAGGTAGCTACATGATGAAAAGCAGCAACAGAATGCAAATCTCTCTTGTCCCTAATACTGCTCCCTTAAATTTATTTTCACTGCTGTTGTATATCAAAATTAGTATGAATAAACTAAGCAATTATAACTAAAGACAGGAGATGACCCCAAATGATGATAATCATTAAGTAATAACTTCTACTTGTAAAACAGTTTTCTTCCCAACCACCCTGTGTGACGAGTAGCATAAGCAATATTAACCTTACTTTACAAATGAAGAAACAGAGGTGCTCAGAGGTCGTGACTAGCCCGTGGAGATACAGCTAGTAAAATTTGAAGCTAGGATACAAATCCAAATTATCTTACTCCAAATCCAATATTATATTATGTTTCCTCACAAAGAAGATAAGGGATAAAACTGACTATATATATAAACTATAAATATTTAGTGGAGGATAACACAAAAACATTTTTGAATGCATGTAAAAATGGAATATTAATTTTTTCCAGCTGTGTCCATATACTCTAAAGACTCTTTATGATCCTCTATTTCACTATATTATTCTGCGTGTGTGTTTGTGTGTGTGTGTGTGAAAATTCCAAAAAAGGATTCTTTAAAACTATTAACTTATTTGTGGTTTAAAGCTATAAAATCTATTTTTGCTAATCATTTTATCAGATTTTGTCTTAAAATCCACATACACAATGATGGAAAGAACAAGTCCCTACCCACTCCTCCTGCCCACAAAAATAAAAAAAAATCAAGAACGATTTAAAAGAAGAGACACCAGACACCACCAGTTCACCCTTTGGCTGAGGGGAAGGTCTATGAGGGGTACCTTGTAAATTTCAGATTTTTCAATGAATGGCTCAGTTTTGCTGATTTGTTTTTCTTCTTGTTTGTTTGTATTTAAAAATATAATTTGTTATATGGGATGATTCACTTGGAGGAGTATACAGGGGAAAATCTGATGAAGTAAGAAAAAAATGACATCAATAAAATATACATATTAAAAAAAAGATGGAGGGCAGGTAGGGGGTGCAGTGGATATAGCACCAGCTCTGGAGTAAGGAGAATCTAAATTGAAATCTGGCCCCAGACACTTATGAGCTGTGTGACCCTGGGCAAGTCACTTAACCCCAACAACCTAAAAAAACCAAACAACTGCATACAACTAATCTATAAAGTCAGTGACAATGCAGAGGAACTTAGATTATTAGATCTGTTTGCAATTATATACTATATATATCATAACATACATATTTATTGATATAGACAAGTTGCATTTTATGGTCATATATGTAATTGCAGGACCAAAAACAAGTCTGCTTTTTGGGTGTCATTTTCATTTCACTAGCCAACAAGACAGCAGGAAAAAAGGTAAATGTTATGTTATCATGATAAAATTTTGTTGGAATGGAGATGCTTCCCAGGTAAAACACGCATGTTAAAAAACTAATACAATTAAAAACTAGATGTAAAGAGTTCCTTTTGTTCTTTTAAAAAATAATTTGGGTTAAGTACTGATTAGAATTTTTTTCATTGGTAAATATAAAACAGCTGAGAAAAGGGGTTGTCACCCTTGAAAATAATTAAACTTCATTTCGCATATCTGCCATTCACACTTATTTGCCATTTCAATGTGCCCTAACACATGATCATTTTTTTAAAGTGTACGGTTATAGAAATACCAACAATAGCAATAAGACAATAGCAAGAAATATAGGAAATAAAACTGTCTTACTGGCTGATGAGATGTTAAAAAATCTCAGGGAATCTCACAGAAAATCCTAGGGAATCAGCAAAGATACTAATTGGGACAGTTAATAGCTTCAACCAGGTTGAAGGCAACAAAACAGACCACAAAAACCAGCAGCATTCCTGCATAATAAAAAGATCCAAGAGACAATAACAGAAATAATAGTAGCCTCATTAAAATAACAACAACAACAACTACTACTACTACTAGATGAATAAAATAGTTGGGGATAAATCCACACAGAAACTTTTGTTTAGTTTCCATTACAAAGTGGTCCTTATGCAAGTAAAAAAGAAAAAGAACAGAAGGAGTTTCAGAAGGGGATACCCCCAAGCAGAGCAGCGTTGCTACTGTCTTGTTCAATTTAATATATACTTTTCAAAACAAAACCAAAAGCTGTACATAAAAGAGATTCATGGTTTCATACTTGGTTATCATTTGCTATTCTTCATATTATGGAAATATTCATATGTATTGATGTTTTTTAGGTTCATAACTTAAGTTTTTAAAAAAGGGGAAAAAAATTCTAGGGAGTCAGGGTAGATACTGATATACCCCTAACAGCTTTAGCAAAGTTACAGGCTGCAGCACTCACAGGCAATACTAGCAAGGGAAATACTATAACTACAAAATTGATAAAATATTTGGAAATCAATTGAATAAAGCACATTAAATATTGGTATAGATTCAATTACAAAGTGATCCTTAAGGAAATAAAGAACTTAAATAGTTGGAGGAATATTCGGTACTCATGGATAGGCCATGTTAAAGATGACAATCCTAACAAAGTGAATTTACAGTTTTAATGCTCTGAAAATAAAATTATCAAAAGGATACTTTACAGAACCCAATAAAACAATAAAATTCATTGGGAGGAATAAAAGCTCTAGACTATCAAGGAAAATAATGAAAAAAGGTAGGGATGAAGGCAAATAACACCTCCAAACCTCAAAATATATATACTTTTTATTGATTATAGAGAAGTAGATGAACGGACTAGACCAGACTAGACAAGGGAAAATCAGAAATAATGGAACTTAATAAACAAGTGGCCAATGAGCTTGAGAACTCAAAAAGCTAAGGAAAAGACTCACTATTTCATAAGAACTGCTGGGAAAAAATGAAAAGTAGTCTGACAAAATTTGGCTTAGATCAACTTCTTACATCATAATCCACAATCAATTCAAAATAGATACATGCTCTGAATATTAAAGATCATACCATAAAATAATTAGAAGAGAATGAGATCATATTCTTAATCAAACAAGGCATAGAAGCTATTACAAAAGGTAAAAATAGTTCATTTTGATAATATCAGCTTTTAATAAAGTTTTTAAAAGCTTTTGTGCAAATGAAATTAAAACATCTAGGATAAAAAGGACAGTGATCTAATCAGGAAAAAAAATCTTTTGTCAAATTTCTCATATAAGAGTTTGGTATCAAAGATATACAAAAAACTAACTGATAAATATATAAAAGACCAAAAGCCACTCCTAAGAAGAGAACTCATCAAAGGATATGTGCAAATAATTCTCAAAAGAAGAATCACAAATTAGTAGTAACTACACAAAACAATGTTCCAAATCACTAAGAAGAGAAATACAATTTAAAACAACCCTCACTTCATACCCAAACAACTGGGAATAATGACAATAGATAGGAATAATCTATGTTGGAGGAGTTACGGGAAGATAGGCAAACTAGTGAATTGTTAATGAAGCTGTGAATCAGTACAACCATTCTGGACATTAATTTGTAATTATGCAAACAAAGTGCCTAAAATATTTATATCCTCAGAACCAGTTAGGCACAAACCCCAAGGAGGTACATATACTATTAATGCCAAACTATTTACAGAAGGACTTTTGATGTTAGCAAATAACTAGAAGCAAAATAGAAGCCCATCAACTGGGAAATGGCTAAACAAACTGTGGTACATGAATGTACTATAATATTAATGTGCTATAAGAAATGACAACTATGATGATTACAGAGAAGCATGGAAAAACTTACAAAATGACCATGGCAACGTAAATGGAAATAACAATAACCTCAAAACAACAGAAAGTGAATGATGCGAAATAACAAAGAACAAGCAAGGACTCAAATAAGAGTTATTAGAAGAAACCTCTACCCAATTCTCCTGTGGAGATGCAATGTCAGTGAGTATGGAACAGTGCATATATTTTCAGATTTTTTTCAATAATTGACTGGTTTTGCTGATTTTTCTCTCTCTTCCTTCTCTTAAAAAATTCATCAAAATATTTTTTAAAAGTTTATTTAAGGTCAGGGTTTCCCCCCCCCCCCATTATCTTGCTTGGTCTTTCTCTTCCTACCTTTCATTCTTTTTAAAAATTTCTTTGATATAAAGGTTGGACACTTTAGATGAAGGGGGAGGATGGTCAGGGACAGATACAGAGAGAAAGGTAGGCAATGTAAGAAAAGATCAGTAAAACATACAAAAAAGTTTTCTTTTGGATATTCAGTGAAATAGAGGACTTTAAACATTCTTGATGAAAAGAACAGAGCTGAAGAGAAAATTTGACTTTCAAATACAAGACTCAAGAGAAGAATGAAGAGGTAAACCGGAAAGGTAAATCATAAAGGGCTTATTAAGGCTGAACTGTTTACATTCCTACAAATATCATCAAGAAGGAAGATATTTGTAACTCATGAGACCTTTGTCAGTATTAGGGTAGCTGGAGGGGGAAAAAATTATATGTACATAGAGATAGATAGAAAGATAGATCGATCGATTGATCGATCAATAGATAGATAGCACAGGGTGAGTTGAAGATGAAGGTGTGATATTGGGACAATCTGGAGAGAGGATTATACTGGGAGAAAGAGAAAAGAAAAGGTAGAATGGGGTAAATTATCTCACATAAAACAGACAAGAAAAGGCTTTTACAGTGGAGTAGAAGTGGGGGAAGGCAATGAGTGGATATTATTCTCATCGGATTTGGCCTAAGGAGGGAATAACATACACGTTCAATTGGGTATGCAAATCTCTCTTACCCTACAGGAATATAGGGGAGAAAGGAATAAGAGAGCAGGAGTATGATAGAAGGGAGGGCAGATTGGGGGAAGGGGTAATCAGAAGCAAATACTTCTGAGGAGGGACAGGGTCAAAAGAGAAAACAGAATAAACGGGGGTGGGGATAGGATGAAGGGAAATATAGTTTTCCACAATATTGACTACTATGGAAGTGTTTTGCATAACTACACATGTATAACCTGTATCAAGTTGCTTGTCTTCTCAATGAGGGTGGGTGAGGAGGGAGGAAGGGAGAAAATTTGGAACCCAAAGTTTTTTTATTTTATTTTATTTTTAAAAATTTTATTAATTTATTTTGATTTATCAATAATCACTTTCATATGCTTTTGAGTTTAAAATTTTTCTCCCCCTTCCTCCCCACCACCCTCCCCAAGATGGCACACAATCTCATACAGGTTATACATTTACATTCCTATTAAACATATTTTCACATTAGTGGTGTTGTAAGAAAAAATTAAAACCAACAGGAGGAACCATCAGAAAGAGGAAACAAAACTCAACAGAAGAGAAAAAAAATGATAGCAATTCAACTTTCATGGTTCTTTCTTTCATTTTCCATCACGAGCCCTCTGGATATGTCTTAGATCCTTGTATTGCTGGGAAGGGTTAAGTTTATCAATATTAGTCATCGCACAACGTGGCTGCTATTGTGTACAAAGTCCTCTTGGTTCTGCTCACTTCACTCAGCATCAGACCATATAAGGCTTTCCAGGTTTCTCTGAAGTCAGCCTGTTCATCACTTCTTATAGCACAATAGTATTCCATTACATTCATATGCCACAACTTGCTCAGCCATTCCCCAATTGATGGGCATCCTCTCAATTTCCAATTCTTTGCCACCACATAAAGAGCTGCTATGAATATTTTTGTACATGTGGGTCCTTTTCCCATTTGTATGATCTGGGATATAGCCCTAGAAGTGGTATTGCTGGACCAAAGGGTATGCACATTTTTATAGCCCTTTGGGCATAGTGGAACCCAAAGTTTTAAAAAACAAATGTTAAAAAAAATGTTTTCACATGCAACTGGGAAAATAAGATATACAGGCAATGGGGTATAGAAATCTATCCTGCCCTACAGTTAAATAGAAGGGGAAGGGGATGAGAGAAGGGGGGAAGATAGAAGGGAGGGCCGATAGGGGAAGGGGTATTCAGAATGCACACCACCTTGGGGTGGAGGGAGGAACAAGATGGGGAGAAAATTTGGAACTCAAAATCTTGTGGAAGTGAATGTTGAAAACTAAAAATAAATAAATTTTTTCTTTTGGCAGTTAAATCTCATTTTGGGAACTAGAAAAGAAAAAAAATTTTAATTATCTAAATCAACTTTTGTCATGTAATAAGGTACAGTGGTCATATAGCATTTCAAATAACCACAAAAATGCATAAAATATTTGGGAATCATCCTACTAAAGTAGGATGATTCCCAAATACTTGAATATTAAATACTTACATAGATTTAACTACAAAATGCTCTGTAAAGAAATAAAGAATCATTCAAATAGTTGGAGGAATATTCTGTGCTCAAGACTGAGGCTGTGACTATGTAACAAAAATGATTATGTTACCAAAGTTAATTTATAGATTTAACGTACTACCAATCAAGTTACCAGATGAATACTTTACAGATATTACATTCGTTTGGAGGAACAAAACATTTAGAATGTCAAGGGAAATTATGAAAAAGAAAAGAATAAAGGGAACACCAAATTAGATTTAAAACTATATCATAAAGCAGAAATGATAAATTTGGAAACACTGGGCAACGTATATATTCTAACTTGGTTGACTATAAAGAAATAGATGGTGGTTTTCCTATAAAGCACTTGGAGAAACATTTCAGTAACCAAGAATCTTGTCTAATTTAAAATAATGTATCTCAAATCTTTACCATCTTTCAAATATTCACCAAATAAACTTCCCATCCTCATTTCACTTCCTAGAAATTAGTTCTAGACATTGGTCAGAAGTCCAGAACCTAGAATCTTCCCAGATTAATTCTGACAACGAGCATTTCTAAAAGGCGACAATGCCTGAAATCTGAATAATCCTTTTAAATTACTTATCCTACTTGGGTACACTGTGTTCTAGAAGACAGTGGCATTGCTGGATTGAATAAAAGAAGAATTCTTGTAAAATCCATTACTTTCTTACCCCGAAGTCTTTAAGTACAAAACAAAAAGTCTTTGAAAACATGCAGCACAGAACCAAGTATTCTTACTGGGCCTCCAGGGGAAGTGCTTGTTTGTTAGGTGATGAAATGTGAGGACAGAATAGTATTTTTAAAAGCCATTCATGTTGCTAATCCAGATGACTTTTGAAGATTTCATACTTTATGAATACTGAAAAATAGATTGTCTGAAAAGATTTAAATGGAAATTTAGCTGTACGAAAAAAATCCCAAGTAACTAATCTTAATACAGCAGAAAATAAAGGAACATTTACTATACAAATCAATACATAATGAAGATGATAAGATAGTATCCTAGCATTCTTATATCACTCTAAAAAGTGCAGATTACAAATACAAAGATGTTTCCTCAGCTTCGAGGATCTTAAAAACTTTTCTTAATACAGCACCTTTCATTTAAAGTCACTTCACTTCTCTGTGTCTCAGTTTCCTCATCTGAAAATTGCTGGATTGGACTAGATGATGTCTAAGGTCCCTCTAGCTTCAACGTTCTATGGTTCTTCTGATCCTACACTGAGTACAGCGGAATGAGCTTTGGACTTAGTTCTGACAGAACAGAGACTCTGATGAGTCTGTGAAATCATCTAAACAGATTAGGTTAAGAAGACAAAAGGATCATTTATTATATTCTTATTATTTTGTAATTTTTTTCCTAATTTTCATTGATTAAGTTATATCCATCCTCTAGCACAGTGACTTGCAAATAATGAGTGCTTAATATTTCATGAATTTAAAAAATGAATAAATGTAGCTAATTTTTATATAGTTTGGTAGTTTTATAAATAAGCAATTGTCAGAATTGTTTTTGTGGTATTTCTGGAACCTGTTACTTAATATGAGTTAGCCAGATGGTTGTCAATGTGGCCAATAGCAGGCACCAACTCAAACCTAATGGCAACAAACTGGAGTAGAATGTCTCCAAGGAAGTAATTTTAAAATTCTAACTGAGATTTGCTTTAAACCTGACAAACTCTAAGTAGCCCAAGAGAACCAATCACACTCATTTTGACTTTTTTAATTCCCAGGACTAACTCTGACCATGACTTCCTTATAATCATGCCCATGAATCCTCCTATCTCATTGACAGCAGAATGAAGACACTAGCCTTAAGTAGGAATGAAAAAGGATTCTTATAGAAAGTGGGATTTTAGTTGGGACTTGACAGAAGATAAGAGGCAAAGAGGAAAAAGGAGGGAATTAGAATCAGTGAAAATGTAGAGTTGGGAGATAGAATGTTGGACAGGAAAGAGGCCAGTGTTAGCCACTGGAAGGCAGAGCGCGTGAAGGAGAGTGAGGTGGAAGAAGACTGGAAAGCCTCTGGCACACTGTGACACTACCAATGAAGAGACGAAGAGGAAGAGAAAAAGAAAAGATGGAGAAGAGGAGGTAGTGGTGTAAAAAAATAAGCAGAAAAGGAAAGAATGGATGAGAAGAGCAAAGGAACAGAAGGGGGAACTAAGGCACTAACTATCCTCACATTACCTGCAGGCATTAAAGAGGGGTAGGTTGAATTTAGTCTCTTAAGGAGGGATAATATGGCATGTGACCTGATCCTAGCATCACTAATCAACTTGCATGGATAGATATAATGGCCAAAAACAATAAAGTTGAAGTAAACTCTCTAATGAACTCTTTTGCTATGTGGCAACATCTAACACACAAATATAGATGGGGCGGGGGAGAAGCACCTCAATATAATATAACCAGAACTAGGTTACATAAGCTTTTATTCTATTCAACTTGGAAAATATATGGTTGGAGGGGAGAAGTGATGATAAACGCATAGATGGAATAATACAAAATGATAAATGTTTGGTGAATTTGTAGAAAATAAGGTGATCATAAAAGGTTTAAGAGAAAAGAGATCTAAATTGACTGGATGGGAGGACAAAAGGAAGGGGTCAGAAAATGCTTCATGAAAATGGCACCTTTTGACTTGGGCCTTGAATAATGGGCAAAGGAGTATGAACCAGGGAATCTACTCCATGAACTCATCATGCTCATCTCCTATCTGTGCCAGACCTGACCACCATACTTCTGCCCTATTGAAATCATTCCTTTCCTTTAATGACCAAATCTAGTAGAATTTCTGGCAGGAGGCTTTCTCTGACTCCCCCCCACAGAAAGTGCTATTTCCCATCCCACATGTCTTCCTGACATTCTGCATCAGATTATGCTTTGCCCTTACCTGGGATTTAGACTTTGATAACTGGCTTCATATCCACTGTTACTTCCTAACTGTGTGATCCAAGCTAAATCATTTAACCTCTGGGCCTTATTTCTCTAATCTGTAAAAGGTGGGGGATGATCTAGAGAACACCATCCATTCCTTTCAGCTTTAATGTTTCTGATCCTAACTCTAGTAACTATGTTTGGCAAGAAGGTGAATGGAGAAGAAATCAGGAGGGCATACCTTGTACCATTATCCACTGGGTCATCCTTCTCTGTAAATGTTGTATTATGTTTAAGCTCTTTGAGGGAAGGGAATTCTCTACCTTCATATCTCAACTACCTAGTCCAAAACAGGCACCTGATAATTTTTGAAAAAAAATTTCAAATAAAGTGAATTGATGAAAACCGCTTTAGATTTTCTGCACAAAAAACCTCTGAGGCTCAGACTGATTACTGGGCTCAACTCAATTCTTTCTCTTAAGCAGTTTGGAGGGGAGGGGAAAAAGCACTTCTATAGCACTTACCATGTGCCAGGCACTGTGCTAAGTACTTTACAAATATTATCTCATTTAATCTTCACAACGATCCTTTGAGGTAGGTGCTATTATCTTGGTTTTACAGTTAAGGAAACTAAGAGAAACTAAGGTTAAGTATCGTGCCCACAGTCACACAGACTGATAAGTGTCTGAGGAAGGATTTGAACTCCGGTTTTTCTGACTCTAGGCCCAGAGCCCCATTCACTGACCTGCTTAACTATTGTTAACAAATACTATCTCATTTGATCCTCACAACTATGTGAGGTAGGTGCAATTATTACCTTCAGTTTATAGAGGCAGCTGGTTGCTTAGATGATGACATAATGATAAAATTATATTCTTCTCTCTATATACAGTCATCCTTGCTGATTTCAATATATTACTACTGCCTCAAATACTGTAACTCCACAAGTGATTCTCAAATCAATAGATCAGTCATAATATCTGTCCTGAATTCCAGTCCCACATTGTTGGGTGAACATCACCTATTACAGTACGTATCTATAGGTATCTTAAATTGAACGTCTCTCAGTTTGGACTAATAATCTTAGTCCCACAGCCAGTTCTTATTCCAAATTACATTATTTTTGTTGAAAGTACCACCATGCTCTAATTCATACAGTTATATAAGTTCAGCATATGACTTTGGACTCTTTCTCCTAGCTCATATTAAATTCTACCCCTAGAACATGGAACACTCATCTCCCTACTCATCTAGTCAATGATCCTAATTCAGGACCTCTTATGCTCTTGTCTAGATTACAGTCACGAGCTATTAATTACTCTTTACCAGTTATTTTCCTGCTTCTACTCTTTCCATTTGCCTATAAATTCTCAATACAGCTTTTTAACCATAATTATTTCATATTATTTCTCTTTCACAAATTCTCACATTGAGGGCAGAACCACTATGGCAGAGTAAAAGCAGTGACTTGCTTGGGCTCTCCCCCCAAACCCCTCCAAATAAGTGTAAAAAATGGCTCTAAACAAATTCTAAAGCAGCAGAACCCACAAAAAGACAGAGTGAAACAAATTTCCAACCTGGATGGTTGATCAAAAAGGTATGTTGCACTGGGCTGGGAGAGGAACCCAGTTTGGCATGGGTGCACAGGCATCAGTGAACCTGGAGCAGGCCTCAGAGGATTGAATTGCTGGCAGCTGTGACAGTTTCCAGACTTCTCAACCCATGAATGCCAAAGACAAATTAGAAAGCCATTAAGAAATGTCTGTGTTTGCAATGAGAGAGAAACTCAGTCCCAGCCGCGTGGCCCCAGGGTGGTGGCTGCTTCCTGAGCTTCTGGAACACAGACTGAGGGGTCTGAGAATTTAGTGGCTAATCAGAGGGAGACTGTAGGGATCTTTTGGCTGGTGCAGGATTGTCTTGCTTTGCCCATGCTTAGATCTGGGTCACAGTTCTGGGTGGCGGTCTTGGGGCAAGGAAGAGCGCTAGCATGGTAGAGCTTGTAGTGGTGGTGAAGAGGAAATCCTCCTCACTGTTTCAAGACAAAGAAGAGTTTTGGTGGTCACTCACCGACCAGAGCACAGGCCAGGAAAGGAGTAAACATCTGGCCCTTGACCATAGCATCTTGGAAGAACTGAAAATTTACAGGTCCCTAGAAGTATCTCTGAAAACAGCTGCACAAAACTCCCAAAGCTACATTCTCCACACTGGAAGCAGACCCCTACCTTAACAAAGAGTTTATAACTCAAGTAACTGGCTAGGATCATGAGCAAGCAGCGCAAAAGGAGTCAGACCATAGAATCTCACTTTGGTGACAAAGAAGATCAAAACGTAAAACCAGAAGAAGACAACAACGTCAAAGCTCCTACATCCAAAGCCTCCAAGAAAAATATGAATTGATCCCAGGCCATGGAAGAGCTCAAAAAGGATTTTGAGAAGCAAGTAAGAGAAGTAGAGGAAAAACTGAGAGTGATACAAGAAAATCATGAAAGACAAGTCAACAGCTTGCTAAAGGAGACCCAGAAAAATACTGAAGAAAATAATACTTTAAAAAATAGCCTAACCCAAATGGCAAAAGAGGTCCAAAAAGCCAATGAGGAGAAGAATGCCTTCAAAAGCAAAACTGGCCAAATGGAAAAGGAAGTCCAAAAGCTTACTGAAGAAAATACTTCCTTAAAAATTAGAATGTAGCACTTGGAAACTAGTGACTTTATAAGAAATCAAGATACTGTAAAACAAATCCAAAAGAATGAAAAAATAGAAGAGAATGTGAAATATCCCATTGGAAAAACAACTGACCTGGAAAATAGATCCAGGAGAAAGAATTTAAAAATTATTGGACTATCTGAAAACCATTATCAAAAAAAGAGCGTACACATCATATTTCAAGAAATTATCAAGGAAAACTGCCCTGATATTTTAGAACCAGAGGGCAAAATAGAAATTGAAAGAATCCACCAATCACCTCCTGAAAGAGATCCCCAAAGGAAAACTCTTAGGAATAAACACCAAATCAGGATAACACAAGATTTAGCAGCTTCTACATTAAGGGACCGCAGGTCTTAGAATATAATATTCCAGAGGGCAAAGGAGATAGGATTACAAGAATCACCTACCCAACAAAACTAAGCATAATCCTTCAGGGGAAAAACAGACATTCAGTGAAACAGAGGACTTTCAAGCCTTCTTGATGAAAAGATAAGAGATGAATAGAAAAATTTGACTTTCAGATACAAGACTCAAGAGAAACATGAAGAGGTTAAATATCCCCAGTCTCTTTGACTCTTCCATGACCAAGATTCAAGTTTAAGCTCTGCTGTTTACAAACTGTGTGAATTTAAGGAAGTCTCTTCACCTGGACCTCAGTATGAGATCATAAGACCACAGATATGGAGCTGAAAGGAAGCTCCAAGGCCAATGGGGGATTTACAAGTAGGTGACACAGTGGATAAACCACAGATCTTGGAGCCTAGAAGGCCTGAGTTAGAATCTGGCTTCAGATACTCATTAGTCACGTGACTCAAGTCATTTGACCCCTCTCAACCTTAGTTTCCTCCTCATAAAATGGTTATAATTATAGTACCTACCTCCCAGGGTTGTTGTAAGGATCAATTGATTTAATAGTTAAAGCACTTTGAAAAACATAAATGCTATTATTATTATTGTTGTTGTTGTTGTTATAGATAAGGTTACTGGGACCTGGGGAAGTTGACTCACTTTCACAAGGTCACATAGATAAATATTGAGTATCAGCGGTAAAATTTTAAGCCAGGTCCCCTAGGGCAAGGATTTTTAATTTGGGGTCCATGAACTTTTTTTTTTTTAACATTGGTTTCCTCTGGATCTAAGACATCTCCAAAAGTCTTATGCTGGAAAATGCCATCCACATCCAGAGAAAGAACTATGGAGTTTGAGTGCAGATCAAAACATACTATTTGTTCTTTTTTTTTCTTTTGTTTTGTTTCTTCTTTATTGTGGTTCCTCCTATTGATTTTTATTCTTCTTTACAACATGACTAATGTGACAATACATTTAGTAGGAATGTATATGTACAGCCTATATCAGATTGCATGCTTTCTTGGGGAAGGGGGCATAAAGAGAAAGGAGAGAAAGAAAATTTAAACTCAAAAGCTTATGGAAGTGAATATTAAAACTAAAAATAAATTAATAAAAAAAGAAGATAACAATATTTAATATCTCAAAAAAAACCCTCTCATATTGTTATTTTCATGTCAAAGGAAGCAGAAAATGTCTATCAGTACAGAGATCTTCATGTTAGAAAAAGAGACAGAAATAGATTTTTTCCATTGCCTTAATTTTTAGTTTGAAAAAGGTTAAACAGGATTCAGAAGTTGTGTTCTGCAGTGGATGGAAGGCTGGCCTCAAGAGCCAGGAAAATTTGAGTTAAGTTTCTCTGACATAGGCTAGCTACATGACATGGGGCAATGCAATGAATTTGTGAGGGCTCCAGCTAACTACCTAAGGATATAAGTGGCAGAGAATCAGTTGACTTGGACTGGTAAATAGAGTTCCCTTATCTGAAAGTATTGTATATTAATGAAACCATAGGCCTAGGCCCAATCCCTTCTCTTCATCCTAAATTATTCTGACAGTAATCATTGGTACTTCACAAAAATTGGCCTTAATAATAGTAAAAAGAACAGGAGAGTACAGGCAGATGAAGGAGAAACAACCCTACATCAGCAGAAAAAAAATTCCTACAAATTAAATATGAAACAATAGGAAATAACTTCCCATTTGTTTTGAAAATCAAAGTTAATTGAGTATATTAAAATCTGGCTTACTTCTCTATCAAATCCAGTGTGACTCCAGGCACAAGACTGACACACTTCTGCATGCAAAACCTGTGGAAGAGAAAAGAAAACAAAATCACAATACCTGAATACTAAGCTTGGAGAAAGCAATAGTATGGTGGAAAAAATAACGAATTAGGGGTATTTGCAATTAACTATTCAGATATAATACAGTGGAAAAATGATTGTAGAGTTGGGAAAACCTGGGTTGAAATAAACAACAAGCATATATTAAATGCCTACTATATAACCAGTTCAAATCCTGTCTCAGCTACTGGGTCAATTGACAATGGGAAAGATAGTTTAGGCTTTTAGTGAAAACTGCACAAGTATGAAAAAACTTTTTTTTTCAAGAATGCCTTTCACATCAGTCAAGTAACATGTCTGCACTTCTGCCTCCAATTTCTTCCCATCTTTCTCCCTCCTTTTCCACAAAAAAGGACTGTTTAACAAAATGATAAGCAATTCTCTTTATCTAGCTAGTTTTAGGTTCATATCAAACTTTTGACTGGCTAAGTGTCCAGCTGGTAAGTATTTCAATATAAAGAGAAGGAGCACAGAATTTGCAGTCACATATTGTAGAGTTACTGGAGAGAAACACCAAGATATCAAACGTGTGTGTGTGTGTGTGTGTGTGTGTGTGTGTGTGTGTGTGTACTTGTGTGAAACAATGTGGGCAGTTTGAATTCCTCTTAAGAAATGTAGAAACAAAAGATATGAATAAAATATATTTAAAATGAGAGTGAAAAAAAGGTGCAATCTGAGTGTTGAGGGAAGGAGAGACTGAATGAATATAAGGGACTCATAAAAAGGAAAAGGGAAGTTACGTATGCGAATAGACAAAAAATGTGAACTCAAATTATATCTTACTAATGTTCATAAAATCACAGAATTGAGAACTAAAAGTGACTTATTAGCTACTGCCAAAAGCTTCCATCAGTAAATATTAAACACATTTCTTAATATGTAGCTTGTGCATTGTGTCCTAAGCTAAGAAGTATTATTTCTTCTAGGGCCACCAACCAACAGAATAACATGAAAATGAGGGCCAAAACATAAATAAAAGTCAATTAGTTCTCTTCCTTTGTGTAGAGAAGTATTAACAATTCAATCACCAGTTTTCAAAATTAAGAACACAAAACATTATGTGATTCAATAAAGGGACAGGTATTCACAAAGAAAAGATACACAGTTGTAAGTGATAAGAGAGGACAGAGGGAGGGAGAGGGGTAAAGACAGAAGAGACAGGAAAAGGTTCATAGATTTCTGAGCTTTGTTAAAGTAACTCTTACAGAATCAGAAGTCTCACTAATTGACTTCATCAGATATTCATGGATTCAATTAGTAGTACCTCAACGCAGATGACTCTATATAACCATTTCTAGTTTCTCTCCTGAGCCTCTGTCCTCAACCACCAATATGCTGAATTGCATGTTCTATATGTAAGCATAAGATCACAGATCTATAGAGGATGTCAGAACAGATCAAACCCAGCTTCTACAAATTAGAAGAAAGGCTGTGACTTTCTGAGGTCACATAGGTAGCAACAGAGATGGAATTTGAACTTCCAAGTTCAAATGACTTTCAAGTTAAACATTTTCTTTATTCCAATAGGCTGCTTATGAAATGCATTCATGTTTTCTCCCAAATCTACCACTGATCTGAACTTCTCTATCAATGGTGAGAGAATCAATACCTTTTTTCTTTTTTGGTGAGAGCACCATTTTCAATTGGAAATCATGGTGTTGTTTTTCATGATGCCTCTCTCTCATGCACAACTCACATATCCAGATAGTTTCCAAATTTTGTCATTTCTTTCTTTACATCTTCCACATGTGTGCCCTCCTCTATGCTCCCACTGCCTCTCTACTAGTTGCAACAGGATCCTATTCAGTCTTCCCATACCAGGTGACTCTCCACTCTAATCCATCCCATACAGAACTGCTAAAATAATTTTCCAATGTACAAGTCTGCTCATGTCTTTCCTCCACTCCCTCAATAAACTCTAGTGACTCTTTATTTGATCCATAAGCCCAAATACCATTGTTTTTTCAAAACCCAGCCCTTTTCCATTTTTTTAATAGTTCTTACAAATTTCTCCCCTACAATCCAGCCATATGGGCTTATTTTGATTCTGTATCCACAAATGATCTGTCTCCTATCACCAAGTCATACCACCAACTGCACAAACTATAGTACCTCTCTATTACCCTAGGTTCAAATATAAACTCTTTAATTTGGCATTTAAAGCTCTTCACAACCAGGCTCCAACCTACATTTTCATACACACACACACATATACTGTGGTCTAGTAAACTGGTTTTGCTATTCCCCATATATGAATTATGAACTCAGATGAATTTAGATGCGGCGTCAGTTTAATATCAGTATTGGCACAATGTTTATGATTTTATGCATAATATAATCACCCTGTTAAGCATTAAAATAGGCAAGGAGGTATAAGCATAAAACAGAAGAATATTATAAAATTGGTTTTATATGGAAAGAGTTTATGCACTAGGCAGTCAACTTCCCTGAGAAAATGAGTACTGAACTCTGTGAACTGTTTTCTGATGCAAGAGAAGGGGAGTATGTGCAAGTTACAAAGGGCAGATAGCACCCAGACTTGTACTGGATGCAGAGTTTGATTTAACTCATACTCTTGATAATGTGATTTTATATTTTCTGTTTTGTCTTACAACAGGAATAGAATTCCAGCTTTTTAAATAATCACTGGGTACATAGTAAATTTTGTTCCAGCATTTGTACCAGGTGTCTTTCTTCTATATAACAAATTGTTTGTTTTTGCTTTCTTACCCATTATGTTTTTTATTTGTTTTATTGCACTATTTAATCAATTCACATTTAGAGTTATGATTGTTAGGCTTGTCACGTCTTCCATTTTTTCTTTTTGGCCTATTTCCTTTAAATCAATATTTTATCCCTGTGATACATTTTTGCTTACACTACTTTGACAGTAGTCTATTCCCACAGGTTCCTCCACTACCATTTGGCCATTGACTAGGGAATGGCTAAACAAATATGTGACCGTAATACAATAATAATATTGTTTTTTAGGAAATGGTAAGCAATGATGAATGCAATGATGTAAAGATGGAGGTCAGAGAGAATCACTGTATTCAGTTTACATTGAAAACTGAATTAAAAGCACATCATCTGGGGTTTACAGCAGATGGTATCTTCCTAATCTACATATTTTAAGTAGCTGCACTTTTCAAAGCACAGAAGTTAAGTTTTCTTCAGGAGCCTCTAGGCCAGAAACAAGGACAAGGCACAAGTTAAGTTTAGGCATCTTCAATCAACAGAAATGAGCTTCATCATACCTGGATGATCATCAAAGCTATCTGCTATCTGCTTTAATAACTAAACAGAAAAAGTAGCTATATTGGCTTTCATGTGAACAGAATTGGGACTACGAGGCCTATAAAGAGAGGATGAGTCAAATCCAGCAAACTGAGGGTCAGATAGGTTAAGTGATATCCCAATGGTCACACTGTTAGGAAATGTCTAAGGTAGAATTTGAACTCTGGTCTTGCTGACTCTAAGGCCAGCATTCTATCCACCACTGGAAATAATTTAAGGTGGAAGACCTATTTAAACAAATTTTAACTGCTGAATTTTCCCACCATGTTTGTAAAGGCACAAGAAATCTAATTTTAAAATGAAGTTTCTTTCTTTTCTTACTTTGGACCATGCTGGTGATCACTAATGTCTCTGAGATTGCCTCAGTGTGATAGCACTGAATTGTAATAAGCCCAAAGGAATCAGTAAAGAAACCAGTGCCATGAACTGAAAAGTTATTTCCACACACACACAAGAAAAATCATAATGAATACCAACAAAAGAAGAAATACAAACAAACAAAAACAGTGAACTTCTACTGAGCTTCATCAAATACTGACTTTGTATTTTTTCTCTGCATCACAAGACCTATTTAGATCAAAGGCTTTATTGTATATTCAAAACCTCTGCTCATCCATGGCAACCTCAAACTCTCCAGCTTCTAAACAAAATCAAAATATAAAACAGTTTAACAAAGCCCAAATAGCTTGGGATATGATTGCATTATAGTTTGGCAAAGATCCAAACTCTTCAATGAAGATGAATTTGCAGGGAGGACGACCAATCAGCTGAAAAAAGGGGGATGTACCCCAAATAAAATGTCTATCTAAAACTCTGGAAATAGTATATATTTGTAACCCACCTAAAGGTTCTTTCCTCCCCAATGTCACTATGACATGGTGTTTCCATTTTCCACATTGTAGTATTGCTGAACACTGGCAAAAGCTACAAGCCCTTGGGACTTTGTTATATGGTTCTATAGATGGAAGACAGTGCCAAATAGTTGACTTGGAATAAATTCCAACAAATGCATCTGTTTACTTTACACAAGGCAGCCGGGGCCTCATCTATCCTTGTCTCAGTTGCTGGATGGTGTCCTGACATACATACAGAAAAGCTAGATTTATAAAAATGTATTTAGTATTTAAAATTTTTAAGGTGCCAACCATTTTAGTTCACATCCTTTGGCATAGTCACTATAGCCACACAGGTTTCCTCTTGCATCATGGAATAATGGAATGAATGGCGCACTCGGGAAATCAAGAAATCTGGATACAAATTCTGCCTAAGACAACGAGCCACTTAACTTCTCAGAGAATCTGATTAGTCAGCTATTGAAATAGAAAGATACTACTTCCATTACCTACCTCACAGGACTGTTGGGGGGAAAAAGCAGAATAGAAACTTAAAATAACTATACAAATGTGAACTGTTAATAAGCTAAAGAACTATTCCTGCCACAATAAATGGAGATTTCACGTTAATATCAGTATGAGTGTAACACATATCACCATGTTCATATAGGCTCAGAAACTCCATCTACAACACAACCTAATAAGGTGTTAGTCTAGCAAGTTCTAATATATATAATAAGGGCAAGAGGAAGATGCAGCAACATTGACTTCCTTAACATTTACAATAAAAATGACCACTTTGACCCTTTCAAAAAGTACAAGCCAATGATGTACTTCTAGAGAAGCAATACTTTTACATGGTCCACTTTCAAGTATCATTTTAGAATCAGTCAGGCATCAAACTGATGTTACTGCAGAGATCTAAAATCACTTCATGTCTAGTGGCCTTGAGCCAAGTTCTCATTGTCCTTCCAAATGTAAGTTATAGAGGAAATCAGCTAATCCAAGTTCTTGCCTAGCTAAAAGGAATTTTAAATAGTACTGGAAGCCAAGATAAGCCCTGAAGTATCATAGTTCCTTCTGTAATCAAAAGATACAAACAAACAAAATCCTCCAGTGTACTTCACAGATTTTATTTGAATAATATAGAAATTAATTTCTCTTTCCTTTCTAGTCCACAGGGTTTATCCCTATAAAGAAATGTTCCTCTAAACTGGGAGGCTAGTTCAAAAGTTACCTTCATTATTGGATACTAAGATGCATTGTAGATTACCCAACCAGCACATAATTCAGATACTAAATTCTCCTACAGAAAAAAATTCTACACTTAATTCCATTTTAAAGGTTGGAGAATTCTTAACTCTACCAATGCATAAATGTACTTGACTTACTTCATGTGTAATTTATTATTAAAAGCACCTAGAGAAGGAACCTCAATAATTCCTTGTAAAACTGTCTCACAACCTTAAAACTTGAGATACTTTCCCCAGTTACTGATTCTAAATCCTTTCATTCAGTTAAGCTTATACACAGCAAGAGATAAGACTTGCCTGAGTTAGATATTTAGACTGTTAGACAAACGGGGTGCAACTGCAATAAACTACAAAAAATGACTCAGTCCTCTTTGAATTCTGGCTACCGAGGCCTAGAAACCAAAACTAATTAAAATATGTCCAATTCTATTCCTATAACCTCCACATTATTCCTTAGGTAATAGTCTACCCATCTGAACACCATAAAATATAAAATCAAGTAAAGAGGACTCCCTTACACATTTCAGATTTTTAAAAAAATGCAAAGGAGGGAGCTAAAAGTGAATTAAATAAATGTTATTGTAGGGACAGAGGGAGCAGAAATTAGATGAGAAAAGCTGTGCTATATAGGATGACTCTCTAGGAGGTAACAGGGGTAGGAATACATGAGAAAATTCAAGCAATGGAAAAACAAAAGATGTCAATAAAAAAAGCTTATTGTAAGAAGAAAGGGAACAGAACTTAACTAGAAATAGCTATGGATATAAACTAAAAGCAGGATCTTCAGAATTGTGCATATTATGACTTTATCTACTTATTTCTTATATTGTGTTCATTAATCTGTAAAGATAATTCACTACTGATGATCTCTATTAATTGATCACAATGGAGTAGAAAAAAATGATAAAAATTACTGCAAGGTATACTGCAAATAGGGTACAAGCCTTACTGTTCTGAAGATCAAATTGTTCCACTTGAATGAAATGTGAAATTTTTAAAATTATGTCTTAATATGTTATGACAAACCACTCCAGTATCTTTGCCAAGAAAACCCCAAATGGGGTCATACAAAGTCAGACACAACTGAAAATGACTGAACAATCACAACATACTTCTAACCAACTTGGAAGGATCACAGACTTAGCTTCCTGTGAGTTAAATATATTCCTTAGTGAAATAAATTGTTAAATCATGGAAGCATAAGATGCTCATCAACTGTTAGTCTGGTACCAATCAATCTAATAGAAGTGGATGAGCATAATCATAATTTTTAATGCTGCTGATTCAAGCAACTTCCTAGGAATTCTGTGAGGGAAACCTAGAGAATTTAAAGAAAAAAAAACCTGGTGAAAAGAACAAGATTTTGTTTGTATAACCACTGCCACATCAGGTCAGAACAAGTAAATTAATTCTGGATATTGTAAATGAAACTTCCCTGTTGTAAAATGTGATAAAAATCACCAGGAAGATTAAACTGACAATATATGAAACCAAACTATTTCGTACAATTTTTTGGAGCAGAGAGGATAAGTCCATTCACATTCAAAAAGTGAAGAATCACGCTTCTGTCATTTGAGACACTTCCTGCTCTATTCTGAACTAACATGCAGGTTTGGTACCATGCACCAAGAAATAAATACACTTCCTTCACTTACTAAGGAGCCACTTTTTCTGAATGCTTCCAAACTGCATTTTAGACATCATTCTGTGAATTTCTAGATACTCTTTGGTGCTGAGACACTCTCTTTCAAGACAAAGTAAAATTTTTAAAGGTTTCTGTTAAAGGCTGGGCCTGATTCTTGGAGAGAAACAGACTTGGACTTGGAGAGAAATGAGATTCTATGCAACTAAGAGTTAAGCAAAAGAGGTTTGCTTTGTCATGGAATGAGAAATTACATTCAAGATTGTGGAACTGATTGTTAGGCCCAGCTTTCCTGCCTCTATGTTGGTGATACTGGTATATTAGTCAGTTTTGAGGGAGAACAAGTCCTGTCTTTTGTACATAGTAAGATATATCAATGATATAAGCCTTAGTCTAAAGTCTCAATATCTTTTAAAGAAAAACTAGGCAATCTACATAGAAGATATGATTCTTAACTATGTCCCATATGCCTAAAGAAGGAGAGTTCTCTGACTCTCTTAATCTGATCAAAAGATAATCTTGATAAATATTTAAATAAATAAATGAAATTTATTAAGCACCAACTATGTGTGATAAACAATGGGGATACAATAGGTAGCAAAACATTGCCTCTGGCTCAAGGATCTTGATGGGAGAGACAACATGCAAACAAATACACACACACACACACACACAGAGTAAGCTATATACTGGATAAATAGGAAAAGATTAATATAAGGAAGTCACTAGAATTAAGTGGGTTTGGGAACGATGTAAAAGATAAGATTTTACTTGAGACTTAAAGAAAGTCAGGGAAGTCAGTACTTAAAGTTGAGGATGGAGAGCATTCCAGGCATTGGAAGACAGTCTGGAGAGAAAATGCCTGGAGCAGTGCCCTGTTCGTGAAACACTGGGTCGAAGAGTACATGGCAGAGAATGAGGTATAAGAAAAATAGAAGGGAGAGGAAGAGGGGTAGGAGATAGGGTATGAAGAGCTTTGAATGCCAAATAGAGAATTGTGTATTTGATCCTGGAGATAACAGGGAGCCATTGGAGTTGACCTGCACATTAGGAAAATCGCTTTGGTGGCTGAATGGAGGATGAAATAGATTGGGAAGAGACTTGAAGCAGGCAGACTTTTGCTAAAATACAGGAGTGAGGTGATGAGGGGCCTGCATATTCAAGAGATGTTGCAAAGGCAAAACTGACAATTCTGGGCAATAGATTGGGTATGGGGACAAGGGAGTGGGTGGAAAGGTGGGATGAGAAATAGTAAGAAGTCAAAAAGGAAACTAAGGTTATAAACCTGAGGAACCATAAAGGTGTTGTCCTTTACAGTAATAAGGAAGGTAGGAGGTGAGAAAAGTTTAGAAGGAAAGATGAGTTCTACTTTGAACATGCTGAGTTTAAGATGTCTACTGAATATCTACTTTGAGATGTTGGAGAGGCAGGTGTACATACGAAACTTGTGAGGCAGGTGCTATTATCATCCCATTTTACAACTGAGGAAATTGGGGCAAACAGAGGTTAAGTGACATAGCTAGTATGCATCTGAGGCCAGACTTGAATTCAACTGTTCCTGACATGAGGCCCAGTGTAGTATCCACTCCAACATGAGCTACACATTTATCTTAGCTCTGGATTTTGGCTATAATATTCATAGGAATTTTCATGTGGAGGTTTGTTTCAGGAGGTTGTTAGTGGAATCTTTCAACTTCTACTTTGACTTCTTGTTCCAAGAGATCTGAGCAGTTTTCTTTTACGATTTCTTAAAATATGAGGTCTAGGATTTTTCTTTTTTTGCTCATTGCTTTCAGGTATTCTAATGATGCTTAAATTATCTTTCCTCAATCTGTTTGCTAGACGAGCTGTTTTTCCTATAAAGTACCTCATACATTTCTATTTTTCCATTCTTTTGACTTTGTTTTATTATTTCTTCATGTCTCATGGAATCATTAACTTCTATGTGGTCAATTCTAATTTTCATCAAGTTATTTTACTCAGTAAGGTTGTGTACTTCTTATTCTAAGCTGTTAATACTGTTTTCAGATTTTTCTTCCCTAGCTCTCATTTCTTTTCTCATTTTTTTCCTCTACCACTCTCATCTGGTTTTTAAAATCACTTTTAGCTCTTCAAAAAAAAAGCCTCTTGCTATAACAATTCTAGGAGTATTTCAAGATATATGTTTCTTTCAGGCTTTGCTTGTAGATGTTTTCGAATCTTTCTCTTCTAGCTTTGTGTCTTGAGCTTCCTGGTGGGATACTTTTTTGTTTGTTTCTTTGTTTGCTCATTTTTCCAGTCTAGTTCTTGACGTTGGACTTCATGATAGTTTTGGGTACTGCACACTTCTAGAGGGGGAATGTCTGACCTAAGCCTCTGTCCCCTTATGTTTTTTATTGCTCATTCATGGATGGAGGGGTGGGGGATGGGAGAGGATGGGCTGTGATGGGGTGTGTTTTTTTTTTAAATTTTATTAATTTATTTTGATTCATCAACAATCACTTCCATATGCTTTTGAGTTGAAAATTTTTTCCCCTTCCTTCCCCCCACCCTCCCCAAGATGGCGCACAATCTGACATAGGTTTTACATTTTCATTCCCATTAAATATATTTTCACGTTAGTGAAGTTGTAAGAAAAAATTAAAACCAATAGGAGGAACCATCAGAAAGAGGAAACAAAACTCAACAGAAGCTAAAAATAAGTGATACCAATTCGACTTCCATAGTTCTTTCTTTGGATGTGGACAGCATTTTCCATCCCGAGGCCTCTAGAGATGTCTTAGATCCTCGTAAATGGTGAGAAGGGTTCAGTTTAACAATCATAGTCATTGCATAATGTGGCTGTTATTGTGCAAAGTCCTCTTGGTTCTGCTCACTTCACTCAGCATCAGACCATATAAGTCTTTCCAGGTTTTTCTGAAGTCAGCCTGTTCATCATTTCTTATAGCACAATAGTATTCCATTACATTCATATACCACAACTTGCTCAGCCATTCCCCAATTGATGGGCATCCTCTCAATTTCCAATTCTTTGCCACCACAAAAAGAGCTGCTATGAATATTTTTGTACATGTGGGTCCTTTTCCCATTTGTTTGATCTCTTTGGGATATAGCCCTAGAAGTGCTATTGCTGGATCAAAGGGTATGCACATTTTTGTAGCCCTTTGGGCATACTTCCACATTGTTCTCCAAAATGGTTGGATCATTTCACAACTCCACCAACAATGTATTAGTGTTCCAATTTTCCCACATCTTCTCCAACATTTATCATTTTCCTGTTTTGTCATGTTGGCCAATCTGATAGGTGTGATGTGGTACCTCAGAGTTGTTTTGATTTGCATTTCTCTAATCAATAACGATTTATAGCATTTTTTCATATCACTATAGATGGCTTTAATTGCTTCATCTGAGAACTGTCTGTTCATATTCTTTGACCATTTATCAATTGGGGAATTGCTTGTGTTCTTATAAATTTGTCTTAATTCTCTATATATTTTAGAAATGAGGCCTTTATCAGAGAGACTGGTTGTAAAAATTCTTTCCCAATTTTCTACCTTCCTTCTAATCTTAGTTGCATTGGCTTTGTTTGTGCAAAAACTTTTCAATTTAATGTAATCAAAATTATCCATTTTGCTTTTCATAATGTTCTCTATCTCCTGTTTGGTCATGAATTCTTCTATTCTCCATAGATCTGATACATAAACTATTCCTTGTTCTCCCAGTTTACTTATGCTATCAGCCTTTATATCTAAGTCATGAACCCATTTTATTTTGGTATATGGTGTGAGATTTGGGTCTATGCCTAGTTTCTGCCATACTCTTTTCCAGTTTTCCCAGCAGTTTTTTTTTTTCAAAGAGTGGGTTCTTATCCCAGAAGCTGGGGTCTTTGGGTTTATCAAAAATAGATTACTATAGTCATTGACTACTGTGTCTTGCATATTTAACCTATTCCACTGATCCACCTCCCTATTTCTTAGCCAGTACCAAGCAGTTTTGATGATTGCTGCTTTATAATACAATTTAAGATCTGGAATTGCTAGGCCACCTTCCCCTGCATTTCTTTTCATTAGTTCCTTTGATATTCTTGATTTTTGTTCTTCCAAATGAATCATTATTATTTTTTCTAACTCTATAGAATAATTTTTGGTAGTTTGATTGGTATGGCACTGAATAAGTAAATTAGCTTAGGTAGGATTGTCATTTTTATTATATTAGCTCGGCCTACCCATGAGCAACTGATGTTTTTCCATTATTAAATCTGATTTTATTTGTGTGAAAAGTGTTTTGTAATTGTGTTCATAGAGTTCCTGGGTTTGTTTGGAGAGTAGACTCCTAAATATTTTATAATGTCTACAGTAAGTTTAAATGGGATTTCTCTTTCTATCTCTTGCTGTTGGGCTTTGTTGGTAATATATAGAAATGCTGATGATTTATGTGGGTTTATTTTATACCCTGCAACTTTGCTAAAGTTGTTTATTTTTTCAAGTAGTTTTTTACTTGATTCTCTAGGATTCTCTAAGTATATCATCATGTCATCTGCAAAGAGTGATAGCTTTGTTTCTTCTTTGCCTATTCTAATGCCTTCAATTTCTTTTTCTTCTCTTATTGCTAAAGCTAAGTTTCCAGTACAATATTGAATAACAGTGGTGATAATGGACATCCTTGTTTCACCCCGATCTTATTGGAAATGCTTCTAGCCTGTCCCCATTACATATAATGCTTGCTGAAGGTTTTAGATAATGCTATTTATTATTTTAAGGAAGACTCCATTTATACCTATGCTTTCTAGTGTTTTTAATAGGAATGGGTGTTATTTTATCAAAAGCTTTTTCTGCATCTATTGAGATGATCATGTGGTTTCTGTTGGTTTTGTGTTGATATGCTCAATGATGCTGATAGTTTTCCTAATATTGAACCAACCCTGCATTCCTGGTATAAATCCTACCTGGTCATAGTGTATTATTCTTGTGATAAGTTGCTGCAATCTACTTGCTAGTATTTTGTTTAAAATTTTTGCATCTATATTCATTAGAGAAATTGGTCTATAATTTTCTTTCTCTATTTTGACTCTTCCTGGTTTAGGTATCAACACCATATTTGTATCATAAAAAGAATTTGGTAAGACTCCTTCTTCACCTATTTTCCCAAATAGTCTATATAGTATTGGAATTAATTGTTCTTTAAATGTTTGATAGAATTGCATGTAAATCCATCTGGCCCTGGAGATTTTTTCCTAGGGAGTTCATCAATGGCTTGTTCAATTTCTTTTTCTGAGATGGGGTTATTTAAGTATTTTACTTCCCTTTCAGTTAATCTGGGCAATTTATATTTTTGTAAATATGTATCCATTTCACTAAGATTGTCAAATTTGTTGGCATATAGTTGGGCAAAATAATTCCTAACTACTGTTTTAATTTCCTCTTCCTTGGTGGTAGCTTCCCTTTTCATTCTTGATACTAGTAATTTGGTTTTCTTTCTTTTTTTTAATTAAATTAACCAAAGGCTTATCTATTTTATTGTCTTTTTCATAAAACCAGCTCTTAGTTTTATTTATTAGTTCAATAGTTTTCTATGTTTCCACTTTATTAAATTTTCCTTCGGTTTTCAATATTTCTAATATGCTGCTTAGTTGAAGATTTTTAAGTTGTTCTTTTTCTAGTTTTTTTAGTTGTATGTCCAATTCATTAATCTCCTTTTTCTATTTTATTTATGTAAGCATTTAGAGATATAAAACTTCCCCTAAGAACTGCTTTGCTGCATCCCATAGGTTTTGGTATGTTGTCTCATTATTGTCATTCTCTTGAATGAAATTATTGATTGTTTCTATGATTTTTGTTTGACCCAATCATTTTTTAGGATTAGATTATTTAGTTTCCAATTATTTTTTAGTCTATCTTTCCATGGCCCTTTATTACATATAATTTTTATTGTCATGATCTGAAAAGGATGCATTTAATATTTCTGCCTTTCTGCATTGGATTGTGAGGTTTTTATGCCCTAGTACATGGTCAATTTTTGTGTATGTGCCATGTACTGCGAGAAAAAAGTATATTCCTTTCTATCCCCATTCAGTTTTCTCCAGAGGTCTATCATACCTAACTTTTCTAATTTTCTATTCACCTCCTTAACTTCTTTCTTGTTTATTTTGTGGTTAGACTTATCTAGTGCTGAGAAGGGAGGTTCAGGTCCCCCACTAGTATAGTTTTGCTGTCTATTTCTTCCTGTAACTCCCTGAACTTCTCCTGTAAGAATTTGGATGCTATACCATTTGGTGCATATATTTTAGTAATGATATTACTTCATTGTCTATGGTGCCTTTTAGCAGGATGTAGTTTCCTTCCTTATCTCTTTTGATTAGATCTATTTTTGCTTTTGCTTTGTCTGAGATCAGGATTGCTACCCCTGCTTTTTTTACTTCAGCTGACGCATAATATATTCTGCTCCAGCCTTTTACCTTTACCCTGTATGTGTCACTCTTTTTCAAATGTGTTTCCTGTAAACAACATATTGTAGGATTATGGTTTTTAATCCATTCTGCAATCCGTTTCGTTTTATGGGAGAGTTCATCCCATTCACATTCACAGTTATGATTACTATCTGTGTCTTTTTCCTCCTTTTTTGCTTTTCCTCCTTTCCCCCCCCTTCACTAGTGTTTTGCTTTTGACCACCACCTCCTTCAGTCCCTTCCCCCTTTTATTATCCCTTTCCCTTTTCTTCCCCTTTAGTCTTACTGCTTCTTCCCTCCCTTCTTTCCCCCCTCCCTTTTCTTTCCCCTTTTCCCTCCTACTGCCTATAGGGCAAGTTAGATTTCTATACCTAACTGATTATATTATGCCCTTCTTGAGCCTAATCTGATGAGAGTAAGGTTCAAACAATGCTCCCCCCCTTCTTTCCCTCTGCTGTAATAGGATTTTGTGTCTTTTCCTGTAATGTAATTTACCCTTGTCTGCCTCCTCCTTTCTCAGTACTTTTCTAAGATCAGATTGATCCACTTATTTGGATCCATTTAACCCACTTGATTAGATTTTTTTTATCATTACATCAAAGTCAACTAATATCCACCCTCTTTATGTATACTCCTTTAACAAGGTGTAATAACAATACAGTTCTCAAGGGTTGCAAGTCTCATATTCCCTTGTAGGGGTTTAAACAGCCCCCCCCCTTATTAACAACATATTGTATCCTTCTGTCCCATTTACCTTTTTAAGTCCTTCTTGAGTCCTGTACTTGAAGATCAAATTTTTTGTTGAGCTCTGGTCTTTTTATCAGGAAAGTTTGGAAGTCTCCTATTTCGTTGAATATCCACCTCCTCCCTTGAAAAATGATGCTCATTTTTGCTGGGTAATTGATCCTTGGCTGCATTCCAAGCTCCTTTGCCTTATGGAATATCATGTTCCATGCCCTGGTCTTTTAATGTAGAAGCTGCAAGGTCCTGTGTAATCCTGACTGTGGTTCCATGATATTTAAATTCTTTCTTTCTGGCTGCTTGCAGCACCTTCTCTTTCATCTGGTAATTTTGGAATTTTGCTATTATATTCTTGGCGTTGTCAATTTGGGATCTCTTTCAGGTGGTGATGGTGGATTCTTTCTATGGTTATTTTCCCTTCTGGTTCTAGGACTTCTGGGCAGTTTTCCTTTATGATTTCCTGAAAGATACTGTCCAGGCTCTTTTTTTCATCATGATTTTCAGGTAGTCCAATAATTTTTAAATTGTCTCTCCTGAGTCGATTTTCCAGGTCGTTGTTTTACTGATGACGTATTTTACATTTTCATCTATTTTTTCATTTTTTTGTTTCTGTTTGACTGATTCTTGCTCTCTCATAGAGACATTAGTTTCCATTTGTCCAATTCTAGTTTTTAACAGATTGTTTTCTTCTGTTAGTTTTTGTACTTCCTTCTTCAACTGGCCAATTGTGTTTTTTAGGGACTTGTTTCCTTCAGTATACTCTTCTGTTAGTTTTTGTACTTCCTTCTTCAACTGGCCAATTGTGTTTTTTAGGGACTTGTTTTCTTCAGTGTACTCTTCTGTTAGTTTTTGTCCTTCCTTCTTCAATTGGCCAATTGTGTTTTTTAGGGACTTGTTTTCTTCAGTGTATTTTTTTTCCAATTGGCCAATTGTGTTTTTGAAGGACTCTTACCTCTCTCATTTGACTATTAAAATCCTTCTTGAGCTCTTCTAAGAAGGCTTTTTGGGCTTCAGACCAGTTCATATTCCCTTTTGTTGTTGCAGATGTGGGTTTGTTGACAATGTTGTCCTCTTCAGAATTTCTGTCTTGATCTTCACTCTTCTCATAATATGAATCTATGGTACGTTTCTTTTTACTCATGGTGTTTCTTTATTCCCTGGCCTTTAAAGAGATTGAGCTCTCCTGCTGGGGAACAGAGGGTACTGACCCAAGCTTCTTGTGTTGGGAGCCTAGGTCTTGGTCACTGGCTTTGTGTGCTGGGGCCTCTTATGCTGGGAATTGGAGGCTGTAGGTTTCTGGCAGCTTACCTGGTGTTGGGCTGGAATCAGCAAGGCTGGAACTTTCAGGCAATTCTAGGTTGCCTGCTTTTCCTTTCCTTGAGCTTTCTTCAGCTCCTTTTAGATGGGTGCTGCAGGTGTTTATCTGCCTGGGGCCCCTGCAGTGTTGTCTCCCTCTTTCTGCTAATGCAGTGGGAGATTCCTTTGCAGTAGAGTGCTGAGGAACCTGGTGGTTTTCTGAGCTGGTTTCCACTGGTCCCCCGCCCTCACTGAGGCACTCGGAGGTCCAGGTGTTGGTGTTTGCCCATTCCACCACCTGGGCTTCATGATTTTTTCACAATTGGGGCTCAGGGCTCCTACAGCTCACTTAGTGTTGGGTTGAAATCAGCAAGGCTGGGACTTTAGGAAGCCTTTAGGTTGTTTTCTTCACCTCCTTTCAGATGAATGCAGCAGGGTACTTATCCACCTGGGACCCCTTGTAGTTTTGCCTCCCTTATTTTTGCTGAGGCGCTGCACTGCTGCTCCCCATCTTTCTTCTAGTTCAGGTGTTCCAGGGTTTTTTTTCTGGGGTGACATTTTCTGGGAGAGTGAGAGTGACTACCTTTTCACTCCGCCATCTTGGCTCCTGGAAGCACTGTGAAAGCTTTCAAGATTCTCATAGTGCTATGATCCAGGGCAAGGTCAGCTCCCTGTCCAACTGGTCTTATCTGTGCATGTTTCTGGTTTGGGTCTGTCTACCTGTCCATGGTTGGGAGTTTCAGTAGACTGCAGCTGGTCAGCCACTCAATTCATTGGGAGAATACAAATTCAGTGTGACTAACCTTCAGGCTCCCCTTTGGTCTAGGACCCTTGGCCTTATTATTCCACTGCTGCCTTCAACAATGTAGCAGTTAGAACGGAGTCCCTGCTCTGTTCCTGGAGAATAGCTACACTCAACACTTGTGACCATTCCTCTGCACTCTGGACCTGTGGCCTGGAAATGATATGGGGCAACAGAGCTGCCAGATGGACACCCTTTACTTCAATCTGCACCAGTTCAGAGATCTTCTGTGATCATTTTGTGCCCTGTGCTTCCTACTCTGATGCCCAATTTCATTCCTATTTCAGTCTCTGGGTGCTAGAACGATCTCCCCACAGTACATTCCTGGACAGACATGGTCTTCAATGTCCACAGATCAATGTCTGCCTTCCTAAGCCACTGCGGGTTGAAAATTGATTCACTGTAACTTTTTCTTGGCTTTCCTAATCAGAATTCAGTCTGATGCATTTTCTAGATATTTGTGTATATTTGGTGGGAAACTTGGCTATTTCTTCTTATTCTGCGAACTCCAGTCAATATAGTCTCACCAATATAGTTATTAGGGCTGATGTTTTTCCACTCAATGTATACTTCCTGGTATATTTAAGCATATAATACTAAAATGTGTATCGTTGAGCCACTGTCAATTTGTATAAATCAACAGAGTACATCACTACGTTGTTTTCCTACCCAAGGCCACCGAGCCATAATCTTCCTTCTCTCCCTATCACCTCAACTCTAATTGAGAAAGAAAAAAAAATTCCCTGTTAAAAATATGTATAGTCAAGAGCAACAAATTTCTACTCTGGTCAACACCTTTCCCCACCTTCACCCCCAGAATACGTCCCACTCTGTACCATGAGACTTTTGTCTGTCTCTCAGGAGGTAGTTAGCAGGTTTGTAATTACGATGATCAGAGTCCCCAAATCATTCAAAGCTGTTTGTCTTTACTATATTGTTGTCCTTCTATAAACTGTTCTCCTGGTTCTGCACTCTTCAGTTCATACATGTCTTCCCTGGTTCCTCTGAAACCACCCTTTTTATCATTTCTTACAGTACAACAGAATTCTAATCACACTTATATATAATTTGTTCAGCCATTGCCCAGTTGATGGGCACCCTCTTGGTTTGTAATTCTTTTCTACCACAAAAAGAAGTATAAATATTTGTATATCCTTAGCGTCTCAGTCTTGCTTGTCCTTTGCTTCCTACAATCCTGCCGAGTGAAATGTACCTCTGTCCTCAACTCTATTGGTGTGTACACACCTCTCTAATTTGACCAATTGAGAAGAAAGTGAGTTTCCAGTGTTAGCCAGTCTTCCTAACCCTTCCATGTTTGTGAACTTAAATTTTCTGAGATAATTTACCCTAGTCTTTCTTTCCCTTTTCACTCTAGTATACTCCTCTTCTTTCCATTCTATTCGTAAATAACATCAAGACATAACAGAACCACTCCCAGGCCTTCTGTCCAATTAGACTCCTTCTGTGATCAATGATGATGACAAGCCTCAGAAGGGACATCATTTTCCCATACGAGAATGTAAGTAATTTATCACTGTTCAGTCCCCCATGTTTGTTCATGCTTACCCTTTTTTTTTTAAACTCATGTTTGAACTTCAAAGTTTTTGCATAGCTCTGGTCTTTTCATGAAGAATGCTTAGATGTCAGCTGTTTCATAAAAGGTTCATTCATTTTTCCCCCCTGTAGGATTATACTCAGTTTTGCTAAGTAAGTTAATTCTTGATTATAATCCTGTATTATTTAATTCTTGGAATATTTTGTTCCAAGTTCTTAGAGTAGTGGCTGCTAAATTGGGCATTATCCTGACTGTAGCTCCTTGGGACTTGAATTTTTTCTTTCTGGCTGCTTACATTTATTTTTTTTTCTTTCACCAGAAAACTATGGATTTTGATTAAATATTTCTGGAAGCTTTCATTTTGGAGTTTCTTTTAGGAGGTGATCAGAGAATTATTTTCTTTATTTTAATTTTTGGGAGGCAACTGAGGTTAAGTGATTTGCCCAGGATCACACAGCTAGCAAGATTTGGAGGCTGGATTTGATTTCAGGTCCTTCTGACACCAGGGCTGTTGCTCCATCTATTGCAATACCTAGCTTAGCTGCCCTAACCAGTAAATTCTTTCTATTTTACTCCACTCTCCAGTTCTAAGAGATCTGACATTCTCTAATCATTTATTGAAATATGATGTCTAAGATCTTTTTTTTTTGGGGGGGGGTTTGTGTAATGGCTTTCAGGTAGTCCAATGATTCTTAAATTTTCTCATCTCAATTTTGTTTTACAAGTCAGCTGTTTTTATAATATGAAAATATAAAATACCTTATAATTTCCTCAGTCTTTTGACTTAGTTTTAATATTTCTTGTTGTTCCATGGAGCCAATGGTTTCTACTCAGTCCATATTCATTTTAAGGGAGTTTGTAATCTGGACAAGGTTTTACACCTTTTTGCTAAGCTGTTAATTCTTTTTCAAAACCTTTACTCCATAGCACTTGGCTAAGTAACAATTTTAAACTATTTTTTGAACTCTTGCTTCATCTCTTCCAAGAATTCCAGGTGAATTTGTGCCTAAGTTGTGTTGTTCTTTGAGGCTTTGCTTGTAGATGTTTTGGAATCCTTCTCTTTTTGGGTTTTGGTCTTGAGTGTCTCTGTCACCATTATATCTTCTCAGGGAGTAATAATTTCTATGTAGGGTGAGATTCTTTTTCTCTTCTCTCAATTTTCCATCCTATCTCCTGATTTTGGACTTTATGTTATGGCCAGGTTCTGCTTACTTCCAGAGGTTCTAGAGCTCTTGGCTGTTTTTTCTGCTGCTGTCCTGGAGTACTCAGTATTTTCATATTACAAAACATGAATTACAGCTCTGGTTCGAAACTCCAAGTTGACAGCGCTCTTAAAGTGGTCAAATCCAGGTCTAAATCTAATTTCTATCCCCTAGTTCTGACCTCTATAAGCTCTATACCTGGGATTGGGTGAAACCAACAGGCTTGCAGATGTGTTTATTTTGGAGTTTCAGTAGACTGCTGATGGAGTCAAAAGCAGAAAAGCTCTGATGGTTCAGAATGATAGAACTGTAGGCTCCCCTTGGCTTGGGATTTGTGTCCTGGCTATCCCTCTACAAGTTACAGGTTGGGCTGGAGGCTGGAACTGAGACCCTGTTCTGTTCCTGGCCTCAGGGCCACTCAAATGTCGCTTGCTTCTCTCAAGTTCTCCTTCCACTGAATCGCAATGCCTCTCTGTTTCACAGACATTATTATTAACAAAATTTAATTCAGCATGGCAAGGTTATACATGTTGTCCCTTTCCCTAAAGGCAGGAGAATAGGCTACTCCCCCACCCTGTGAGGTCAGGAATACTTTAGTCACCTACTGAGATGTAGTTTTCTCTGTCCCCTGAGGCACCACGACTTCACCATTTCTTATCTCAATCAGAATTCTGTTCATCTGTGTCTAGATTATGTGACAGGTTAAGCTAGACACTTGCAATCTTCTCTCAGCTTTGAAAAAATTGAGTGGATAATTAAAAGTATTTCCATTTCAGTTATTTTGGATGTTACTTTCAAAACATATGCACAAATCAATTCTAAACCTAACATAAATATTACTTTTTCTAGTTGCTTTTCCATAATTGGTAATCTTTCTCTCTTCCTATACATTGGCATTTATGCCATTTGACAAGGCAAATTTATGCAGTTTTAAATAAGAGTGATATCTGATTCCAAATTTTATATTCCCTCGAAACAAAATTCTAAAGGCTATCACCCTGAAAAGAAAAGCTTTTTGGTTCTCAAAGAAAAACCTGATGTCTTAACAATAAAGTGATTAATGTTTTATGGTTTGTCATTTTAAATTTTAAAACAATTTAGAGGTTTTCATTTGCTTCATATATGCACATTTGAAATATTTAGAGTATTAACTTCTTAACCTAAATATAATCTGTGTGTTTTGAGATATTACTGATAGTAGGGCTCCTGAATTAACTGACAACTGTGATTACACACAAGAAATTCACTGCAGTTGTATTTTATAGACAAATGATTTGTAATACAATTTCCCCCCCAAAAATTGGCTTTACATTTTTTCAAAGACAGCTTCTAATTTATTCCCTTCTTTTTTCTATCTGCCCCAATATTTTTGCTGAAACTGCAATCCCAAGGAGAAATGGTACTATAAGAGCACTATCCAGATTTATGACTTACAAAAATTTCTCTTTAACTTTTAGGTTTGGTGTCTTTTTGCTTTAGCTTCCAAGTGAAAAAATAATTCCAAAAAAGTTATTTTCCATTTCTTTAAAGAGTTCTAACTAAACAAACAAACAAACAAGCAAACAAACAAAAACAACTCTGGAAAACTAGAAAGTAATCTGGCAGAAACTAAGTCTAAAACCAGTATCACACACAATACACCACGCTCAGCTTCAAATGGGTATATGATTTAGAAATAAAGGATGACATCATTAGCAGATTAGGAGCACAGAAGAATTTAGCTGTCAGATATATGGATAAGTGAATAGTTCATGACAAAATAAGAGATAGATTCACACAAGGGGCAAAACGGAGAATTTTGATTGCATAAAATTAAGAAGGTCTTGCAAAAACAAAATTAACACAGCCAAAATTAGAAAAGAAGTAGAAATTTGGGACAACACTTTGCAGCAAGTTTTTCTGATAAAGGCAAGAACTGAGTCAAATTTATATGAATGAGAGCTATTCCCTAACTGATAAATGGTCAAAGAATATAAATAGCCAGTTTTCATAGAAGATATAGAATAGAAGCTATGAATAGCCACAGAAAAAAAGAATGCTCCAAATAACTACTAACTAGAGAAATGCAAATTAAAACAACTCTAAGGTACCACCTCATACCCATCAGACTGTCAAGACTGGCAGAAATGGGAAATGACAAATGCTGGAGGGGCTTTGGGAAGACAAGTATTTTCATTTACTGTCTTGGTGAGGCTGTGTGGTTCTGGTATTCTGGAAAGTAATTTGGAACTCTGCCTCCAAAGCTAACCTTTACTCCAGAAATACTGTCACTAGGCCTATACCTCAAAGAGATCAAAGAAAGAAAACAGTACCTAAATATACATAATATTTGTAGTAGCTCTTTTTCATGTTGGCAAAGAATTGGAAACTAAGGGGATGCACATCAATCAGAGAATGGCTGAATATGGTATGTGAATGCAATGGAATACCATTGTGTGGTAAGAAATGATGAAAGAGATGGTTTCCAAAAAACCTGAGAAGACTTGTAAAAATTGATGCAGTCATTCCCCAACTGATAAATGGTCAATGGATATGAATAGGCAGTTTTCAGATGAAGAAATTAATTCCATCTATAGTCACATGAAAAAATGCTCTAAATCACAATTGACAGACTCAGAGAAATGCAAATTAAAACAACTCTGAGGTACCACATCACACCTATCAGATTGGCTAACATTACAAAACAGGAAAATGATGAATATTGGAGAAGATGTGGGAAAATTAGAACACTGTGGAGTTGTGAACTGATCTAACTATTCTGAAGAGCAATTTGGAACTATACCCAAAGGGCTACAAAACTGTGCATACCCTTTGATCCAGCAATACTACTACTAGGTCTGTATCCCAAAGAGATCACACCCACATGTACAAAAATATTTATAGCAGCTCTTTCTGAGGTAGCAAAGAATTGGAAATTGAGGGGATGCCCATCAACTGGGCATCAAATTGTTGTTTTTTCTTTCTTATGGTTTTTCCCTTTTGTTCTGATTCTTCTTTCACGACATGATTAATGTAGAAATATATTTAATATGATTGTACACATATAGCCTATATCAGATTGCATGCTATCTTGGGGAGAGAGGAGGGTAGGGAGGGGTGAAATTTTAGAACTCACAATCTTATAAAAGTAAATGTGGAAAGCTAAAAATAATTAAAAATCTTTAAAAAGTGATACAAAATCAAGTCAACAAAACAAAGAAATTTTATATATGATAAAAACAATGTTATAAAGATAAACAACTTCGAAAGACATAGGAACTCTGATTAAAATAGTAATCAACCACAGTTCCAAAGGACTAATAATGAAACATGTTATCCAACTCCAGATAGTTTTTTTTCTTTTCTTTCTTTCTTTTTTTGGGCATGGTTAATGCAGGAAGTTCTTTTACTTGACTATATATTATTTGCAATGGGTTTTGGTTTTATGCCTTCACAATGCATAAAGCAGCAGAAGGTGAGAAGAGAATTCAGAACTGAAAATAAAATATAATTGGGGCGGGGGGGAGAAGTAATGTGATTTCAAAAAAAAAAAACAACTTAAGGTAGACTTACTTTAAACCTCTATCTTGCTAACAAGTAACCTGAAATTCAAACACTTATTTTCCCAACTTGGCAGGAAGCATGATTTGAACAATCAATAGGAGTAAATCATTCAAAACTCTAAGGACAGAAAAGACAAAGAAATTACCTAACAGGACTTTACCCAGTTAATTATTTATGTTTAAATCCTATGCTCTCACAGTTAGCATGCTCTTCATAAGTTAATCATATAAAATTGATTTTATTTTATATATTATTTAATTGACAATATACTTCAAGTTGTATAAAAATGAATTCTTATAGAAAACTCATAAGGGACAGGTGAACGTCCCACCCATTCTTTTCTATCCCAATGACTCTATTTAATTCACAGAATCCTAAGTGTAAAGGAAGGTTCCTTAAAAATAATTTGTTTTATGGATTTGGACAGTGAGTGGCAGAGAGGGTAACTGGAATTTACATGTCATTTCTTCAGTTTGTCGATGAAATTGTGATTTTATTAATGCAGGTATTCTTTCCACTGGGGCAGAATTCAACATACCCAAACATTTCCTTCCTATGTGATTCTTGTTTATGATCTTCCATAGAGAAATTACTCACTGTGCTGGAGGCCTTGCTCTAGATCTATATGTATTCTATGGCTACTATCATCTTAACACAAGGCCAGTAACCATCATTTTCTGATCATATTTTGTGTCATATCCTTTATACTTCTTATGTATGTCAACCTCAGAAGTATACTGCAGCCTATTGACACTACCCATAAGACTTTCTATTTTCCTTTGGTTAAATGTAACTTTGATTCCTCGGAAGCTATAGTGCTCCATAGTTCACAACTACGCACCACTTCTCAGAGAACATTTGCTTTAAAAGGATGGCTTTGTGCCAGGGAACAGCTTGGCATCATTAAAAGCACTGCACAATTTCTCAAATGCAATTCAGTTGCTCTCTTTTTCCTATTCAATTTTCGGTGTTCATCTGCAGTGCCTCTCCTAGATATGTAATCAGTCTTCTTTAGTGCTTGATTAGTGGACTGGCTATCCAACTATATAGCATGGTTTGGACAAGAGGCATTTTTCTGTATGAATTATTAGGTTGATTTTTTTTTCTTTGAGTCTTCATGGATGTCACTGAAAGACCCTATATTATTTGGAAGCTTGATACAATCAACATAACATCTTCAGACAGGAGCATTTAAAGGACTTTGCGATCTATAGGACATTGCTTTTGGGTCTTGTTCAACATATCTTAAGTCACAGAAGATCTCCCTTTGGTAAGTAGACATTTCTCTGTTTTAAAAGTTTTATATAACAATCGTACAGTTTTGAATAGGTTATCTCTCTATATTTGTCAAGAAATATTAAATTATCTTAAATTAGCACAATGTCAATATACCTGTGGATATGTATATTTCCTCCAACAGTTCAGGTCATAATCTCTACCTGCTTGCACATATTGTGTGGCTATTTGTCCATATCTTTCCATAACCTCATCACAGAAACTCCATCCAATTTGCTTAGGGCTTTCCTCACCTTTTCTGGATATCATACAGATAACTAAGGAGTATATGACAGATTAGCCCTCATTCTGGTCATGTGACTGGCCTATTTTTGAAATGAGTTAAATATATCTTATAGCCACAGTACAAACATAGGAAGAATACGCAAATTTACAAAAAAAAAGGATTTGTTTCATAATGAAATTTGAAATTTGGAGTCACTGAAAGAACTCTGCAGTTTTCCAGTGGCAATCTATTCTTTTTCACCCATCAAATTCTGGGCCCAGAAGAACTGAAATACCTCTAAGTTTTCTAACCAATGCTAATGGTTTTCTAATTGGCATTTTTCATCTACTTGATTTTTCTGGTGTGGAAAGGTAGGCCAAATGCCATAACTTGATTGTGAAGGTCATTTGGCAGCATCTGAAATGTTTCCGGTCTTGGAGCATTCAGCACAATGTAGGACTTCAATGCATGAGTGGTTGAGAAACTTCGTTAAGTGAACCTTAAAAGTTGAGTCAGGTATAATGAGACACATCAACAAATGAACAGAGGATATTTGAAGTTTTTATGTTATCTACATATTTTTGGCAGCCAGGTAAAGATGTAAAGATGAGAAAGCAGGCCTATAGAATGGGATTTAGTGAAGTTCTAGATGCATTTTGGAGGTATTAATATAACGTGTGAGTTTTTTTCATTCACTTGGTACATTCTCCTCCCTAAAATATACTGTAAAATGACCCCTCAATGCTTTCAGGATTGTGTTGCCTCATAAAATATATTTCCTTAGTGTATACCTGGTTTGATCAAACTATTCTCCCCTTCCTTTTCAGTATTTTTTAAGTGTCAGCATACTTGGTACTTTAAGTATCAGGGTCTAAATGTGGTCAATTATTAACGAAGAATATAGATTATTATAAAAATGTTGGCAAATATTGTTCTACTTTTTGGATTTATTTGTTGTTTTGCCCGTTTCATCTATTAAACATTTCTGGAGTGATATGGATCAGTTAGGGCTCATTCTGCTTTTTGTTGTTTTGTTTTCTTTCCATTTCTTTTATTTCACTCCACCTGGTCCACCATACTCCTCCCTCTCAATACAAATGGGTTTGCATTTTAAATTCCCATACAGAAGAATGTAATTTCCTTGAGGACAGGAAACATTTCATTTTTGCATTTGTATTCCCAGTGCTAACACTCAGTAGGTGTTCAATGAAAATTTGTTAGTTATTAGTATCATCCTTGACTTGTATTTCTGCTTGGCAAGGAGATCAAGTACTTGGTGGCTAAAAGATTTCTGGGCTATTTTTACCTCCTTGTTGTGGCTGCAATTTTACATCAGTTAAAGTTTTGAAGGAAATAGTGATAATCAAGGTCTATATCTATTTCTTTTATTTCTCCATTTTAAGCACTGATGGTCATTTGAACAAGCCAGAAAAAGAAGCTGTTGTGATAGTTCACAATGTCTTCTCTTCTTTGGTATTTCTTTAAATTTGACTTTGATTTTTATTTTATCTTTAATTGGTAGATAGCTTGATTACACAAAGATGGCTGTTTCTGATATGACTCCCACATCTGTTCCCAATTGTTTCCTACCTTTTACAATACTTAATTAAAAATTTTTCTTTTGGTGATGCTGGTCAATACTTGCTATAACCAAGATGTTTTGATTTTTTTCCTAGAAGAAAGGATTCATGATAAATAGGTATGAGGTTTCTGGGTAGACTAGAGATTTTTGGTCTTTTTCATTTCTCAAGTCTGAGGCCAATGTTATACAACTATTGAAAGTAGTTCAGCTGAGAAATGTATATAATCTACTTCAGTTCTAGAAATTTTATGATATATAATCTTTAATATTGAGGTCATATATCCATCTATAATAGGTGTTGGTGCCTAACTTCTTCCAGAATGCTTTTTAATTTTCCCAGCAGTTTTTGTGAAAGAGGAATTCTTTCTTCATCCCTACCTCTTTCCATTATTTCCCTGGATATTCTTGATCATATGATTCTCCAAATGAATTTTATTGAACTCTGTAAAGTATCCCTTTAATTGTTTCTTTGGTGTATCATTAATACTTTAAATAAACTTTGGTAGGATTATTATTTTTAACATATTTTCATGGCCTGACCATGCTTTGTATTCAAAGAAAAAAAGGCAAATGCTTATGTTATGCAATTATTTCAAATTTTAAATAAACATTAAACAAAATGTCCAACTACTGATAATGTTGGGAACAATTTTTAAAACAAACTACAGACTTTTTCCAAATAGTAAGCACTGTCCAGAAGTGGAAAGATATTGGTTGAGAGGTAGATTTTCATCATTGGTAGTCTTTTTTCTTTAACTTCTGAACTTAAACACCAAATAAAACAGGCATTTCCCTAGATATAGGGTAAAATTATGAATCTATCTGATTGCTTGCTTTTCTCACATAATGAATATGTAATATAATGTAAAATAGTATCATATGTAAGACAAGATATAACATAACATACTGTGCTATGCTATGATATAATAATTTCAACATGAAAACTTCAAAACTAGAGGTCCTTAAACTCAGGCTAAAGGACCATGCATTGGGAATCCTATGGCACAGATTCACGCTTAGGTTAAATGAGATGATCAATGACATCCTTTCCAAATGTGGATTACATGATTCAAAGTTTAGGAATTTTCAGGTTAATTATACATTAGATAGCATCATCTATGACAAGAAAATGCAACCCATCTGCTACATGCTATATTTGTCCAGAGAATGGCATCTCAGAGCTAAGGATCTAAAGTTAAAGGTTCTCATGATTTGGAAGAAATTTCTTAGGTATGGAATTAGAGATAGATGTAAGAAGACATCACTGGTCCTCTGGAACTGTGGCTGGCCATTCCACTGCTTAGATCTAAAGTTTTTCAATATTGCTTGTTTTTAAAATGCTGTTACTATATAAAACTATTCTTCTGATTCTGTTCACTTTCTTTTGCATCACTTCATATAGGTCTTTCCAGATTTCTAAGAACAATCCCTTTCACCACTTAGAACAGCATAGGAGTACTCTATTCATATACCATAATTTGTTCAGTCAATTGATGGGTACTCCCTTGGTTTCCAGTTCTTTGCCACAACAAAAAGAGATATTAAAATATATATGTGTGGGTCAAAGGACATATACAACTTAGTAACTTTTGGGGCAGAGGTCCAAGTTGCTTTCCAGAATGGCAGAATCAAATCAGAGAAAGGAGTTTACTAGTTCTCTAAAATCTGCTTGGTTTTGAAGATCATGTTTATGCTGAGTCAAGAGACTCTACTGAAACTAGATATTAAACCCTGGTACTTACCCTGCTACTAATCACTGGAGGACTTTGAAGGCTGGGGCTCCTTGACACTTTTCAGGAATTGGGCTTGCCCACATAATCCCTCTGGTTGCCATCTATGGAAACAGGAATTACACTGCCCTTTGTCACTGCATGCAATTTATCAATACAGTTGAGAAACCAGTGCCTGCCCAGGTAGCTGGGCTACCACTTAGAGGAGTAAGAAACATAGAGAAGTAAGAAAACAGACACTATAACCACAAACACTGTTGCTTTGTCCTCAGCACTAACTCTAGCTTCTCACTGGGATCTTGTTGACAAAGAATAAAGTAGTCACACATTGCTATGGGCTAATGGCTCCTTCATCATGTGATCATACCTGCCACTATTCTTTTCAACATTTCTGGCCTCAGCACCAGCCCATCACAAGGACTGTGATGAAAAGTGGTAGAAGGGCAAAATATTTGCCTATTTCATAAACTTTCCATGATTATGGACTTTCTTCATCATATGACCTTCCTGATTGACATTATAGACACCTTATTCCACCCTTGGATCAACTATGTAACTCTAATCAACATTATCTACTGTGCAATGGTTAAAAAGATTCTTTCCTCTTGTTATTCTAATCCCCAATTCAAATCATCATTGATTAAGGTAAAAATCTTGTCCTGCTACCGCTCTCTGCAATTTCATCCTTATCTAACTTAAACTTATGTTTCCCAAATTCCTAATGCTTCCTCAGTCTTGCCAATTCATTATCCCCATTTTAATTTATCATTGTCCTAGAGATAGATGTTATCTAGATAGATAGACAGACAGATACACATACATCCTCATTACCTAGTAAAGTCTGACAAACAATAGGAACTAATTAAATGTTTATTGATTTAACATAAAATTCTAAACCAGTTTTTCCTCTAAATGAATTCTGATATTACTGTTTTGTCCTATCAAGCATGCCCCCAGTAAAAAACAATGAATGAATCAACCAAAAAGCATTTAAGTGCTTATTATGTGCAAATTACTTTGCTAAGTGCTAAGGAAACAAAAAGAAAAGAAAAAACAGTCTCTACTCAAAAGAAGGTCATGTTCTAATCGGGGAGACAAAATAAACAGGATGTTTCAGATGCAAGTCAGATAGAAAGACCTCAGTGGTTCTTAGGGTACAAGCAATAAAGCAGACTCTGGGGCTAGCACAGAAGTATGACCTGTAGTCTAAGGAGCACTAGCATTCTCTAGGCTTTTGGAATTACCTGCCCATCAGTGGCAGTTGGTCAGTAGTTGAGACTGATGGTGGTGAGGAAGATGGACTCCTCCATAAAAATTGCTTCCTTTGAAGATGATTGCAGGAGGTCAGACTAGAAGCAAGGTTAGTAGGTCTGACAGGGAAGAACACATATCTCCAGGGCTCTTCTTAGGTGAATGGTGCAGAGCTGTCTCCATGGGTTTTATAGGGAGATCGTGGCCAACGTGATGGCAATGATCAACTGGCATGTGGCCTTCTCTCTCACTGAAGATGCCTTGCTACTTCAACTTGGCTAGTCAGCCTATGCCTGTGAATGGTAGTTGGTGAGAATAGTTGGTCCCTTCTCCACAGGAATTGCTTCCCTGGATGATAGATACAGAACCTTGGCTGGAAGCAGAACTGTAGTTTGGGGGCACTGCTGCTCCTGGGGCTCCCAAGTTCATGTTCCAATTTCCACATTGCGGGCTGGGCAATAATGCCAAGGATGGTGGACTCCTCATCCACAGAGATTGCTCCCCTCAATGATGGCTGTAGGGCCCCAGGTGGAAGTAGGGATGATGGGTGGAGGTCACTGATATTCTAAGGGCTCTTAGGTTCAAAGACCCAGGCTATCTATACTGGAGACTAAAGGGAAGTGATAGTCAAAGTAATGTAAGTAGCTTGACTCATCTGACGCATGCAGCTCCAGTCATTCCCTCCTTCAGGTTGCCTTCTGCTTCAGTTAGGATGGATTGCCTCCATTATCATTAGTGTAGCACCAAGTCTATAAATTAATTTTAGGTAGCATTATCATTTTTTTTTTTATTATACTGGCATGGTCCAATCTTGAGCAGTGAGAATCTCTACAGTTATTAAGTCTGTCTTTATTTCTATTAAAAGTATTTAGTGGCTGTATTCATCCAAATCTTACATGTGTCTTGGTAAGTTAATTTCATGATAGTTTATATATTTTGTAGTTATTTTGAATGGAATTTTTTTTAACCATTTCTTCCTGGGTTGTTAGTGCTACAGACAAAAACTAATAACAAATTTTTTATCCTGCTATTTTTGCTAAATGTATTGATTTTCTTGGTTTCTTCACCCATTTTCTGGAGTTTCGTAAGGACACCATCAAATTACTTGAAAATAGGTTATTTTATTTAATCTTTGTCTTTGTTTACATCTTTAATCTTATTCTTTTGTCTTACTGCTATAATTACATATATGTGCATGTGTATATATGTATACATGCATGCACATACACACACACAAAATTTGAAAACTATGTAGAATAATGGGGAGAAGTGTTTAGGGAAAATTTCCATTGGTTTTAGGTATATAATTTTGATAACATTAAAAAAAAAAGGGCCCTTCCATATCAACGCCTTTGTATATTCCTTTCTTCCCTAGGATATGATCAGTTTATATAAAGCTACTGAGGGATGTTAAGAAGTATGTATTTAATTGAGAAATAGGTCAAATTAAGTTTATCCAACAAATCATTGTTTTATGTTTTTCTTAACATGCATATTGTTAAACTTATCCAGCTCTGAGAAGATAATATAACTATCTCTTATATTATCACCAATATCATTTTCCAGTGGATTCACTTTTTTTTTAAAAGAACTTCTAAGATATTTGGTATAGAAATATTTAATACTATTGTCTCCTGTGCCTTTAACTTAAAATAGCTTCCCTATTTGTTCTTCAGGAAGTTATTAATATTTATTGTTGCTTTATCTAAGATCACGTTATCCAACTCCTGTTTTTTAGAGCTCTGTGAAGCAATCAATTGATCCAGCTGCAAGGATGGAATTTCCAAAAAAAAACAACAAACTACAGTATGTAAAGAATAAGAACATACACACACACACACACACACACAGAGTCTCGTTCTGCTCATTTTAACCAAAAGCTCTTTCCTCTTCTACAGTCACCATGTTCCAAAATATTAATAGGCTTACCATTAAAACAGTCTGAAAGTAATAGGTCCAAAATTATGAAATATTGTTCTTATGACGACATATTAACAATTATGATGTTCAGGACATTTAATACTAAAAGCAAGTTTAAGATCTAAAAATACAACATCTTATCTGTTAACCTGGACTCTACATCCTATCCAAATAATACTAAAGCAAGGGAATAGATATCATGAGAATTGAAGAAAAAAAATAGCAAGATATAAGAAAACTAACACTGAGACTGATGTTTCCCAAAACTACTTTACACTATTTAAAAAAAACAGTACTAGGGACATTGTACCATCTGCTCAAATGAAAAGAGTAATAGGACTAGATGGATCATTTGTGAAACAGACAGCTGTTTCCAAAGGGATTTCTAATGCTATTTCCCAATGTTCCCAAAGGCCTACTGGCACAGTGGGCAGGATGCAGATGTGAATGTCCTAAGCTGAATTACCTCCACTAAATAATATTTCAGTACCTCCATCAAAACTCTGCTTCCCTGCTCTCCTGATGACAGTGAATTCCCATTAGACCTGATGTTGTCAGTGCACCAGCTATTTTTGATGCAATGTGTACTTAATATTATTGACTCTACAGTCATGCACATAGTCATACACACAAATCACATGGGAAGCCAAGCTAAGCAATCACATTCTGAATGCCCAGCAATCCAACAAGATGCAAGCAGGGGAAAAGACATTTTAGTTGCTTTGTAGGTTATAATCTGTGACAAACCACTGAAATCATTTGCAGAATGGTATATGACAATATCAGCATAGGAGCAACAATTGTTTTTTGCAAACTTAACCAATAAGAAGAATTTGCACATTTTTAACCTATTTCCCCATACTTCCACAATGACATTAATAACTCACAGGCACTAAGAGTTCCCAAGCAGTTTAAATTACATATGATCTCTACTCTACTCAGACTGTCTCCCCTAAAAGCCTATTTTGTAAAATAAGCTTGCTAGTTTTCCTTCACATACACTAATACTAGTACATTCAAAGTCTTTCATATAGAAAGAATTTCAGAATCATTTGACTGCAGAATAATATGCTTTTTTTAATACACACTGCTCTGTACAGTCCCAGAGGGCAGAACTACTGCAGAAGAAATGGGCAGAATTGGCAGAGAGGTCATTTTAGGCTTGAAGTAAGGAAAAACTTCCTAACTATTACAACTATCCCAAAGGGGTTTGGGCTGCCTGTGGAAGTGGTGAGTTCACTTTCACCTGATGAAAAGCTGATTGAGTGCACAGATCTGGTAGCCTAGCCAAGGCATTATTCTCTATCATTTATAGCGGAAATGGAGGGAGCATTTCAAACAAAATTACATGAAGGTGGTAAAAAGTTGGCAGAACGAGTGACAAAGCTAGGAGATGGATCAAGGTATGCAAAAAAGGAATATAAATGATGGAATACAAAATATTCAGTGAGGTTCAGCAGTTGCATGGGAGCTTGCAGATTATCTTCAAAGGGATTGAAATAAGAATGTATAATTGATTACAAGAAGTTGCACAACAAGCACTTTCATTATTTCCTTGTCTCATTGTTTCTTTGCCTGAAAATAACAAAGTTGTCTCATGGAAAAGTCCTTCAGGCTTCACTGTCCTGGATAGCAATAATTAAACAATCCATAGTCATTTGCAATAATGTCAGACTTCTAAAAGCACAACAAAGCAAGGCTAAGATAAGAGCCTTATTCTACCCACTTGTCGTCTTCAAGGAAAAATTAGGTAACTACTTGAGAGTTGATGGTAAATTACTAAGTAAAAAAAGCAACAGATGAAGCTATAAATGAAAAGGGATTTTAAGCATAATTTTTTAAAATTTTACAGTAAAAAAAGCATTGACTTCTGAGTAATGTTAAAGAAACATTCTATTCTAGCTTTGTTAAGAAAAGCCACAACTCCCTAAAAATCTATGGCCTGGTTAGGCAATATTTATTCAATGATTTTGTAAAATTCTTAATTTATTAGTATTAACTCAAGTGGTTCTACGACAGATGGAATAAGCATTAAGTACCTACCGTGCATCAGGCAGAATGTTAAATGCTTTACAAATACTATCTCACTTGATGAAGAAGAATGTACACACTACCAATAGTGGATAATGAACAAAAATATTCCTTTGCTAAAGAGTGAATATTCCCATTAAGTGGTTTGTAATTCACATTTCCAGAAATAGCATTGTGCTTTCACAATGCCTTTTGTTTTAAATATTTATTAAGTGTCTGCCAAAGATGTAAGACAACTATGGCTACAAAAATGAAAAAATAATGGAGTACCTGTCTCCAAAAAGCTTGAATGCTGTGCTATGAGGAAGGCAATGTAATGTGAAAAAGTAAAGACAGCACAAATTAAAATAAGAAGAAGGGATAAAAGTTTATATTTTATCCTATACTTAATGGGAGAGTCATTATAAATTTTTTTAGCAGGAGAGAGGCATGTTCAGACATGTACATCAGAGAAAATTAATTTGGCAGGAGCATGAAGGATTATTGAAGAAGAGAGAGAATGGAGGCAAGAAGATCAATAAGGAGGCACAGCAAACCTCAGAGACTAACATTCGTTGTTCAGTCATTGAGTTGTGTCCAACCCTGTGACCCCGTGGACCATGGCACACCAGGCCCTTCTATCCTCCACTTTCTCTCAAAGTCTGTCCAAATTCATATTTCTTGCTTCCATGACACTATCTATCCACCTCATCCTCTTGTCCCCTTCTCATTTTGCCTTCAACTTTCCCAGCATCAAAGTCTTTTCCAATCAGTCCTGTTATCTCATTATGTGGCCAAAGTATTCAGCTTCAGCATTTGTCCTTCCAATGAATAGTCAGAATTAATTTCTTTAAGTATTGATTGATTTGATCTCCTTGCTTTCTAAGAAATCTCAAAAGTCTTCTCCAGCACTAGAATTTTAAATAATCAATTTTATGGCATTCAACTTTCCTTGTAGTCCAACTCACGACCATACATTACTACTGGAAAAACCACAGCTTTTACTATACAGAGCTTTTTGGCAAAGTTTGTATGCTTCTTATGTATGCTCTGTTTGTTAGTATGCTGTCCAGATTTGCTATAGCTTTCCTTTCGAGGAGCAAGGGTCTTTTAATTTCATGGCTTCAGTTGCTGTCCACAGTGATCTTTCAACGCAAGAATACAAAATCTGACACTGCTTCCATTTCTTCTTCCTCTATCTGCCAGGAAGTGATGGGACTAGTTGCCATGATCTTAGGTTTTGGTTTTTTTTCTTAATGTTATGCCTACGCTAGGTATATATCACAATGGAAGTCAAAATTAGAAATGTAGGTCCTATATATAATGAGATATTATAACAGCACTTTCTAGGGTAGCAAAGAACTAAAAACAAGGCAGGTATCCATTAATTGTTGAATTGCTTTAAAAAAAACCCTATGTAAATATAATAGAATATTATTATGTAGTGAGAAATGAAAAATGGAAAGCATTCATGGAAACATGAGAATAATATAATGAATTGATGCACAGCAAAATAAGCAAAAACAAGAGAATATACACAATGAATGTAATAATGTAAATTAAAAGACAGAAACTCTTAAGGAACTGAAAAACCAATCAAAACCATAGAGAACATATGTTCTCAATAAATAATAACACATTACCCTTCTCAAGGGAGAGAGTTAATGGAAAGGAGGATCAATGACAGAAAGCACTATGTGCATAGGTGTGGAATGTTTTTGCTTATTTTTTTATCCTCCAAATTGAAAGCTCAATCTAGTGTGCATGTTGATTACTGATTGATTGAGGCTGAAAGACTGTGACATAAAAGGGCACCAATAACAGATTTTTAAAAACAAAAAATAAAATTACTTTCCAAAAGTAATTGCTGTCTCCTAGTCAAGACATAAAGAAAAATCACTTCTTGGTGAATCAGAGATGATTTGAATAGATATGTAAGACTAAAAACTGTTCAGTCCAGCTAGATAAAATGATAGCAAGCTTCTCATCATTTTGTACTTCTGTTCCAGGACATTCTCGCATTTGCCATCCATCAGTCACTAGGTAAGGTAAACATAAGGGGAAAATTTTCCATTATGACAAAAACACATTAATACTTTGTCATTAACATTTAAGCACCTTCAAATCCTTCTACTTAATTGATGGGAAGGAAACAAGCCTCTTACCCTCTATCCTATCCAAAATAATAGCTATCATTTTCATTAATAGACAATAGAAATGCATATAGCATGCTGCAATAGATACATCAATCTATTTTACAAGTACCCTAGTAAATTAAGTGCCACTGAATTGTAATTTTCTGTTGTACACAATATACACATAATAAATTCAACATTGTGTTATATTGCTCAGAGAAGTAGGAAATGGCTAGAGGAAAAAATACATTTTGAATTGTGATATTATATTGAAATATAGTGAGGAAGGCAGACGAAGAGAGTAGTTTAATCACTCAGTTCAGGGTTATTGAAACCATAGATTTCAGAAGAGTGAGATTGACTGAGCCCAATATTAAGTTTTCAGGGGCCTACATCTTCTACCAACAACTTCATCACTAAACAATGGATTTATTGATACATTCATTGTCATTTTTGCACAACTAAACAGCATCCCCTTCAAGTGAAAATGTAATTATGCTCAAGGAAGACACACCATTCTTTGATCACTACTTTCCCATCTACACCTTACTTGATGAGTGAGTATATCATAAAAGATGATAACTCATACACAAAACATGAAAGCATATTTATTAGTCAAGTCACTAGAAGACTTAGGAAGAGCTCCTTCAACCTGTCATAAATCAGCAATGTTGCTTTTTACATTTCACTACCCATAAAAATGACCACTGCTTCTCCTCCTTCTGTTCATTTTGAGGGAATGAAAGATTCTGAGATCATTTAAAAGCAATAAGCATACTCATTGCCTAAAACATAGCATCTACTTGTTGCTCAGATTCTGGTTGCTTATAATACAGATACAAGTTTCTGATCATTCATCATTAAAATGTTTATCCCAATGTTACTATGCTCTAAAACCTCATCCTTAAAAATGCTCATCTCTCCAAAATCCTAATTCTGATCTCTACACTTTGGAATCAAGCCCCATTACTCCTCCCATTCTTAAGATGTATTTAGTGATTTTAAATGCTGCTCCACAGAGAAGTGCACATTTCATTTAATTATGATTACATAAAATGTGATATACTGCTCCTCTTAGGCTAATAACATTCAGTAAGGTGTACCTTCTTTCAATGAAAAAAGGTTTGTTGTCAAAAATATCCTCTTGTAGGACACTGTTTAATTGTTCTGGAGAGCAGTTATAGTATGCAATTTTGCCATATTGATTTTGGATACATTCCTACAGGAAAAATATTTTTCTCTTATAGCTCAGAATGTCAGACAGTACCAAATAAGGTAGAATCAACTAGTAGTGATGTCAGGTGAAAATTCTGCCACTTGGGGGAAATATGCAAAAAATTCAGTAGGAGCTGATTCTCCTAATTATTATCAGAATGTATACTGAGAAAACAGTGAAGATAGGGTGAAAAGAAATGAAAAAATGAGATAAAAGAAATAAATTCAATGAGATAGAGGTTTCACAGCTAAAATACTGAATACAGTGTTGGAATGAGGGATTATTATACTAAATGGTACATATAAAGTCCAATTTCATGTCCTATTTTGCTTCTCTACCCCAATGTAACTTCCAGTGATCAGGAGATTTGTACAAGGGAGAGTGCCGATCCCACAGAAATGTCATGGTAAGAATAGCAATAACAATGAGGTAGGCTTCAAGAGCAGCAGGTAAGGTTGGGGGAAACAATGAGTGAACAGACTTATGTTGTATGAGTATGCTTCAATGGCTACATATGTATATATAAGTGTTTATATGATTAGGGCAGTAGAAAGTGGTAGAAGGTCTAGAGGAGGAATGTAGAATAAATTGTGGGGCTAAGAGATTGGCTTATCCCTAAATAGTGGTGTGTAAAAGGAGATATCTCTCTGGGATACATAAGGCCAGAACCCCTCACCAGTCTCTTTTCTATGATCTATTAAATGTCTGTGACAAGGGGCTGGTAGATGGCACAGTGGATAGAGCACTGGCCCTGGAGTCAGAAGGACTTGAGTTCAAATCCAGCCTCAGACTAGACATCTGATACCTACTAGCTGTGTGACCCTGGACAAGTCACTTATAACACCAACTGCCTTAAAAAAAAAAGGGAAAAATGGCTGTGACAGTAGTTCAACAATAACTCTGCTAGTTATTCAGTACCCAAAGAGGTGGTATATCTGGGCCAGGTGACTTGAACTCAATAAATACAATTAGATTCCTTCTTACTATCTCTTCACTTACTTTAGACATCAACTTCCTGTTGATTATATATTTTTTCAAAATAATGGTCAACCAGTTAGTCAACAAGCACATATAAAGTGCCTTCTATGTGACAGGCATTATCCCCATTCTCCTTTGTAGAGAAAAAATTAATATAAGAATTGACCAGCTCTACCTTTGCTCTTTTGTCAATTACCATCGTCCTAAGGTAAGTTCCTATCCTTTCTTGTAAACAGCCTTTTTCTCCTTTTTAAAATGTCCCAAACCCATTTTGTTGTTCTTAGGAAAAGGAATACTCATGCACTGGGGGTAGATGTGTGAGCAGTCCAATAGTTCTCAAAAGTAATTTGGGATTATATCCCAAAAGTTGCCAAACTGTATATATCCTTCGAATGAAATATAAGACACCCAAGATACATGGAAAAGATCCATATTACAAACATATTTATAGCAGCACTTTTTTTTAATTGCAAAGAACTGGAAACAAAACTAATGTCCATCACTTGAGGATAATCTGAAGAAATTATGGCCCATGAATATAACTGAATACTGTTGAAATGTAAGAAATGACAAAAGGGATTCAGAGAATTCTAATATGAACTGATACAAAATGAGTTTTGCAGAACCAGAAAAAATTTTTAACTAGCTACACCATTTAAAGGAACAATTTGATCAATGCAATAACCAATCACTTCTCTGGAAGACTGGATGAATCATGCTTCCTGCTTCTCACTGGAGAATTAATGGATTCTCAGTACAGAATGATATATACACTCCAAGACCATCTATTTTTAAAAGGTTTTCTGAATATTAAAAAAATACTTATTTGTTAAAATGAAATGTGTACTTGGGAAAGGGAACACCATGGCCAGGAAGTGGGGAAGAGTGATTGATATGCCTCAAAAAACTGAAACAAAGAAAAGATCATGAATGAAATATTTTTTAAATGTCCAGTAGACAGCAGAATGAAGTTCAACCAGTGACAGACAAAAAAGGCAAACGTCAGTATTTCCATGTAAAATTTCATGTATACTGAAAAAAAAAATGAATATGGTATGATCATTGTTTCATTTACCCCAAAGAGCCTCTGAAACAGCTAACATATCCTCTTTTCTCCACTGATACATCTACAACCCTAATTAAGGACTTTATCACACCTCTCGCCTGGACTATTGCAATAACCCTCTAGTTGCTCTCCCTTTCTCAAACCTTTCCCCTCTCTAATGGTCCTCTCCTCAGCTGCCAAAAGGATTTTCCTAAAGAACAAGTATCATCAAAATACCTCTACCTCAACCAATAAACTCCAGTGGTTTCTGATGAACTACAGGATCAAATATAAAGTCCTCTGTCATGGAAAGCTCTTTGTAAATTGTCTACTTACTACTTTTCCAATACTCTTACATTTTAATTTTACTTCCCTTTATGCACTCTAAGATCCAGCTACATTAGCCTCATATTCAATAGTCTATCTCAAGTTTTCTTAGTTTTGCATGAACTGTCTCCCATACCTGGAATACCCTTACCTCTTAGGTTACTGGATTCCTTCAAGACACAGCTCAAATCCTACCTTCTACAAAAGGCCTTAGCTAATGCTAGCTGCTATTGTTTCCTTCTGCTCTCAGATAGCCTTCCATCATCTCTGTGTATATGTATAAAATCTTATTTGCCAAGTCATTCACATGTAAGGTCCTTGGGAAGGGACTGTTATTGTTCTTGTATTCCCAGAACTCAATGCCTGCCAAATACTAAGCACTTGACAAATGCTTCTTGACAGGAAGACTGACTCATATAGCCATGCTCTTTTTGTATACTTCTTTGTATATGGAAATGATCATGTTTGTTGATGATTATCAAACTCATATTAATCAAAAAATTAAAAGAAGAATTACCCAAGTTCTTTCTTTCTTATTTACTTCCTCAAGAAAGCTATTACATATGTGTCCTGGACAAAAAAATTAAAAACATCACAGAGAAAGAAGGCTATTTATTAAAAAGTAGCACAGTGGTTAAATTAAAAAACAAAACAAAACAACTAAATTCCAAAGCAAGAAACAGGCAACTCTATCACTGACTCATGGAATCTTAAGGAAGGTATGTGATCTTTGTGACCATTATTACAGAAAATGTTGGCAAAAATGTTCTGAAATTCTAAGAAAGGTGCTAAAAAGCAACAACAAAATAATTATTAACAATAAAATTTTAAAATGTTATTCTAAATGAAGCACACAGTTAAATATATATATGTATATTCCACTTTAGCCTTCAGGTTTACATATAACTAAGTTCCAAAACAACTCCCTTTGGTACTTACTAGTGATTCAGCACTCTTATAATGATCCAAAACTACAAGGCTAAAAACAGTCTTGGTGCTATTAAAAAATATAACTACACATCTAACTGGTCTCTGAATAAACAGGTTTCCTTAATTTCTAGGAGTAAATCTCACTCTTAGCAAACATAAGTAGCAATCTCGAATCTAAAATATGTAATTAGGATATAATATTTTCACTTTGTGGCTTTGATTAATAAGATGCTGTCCAAGCAACACTCCTTATAGCTAGAAAACTGACCAATGGTAAGAAGCATAGTATGATGAAAACATCTGGGTCAACAAGTCCATTAACCTAAAATTCATGTCTCATCAAGTAGAAACACTTACCATCTGAGCGCAATTTTGATAGGTGTTGTAAGGCATGATGTGAAAAGGTCAGCTGGAAGGTCAGGGATCATAGGTAGTAGTTCATTAGCTTCACATGCTGCTAGCTGAATGCAGTTTTTCATTGATGGGGGCAAAGGCATCTGGGCAAGTGGATGACTTGGGTTAATTGCAGCTACCTACAGGGGAGAATGTTAAAGAAAAAAAGTGACTCATTTGGAGAATAACTTGGAAAATATATCTGAGCACAAAAGAATGAACCAGCCATCACTGGTAGTTTTGGATTTTCTCTGGAGTTTTTTATGCACTGAATCTGCTATTTTTTTGAGTTCTGAATTGATAACAAGGGAATAATTGCGAGACCTGCGAACAAGAACATACCATTCCAAAATTCTTTCTTGTTAGCAAAGCTAGACTAAATTTAGAATCAAAGTCAAATATGCCAAATCTCAGTTTTGAAATGCAAACACTATGATCAGCCTTTCAAATCTGAAAAACAGGGACTAACTTACTATTGTGCATTAGAGAAAAATATGGTTTATCTTTCCTTTTTCAAAAGGTAGGTAGTGGAACCAACAGCAAAACAATTTTCCTCTTTATAACCTAAGAGCAATGAGACATACACAGGGCAACTAACTCCTTTTGCAGTTTCTTCAAAAAACAATTATTCAGATTTATATTTGGTTCAGACTCTAATAGTAAAGTTGAATGCTTTTACTAAGTATTCAAATTGATGATTTGGAAGAAATCAGGTGATTTTGAAGAAAGAAGAATCTGAAATTTCACAGAAAACATTATTATAAAATGACAATCTTGCCCAAATAAAATAATTCTGGTTTCATAAGACAGTAATATCTTGTCTTTGTTATGGAAAAAAAATAAATTTACCAGTAAAGTGGGGGTAATAATGGCTATTCTTTAATTATTTCAATAGGAAGTATGTTTGAAAGCACTGTAAGCAGTTAGGAAGGAAAGCACCATATAAATCCAAAATATTATTTTTATTTTCCCATGATTACATGAAATAAAATCTCAACGTGTGAAATGAAAATAATTAGTTCTCTATAACCAATTAAGGTGCATTAAATTCAATGCATTGGAAAGTCAAAGCTCAGTTAGTAGATGAAATCATTCATACACACAGTATGCCTGTGGTTTAGCAACAGGAGAGTTAATTTCTACTACCTAACACTCTCAACCATCATTCCCATGCAGTCAAAAAGGATGTGCTCAAAAAACGCAAACATTCTAATATTTGCTAAATAAAATACAATTAAGAGAGTAAATCTCCTTTGAAATCATGCAATGAATTCCATTTGTGCCATAGTGTCACTCCATTACCATGAGTACAATCAAGTGTTTACTGCAATAAAGAAATTCCATTTATCAAACAGACAGCAATACTGTATCAATGATTCATGAAAGACTAATAAAATTAAATCTACTGAGCACGGTGATTTTGATTTTGCTGACCATTTATTTTGTACAGGATCCTAACAAGGAACAAAATCTGGCAGTTCACAACAGGTTTTCTTATCATTTACAAGAAAGAATGAGATTCACAAGAATACATGGCATGTCAGTATACTGTACTGAGATTTCTTGATCCTGAAAATAATTGGGGAGAGGAAAATTTCAGAACTAGTTTTGTTAAAAAAAAATACTCTGAACTGAATAGAGCAAGATAGACATACATAAGAAGTAACTTGCTTTAGAACTGGCCTGTGAGTCACTATCAGGTTATGTGGGATCCACAAAGGGAATAATTTTATGATCTGAAGATCACCATCACAGCAGGAATCACTCTAAAAAAAAATTTCTAAAATACCTCCCCACACACATGTGACACAAAATGTAAATGTCGCGTATGAAATAAAATAGATGATAGCATCACAGTCAAATGAAGAAATGAGACTAGAGAGACATAGAAAGAAGTCCTTCAATAAGTTAGGTCCTTCGTCATCCTCTGAATTACTAGATCACTCTAGCAAGAATCCTCCCCTCCTCCCCAGTATTTATAGAATGTTCTTCCCCAGCTCCCAGGTGAAAGCTAGAATATGAAGGTATAAGCCACATATCTAAACCTATATATCTACTGCCACATTTTTCATAGCACCTAGAGAGAGCAAATTAAAAACCTACAGCCTTTCTTACTGACATTCGAAGAGCAAGCATTATTTACACAAAATGAAAATATTTAAATTCATTTCCCTTAGAACCAGACAATTAAAAAAAAACTTCTAAAGTGACCAATTTGTTATTAAAAAAACTCTTAAGAACTGTACTCTACTCCCTCCCCTCCCCACCACCCAGGATATGTAATTACTTGAATAACTGGAAAGATACCATTATAATACTTATGGGTAGTCCTACAAGAAGTAGTTGAAATACCATGTTACACTGGCAAATGTTGAACTATTTTATGATGTGTCTACATTTTATATCTATCCATATCAGTGTGCTCACATTACAGAACCCCATTGCAAACAAGCAGGGCATTTTTGAAAGGTACATGCTAAAAAAGAGTTGCGGACTACTAACAAGGATATAAAAGAATATTTCAGATCACTGATACAAGAAATGAAAAATCAAAACAACTCTGGGTTTTCACCTCACACCCACTGAAGGGGACATAGAAAAACATGCCAGCACTGCATTTACTGGTGATGGAATTGTAAATTAGTACAACCATTCTAAAAAGCTGTTTTTGAACTATACAAACAAAATTACTACAATTGTCTATATCATTTGGAACAGTGATTCCATTGCTAGATATAATATACCCTAAAGAGGTCAGAGACAAAAAGAAAGGCTCCATATACACAAAAATGTTTATAGTAGCACATCTTATGTTAGCAAAGAACTGGATGGAAGGAGATATCTATCAACTAGGGAATGGCTAAACAAACTGTGGAACATGAATACAATGGAATATTACCGTGCTACAAGAAAAGATGAATATTGATAACTTCAGAGAAACAAACTCTTGCATAAGATGATGCAAAATGAAGTAGAGGTAGGAAAACAATATAAAAATAACTACCAATGTAAATGTAAAGAACTTAATATAACTTAAAACGAATGCTGAGAAATTATAAAAAACAAGCCTGGCCCCAAAGAAGATAATATGAGAAGAAACCTCTCTTAGTTCCTTTGCAGAGAACCGAGGAAGTGAGATGGTATGTAACAATGGAGTAACAATGTATATACATTTTTCCATTGACTGATCATTTTTTATTTTTCAAAATATTCTTTGTTTTAAAGGATAGCTCTCTTGAAGGGAGAGAAAAATCTAGGTGATATAAAAACAAAAGTTATTAATACAAATCTATTTTAACGAGTATAAAAATTTTGTTAATGATTTCTAGCTTCAAAAGAACTTACCTTGTGTATAAATTTCTCCAAACCCTTTTTTTAAGTACCAAGTGCTTAAAATTGTTAATGTATTTATCATAGCAATCTTTTGCCTCCCCCCAACCCCCAATTGTGTTCTCCTACCTTAAGCAGATTATCACCATTGAATATGGGTATACATAAACAGCAGAGTTAAATGACTTACCTAAGGTCAAAAAAATTATTTGGAAAGACAAAATTAGAACCTAGATCTCCTGTCTGTTGGGATGTTTTCCATAACATTTTGCTTCTCTTTTGAATAGGGATACTCTCTACCCAAAACATATGCTATAAGGTTCAAAGAAATAATGACGAAATACCATTGAGTATTTTTTTTAAAGATAAATGCATACATAGAATGACATACATACTCAGAAGTGTATAAATGCATCATATGATTACTGTATTATAACACAGTGATTTAATGCTTCAACTTTCCAAATAGAGAGCACTAAGCATGTTTCATTAAAAACCTATCACACTACAAGGACAACAAATTCTAGAATACAATGGCATAGTTACAAATAAACAAAGGCTTAAAGTTTGTTATGAACACTGTAAATTTTAATACATTTTCTTCTAAAAAGTAGAAAGGGAACATTTTTAAAAAGTAAGGCTCTTCTCCAGCTATACACACTAAAAGAGCATCAGCAAATCCAACTTGTACCACTCAGGAAATTACTTCTTAGTTCTATTGTGACAACCTTGCTAAGAAATATGATTGGTTTGGGTACAATTTGAGTCTGAAGCTCGTCAAATCTGAGTCATGAAAAAATATTCGTGGAGTCTAAGAGATGTGTCAGAACAGGCTTCACACATAAGTATTTCACGGATAGAATACATTCAGCTGGAGGCATCCTTGCAACAGCATTCAGGGACTTAGTTGTTTTTGCGTAAATGCTACCTCTTTCACTCTGGATGTTTTATGAGAATAGATGCCACTGTGCCTGCCCCCTCCCAAAAAACCAAAAAAAAAACCCCAACAACAAACCACACATAGAAAAGGAGGTGGCAGGAAAAAGAAATGAACAGGAAATGTTATAGGAATGTGGGAGATGACAGGAAAATTGGGACAAACCTCAGGAGAATGAGGTTTATTGGCCCCTAATCTGAAGTTGAGTCATTTTGAAATTGTATTGCCTCAGTCCAAAAAGAAGCAGATTGCCATTAGTAATAAAACATTACCACTACTGAGGCATAGTACTATAAGAATAGGTTACAAGATTATTAAAAACCATCAACTTCCAGGAGCCAAATGGTAGAGTAAGCAGTAAATCACCATAACTCACCCATATTCACCTCCAAATAACCATAAAACAGCACCCCAAAACAAATCCTAGAAGAACAGAACCAGCAATAAGACGGAGCAAAACAACCTTTGAGCCCAAGAAACCTGAAGGACTGTTAGAAAATGTCTGTCTCACTCAAGCAGAAGAAGAGCACAGTCCAGGACAGGAAGTATTGCTGCAAGCCAGCAGTAAGCCCCACCTCAGCAAACCAGTGGTAGATCCCGAACCCCGCTGTGGTGGAGCAGACAAAAGCCAACACTAGGACCCCCCCATGTGCCTCAGCATAGCCAGCGGAATTGGCAGAACCCAGCTCTGAGAACCATAACGTGCTTCAGCATGGCCCCAGGAAAACAGGCAACCTCTAGCAGCCAGGCCTCTGTGGAAGTGATGGGCAAACAGGAAGCCATCAGCAACCAAAAGATCGTGTGTGTCAGTGTATCCCTGGGGAAACACAGAAACATTCCACCAGCCCCAGCATACTCCAGACTAGGAACCTGACAGCACCAGCTAAGTTGCCAGACCCCTACAGCCTCCACCAGTGCCAGCAACCCCTCAACCCACATCCCAGCACAGCACCAGACACAAAGGTCCACCATAGGCCTCAGGACATTTAGGGTAGGCAGCATTAATCTGGCTTTTTAATTTGTAACAGTAAATGCACTAGAAGGAAGACATGGGAAACCAAATCAAGAATCAACATCCTTCTTTTTTTTTTTGAAAGGATCTTATTCATCCATTTAATAAGCATTTATTATTAGGTACTTAAGTTCAAGACACTGTATGGGGCAACAAGACTAAGAAACTGACCTTTTTGGCTCAAGCTTAATTTCAGTCTGTGGTCTTCAAACACAGGATACAATTTTATGGTTAAAAACACAGTAGGAGGGTCTTATCAGAAACAATGTAGAGGAATAGACATATCCTCTGACCCTGATAACTTCTCCATAACAGAAATTATATACCAAACATAAAATAACTTCGGCTGTCTCCTGGGCCAGTTCTGACTTTCCAAAAAACCAGTTGGGGCAGAAACCTATGGTTGGTGAACAATGAATTACCCAAAGTTAGAGGCTGAGAAGCTTTAAGATCTAGCACCCAAGGAAACCAAAACCAAAGGGGAAGGAGATAGCAAGTGAGTGACAGGCAAAATATGAGGAGTGAGGTAGACTGAAATTACCAAAGATTTCAGTTAGAAGAAAACTGAAAGACTTTGAACATAAGTAGACAAATCAACAGGAAAAAGCAGTAACAGAATATACGGCCCCCAAATCTAGTAAGCTATCTCAGGTATCTGTGAATAAATGCTGCAAAACAAAAGAATATGATCCAACACTTGATGAGACAGAGAACCATGTAGAATTTGAGAACAAAGAACCACAACACAGTTTCTGAGTGGTTCAAAAGAGAAATGAGAAGTATGAGAGAAGAATTTATGGCCTACACAGCAAAAACAATGAGGAAAATATAAAAAATATAAAATCTGCAATGGCAAGTCTCAACAGAGAAACAAAAAAGAATAATAGATTGGGAATACAAATAACCAGAAGGGAAAGACAATCAAAAAACAATAACATTAAAAGAAAATATGTTTTCTATGCATACAAAATGTACTGATGTTAAAGACAGGAAACCTATAAAGACTATAGGTTTCCCAGAAAAAACAAAAGGGCAAAAAAAGCTCAAACAGAATAATGAAGGAAATAATAGAAAATAACTGCCCAGAACTTCTGAACAGAAAAGATAAAATTTTAATCGAAAGGATTCAGAAATTGTCTCCAGAAAAAGAAAAAAAAATTCAAGGCCACAAACTCCAAAACACATAGTGGTTAAGTTTTAACAATTCAATTAAGAAACAAGTTCTGCAAGCCATCAAGCAAAAAAACCTTCACAATACAAAGGAAAAGACATCCATATAATGCAAGACTATTCTGCACACACTAGAAAACATAGGAGGGAAGGGAATAATGTGTTCCAAAGAGCAATGAAGCTCAGGATACAGCCCAAGATGACCTAACCTGCAAATCTGAGTTTAACCATATATGAAAAAATAAAGAGTTTGAAACATTTTTAGAAAGAAAACCAGACATAAAGAGATTATTTGCTTCCTGAACATCCCAAACAACAGAAATGCAAGAGTAAATAAATGCAGTAGGCAAGGACAGCAATAGCAACAGAGGGACAATAGAGAGACCAGAAAGATTTCTTTTTGAATGTACACAAGGAGACACGGGTGAAGGAGAGAATATGGTAGAGGTAACAGTGAAGAGGTGGATAAGAGGGCAGCATTATGGATAGAATCTGATGACACTCTCCCTACAAGTGAATCACTGTTTTATGTAGGACTACATTACAACATGAGAGCATACATGAAAGGGGCAGAGAGAAGCAGGGGAATAGAAAGAGAGTGTGTGTAAAGTGCCAGGATCAAATCAAGGGCTAGCCATGAGGGGAGGATGACCTTTGTGATCTCAGAAAGAAGAGAGCCCATAGAAAAGTGGGGGAACAGAAGGGGGAGGATCAAAAAAGGGAGAAAGGAAAGCTTTCTTTGATGGTGAAAGGGAGTTACAATGGTGCATGCTCCTATGAATGAAGAGAGGATCTGTAAAAGGAGGTGAGGACCAAACTGTGTGTGTGGCCTGAGGGATTTGATGCTTGGAACGTCCTACATTTGGGGTACCAAAGAAGTTGGAACCCCTGAGGCTAAGTGATGTTTGCGGGAGTGGGAAAGTATGGACCCAAAGAGGAGATTTTGAGGCAAATATTAAAAAAAAAGTAACCAGGGGAGAGCAGAGGTCAGTGGTGGATTGCATAATCAGGGACATGGTGCAGGAGGGGGACTACCATGGGACAACGTCTTTTCTTATACCTGCAATAATTAGTGTTGTTCTGACAGTGAGACACAATGAAAAAAGGGGTAATTTATGAGCCACACCCAACAAGGCAGTGGCAGAAAGCACCTAGAGGGTAAAGTCAAGGAACAGACACCTTGGAAGTGAAGAGATATGAGAAGACACTTTGTGGAGATGAGAGTTACACAGGTGTTATGCAGTGCACATGTCTTCAGACTTCTTCAATGTACTGATCAGTTGTGCTGACTTTTTTTTTCCTTCTCCAAAAAAATCCTATTTGCCGAACTGAATGGCTCTCTAGAAGAGGAAGGGGGATATTTGGGATAATGGTGGTGATGTTAGAAATAGAAAACATCAATAAAAACTTATTTAAAAAACAAAAATATAGTAGTTTTGGTTATTAGACATTTATTCTTTTTCACATCTTAAGTCAACTCAAATCAACAAGCATTATTAAGTGCCTATGAAGTTCTAGGCCCTGAACTAAGGGGTAGAAATACAAAGAAAGGCATAAAACAGCCTCTGGTCTCAAAGAGTGCATATTATAATGAGGGAAGAATCATGAAAACAACTATGTCCAAATGAGATAGACTAAATAAATTGGAGATAATCTTAAGAGAGATATTACTTCCAAGAGTAGCAACTAAGAAATTCTGCAATCTGACCAGTAAGACAAAAGGCCTTACAAGTTTGGGGCAGGCATAAAAGTAGATGGGGGGTGGGGAGGTAGAGGGAGAAAGGAAAATGAATTTAGTTTGAACAACACATGGCTATGTATTTAGCAGCCTGCATTCTGCTCTCCCTATTCTGAAGTAGCAGAAGTCATGCTAGAGCCTTCCTCACCAACTCTTTTCAATATCCAAACTTGAGTACAATTCTTTTTTTAATTATCCAATTTCAAATCTTCTCATATCTTTATTTCTTAAGGATGAAATGGGAAGATAAAGTTTAACAAATTTATACTTTCTATTCTATTTTTTTGTTTGCTTATTTCCTTGATCTGCAAAACACTCTTGATTGCAGTCCCCCGCAGCAACCAAGAACACCTTCCCAATAGTGTCTCCTGGGTAAATAGTTGCTGAGTAAATGAATAAATTCACCGAAAGGATCACTGGCCGGTACTATGATTGCCTAGTACATTTCTCAGTATGAAGTGAATGTCAATGAAGAAATTAGATTAATTTTAGCTATAGTTTAAGCCCTGAGTATAATTACACATAATTATAATATTTCAGACTAATCTAGCACCTTTCATTAGAACACTGAAAGTGTATTTCTAATATTAACTCATTTCTTCTTATAAGGTGTAAGGTAGACAAATATAGAAGAGCTTTACTTTAGTGATACTTAGAGCCAATAACACTTCAACATTCTGATATTTAAAGCAACAGCACTCACTGGTAAATGATTATTTTTAAACTTACCACCCCTGGGTCATCTAAAATATAAGAATCCAAATCCAACTAATAGGATAGTTCTTATATTTTTTCAGGCTTTTAATTGATTTAGGCTACTGATCACTTAGGTTAATCAATTCTTCAGTCTATTCAACCATTACCATCTCTTGCAGCTTTTTAAGTGTCATGTTTAAGATGATGATAACAACATAACTGATGATGATTATAATAGCAACAACTAACATTTATGTCATACTTTAAGGTTTATAAAATGTTTTAAAAATATAATCCCAATGAATCCTTATAAGTAAAAACTATTATAATCTTAATTTTATAGTTGAGGAAACTAAGTCTAAGAAAAGCTAAGTGACTTTTCCAGGAATAGAGGGCAGAGGATCCATGAGCCTCAATGGGAAAAAAAATTACATCTTTACATTAATAAAACTGTTTTTCTTTGCAAACCTAAATACTTTATTTTATTTATTTGAAAACAATATTCTGAGTAGGCCCATCGTCTTCACCACCCTGTCAACGGGGTCTATGTCCCTCCCACCAAAAGGCTAAGGGCCCATTCTTTTCTCCTTTTTTTTTTTTTTGCTAGGCAATAGGGTTAAGTGACTTGCCCAGGGTCACACAGCTAGTAAGTGTTATGTGTCTAAGGCCAGATTTGTACTCAGGTCCTCCTGACTCCAGGGCTGGGGCTCTATCCACTGTGCCACCTAGCTGCCCTGTAAGGGTCCATTCTTTAAAAGGACTGTGATCAGCAGTGGCAGAGGGTATGGTCAAACCCAAAGAATTACAGAATCTTAAGTATATACATTTATATGGTTATACTCACAAACAAATTTATACATACCATAAAAGTATATAACAGATAATGGCTCTGAAAATTCTTTTCCAAGGGATTTTAACCATGTGCCAAAGAATAATACATGTCCACAGGTTTTACATTGTTTTCTCTATCCAGTTTAAATTTGGAAAAACCAAGAAAAAAATTTCAGAAAAGTCCACCTAACTCTGTCAAAAGAAAAATAATCGTTTCTCCAGGGAAGATTCTTTAGGAAAGTCATGGGAGACATGAAACACGGAAGCCCATTAGGCCATATGTACTATATCAGCTTAAACTCATCCATAATAAACTGACTCTAACCCAACCTGGATAGATATTCAATGCAAGGCACACCTATGTAACTGAAATCTCACCAATGATCATAGATGTTGATTAAGACAGTAATCATTTCCTGACATATGAGAAAGCAATACCTGAAATATTTTGTGTTTTATCAAGAATATGATATACCTATCTAATACTGGTATCAGAATACCCAAGAACCCAAACCCAATGTCAATTTATCAAATTAAGATGATTCTTTGAAAATTAATCATTTGGAAATTTTGGATTCTAATTATAATTCTAAAAGCTAAAAAGAGCCCAATTTTGCCATTTTCAAACGCTACACATTCCAAACTTAAAAAAAAATAGATGTACCTATCACCCAATAATTGGCTACCATTTAAAAGGAAAAGTACAATTCACAAGAACTTTGAGGTTTCACTTCAAATCCTGCAAATGGCAAAGACGACAAAAAACAGTGGACATGTAGAAGGATAGGGGTATGTCTAAACTATGTATATGAATGTAATGGAATGTTACTGCACTGAAAGAAATGATGAATGATAAATACCGAGAAGCATGGAAAGACCTATATGAATTGACCCAAAGTGAAGTTAGGAGAGTCAAGAATATATTATGCACAATGGCTAAACCAATGTAAATAGAAAGAACAGTCACCAAAAAAAAAATACATCAAAAGTAAATGTTGGAAAGTTATGAAGAACAAGCATGGCTTGAAAGAAGAGCTATGAGAAGACACCCCTTATTCAGAGGTGGGAGGCTATGGTAACTGCAAATATTTTCAGACTTTTTGATATATTTGATATATTCATCAGTTACAGTGATTTTTGCCCTTGCTTGTTTTTTTGTTATTGTTCTTAAAATATGTTATTATTTATATGGGATAGCTCTCTTGGAGGTGGCCAAGGAGAGTTACAGAAGGAAAATATAAAAGACATCAATAAAAACATTTTTAAAAAAGCAAACTTGCCTAAAAAAGTAATTACACCCCAAAACAGAACTTGATACATGCATTCTCAGAAAAATAAGAGGAAGTAGGTATCTAAAGTGGAGAAGAAGTAAAAATAATATACTTCTATGTAGGAGGTAAAAAAGATAAAACAAAAATAAAAGGTGCTTAAGATTTGTGGGAACTTGTACAAGTTATTTCACTTCTCTGCAACAATTTTCTTAATGGAGCGGCAAGGTTTTTCAACTGCATGAGTGAGGTACCTTCTCAATCTTAAACACAAGAAAAGTGCAGGTCAGAATCACTTTAAACTCTCATCATTCTTTGTAACTTTCTATGATTAATCACTGGTTGCTTACAATGGACATTAAATGCGAGTAAAATTCAGACATACTTGATCAGAGAGATCATCCTTATGGCTTAGATATTAAGCCTCCAAAAATTAATTTCACTTCAATATAAAGAAATCAAAACCACAAGTTGACAAGTTCCTTCATTTTTATTAGAATGTACTATGTTATGTTTGAGTTTTTCAAAAGGAAAGGGAGAAAGCAACATGTTTCATAAAAAATACACTCAGTTCTGCAAATTCTAATAAAAACAAGAAAATCAAATGATATCACTGAGAATAAAGACTCCAGGAGCCAAATCAGAGGCTGAGAATAAAAAATAAGTATTACAAAAACTAGACCAGAAATATAGGAGGTTACATGAGGCCTTATAATGGCTAAGAAATCTATATTTCAATGTTTCTGCTCGAAGGACAACTAATAAGTTGCTACAAAACAAAAGCTTATCACAATTATACTGCAAGTTAAATCAGATGAACAAATTTATTTTTAACATTTAACGACATCCATTTTAAAAGCTTAGTGGACTTTCTTGAATTTCAGACTTACTGGAAGTACATTGCCTCCTGGATCTTAGTGAAACTCCTTAATTAGCTAATTAGACATGAAAATTGCATTCTACTCTTAGAATGGCCCCGGGTAATAGGGAAGTTGGGATTAGGATTTTGGTAAAAAGAGAATGAGTTTAGAGAATGATAGTACTTTTTGGGCTCCAATAGTTAGAGTAAAAAAACTGGTAGCAGAAGGCCAATAAAATTTCCACAAATTTATAAAACTTGTTATGATTTCAAACAACAACATCTCTAGTATATGGAAAGCTGGCCCCTTATAGGAAAACCTTGGTTGCATTCTCACCTGTAAAATGTTCTTCAGTGGCCCTAGAGAAGCCACTGAACCTTTCTGTGTTCTATGCGCAGCTCTCTAAGAGATATGGGAGGAGAATGGACCTGTGATTTCAATGACACAGGGATCTCCTCAATAGTGACTTTTCATCTACCAGGTGCTGATCTGCACCTTCTCTCTGCTATTTATATGGTTCATAAAGTCCTCTGTTATCTAAATGGTGTACAGCAGACCTAGAATAGTTTTAGCTCCAGAATCTCAAGATGAGAGGGGAGGCCTATAAATATTTGGTGTTCCCCCTTATTCTTTGCCATCCCAAAGAAGTCTTCAACTTTATTTAGCCAATAGGAAGTTTTGGTTTCATAGATTTAGAGTGAGAAAGGGCTTCAGAGGTCATCAACTATAAAACCCCCTTATACTGCTGATGAGGAAACTAAGGTACAAAGAGGTTATGGGACATACAAATAATAATGAGGATTGAAACCCAGAGGTTCTGATTCTGATTCTGATTCCTTCTCTTCTGATCTTCTGATTCCATTGTCTTCACTGTACAGTGCTATGCCCTCAAAAAAAGGAAAGCCACGCATGTACACAGTGTGACTACTGAATTACTAGACCTCTGGGCCAAATATTATGCAGAAGACAATTAGATTTCTGGAAAAGTTATTATATAATCACATATCTGAAAAATGATCCAAATTAGAACAGATTTTTTCCATAGAGACAATGGATTCTTGCCCCAGGAAATGCTGATGACCAACTTTTATAAAAACAGTATGAAACATTAAGAATGTAATTTGCAAAATAAAAAAAAACACACAGTCGCTTACTTCAACTCACAAGATTTTTCACTGGAAAAAATTAAGTGTCTGACATACTGAAGCTCAACGATATACAGTAAACAAAGCATTTACTGAATATATATCCAATACATCAAAGGATAAAACTATCTTTGTGTTACTACAAGAAATAAATATTCATTGCATATTATTATGTAAAATAACATAAAATGGTAATACTTGGCATATATACAGGGTACCTGGGTGAAGCAACTAATAAAGTGAAATTGATTTTTGCCTCTTCCTCTTTTTCTTTAAAAATATTACTATAAAGGAAAGACTGATGATCAAAAAAAAAAGATACAAATAAAATAAGCAAAATAAGTTTTTAAAAAAATTTATTGCTAACACAGAATTTTTTAAAATGTCAATGCTGAAAACTAGGGCAACTATATTGACATTTTGTTTACTTGAGATAAATTAACATGCTCCTTATTACTTAATGAATGACCAGGGGGCAGGCAAATGTATCACTCAAAGCTTCTGGCTTCTTTTTGTGTTCATTAGATAATCTATCTCTTGGGTTAGTGCCTAACTGTGAGAGAACTTGAAGAGGGAAAACCTGATCTTCTTTCTTCTTGTTACAAAATGAGGAAAAAATTATTAGCCACACCTGAGATTTTTAAGAATGAGAAGCTTTATGTTTGTCAGTTAATCTTATATAATAATTCTGTATGAAGCATTAATTTACAAAAAATAAAATGACATTTCAAAAACCTTAATTACACATATGACCAAACAGAATTTCAAGTGATCAGCAGATCATTTGAGAAATATCCTCTGATGGAACTCAAAAAACCCCAATCATATTAAAAATAAATCTACCTAATAATACTTGTATTATTCAAGTTTTTTGCTCCTACATTTATAATTATCTGTGCTTTAGCCGATCAGAATTCATCTATTCCTTGAGGATCATAGTTCTCCCTCCTCCTGATCCCTATGGTCGCATTACTATACATTCCACAGGGGGAAGGTCTCTTAATTGAAACAAACTCTTTAATTTCTTTTTAGAATTTACTGTTTAATACAGACATCAAATATTAATTATAACAACCAAGCAAGATGTTTCCTCATTATCAGAACACAACTGTGATTCTCTAATCCATTTTTTAAAAGCCATTAATGGCAACTCTGTTTAGGTTGGCTTTACATCATTTAATTTTCCTTTTTTTTTTAAAGCAAAAAAGCAATGTATTTGGTACAATAGCAAGTATGCTAATGGAATCAGAGCATATACCCAGACATTGGTTTAGTTGTTGTAAAACAAATGTGTCTGCTCTGTTTTCACATTTATCTTGGTGGTATAGACCATTGGGGCACAAATTGACTCTATTAATGTTATCACTTAATTAACATTCAAATTAAAAATGACATTAAGTACAACAGGCTGTGAAAATAAGTCAGTGTGACTCCATTTCAATATCGAGGGCTCCTCTATCAAATAAGCTTGTCTTGGCACTGTGAAAATTTTTTAACCCTATCAAAAGAAGACAAAGTAGAAAATAAAAACTACCTCCTAGAGAACAACCTGGAAAAAACCAAACCAAACCAAACCAAGAACCTCAAATTTGAGAAGCCTTTCTGTTTTAGAATGCCTCACCTCTAACTCTTGCTCCCTTTGTAGTGCAAATTGTTTGAAGGACTTGACAATAAGGCCAGCATTAGAGCAATCATAGACGAAAATGGAAGGGCTGCCCATCCAAGTCTGCAGGTCATATATGGACAGCGGAATATATTGAGTATAGTTCTGGAAAACAAAAGCAAAATAAATATATATTACTTATGCATTGCAAGAACTATAGATACAATTCCCTTTCCCAGATTACATTTTTAAAAGTTACTATTAAGCTTAAATGAGTTTCAAGTGTATAACTTTGCAATAGTGAAAAGAACAGTACATAAATTATTAATCTTAATTTTTATTCATTCAAAAAAGGCCACTATTATGTTTTGCTATGCTAGGCTCTGGGTAGTTTGGGGAGATACAAAAAGTGAGTAAGACACAGTCTCTTCCCTTAAAGATTTTACAATCTAATAGGAAGAGATTTTTTTTTTCCTGATTGACTTCTTGGGGAGTGGGGGGTTGGGGTAAAGGAGGGAAGTGTCTTACCCTCCCCAATCTATGATACTATAAATTCACAGGGCATAATCACAGAAGATGAGATGTTAGTATGTCACCACAGACAAAGAAAAATTGGCCACTGACCTACTGCCCTGGAGAGAGTTAACACTTTGGGTATTCCAGGCCAATGGTAGACCTAAGTGTAACTAACAAGGAGAAAGATGTGTTTAAAAGTGGAGCTATTTGTCTAGGAGACACCTCATGCAGCTGAAGGAGCAGAGACATAGACTCCAGCCACACATGTAACTGGAGGCCAGAAGCAACTTCAAGGTATAAGGCCTCTGAAGAAGACAGAAGAGAGAGCTAGCCCCAGAAACTGAGAATTGAGTTGAAGGGAGGAACAGACCTTGGGAGTATGGCTGAATGACTAAGCCAGCAAAGACTCTGTGGAAAGGGGGAAACTTTGAGAGAATATGGCAGGAGAGAAATGCCTTCCAGGTCCAGTAGAACCTTAGCAGTCAGTAGCCTCAGTCACATGTGTTCTGTACATTTATGTCTCACAACTACATGTCTCCTTGTTTGTGACGATTCTTCCCACATGCTATGCATATTTCTGGCAAAGCACACCTCAGCCTTATGGGTGGTTTTTGTAGCTATTGTTTTTGCTATGCCATGTTAGTAATAAATGCCTCTGCTAAGAGCTAATGGGGTCAACTGGTGGGATGTTAATATAAAACACACCAGTAGGGGCTTTTCAGGGAAGGCGATAAGCATTTATAAAGTGCCTATTACTTACCAGGCTCTGTGCTAAGCACTTTTTAGAAATATTAACTCATTTGATTCTCACAATAAACCTTGCGAGGTAGGTGCTATTATTAACCCCACTTCATAGTTGAGGAAACTGAGCCAAGGGGTTATGCGGCTTGCCCAGAGTCACAAAACTAGCAAGTATCTGAATCTAGATTTGAATTCAGGTCTTCCAGACTCCAGACCAAAGGATCTATCCACTGCACAAATAGCTTTATGATTTACGGTACCAAATAAAACAATGTGCATGTACCAGGCACTTAACAAATGAATTGCGACCTATATTATATATACCAATAGTATGTGCTATAACACAACAGTAAACTGGACCCCCTGCCCTCTTCCAAAAAAGAAGAAAATGAGAATGAGAGATCAAGTAAGAAGAAACCATCTCTTAGAACAACAGAATTATAGAAATATGGAGGTTAGAAGGAACTTTAGCTTGTCTAACACTTTTATTTTGGAGATGAATAACTCCAGAAAAATCAGGTGATTTTTCAAATGTCACTAAGTTTGTTAGTAGTCAGGTCCCATGACTATGGCCCACTACCTCAGACTGTTTGTTGCTGTTCAAAATATTTTCATGTGTGAGTTCTACGTGTCCATTTTGCCTCCTACCATACTGCAAACTCCTTGTAGGTAAGACTTTTACTTTGTTTCTATCATCCCTTCAATAATGCCTAGTAAAGTCAACAAATGTTGTTTTTGCTGATAACAAATACAGAGAAGTTATAAGGAAGAGGATCACTATGTAAGACACAATTCTTAAGGAAGTTTTTATGAATTGTTCAATACCCTGTGCTCTATGATTCTCCAGTATGACATTAGTTACAGACATAGCTTTTAAGATGCAGTCAAGTCAATTGGCTAGCTTGAAGTCCCCAGCTGCTATCTTTCCTTGGTGCACATTAAGAATTTTATACTTATTGAGACCAAATGAAGTTCTGTTATTTGTGTACATGAAGTAATTAATAAGATACTTGGTCCTAATCTTTCTTTAACTTAGAAGTCATGTAGTTCAAATTTAGGTGAGATGATAATAGATTTAAGGATAGGCAGAACTATCATATGTTTAAACTGCTTCCCTGAAAAAAATCACATTTAACATTAATTTTCTTGACATCACTATGTTAGTGACATTGTCTGTTTTTAAAAGAAACCACTTGGACGACAAATACACTAGCATTCTAACTATACTTGGGACTATTGTATATATTTGTGGTACATGTATATTTCATAAGTATGTGCCTGAGACAAAACCTTTATAATAATTAAGAATGGGTGGAGTTATCGTGCTTATGAGTAGCTTTGCCAATAATTATGCAATTAATAAAAAAAAATCCTTGGAACCTGTCAAGACTGCAACATCCATTTCCTCCCTCAAATAATATGTTGCTTTCATGAACTTACATATTTCTTAAAATGACAAAATTTTGAATGCTTTGTTTCAAGTATACTTACATATAAACTGGACCATATTTGGAAGGGCCACTAATGGTCTTATTTTTTGGTAAGAAAAGTGAGAACAGGCTTATATCAGAGAGAAAGCTGGTAAAGTGCTTTGCTGGTATGTAATAATCACTGCGAAATAATAATTGTGAATTATTTCAATCTCTAGAAATAATACTTATAGATCTCAATAAGGCAGGGTTTCAATTCTGTTGTCCAATATATTAAAAGTGGTGCACAAACTTTCTATTTCTTACTTGACTGGATTTAACTTTTCTCCCATAAACACAGAGAACCAGAGATTTTCTACATCCTCTATCCTCTGGATTTTTTCCACTTTAATTTCTTCACTTCTCAAGCCTCTATAATATTTTCAAAGGTGTTAAAATGTTACTTTGTCCTCTATATTGCTTTTATTCCTTATATATTTTAAAATTTTTAAACTGTTACTTTCAAGAGCTGAATAAGGGAATCTAGAATCTCTGGTGGACCTTTATTTTCCAGATTTCCTTCCAAATGTTTCCTTTTTTGAGTCCCCTTTAATGAGGGAATATCACATTCAATTTTTCTACTACATGTACTATCAAATAGATGTGATAGGTATTTGCAATGCATTGTCCTAGACCTTCAATAGCTTCCTCAAGATTCTTCTGCTATAGTGGTGTCCTTATGGGCATTCCTTGGTTCTACCACCTTTCATGCTACGATTCTTAAGACTATAATAGCATTTCGTCTGTTAGTTGGATTCACATTAATCAAACGCAAAAAGGGCTTTTCAGATTTTTATATGTATGTGTGTGTGTGTGTGTGTGTGTGTGTGTGTGTGTGTGTATATATATATATAAATAAATGTGTATATATAAATAAATGTGCGTATATATATAAATGTATATATATATGTATACATATATTTTTAAAAGGGTAGGTGTGTACATATATATGTGTACATATACATATATATACATATACATATATATATATATATATATATATATATATATATATATATATATATGTAAGCCCACCTTTTTTTTTTTTCCAAAATCAACTGCTGTTTATCATCTGATTAGTAATTTGGGTATACTTTTTTGTAACTTACATTTTCAATGACCTCAGGATTTTCAGTTTTGCAGAACCCCTCAACTTCAACCCTTATTTCATCTAAACTGGGTTTAAGGATATAATTATTACTCTATGATTGCCTTACACTTGTTGGAAACATGTTATGTGACTTATAACTAAAGTTATCCTTGGTAAAAACAAGTAGAAAGCCTTTGTCTATAATTGGTGAAAAAATTTCCAAATTTGTGATGATCTTTTTTTTGGACCGGACCTGTGATTTCACCTTTATTGGGAGCAACTTCTACGAAATAGCTAAACTTTCCCTACCAGTGCATTTCAGTACCATCTCTGCAACTTGTAGTCTTAAAGAGTTGCACTTGATCAAGTGCCCCTCCTTGCCAAGGTGGTCATCACAATGGCTTCAAGTGGAGTCGCTTGGAAGCCCTATGCCTTTTCATCTACTTCTTAGATTCAGGAGTAGCTTTATAAAATTAGCTACAGTGCTAATCCAATTAACATTAAAACCTTGAATTAATTGGCCAGCACTAGAGTTCATACTAAGTTAGTCTTGTGGGAGATGGTGTTGCTGTCACAATAAACTGGCTGGCATTTCCTTACTGTGCCATGCTCCCATGCTCTTCCCTTCCTCCCCCTTTCCTCCCCCATGTGTGTCTCTATCTGTCTCTTGTCTCTCTCCCTAGACAAAGGATTGGCCTTGAGGAAATTCTCATCATTGTTATTATCACACCCATTGAAATTTAACAAGGCATTAAAAATAGATGTTTTGAAAGATTCTTTTCCATGCTCAATTCCCAATACTTCTCATTTTCATTACTGATCTCTCTCTCTCGATATTCTTATTATAAGTGTTGAAGCTGAAGGAGAATCTAATGCACCTAGACTTAGAGTAAAGGGACAACATGGCTAAAAATGAGTATTTAATTTTTTTGTCAGCTGCTACAGCTTCTTGTCCTGCCTCAAGGTTTCTTTACAACTTAGTAAGAAGAGTGGTAAGAATGGGACACTAACTATTGGTGGATTTGTGAGCTAGTCCAACCATTCTGGAGAACAGTTTGGACAATGCCCAAAGAGCTATAAAACTATGCAAACCCTCTGCCAGAGCAATACTATTACTACTATTATTACATATATTAAAGAAATGGGAAAAGGAACTATTTGTACAAAAACATTTGTAGTAGTTCTTTTTGTGGTAGCAAAGAATTAGAAGTCAAGGGGATACTCATCAAGTGGGGAATGGCTGATGAAACTGTGGCATATGATAGTGATGGAATACTACTGTCCTATAAAAAATGACAAGCAGGACGACTTCAGAAAAACCTGGGAAGTCTTATAGGAACTGATGCCAGGTGACGTAAGCAAAACCAGGAGAACATTGTACATAGTAACAGTAATATTTTAAGGATGATCAAATGTGAATGACTTAGCTACTCTGATTAAGATAATGATCCAAGACAATTCCAAAGGACCCATGATGTAAAAAGCTATCCACCTCCAGAAAGAGAAGTGATGAACTCTGAAAAAAACAAAAAACAAAAAATAAAAAAAAAACTTAGTAAAAAGAAAGGCAAGGCGCATTAGAAAAAATGAAGCCAGTTCCAAAGCAAACCATGATGATGTAAGATTAGAGAGGTAAAAGACAAGAAAGTGAGTTTAGCAATATAGTGATGAAAAGGATTAGTCAAGGAACATGGTAGTTGTCAGATACTGTTTTGGAATGTTCGTTCTGAACAATGACATGAGGTTTGTTGGTAGTTAGTTTATAATAGGCTATCTTATATTGATTGAAACAAAGATTTTTTGTTATTCTCTTCTTGTCATATTGATACATATGTCATTTTTTTACCCAGACTGACAACAAAAGTAGAGCCCAGGTTTTATATTTCCTTTATATCCCTCAGCATTTTGGGTGAAACAAAACAGACATAAAAAAAAGTTCACTGAATATCAAACTGCAATTCTATTTTCTATTTCATATCCAGGAGGGATATAGCATCACACCTTAAGCATTGAGAGAATAGGAATTTTTTTTTCATCAACCACATCACCAAATCCCACCCTTACCTGTGTTGATGTTCTGGCCACGTAGAAGAAACCTGCTACACAAGCCTAAATTGTGCAATTATTCCCCACAATTAGATTTAAAAAAAAGATTTATAGAGCCATAATGTGAAAGATATTGCAAAATATATGAACGCTATCTTTTTTTTAAATCATGATTATTAAATGTTAGGCACCATTCAGAATATACAAAAACAATTCTATTAACCATATACAAACAGAAATTGTCATTCTTACTTACTACATTCCTTAGTATGCCTGAATGAACATCAAAAGACAATTTAAGGGGTAGCTAGGTGGCACAGTGGATAGAGCACTGGCACTGAAGTCAGAAAGACCTGAGTTCAAATCCAGCCTCAGACCAAACACTTGACACTTACTAGCTGTGTGACCCTGGGCAAGTCATTTAACCCCAAATGCCTAAAAATCTAAACAAAAAACAAAAAGACAATTTGGAAGGATATCAGAATGGTGAGTACAGTGGACTGGAGTCAATTAATCAATAAACATTTGTGCCAGGCACTATGTCAAGCACTGGGTACACAAAAAGAGACAAAAGACAGTGCTTTCACTCCAGGAGCTTATGATCTAATAGGGGAGATAACATGTTAAAAAAAAAACACACACACAAAGCAAGCTATATACAGGATAAATAGGAAATAATTAACAGAGGAAGGCACTAGAATTAAGGGGGATTAGGGAAGGCTTCCAGTAGAAGTTGGGGTTTAGTTGGCACTTAAAGGAGCCAAGGAGATAAGAAGCAGGAAAAGAAGATGGAGAGCTTTCCAGGAATGGGGAATAGCCTGAGAAAATGCCTGGAATTGAGAAATGAAGTGTCTTGTTCCTTGATCAAAGAATACAGGGTAGGGATTAAGGTGTAAGAAGACTGGAACAACAGGAGGGACATACCTTATAAAGGGCTTCGAATAACAAATTAAACATTCTGTATTTGATCCTGGAAGTAATAGGAAGGCATTAGAATTTATTGAGTTGGGGGTGGGGTGAGGGGGTCACATTGTCATCACTTTAGTGGATTAATGGAAGATGGACTGGAGTAGGGAGAGACTTGAGGTGGGCAGACCCAATAAGTAATTTGTTGTGACAGTCCAGGTGTAATGTGATGTGCAACTGAGTGATTTTGGGCAAGTAACTTCTCATCTATGGGCCTAAAGTTTCCTCATCAGAAAAATGAGGGGTTAGGATTAGATAACCTCAAAGTTTCCTTTCAGCTGTAACATTCTCTGATTCTATGATAAAGTCAAGAACTAAAAGAATTTATCACAGTTTTCCCCTTCTGGGTTACAATCTAAATTTATTTTTTATATTTAAAAAAAACAAAGTTATACCAACTTTCAAATATATTAAGTAAATCAAAAGCTCAGATATTACTAGCTGTGTGACCCTGGGCAAGTCACTTAACCCTGTTTGCTTCAGCTTCCTCATATGTCAAAAGAGCTGGAGAAGGAAATGGCAAATCACTCCAATATCTTTGCCAAGAAAACCCCAAATGGGATCATAAAGTCAGACACGACTAAAAACAACTAAACAACAACAACAAAAGGTTTTTTTAAAAAATGTCCTACTGTGTGTAAAGAATGTAAGACAAACAACTTTCTATCTATGACAACATCTTTGTTCATGCCCTGGAGTAATTTTAACAGATATAAAAACAATGCAGTATGCTATGGAGTTTCTCTTCAACACTGTAAATCAATGAGAACAATACAACTAGCATTTCTGAAATAAATTTTTTTTCCTGTGAGGCAATTGGGGTTAAATGACTTGCCAGAATCACACAGCTAGTGAATGTTATATTTCTGAGGCTGAATTTGAACTCAGATCCTCCTGACTCCAGGGCTGGTGTTCTATCCACTGCGCCACTACTGCCCCTCTATTTTCTATCATAAATTAATCAACAAAAAACAGACAGTATGGTATAATGGATAAAGGGCCAGCCTTAGAAGGCTTAGTTTCAAGACCTGCCTCTGACAAATTCTGTATGTGACCCTGGGTGTGTCCAAGACAACTCTCTGAGAAGAAAAATCAAGACACTTGCTGATCTCAATTAGTAGAGATAGAGTCCTCACTAGAAGTAACATATAGTGATGAAATCACAGATATAGAGGGAAAAAATAATAAACAAAATAAAGAAAAAATCCTGCTATTTTGATTTATTATTTAGTCTTTTCTAAGTTTGGCTTAAGTGTTTGTCAGCTCCTCAAAACTGGATCAACTTTGAACACCTAAGTTACTCAATATATAAAGATGAAAACCATACCAGGGAAATCTGGTGACACTACCAAGACATAAAAACTCTGTGGGGCCCCTCCTAAAATAGTCTGCCAGTCTCTCCTCTCTTCTACATCATATTCATGGTAACTATCTATAAATGAATAAGTTGTTTCCCTTGAATAAAATGAATATTTCCTTTAAAATATCAAATGTGCATTTGTTCAGACTAGCAATCCTGTAACAGCTTAGAAGACTATATTACTTCACTTCCAGGGAGTGGGGGGGGTGGGGAGGTGGAGAACATCTACTTCATTAACTACTGTAAAATAAGAAAAATTACTTCAAGGGCTACCTCTGTTGGAAAACTCAGACATCCCAAATCGTATGAGCCTATCTCAAAAAAGCAAATACTGTTTGTCAAACTGAAGAATGGAATTATAGCCATGTAGTCTTTCAGTGACTTGCCTAGAGAATTACAGCTTTTACCCTGCAGTGAACAATTCTGGCTTTTTTGGTTTTGTTTTATGGGTTTTTGTTTGTTGTTGTTGTTGTTGTTGTTTTGCAGAAAAACTTAAAAAGAAAAAGAAGTAGAAAAAACGGAAAATGTGACCTTTTCTTTGTTATCTCTATGAATCTGAAAATCCATGACAGGTGACTGAAAAAAAATTATACAGTGTTTTTAATGTTTGACATAGACACCAAAACCTTGGAATATAGGTGCTACAAATATCATTATCCCCACTTTACAGATAAAGAAACTGAGGTTGACATTTAAAGTGACTTGCTCAGGGTCATATAAACTAATAGTCTTTCCCCTCCCTTAAATTCAATTTTATTTTCAGTTCTGATTTTTCTTGATCTCTATTCCCTCTGTCCCTCACTAACCCATTGACAAGGCAAGAAAAAGAAAATCCATTACAAAAAAGTATAGTAATTCATAGCAAATTCCAGCATTAGCTATATCAGGAAGGAAGGAGGGAAGGAGGGAAGGAGGGAAGGAAGGAAGGAAGGAAGGAAGGAAGGAAGGAAGGAAGGAAGGAAGGAAGGAAGGAAGGAAGGAAGGAAGGAAGGAAGGAAGGAAGGAAGGAAGGAAGGAAGGAAGGAGGGAAGGAGGGAAGGAGGGAAGGAGGGAAGGAGGGAAGGAGGGAAGGAGGGAAGGAGGGAAGGAAGAAAGGAAATTGCTTTTCTGTACAAACTGTTCTCCTAGTTCTGCTCAACTCATGTTACATTAGTTCACACAAGTTTTCCCAGGTTTTAATGAAATCACTTTCATCATTCCATACAGCTTTCCAAAACTTCTTCAGTCATTCCCCAATTGATAGGCATTCCTCAGTTTCCAATTCTTTGCTATCACAAAAAGAGATGCTGTAAATATTGTTGTACATATATGTCTTTTTCTTCTTTCTTTGATCTCTTTGGGAAATAGACCTAAGTGCAGTATTGCTGGGTCAAGGAATATGCACAATTTAAAAACTATGGGCATAGTTTGAAATTGCTTTCCAAAACAGTTGGACTACTTCATAGATCCACCAAAAGTACATTGATGGACCTGGATCTGTTTTCCTACATCCTCTCCACCCAAGTCATTTTCTTTTTTTACCATCTTAATAGATTTGATGGGTGTGAGATGGTATCTCAAAGTTGTTTTAATTAGTATTTCTCCAATTATGTATGAATGATTTAGAGCATTTTTTCATATGGCTATTGATAGCTTGGATATCTTCCTCTGAAAACTGTGTATTCATATCCCTTGACCATTTATCAATTAGGGGATAGTTCTTTTTCTTGTAAATTTCAGTAGGCTTCTTATATATTTTAAAAAACAAAACTTTTATAAGAGAGACTTGCAATAAAATGTTTTCCCAGATTCCTGCTTTTCTTCTAATTTTAACTGATTTTGTTCATGTAAAAGATTTTAAATTTTATATAATCAATATTATCTATTTTGCAATCCTGTTAACCTCTCTATCTGGTTTCATTATGACTCTTCCCCTATCCAAAAATCTAATATGTAATTTTCACACTCCACTAATCTGCTTATATCACCCTTTATGTCTAAATAATTTACTCATTTTGAGCTTACCTTGGAATATAGTGAAATGTTAGCCTATACAAGGTTTCTGCCAGACTACTTTCCAGTTTTCCCAACAGTTTTTGTCAAATAGTGGGATTTGGCCTAATATCTGGGATCTCTGGATTCATTTAACAGTGAGTTACTATGCTCACTTGTTTCTAAATATTGTATACCAAACCTGTTACACTGAAAAAACTCTCTATTTCTTACTTAGTACCAAACTGTTTCAATAATTGCAGCTTTACAGTATAGTGCGAGATCTGGTATTGGTAGTCCCTTTCCTTCCCCCCCCCCCCATTTTCCATTGATTCCCTTCATATCCTTGATCTTCTGCTCCTCTAAATAAATTATTTTTTATTCTAGCCCTAGAAAGTAATTCTCTGGTAGTTTAATTGGTATGGTACTGAATAAGTAAATTACTTAGGTAGTATTGTAATTTTTATTTGATTGGCTTGGTCTACCAATAAGTGATTATATTTCTGTAATTATTTATATCTATCTTTATTTGTGTGAAAAGCGTGTTGTAACTGTGTTCATATAGTTCTTGTGTGTCTTTGCAGGTAGACTCAGAAGTATTTTATACTGTCTATATAAATAGAATTTTTCTAATTCTTCCTGCTGGGACTTGGTAAAATACAGAAATGTGGATGATTTATGTGGTTTTATTTTAGATCTTTCAACTTTGCTAAAGTTATTCATTGTCTTTTGATTAGTTTTTAGTTGACTCTAGGACTCTACAATAAATCATAATATCATCTACAAAAAGTAATAGTTTTGTTTTCTTGTTGCTTATGCCTATTCTTTTCATTTAAAAAAATCTTATTGCTACAGCTAACATTTCTAGGACAATATAATGGACATCCTTGTTTGACCCCTCATCTTAATGGAATGGCTCCTCACAGATTATTCCCATTACCTTTAATTTTAGATGGATACTACTTATCTTAAGGAAACCTCCATTTATTCCTATGCTTTATAGTGTTTTTGACAAGAATGGACATTGTATTTTATCTACTGAAATAATGATATGATTGTTATTTGTTACTAATATAGCGAATTATGCTTATAATTTTCCTAATATTGAACCAATCCTATATTGCTGATATAAATTCATGTATGATCTTGGTGATCTACTGCTGTAATATCATTACTGGTATTATATTTAAATTTTCTGTATGGCTATTCATTAGGGAAATTGGTCTAGAGTTTTCTTTCTGGTTTTGCTCTCCATGGTTTGAGTATCAAGATCATATTTGTGTCAGAGAAGGAATTCAGTAGGGCTCCTTCTTTACCTATATTTTTGGAAACAGTTTATATATATTAGAATTAGTTGTTCTTTAAATGTTTGGTAGTATTTGCTTATAGATCCGTCTTGACCTGAGAGTTTTCTGGGAGTTAATTTACAGCTTGTTGAATATCTTTTTCTAAAAAAGTTATTGAAGTACTCTATTTCTTGTTCTGTAAGACTGGGCAATTTATATTTTTGTAAATATTTACTTTCATTTAATTGTTAGCTTTATTGGCATAAAGATGAGCAAAACAGCTACTAATAATTGCTTTTTTTCTTATTCATTGGTTATAAATTCGCCTTTTTCATTTCTGATACTGGCAATTTGGTTTTCCACATTTAAAAAAAATCAAACTAGGCAATGGCTGTTCTATTTTACTAATTGCTCTCCCTCCCCCCCTCCAAAAAAAAAAAAGCTCTTAGCATTATGTATTTTAGTTATCCCTTCTGCCACACAGGAGTTAGGTGTATGGCACCCTCATGACTTAGAAAATCCGTAGGCGTAGACTCTTCACCCTAATTTTCTTTTAGGAAATCATATAAGGACTTAGCTTTTTCTCATATGATGCAACAGTCCACAGGAATGTCTTTTTATAACAATTCAGCATTTCTGCATTTCTAAATTTTTTCTGTGTCATCTGCTAGCCTTTGTATGTTATCTGTCACTTCCACAAAACTTCCAAAAATTTCCATTTAATTTCTTATGCCAACTTGCAAGATATTGAAACCATGATGGGGAAATTCATGATGTGGAAGGGATAACTGTTGTTCATTTTATTTGTTTGTTTTTTATTTTTAATTTTGTTAATCTTTCCTTTGATTTTCAGGATTTCTATTTTGGTTTTTAATTGGCATCTTTTAAAATTTTTTTTAGGGTTTGTTATTGTTGTTGTTGCATATCCAATTTGCTGACTTGTTCTTTCTTTCTTTTACTTATAAGTGTTTAGACATAAATTTGGCTGGATCTCACCAATCTGTTGTCTCACTGTTGTCATTAATGTTAATGAAATTACTAATCATTTCTATGATTTTTTTTTGGCCCATTCATTATTTAGAATAGTTATTTAGTTTCTAATTAATTTTTGATCTTTGCTTCAACTAGTCTTTATTGAATATAATTTTTATTCATGGCCTGTAAATAATGAATTTTTCTGTTTTTGTGAGGTTTTTATGCCCTAATACTCAATTTTTGTGAAGTTACCATGCACAGATGGGAAATAAATATAGACTCTTTCCCATTCAATAACTTTTCTAACACTCTATTCAGGTCTGTAATTTCTATCTTTTTTTTTTTTGCTTAGATGTATCTAAGTCTGAAAGAGAGTAAACTGAGGTTTCTCATTACTGTAACTTTACTGTCTATTCCTGTGAGTTATATTAACTCTTCCTTAACAAATTTAGATGCCATGCCATTTGGTGCATAGGTTTAATATTGATATTAATTCATTGTCTATGGTATTAGCAAATTGTAATTTCCTTGCTTGTTTCTTTTAATTAGGTGTATCTTTGCTTTCACTTAGTCTGAAATTAGGATTGCTACCTATCTTTTTTTCTCTTGAGCTGAAGCATAATAAATTCTGCTCCAGACTTTCTGTTTCAAGTGTTTCTTAGAAACAACATATTGTTGGAATCTGATTTCTAATCCATTCTGTTATCTTCTTCCATTTTATGAGTGAACTTAGTCCTTTCACATTCATGATTATGATTGCTAACTGTGTATTTCCTCCATCCTATTATCTTTTACTTATCTTTCTCTTTTTACTCAGTCCTCCGTTTAAGAGTTTATTTTGCTTTCAACTAATGCTTAGCTTAATCTATCCACCCTCTTATTCTCCTTCTTTCAATTAGTCCCTTTCCCTCCTATTTCCTTTTGGATAAGATCTACTTCTGTACTCAACAGTGTGTTTATATGTATTCTTTCCTCCTTTAACCATTTCAGATGAGAGTGATGTTCAAGTATTGTCTGCTCTGCTCCCCTCACCCCCCATCCCCGGCCTCACCCACTCCCTGCTGTAGTTGCAGATTGTTGAAGAAACCCCAGTGGTAGATTCTAAACCAAAAGTCTTCCTGACTCCAAGTCCAGTTCCTTACCTACTATATAATATTGTTAACAGCATTCTCAAAAGAGCCTTAGATATGTTACTTCTCCAGCAGTAATCAGACACAGACAACTCTCATTAAGGTATTTCTCTTTTTCTTCTTAAAAAACATATACAAGATATTTTCATTGCAAACAAAGGAAGAATGATTTAAATCATTTACTCATTACAATTATCTTTATCAAAAAACTAGCCTTACTTCACAGAACACTCTTAGAAGATTAAGCTATCCACAGAGGCACTAGTATAATAGCAAACAGGAGTTCTGAAAAACTAAATGCAGGAAAATATGGAAGCTATGGGTTTTTCTAATATTAGGTTAATGTGACTACTGACCTATTAGTATCTTTAATCTAAATTGCTTTAGACTTTCTTATGGATCCCTTGGGAAAATGAACCATGAGTAAAATAAAACAGCTTGAGATTTGAGAGTTTTTTAGTTGAAATGATTTAGGCTGAAATAATACTTCCTGAAGGCTTTATCCTTTTTAATCTACATGTCAGACTGTGGAATGCAAAATCCCTCATAAATATATTACTGCCATAAAAGAGAGGATCTCAGAGTCACACAATCCTACTGGAAACATAATGGCCTCTGGCATAAAGGCAGAGAAAATACTTGCTGAGTCTCTGGCAGAGAGCTGCAATTCCACTGACTAGTGCTATAATTAACATCAAGGAGAAGACAATCCCTTTGCTATCCCCTATAACCCAAATAGAATGCAAACAACTACATAAGAGATACACTAGAAAATGTCAAATGTATTAATTGAGCATGAGTTCTACATTTGTAGTAGCTATCTGCAAATATACAGATTTATATACAAATAGCATGGATTAAGGCCTAGCTAGCCCTAGGTCAAAATTAGGAATTTGGCCTCCTGAGGAATCAGATCATTCTCAGATTGAAGTTTAAGAAACTCTGACCTTTAGATCTAGCACTTCATCTTACTATAATATAAGCTCTGCTAATCTAAAAACCCTAACATGAGATACTAAACAACTATTTGTCTTGGTCATGAGGCTAGGCCCTAACCATTAAGGTGTCTTCCTGATTCAGAAAACTGATATCGTTACTCTGCATGCCATTGCTTTGTTACTACCACTATCCCTTGGTGCACTGGCACCAGCACCTATAATGTTTTCCAGTAGGAAATTTTACCAATACCATCTGGTCATGATGCATCTTTTTTAAAGGAGTGGTTTAACCACAAGAGAACAAGGTATTTAAATGAGTATGACATACAAATTTAAGGCAATTATAGAAAATGAAAAGTTAGGTGAAAAGTAAGTAAATTAAGCTAGACTTATAGTTAACATTCTTTGGGCTGAATTGACTCACACTCATATGAATCATCCTGTCATCCTCAGAAATGGCCTTTTTCACTCTAATGCTTACCAGTAGGCTCCAAGTTAGGATTTGTGGACCTTGATATTATATTCTCTTGATATTCATCCTTTTGATAACTATAGGCTCTCTCATCTAATCAAGAAGCCTCCAGATCACTGACAAGCTTTTGGTGTTTAACTTACACATCCCCATATCAACAATGTTTTTCTTCCCTACTAAAGTGGGTATTGTCCACCTATTTACTTAGAAGATATGACTACAGTTTTTCCCAATAGCCAGAAATTTTTTTTTAAAAATTACTGCCAAAGTTCACAAAAAGATGCTAATTTTCAAGCAGGTGGCTCAAATCTATTTTTAAAAGTATGCCAACTAAAACAACAAGTTTATTAAGAGGTCAGGGAGGGTATATGTATCATCTGTATGAGTGATACCACTCAACTACCAAAGGTACAAAAGTCTGGGGTAACAGAAAACAGTTTTTTAAGTGATGGGGTTCTTGTGCGTGTGATCATAGCTACTCATTAAACCAGCTACCAAGATTTACATGAAGAATAGCAATCTACATCCATGTGGGGCTTCCTCCAACTAATAAAAATTGAACACTGCATAAGAAACCATACAAAAAAAAAAAGGTTATAGTGGCATGGCAGTCTTTTACAGTGGAACAAGGGAGAGAGGAAGAAAGTAGATAACTTTACCAAGAAAGCAAAGGTGAAGGAAATGAAATATTGATGTAATAGTGTTCCCAACATTTCCACTTCAACAAATAATTTAACATTTCTTAATAGGCTAAAATATATAGCAAATAATTCTATAGGATACCCGAATTAAAAACTGGGAGAGACCAGAGAGACCATACTCCAACCCAATGCAAGTATTTTCTTCTCACTTGGTGTTGCGATCATACCTACTCCAACCTACAATCAATGCTACTGGAAGTGGCATGAAAATAAATCTATGACATATTATAGATTGTATGTCATGACTGTACTAGAGTTCAGGGGTAGAGGGATTTTGGTTAGATCTTTGTCACAAAAAGTATATACCTAAAAAAGCAAGCATCACATCTGATAGGGACACACTAGATTTCCCAATATGTAAATGAGTAAAGCAAGGATGTCCACTCTGTTATTATTTAAGTTCTAGAAATACTAGTAATAAGAAGAAAAGAGAAAGAAATAAAGGTGCAAAGATGGGTAAAGAGAATATAAAACCATCCTTATCTAATGATGAAATGAGATCTATTTAGAAAATCTCAGGGGAAAAGCAAAAATATTTGTCACACTTAATAGCTTCAGTAACATTATAAGCTACAAAATAAACCTGAAATAATCAACATTTCTGTGGAATTTTTAAAAGAAGCGCAATAATACAAAGGGCCACTTCATTCTAAATAACTACAAAATGCATAAAACATTGGGTGTTAATCTATCAAAGCACATAAAATACTTGTATAGGTTCAATTACAAAGTACTCCTTAAGGAAATAAAGACCAACTTAAATAGTTGGAGAAACATGCAGTGCTCATGACTAAGCCATGCCAATACAATAAAAATGATAATATTATCAAAAGTAATTTATCATTTTAATATTATATCAAATGATCAAAAGGGATGCTTTAGAGAAAATTATAAATAGTATCAAAATTCATTTAGGGAAAGAAAAGATTTAGGATTTCAAATGAAATAATGAAAAGAGAAAGGGATAATGAAGGATTAGCTGTGCCAAACCTCAAATTATTTTACAAAGGAGTAGTCATAAAAAATTTATTTAGTATTGGTTAAAAAACAGAGAAATATATCAAAACAACAAACTAAAAAAGATGAATTCAGAAATGATGAAACTCAATAACTGACTGTTTAATAAACTCCAAAACATAAACTACTTAGGAAAGAATTCTATTTAATAATTTTTAAAACTGCTAGGAAAACTGAAATATTAAAAAAATCATACTACCAAAAAATTAGAAGAGGAACAGATCACATAATTTTCAGAGCTATGAGTAGGAGATCTCTTAACAAAACAAGGGAAAGAAACAATTAAAAAAGAAAAAATATACAATTTTAGTTACAGTAAACTGAAAAGCTTTTATAAAAACAAAATTAATACATGCATAATAAAAAGGGAATCATCAAATGAGAAAATTTTTTTTACATCAAGTTTCTCAAATGGGGTTTTACAGCCAATATATATAAACAATGAACACATGAAACCAAAAGTCATTCCCAAATGTTCAAAGGAAATGAACAAACATTTCTCAAAAGAATTGTAAACTATGAACAATTATAGTAAATGCTCCATTAAGAGAGGTGAAAATCAAAACAATACTTAAGTTTCACACTTGATATCTAGCAAATTGGCAAAAATAAAAAAGATGAGAATGGTAATTGTTGGGAGGGGTTAAAAGAAGATAGTTGTGGATTGGAGGGCCTATCATGGGTAGAAGTTTCAGAGGCAGACTTAGATTAAATAGTGATAGACTGAAGTCCTCTAATTTCACAATGCCATATCATGTGATCATCATTTAAAGGATTTAGAGTCATGACAACTTGGGTATAAATTCTAACAGAGGTACTAACTATATACGCCTACACAAATTACTTAATGTGTCAGCACACTAGTTTTGTTATTTGTAAAATGGGAGGAAGAGTTAACAGTTAGGACTCTTCAGAATGGAAAGGGATATGTCTAGAAGGGGCTTATTTTGGGTATTTTCCTATTTTAAATGTGTAGTTTTATTCCAAAACTCCAAGTACATAAAGAGTAGCATAAATCTGGGACTGCAAAAGTCCTTTGAGACCAAAACCAGGACAGCTCTATTCTAAGTAAAATGAAATTTTAGCCTGTAACCCTCAGGTGAAGAGAGGGAGTAAGAGGAAATGTCTCTTTATCACCAATTTGGACTTTCTTTCTAGCAAGATGGAGAAACTAAGAATGCAAGGATAATATACTTTTAAATACACTCGTTAATCCACCAAGATACACAATGTCAATGCTAAAGAAATAACATTTACCCACAAAGAAAAGAAGTAAAGAAATGGATAGATTTCATACCAATCTCCAATTTTAAAAATTTAATTCAAAAGTATTATCATACTGTAATCATTCTCTCAAACACTAATGAATAATCTACAGGTATTAATGAAGTTCTAGTTCAAAGATCCCAGATAAATATTCAACTAATGACAGCCTGATAAATCTATACGTATGCACTATGCCACACAACTCAGGATTATTTTTTATATTAGTCATGACTTTTTAGTTAACAATAGCCAACATTTTAGTATTCTAAATATTTTTAAAAATGCATCCTACCTCCAAACTATTCATCTACCTATTCTTCTCCTAACCCCTTGACTGCTGTAGAAAATGACATTAAGAATTTTAAATTTAATAAATAATATAATGCCCCTAGTCAAACTGTATTACTATTTTCCTAAGACAAATAAAAATGTTAATGAATCAACAAAATAAGCATATGGAAAAGACCTGCAGGAGGTTTCTCTGCAGAAAGAATGTTTCAAATCACTGATAATAAAAGAAATGCAAATCAAAGAAACCCTAAGGTTCTCCCTCATCACTAGGAAGTTCATAAAGATGACTTTAAAAACTGGCAATACTAAGTGTTGGAGGTATTATGCAATGATAACCACTCTAATACACTGTTGGTGAAACAGTGAAATAGTATAACCATTTTGGAAAGAAATCTGGAATCATGTAAATAAAGTGACTAAAATGTCTATACTCTGAACCAGTGACTTCATTACTGGGTCTATGCCCCAAAGAAGACATAAATAAGAAGAAAGTCCTATATACTCCAAAATATTTAAAGTAGCACTTTCTGTGATAGCTAAGAATTAGAAGCAAAGCAGATGCCCATCAACTGAGGTATGCCTAAACAAATTATGGCATGAGTACGATGGAATATTCCTGTGTTGTAAGAAATTATGTATTTGATTATACAAAGAAACACAGATCTATATGAACTGATGCAGATTGAAGTAAACTAAGCCAAGCAAACATTAACTATCAATCAATTAACAAACTATCACTATGAAGCATACACTATGTGCCACTCACTATGCTAAACTCTAAGAATACAAAGAAAGGTAAAAGACAGTGCCTGCCTTCAGGTTGCTGAGTGTCTAACGTGGGAGACAATATGTAAACAAATATATACAAAACAATTTATATTCAAGATAAATATTATTGTTGTTGTTGAGTCATTCAATTGTGTCTGAATCTTCATGACCCCATTGACCATAGCATACCAGGCCCTTCTATCTTTTACTTTCTCTCAAAGTCTGTCCAGCTTCATGTTCATTGTTTCCTGACACTAGTTATCCATTTCATCTTCTGCTGGCCCCTTTTCCTTTTGCCTTCAATCTTTCCCAATATCAGAGTCTTTTTCAATGAGTCCTGTTTTCTCATTATGTGGCCAATGTATTTAAGCTGTGGCTTCAGTATTTGACCTTCCAGTGAACAGCTTGAATTGATTTCTTGAAGTATTGACTGATTTAGTCTCCTTGCTGGCCAAGGAACTCTCAAAAGTCTTCTTCAACACCCACAATTTGAAAGTGTTGATTCTGTGGTACTTAGTTTTCTTTATAATCCAACCCTCACAAACATATATTGTTACTGGAAAAACCACAGCTTTGACTATTTGAACCTTTGTTAGCAAGGTGATGTCTCTGCTTTTTTTAGTATGCTATCCAGATTTGCCATAGCTTTCCTTTCAAGGAGCAAGCATCTTTTAATTCCCTGGCTGAAGTCATCATCTGCAGTGATCTTTAAGCCCAAGAATATATAATCTGACACTACTTCCATTTCTTCTCCCTGGGAAGATAGGATCAGTTGCCAAGATCTTTGGTTTTTTGATGGTAAGCTTCAAGAAAGCTTTTATTTCACCCTCATCAAGAGTTTTCTTAATTACTCTTCAATGTCTGCCATCAGAGTGGTATAATCTGCATATCTGAGACTGTTAATATTTCTCTTAGAAACCTTAATTCTGGCTTTTGATTCATCCAGCCTGTCATTTCACATGATGTAATTTGCATATAAGTTAAATAAATAAGGTGACAATAAATAGCCCTGTTGTACTCCTTTTCCAATCTAAACCAGTCAATTGTTCCATGTTTGGTTCTGTTGCTTCTTGGCTTACATACAGCTTCCTCAGGAGACAAGTAAGATGATCTGGTACTCCTACCTCTGAGGACTTGCCACATTTTGTTGTGTCCCACAGAGTCAAAAGCTTTAATGTAGTCATGAAGCAGAAGTAGATGTTTTTCTGGAACTCCTTTGTTTTCTCCATAATCCAGCTAATGCTGACAATTTGGTCTCTAGTTCTTCTGCCTCTTCAAAAACCAGCCTGTTCTTGTGGTAATTCTTAGTTCACATGTTGCTAAAGGCTAGCTTGCAGAATCATAAGGATAACCTTGCTGGTGTGTGAAATGAACACAAATGTTCGGTAATTTGAACATTCCTTGGTATTGCCTTTCTTTAGGATTGGGACATAAACTGATCTTTTCCAATCCAGTGACCACTGTTGAGTTTTCCAAATTTGCTGGCATACTGAGTGTGCAGCACTGTAATAGCATCATCTTTTAGGATTGTAAATAGCTCAGGTGGAATTCCAACACCTCCACTAGTCTTATTGTTAGCAATGCTTCATAAGGCCCACTTGACTTCATTCTCCAGGATGTCTGACTAATCACAGTAACCACATGAAAGTAGTTATCAGCAATATTATGATCTTTCTTGTACAGTTCTTTGTGAATTGTTGCCACTTCTTCTTAATTTCTTTTGCTTCTGTTAAGTCCCTACAATTTTTGTCTTTTATCATGGCCATCTTTGCACAAAACATTCCCTTAATATCTCTAATTTTCTTGAAGAGATCTTGTTTTTTCCAACCTATTGTTCTCTTCTATTTCTTTGTATTGCTCATTGAAGAAAACTGTATCTCTCCTTGCTATTCTCTGAAATTCAGCATTCAGTTGGGTACATCTTTCCCTTTCTCCTTTACCTTTCACTTTCTTTCTCTCAGGTATTTGTAAAGTCTCATCAGACAGCCATTTTGTTTTCTTGCTCTCTTTTTCTTTGTAATGTTTTTTGTTGCTGCCTCCTATACAATATTGTGAACCTCTGTCCACAGTCCTTCAGGCACTCTATCTACCAGATCTAATCCCTTAAATCTGTTCATCACCTCCACTTCATATTCATAATGGATGTTATTTAGGTCATACCTATATGCTCTGATGGTTTTCCCTACTTTCTTCAATTTAAGTGTAAGTCTTGCAACAAGAAGCTCATGATCTGAGCTACAGTCAGCTCCAGGTCTTGTTTTAACTGATTGTATAATACAGCTTCTTCACCTTTGGCTGCAAAGTATATAATTAATCTGATATCTATATTGACCATCTGGCAATGCCCATGTGCAGTGTCACTTTCGGGTTTTTGAAAAAGAGTGTTTGCTAAGACCAGCGACTTATCTTGACAAAACTCTATTAGTTTCTTCCCTGCTTCATTTTATATTCCAAGGCCAAACTTGCCTGTTATTCCAATTATCTTTTGATTTCCTGCTTTGGAATTCCAATCCCCAAAGATGAATGTGACATCTTTTTATGATGTTATTCCTAGAAGATATTGTATAAGCCTTCTTTTTTTTAATATATTTTTTTCTTTTTCTTTTTTTTTAGGCAATTGGGGTTAAGTTGCCCAGGATCACACAGCTAGTAAGTTTTAAGTGTTTGGTCTGAGGCCGGATTTGAACTCAGGTCCTCCTGACTTCAGGGCTGGTGCTCTATCCAGTGCACCACCTAGCTGCCCCAATATGATGGACTTTTCTTTTTTTTTTTTACGCAATTGGGGTTAAGTGACTTGCCCAAGGTCAAGGGTTTGGTCTGAGGCCAGATTTGAACTCAGGTCCTCCTGACTTCAGGGCCAATGCTCTATCCACTGAACCACCTAGCTGTCCAAAGTGCTATTATGATTTTTCTAACTATAAGACCAATGCTGTTTTCAATATTGTGTAAGTCTTCAAGAATTTCACAGATGTTGTAAAACTTCATAGATCAACTTTGGCTTCTTTGGCATCAGTGATTGGAGTACAGACTTCTGTTATCATGATGCAGAATGGTTTGCTTTGGATTTGAACAGATATCATCCTGTCATTTTTGAGATTATATCCCAGTACTTCTCTTCTCACCCTTTTATTGACTATGAGGGCTATTCCATTTCTTCTAAGTTATTCTTGCCCACAGTAGTATATGTAGTGATCATCTGAATTAAATTCACTCATTCCTGCCCGTTTAAGTTCACTGACACCTAAAATGTCGATGTTTAATCTTTCCATCTCCTGTTTGACCACATCCATCTTACCTTGGTTCATAAATCTTGAATACACTAGAATTAAGAGGAGTTGAGTGAGGCTTCCAGTAAAAGATGGGATTGTGATTGTACTTAAAGAAAGGAAAGTCAGTAGTTGGAGAAGAGGAGGGAGACCAGGAATGAAAGATAGCCAGACAAAATACCCAGAGCAAAGCAATAGAGCATCCTGTTCCTCGAGCAGCCAGGAGGCCAGTGTCACTGGATCAAAGAGTATGTGATGGAGAATAAGGTATTAGAACACTGGAAAGTTAGGAGGGAACTGGGTTATGAAAGCCTGTGAATGCTAAACAGAGCATTTTACATTTGATTCTGGAAATAAAAGGGAGCTATTGGAGTTTATTGAATAAGGGGTGACATAGTCAGACCTATATTTTAGGAAAAATCACTTTAGTGGCTTCATGGATGGACTGGCATGAAGAGAGACTTTAGATAGGCAGATCCACCAAAAATAGTCCAGAGGTGAGGTAACGAAGGCCCATACTAGAATAATGGCAGTGTCAGATGAGAAAAGGGGGTATGTTTGAGTGATATTAAAAAGGTGACATCAACAGGTCTTGGCAACAGATTAAGGTATTGGGAGCGATAGATGAGTAGTTAAGGATGACTTCTGGGCTGTGAGTGGGAGAAACTGGGAGGATGATGTTGACCTCAAGAGTAATAAAGAAGGTATGAGGGGGGGAAATTTTGGAGAGAAAGATAATGATTTCAGTTCTGGACATGGTAAGTTTAAGTTGTCTGTTGAACATCCAGTTCAAAATGTTTGAAAGGCAGTGGGAAAAGCAAGACAAGAAATAAGAAGACAGTTTGGAACAACTACAACAATGGAAATGGAAAGAACAACACCACACCAAAAAATCAAAAGTAAATGTAACAAAATTATAAAGATTAAGCAGGACTTCAATGAAGAGAAATGAGAAGATAGCTCTAACCTACCTCTTTTTGGATGTAAATAGTCTACTGGCATTACACATTGCACATTTTTGCAGAATTTTTCAATCAATTGTTCTGACTTCTTGTTCCTCTCTAAAAACATATATATGATTTGTCACAAATTTCCCTGAGAGGGAAAAGGGGAGAGACAACTGGGATAACTATGGTGATTTGAGAAAGATGATAGCAACTTTAAAAAAAAAAGTAGGAAACTCAGTTTATAGGCCTACTTAAAGCTCACCAACCTTGTTGAAGACCCAGATCTCTCCATTCACTGTGGGCCTTGGTACACCATGCCCATTGTAGTGGAAGAGAACCCGTTCTTCCTTGGCATTTCGGCGTAGGGATGTGCAAAGCTTCTTGACTTCATCCACTGTTGGATCGAGACTTTGTTTGTAGCGGGCCTGTTGCAGTAGAAGAAATTTTAAAGTCATAATGCATTCCAAAATATATATATATTACTCTATAAAACTCAGAATTCCTTTTGATATTGGTCATAGCTTTCCCCAACTAGAAACTAAATAAACAAGACTATCATTCCACCAGTCTGTCATGCCACACTCAAGGCAAGAAGTGATGACATTATTCATCTATATATACTAAAGTATGTGAAAAGTAAAGTAAAAATGACAAAAATCTGTAATATTCATTTTCTGGATTTGTCCCTTGCCTTTCTACAGATAGAAGTTAGAAACATATTAGCATAGAATGCACCCAGATCCAGTTAAACACTGTAATAGTTACAGAGGTAAGAACAGATATTAAAAAGTATAGAAGACTTTGCAGAGAGAGCCTGTAACCTAAAACTTATGCTCCTTATGAGGAAATTCAGCACCCATAATTATGCCAACTGGTGTTCTGACAAATTAACTCATGAAAGACAACCACCCATATAAGAAAAATGTTGGTGTTTTCAGAGAAACCTGAGAAATACTGTATAAAATGAAACAGATGAAGTGAGCAGAATAAGTGGAACAATTTGTATAGCATTATTATTATATAAAAACACAAAGACCAATAATTCCAAATGACCAATTATAACACCACTTCACTCTTGACAGATGTAATGGATTCAGAGTGTAGAATGAAATATATATTTCCTGGACATGATCAATGTAGGAATTTGTTTTGCTTGACTATGTATTGTATATTTAGGGGGTTTCTTATATAATAGAAGGACAAGGTAAGAAGAGAAAATCGCTCTTTTTTCACAGGAAAATAATTAAAATTTTAAAATGTTGCCTTAAAGAAATTTTAAATTACATTAATAGTTAGAAGACAAACAACAATCTTAATTACAAAATGGACTAACTCAGTTGAGTAGTACAATGCATGAAGTGCTGGACTGGGAGTGAAAAAGACCTGGGTTTCAATTCTGCCTAAGACACATATTAGCTGCGTGACCAGTGAACAATTCACTTAACAGCTGTATGCCTCAGTTTCCTTGAAGTGTAAAATAGGGATAATAAAGCTACCAACCTCCCAGGAGAATTATGAGGAAGAATACAAAATAATGTATGTGAAGGACTTTGAGACATCTAAAATGTTTTGGAAATGTTATAATTATTTTTGTTGTTACTTCTTAGAAGGGCTGCAAACATTAAAAAGTACTCTGAAAATTGAAAAATATCATCACAATTGGAAAATAAGGATATGTTTTCCTCACTATAGGACTTTTTATTCTCAGTCAATAATTTCAATCCCACTGAAAGAAACATTCAAAATGCCTACTATGTACGAGGCACTGCTTTTTACAAAAGTGTTACATATCATAAGTTATACATCTGAGAGGAAATCAAAAGATGGTAGCAGTGTGGAAAAGTTGAAAAGAACACCAAAGTTTTGGTTAAAGGCACTGCATTCAAAACCAAGTTCCCCTACTTGTGATCTTGAACAAGTCACTCAACTTTCCTAGGTCTTATTTTTCTCATCTATAAAAATGAGTTTTATAGTGGACTTGTAGGTCCACTGAATCCCAGCTCTAAATCTATGATCTTATGATCTTACCTTAGACATGACTAAGATAGAATTTATAGTCTTAAGAAGTATATTTATATCCAGTAGTAATCTAGGTAGCAATTATAACATGAAAGAATATAAATGCTTTAACAGCAATAGAAACAAAGTGGGGGGGTATGAAAGAGGGGAAAGAATCATGTCTAACTGGGGTACAATCATATCTGACATTAGAAGAGTTTTTTAAAACCATGGAATAAGTTAGGACTACCTAGAAAGTGTAGAATGTCAGAGATAGGATGCCAACTTTAATTGTATTACATTTTTTTCTTAGATTACTCCATGAACCAGAATCCAAAAGCTAAGGCATAAATCAGAAACATACAAGCTAAGAAGTTCATTATCAAATTCACTTTTAGTTCTACCATTAAAATCATATTTCAGCCAATTCCCACCACAAAAGTCCCACTAACAGCTCCCCTAGGCTCACAACCTAGGTGTCATCTTTGACTCCTTACTATCTCTCATCCTTTCATATCCAATCTGTTGACTATAACTTTGTAACATCTCTTATATAAGCTCCCTTCTCTCCTTAAATACTGCTACCACTCTAGGGGCCATCCCTCTTCACTTTACGCCTTAATTATTGCAAATAGGCTGCGGGTGAGTCTGCCTGCCTCAAATCTCTTCCCACTCCAATCCATCCTCCATCCACCCATTAAAGTGATTTTCCTAAAGCACAGGCACAATCATGTCACTCTACCGCTCTACTCAATAAACTCCAGTAATTCCCTATCACCTCCATGATCTAGTACAAAATCTATTATTCATAACTTAGCCCCTCACACTTTTCAGTCTTCTTATACTTTAATATCCCCTTCCCCTGAATACTTTTTGATTCGTGACACTGACTTCCTTGCTATTCCTCTAAGAAGACACTCTATCTCTTGATGGTGGGCATTTTCACTGGTTATTCTCCCATGACTGGAATGCTCTCCTTCCTCATCTCTGCCTCTGGCTTCCCTGGCTTCTTTCAAGTCCCAGCTAAAATCTCAGTTTCTGCAGGAAGCATTTCCTAATCTCTCTTAATTCTAGTGCCTTCCCTATTAATTATTTCCAATTTATTCTGTAATTTGTTTATATGTAGTTATTTGTATTTTGTCTCTCCCATTAGATTTTTACCTCCTCAGGTGTAAGGATGCTCTTCGACTTTTCATTGTATCTCCAAAACATAGCCCAGTGCCTGGCACATAGTAAGTGCTTAATAAATGTTTACTGACAGACTGACAAATTTCATCCAGAGCAAGAAATGTCAAAAAAAGTAAACATACTCAGACAAATCCATTACCATGGAAATCATGAACCAAAACTTGATTAGGTTCATACTGCTACATATTTGTATTATGATGTACAAATAGAAGAAACTTCCTTTTACAGATGTTAACACATTTACACATAAATTAGACGTGTATATGTACATACTATAAAAATCAATAAGCATTTATCAAATATTTACTATGTGCTATACATTTTGCTAGGCACAAGAGATACAAAGACCAAAAAAAAATTCCTTGCTCTCATTTCTGAAGACAAAGGCCTAGACAAACCAAAAATGCAACCAGTTCGATCAAAACATCAAATTATTCTATATTACAAAATGAATATTATCAATTCTTCTCAACTAATAGAACTACTTTAGGAAAGTTGGGATTTTTCTTTCTTCTATCTCCCATTGAATTGGCTGTTACTTGTGAACTCATTTCTTGGAGTTCCTCTTTTAGTTAACTATAATCTCTTAGTGGCATTCTGACAACTCTAAGGCAGCCCATTCTACTTTGGGACATCTTTAATTGATAGGAAGTTTTGCTTGTTTGTTTTTGTTTTTTAATTACATGAGCCTGAATTTGCCTCTGTAAAACCCATCACTTCTAACATAGTCCTGTGGGAAAATAAATTTAATTGTCTTTTTTTCAAATATTTGAAGACAGCTATCATGGAGTCTTTTCTTCTAACATTCCAGACTAAAACATTCATGGTTCTTTTAACTGATCCTCACTTGGCTTGAATTCTAGGCTCTTCAATATTCTGATTGCCCTTCATCTAAATTTTTTTCAGCCTTTCAATGCCCTTCCTAACCTGCAGTGCCCAGAACTAATAAATACTCCAGATAAAGCCTGAACAAAAGAGATTATCATTTCCCTATTTCTCTCTTAATGCTAACTCATATAGAGCTTGCAGTTCACTAAAACCCCACATCTTAATGCTGAATAGGGGAAAGTATATTGGCTCTAGAATTAGAAAACTTGGTTCAAATCCTGCCTCTGATATTTATTACTTATATGATTTAGGACATCCTATGCCTCAGTTTCCTCAGCAATAAAATGAAAAATTTAACTAGATGGTTTCTGAGGTCCTTTCAAGGTCTAGATCTATAAATAAATGGATTTCACAGAAGTGTTACATATGCAAGTTATAGACCCACAAGAAAAGAGCAGAAAAACAGTATTTTTACATGCAGCTCTAACTCTCAATTTTCAGGTTCCAAACTGTTAAGAGACTGGCTATTTTTTTAAGCAACTCAAACTGATACGTAATTCATCCTTCTGTGCATAGTTATATGTATATACAAACTACTAAAAGGGGGCAAATCTTAAAGCATTTTACTATATACCATATTTATGTGAGAAGTTTCTAAAAGTGGCATTTTTACTGGAAGACATAGTAAGGGGAAAGAGTAAGACCTCTGTGACTTTCATCTATACTCTCACTAAATAACTCTCCCTTCCCCCAAAACACTTCATCATGGAGACAGAAACCTAAATTCATTTCATAGGTTTTATGTCATGAACAATAAAAAGCACAAACATATTCAGCATAGTACCCATCTGGAAGTCCTTTTACCTGTCGAATTAAAAGGTATTTTTTTGAAGAAAAGCCCAGAAACCAGGATCACATCCGTAAATCACAATTTAAAAAAAAAATCAAAATAACAGAGACTAAATGACATCCTAATACCACAGATGATGTACCCTAAATTCTGAGAAATAGCTATGCTTGATATTGAAAAATGATACTCTTGAATCATGATAGAATTTTAAATCTGAATTTAATCCCATAAAGCATTTAGGCAAGCACTTTGAATTTTTGTTTCCTAGTAGTGGTGAGAGATTAGCACACATTAAATATTAATCTAGACACAACTCACTTTCTCTCTACTCCCATTAACTAACACTATACTTGCAAGGTGTTTGAACAAGTCTCACGGCTAGAGGTCAATGGCCATAGAATACAGCAAAACTAAACATGTGATTCAGACAATAAAATCATGCCTTTTATCAAAAGCATATATTCACTATCTAAAACTCAGACTTGTGCCAACCTTGGCTACCCAGAATAGTACCAAGGATATAGCATGACACTTGGACTTGGAGTCAGAAAGCCTTGGATTTGAATCCTGATTCCAACAATTACTAGCTACATGACTCTTTTTATTCATCTACAAAATGAAAATCTGAACACATGAAACTAAATTTTAAATTTTAAAATAAAAATAAAATGTATATATTCAATGCCATTCCAATTAAATTACAAAAAAAATATTTTGCTGAGGAAAGATAATAACAAAACTCATTTGGAAGAACAAAAGGCCAAGAATATCAAAAGAACTAATGAAAAAATGTAAAGGAAGGAAGTTTACCAGTACCAGATCTTAAACTATATTATAAGGCAGTAATTACAAAAAATTATCTGGTACTGGATAAGAAATAGAAAAGAAGATCAGTGGAACAGGTGGACATACAATTTACAGCAGCAAATGACCTTGTGTTTGACAAGTGTAAAGATTTAAGTTTTGAGGACAAGAATTCTTTTTGTAAAACACAGGGCTGTTTAAAATGAGATCATTTAGTCTGTAAAATGTTTTGCAAACCTTAAAGCATGACATAAATGTCAGCTATTAAGCCTAAACACATTTTAAAGTAATCTTACTCATATTAATATCTTTTGTTTTATATCACCTCCATTTCTAAAATATCCCTTTGCCCTTATTTTCACAGCAAGTCATCCTTTATAATAAAATTTTAAAGGAAATAAAATGTAAATAAATTAGGATATATGTGGAACAGTATTGTTCTGCAAAAAAAAAAGTGAGGGATGCAAAAAAAAAGTGAGGGATGGATAAGAGAAACCTTGGAATACTTGGAAATGAACAGTGAAGGAAGCAGATCTAGAAAAACAATTTATATAACTGAAACTTAACTGTAAAGACAAATAACTTTGAAAGACTTAAGAATTCTATCAGTTTTGAAGAATCAATTATGGATGGAGCAGGCTACCTAACTCCTAACAGGGAGGTGGTAGACTCAGTGTGCTGAATGAGACTTATTTTTGGATAAGACCAATGCATGTTTCCTTGACTATGCACATTCGTTACAAAGTTGTATTATCTTCTCCCAACAAGAGAAGTTATTTTTTTGTTCATTGAAAAACATTAAAACAAAAAGAAAAGGAAAGAAAATAAAATGGTTCAGTAAACTAATGAACTCATCAGACATATCTGATGATATGTTTGTAGGTTTGATATGTAGGTATGATATGTATGTATGTTTGAATATACTATATGTATATTCAATACTCTACAAATTAGGGAAGGAAGTACATTTTCTGAATTCTTCACCATGTTCGTATTTGTTCTTTATAATTACATACTGTCTACTGTTTTCTATGAAGAAAATCAATCAGAAGTGCTCCAAAGTTGGAAGACTACACCCAATTAGAAGGAATGAAACATTTTAACTGGTTAGAAATCACTATGAAAGACAAGCCACTTAAGCAGAAGTTGACAAGTTTCTCCCAGGGAGCATAACTAGGAAAACTGATGGAAGCTAAAGAAAGGCTGACTTAGCTTGATATAATGAAAACTTCCTAACAATAAGAGGCGTCCAAAATAGAAAAAACTCCCTGGGAGATAGTAGGTTCAAACTTATGAAATGTCTTCAAATAAGTTGGTTGACCATGTTTAGAGTATGTTTTAGACTAGATTCCTATAAAGATAAGGCTAGGACTCAAATAGCCCTTACAGTACCTTCCGAGTCTGTAATACTGTGAATTTGGTAATTATTAAGAGCCAGGCAAGGCAGGCAACAGATGCTGAGAGAATATGCAAGGATTGATGAAAGAACCTTCTCAGATTTCATCATCATCACCCTACTGATTTATGCATCTATAAAACTTTATGATTTACATGGTGGTTGTCATGAAAGCCCTGTGGGATAGGGAGTAAAAGTATTTGACACATAGAATAAGGAATCAAATAAGGAATAAAAATCTTAAACATCGTAACTTGCCATGAATCACATAGCTACTAGGTAAACATATCTGCAACTCAAACCAAGATTTTCTGTTTGATAAGTTGTGATATACTCTGGTAGAGTAAATGCTCCTATTGATGACAGCAATGCTAGGTGGCTCAATGCACAGGGTTGAACTTTGAAGGAAGGAAGACCTAACTTCAAATCCCACTCCAGACACTTACTAGATGTATGATCTTGAGGAAGTCTCTTAACCTTTCTTAGCTTCAGTTTCCTTATATGTAAAATGGGAAGGTTATCGTGAAGATCAAAAGAGTTAACACATAAAGCACTTTGCAGTCCTAAAAACACTATATAAATACCAGCTATTATTATTGAGGTCACAGGGTACTGAGGTATAAAAGATACACAAATGATTATATTAAGTAGAATATAGGTTATGAAGTACAATTCAAAATTATGCTTACTTCAAAGCAATTTTAGTGAATTTTAACTGCTACTGAAAAGCATGCTATATTACTAAGAGGCAGATACTAGATGCATGCTTTCAAAACAAGTGATATGAGATATAATGAAACATGTGACATGATCATATTCCTAAAGGAGATATCAGAGACAAAGGACATGCATTTATGAAAAGCTTACAAAAATAACTGAATTAATTAGAATATAAAGCACCAGTGACCAATACATATTTGAATAAGGTTCACCTTTTCTTAGTGAAGATATACAAAGAAACCAGAAACCACCTCGTATAGTAAAATATGATCCTCCTTGCCAAGCAAAAGACTTGATAATTAAGGGCAATGCTCCTTTTAAAAGTTCTTCTTCTGTTTTCTTCACTCAAAACCTCTTGATGTCATGTACTAATTTCTCCTCTTTTTCCCTAGTCTCTGAGGTGGCCCTTCTGCTTGCCAAAGCAAATGTGCATTTTGATTCTATCCCTTCCTGTCTTCTCAAGAATCCTCAATATCCTCTCTCTTTTTCTCTCTTATCTTCAACCTCTCCCTATCTACTGGTTCCTTCCCTATTGTCTTCTAACATAACCAAGAACATCCCATCCTTAAATAGCCTTTATGAGACCCTAGAATCTTCTCAAACTATATTTCAACATATCATGCCTCTCTCTTGAGACCTTGGACCTAGCAGATGCTTAATAAATGCTTAGTGACTTGATTTTCTAAGCCAGACTCTTAGAAAAACTATCTACATTCACTGCCTCTGCTTTCTTTCCTCTCATTCTATCCTCAATCTTTTGCAATACAGCTTTCAACCCCATCATTACCTGGAACTTCTCTCTAGAACTGCCAATGATCTCTTAATCATCAAATCTGATGCATTTTCTCAGTCTTCATACTTCTCAAATATCTGATGCATCTGACACTGCCAACTACCCTCTCCTCCCAAAGACTCTTGCCTCTGTTTTGTGATTTTTGAGAGGCTATGAAAGTGGGTTGGTTGGGACACTATTCTCTCCTGGTTCTCTATGTGACCATGTGGCCAATCCTTTTCAATCTCCTATGTTGTCTCATTATCCATATCAGGTCTTTTAACTGTGGGTATTCCCAGAGGTTTAATTAAAAGCCCCCTTATTTTTCTATTCTTCTCTTTGTTAACTTCATTTGCTCCACTGGCTTTAATTATTAAATCTATGCAGATGAGGCCCAAATCTAAACATCCAGCTTCTAAAAGGCGAATGGCCTATTGGACATTTCAAGCTGGACATGCTGGAGAAATATTAACCTCAATATATCTAAAACTGACCTCATTAATTTTGTCCGAAAATCTAAATGACAAATATGACAAATAAAGAGAAGCATGGAAAGATTGGCATGAATTACTGCAGAATAAAGTAAACAGAAATACAAAAACTATACACAACGATGACAATAATGTAAATGGAAAGAACAGACACAAATCAAAAGTAAATGTTGTGAAATTAGAAAGAACCAGCAAGGTTCCAAAGAAGATAAATGAGAAGATATTCTCAATAAACTCCCTTAGAGAATTAGGGAGGTGTATGTGTGTACCTCTGTACATATAGCGCACCACTGTGCATATTTTCAGATTTTTTTTAGATGATTGATCCATTTCTCCTCTTCATATCTTTAAAAATATTCTTTGTTATATTGGATGGTTCTGATAGAGGGGAAAGAAGACAAAGATACTGATAGAAATTCTGGTGATAAAAATTAAAAAGCAAAAATAATTCAATAATTTTCATTTTTAAATTCACACTTGATCCAGAGATCCCATTACCCTGCATATAACTCAAGGAAGCTATTAAAAGAAAGGCTCTGTATACATGAAAATATTTTACAAGCACGTTTTGTGGTAGCAAAGAACTTGACGCAACAGATGCCCATCAACTGGCAAACACTTAAAATATGATAGGTGAATGGAATGGAATATTAATGATATTTAAGAATAGATGGATAGCTTGTGACCCTGGGCAAGTCATTTAACCCCAATTAAAAATTTTCAAAAATTTTTTTAAAAGAATAGATGGATAGAAAGAAGCATGAAAAAACACAAAGGGAAGCAAAGTGAAATAGGCAGTACAAGGAAAACAATATACACTATGATTACTATATTATAAATGGAAAGAAAAGCGAGTATAAAATAATTGAAAATGAAAAATGAATCAATACCAGAAGAAATGAAAAGGATAAGAAATATTATACAGGTATACGCTAACAAATCTGAGAACATAAAATAAACACAGGAATACTTTCAAAAATATAAAATACGCAAACTATCAGAAGACCAGATAGAGATCTTAAATAAAACAATCTCAGAAAAGGAAACAGATCTAGATATAAAGGAACTGCCCAAGGGGAAAAAAAAAATCCAGGTCCATTCACAGAGAATTCTATCAAACTTTTAAAGAACAATTAGTATCAATATCTTATAAATTATTCTGAAAAACTAAGAAAGAAAGCACCTTATCAGTATCATTTTTATGAGACAAATATAGTCCTAATATCTAAACTAGGGAAAGATAAAAAGAAGGAAAATGATAGGCCAATGTAATTAATAAATATCGATTTCAAAATTTTCAACAATGCCCTATCAAGCAGATTATAGCAACTTATCCAGGAAATAATTCATTATGACCAAGGAGGATTTATAACAGGGATGCAAGGACAGTTCAACATTAGGAAAATAAGCAACACAATTAATCATAACAAAACATCCAAAACTACACTGTTGTCTCAAGAGTTGCAGAAAAAGCCTTTAGAAAGCACAACGCTCACTAATGCTAAATACCATACAATGTGTAGGCATTAGGGACCTCTGTTTGATATCATAAGGAGCATCTTATCTAAAACCAAAAGGAAGTATCATATGTAATGGGGATACACTAGAACCTTTTCCATTAAATAAGAGAGTAAAACAAGAATGCCCACTGTTCCCCCTATTATTTGATATGGTTCTGGAAATACTAGCAATGGCAACAGGAGAAAGAAATTAAAGACATAAAAAAAAGGTAAAAAGGAGATAAAAGTATCCCTATTTGCTAATAACATAATGTCATGTTTGGATAAACCTTGGGAATCAGCAAAGGTATTAATTGACACAATAGTTTTACAGAAATTGCAAACCATAAACTAAACTCTCAAAAATCAAAATCATTTCTGTATAACAATAACAACATATAAGAAGCAATAATAGGAATGAAAATCCCATTCCAAATAACAAAAAAAAAGCATAAAATTTCAGGGGACCAATCTACCAAAACACACAAAAGACTTGTATAGATTTAATTACCAAGTGTTCCTTAAAGAAATAAAAAATTTAAATTGTTAGAGGAATATTCAACCCTATCACTAAACCTTGGCTAAAGAGAGTGGGTATTTTTGCTTCACTCCCATAGTTATTAGAAAAGGTTCTGGTGCCAATATAATAATAATGACAATGGTACCAAAGTTAATTTAAACATTTACTGCGATACTAATCAAAATACCAAGGGGTACTTTATAGAACTTGATAAAATAACAATGAAATTCATGTGGAAAAGCAAAAGATACAGAATATGAGAGGAAAGGATAAAAGAAAATAGGGATGAAATAGGGATAAAATTTCCAGACCTCAAAGAATATTATAAAGCAGCAGTCGTTAAAACCATCTGGTACTGGTTTAAAAAATAGAGATAGATCAATGGAACAGACGAGACAAAGGAGAATCAAAAACAAACGGACCTCAGAAACCCAGTATTTGATAAAGAGGAAAACACAGATTACCTATGAAAAAACTCAGTATTTGATAAAAATTGCAGATAAAATTAGAAAGCATTTTGACAGAAATTAGGCTTAGAACACCACCTTACACAATACTCCACGATACATTCTAAATGCATATGACTTTAATTAAAACATCATACTATAAAAAAAATGAGAAGAGAAGCAGATCATAGAATTCTCACAACTATGGGTAAGAGACATATTCTTTTTCTTTTTCTTCTCCATGTTTAATATTTTATTTTATCTTAATTACAAGTAACAACTATTTTTAATGTTTCTTAAAATTCTGAGCTCTGAATTGTCTCCCTACTCTCCCCTGTCATTGAGAGGGCAAGAAATTTGATACAGGTTATACATGTGAGGTCATGCAAAACATTTCCATATTATATTGTGAAAGAAAACACACACACACACACACAAACACACATACACACACAACATAACTTTTTTTTTAAAGTATGCTTTGATATATATCCAGACTGCATCAGTTTTTTCTCTGAATATAGCATTTTCATCATAAGTCCTTAGTAACTGTCTTAGATCACTGTACTGCTGAGAATAGTTATTTGCAGCTGATCAACATACAATATTGCTCTTACTATGTACACTGTTTTCCTAGTTCTAGCTCTGTTCACTTCATGTTAGTCTCTCTGGGTTTTTCTGAGAGCATCCTGCTTGTCATTTTTTGTGGCACACTAGTATTCCATTACAATTGTGTACCACAACTTGGTCAGCAATTCCCCAATTGACAGACATCCCCTCAATTTCCAATTCTTTGCCACCACCAAAACAGCTGCAATAAATATTTTGGTACATATAGGTTCCTTTGCTTTTTGTTTTTTTATCTCTTTGGGATACAGACCTAGTAGTAGGTTAATGGATCAAAGAGTATGCACAGTTTTATAGACCTTTGGGTATACTTCCAAATTGCTCTCCAGAATGACTGAATCAGTTCACAACTCCACCAACAGTGCATTAGTGTCTAAATTTCCTCACATCCCCACCAACATTTGTTATTTTCCTTTTCTGTCATTTTAGCCAATATGATAGGTGTGGTACCTCAGTGTTGTTTTGATTTGCATTTTTCTAATCAATAGTGAGTTAAAGCATTTTTCTAATGACTATAGATAAGTTTGATTACTTTGAAAACTACCTGTTCATATCCCTTAATCATCTATCAGCAAGGGAATAGCTTGTATTTTTCTAAATTTGACTCAGTTCACTACATATTTGAGAAATGAGGCCTTTATAAAGCAGAGATACTTGCTGTAATTTTTTCACAGTTATGATTACTGTGTATTTCTCTCCAACCTACTACTCACCCCATTTATCCTTTCACCCTGTCCATTCTTAAAAGTGTTTTGCTTTTGACTACTGCCTCCTCCAAACTGCCCTCCCTTCAATCAACACCCCCTTTCTCTTCCTACTTTTCTATAGGTTAAGATAGATTTCTACACCCAACTGAATTAAGAGATGTATTCCAAACTAAAAAAGAGACAGAAGCAATTAATTAGAAAAGATAGAACAGATACCTGATTATAAGAAATTGAAAAGCTTCTAAATAGATAAAATTAATATATCTAGGATAAGAAGGCAGCAGCTAGGTGGCACGGCGGAGAGTAATGGGCCTAGAATCAGAATAGGACCTAAAACACTTACTAGCTATATGACTCCAGCTAGGCAAATCACTTTATCCTGTTTGTCTCAATTTGCTAATCTATAAAATGAGTTGGAGAAGGAAATGGCAAACCACTCTAATATCTCTGCCAAGAAAACCCAAAATAGAGTCATGAGGAGTCAGACATGACTGAAAATGACTGAAAAATAATAGGATATGGGAAATGGTTGAATGGGGAGGAAAATCTTTATATTAAATTTCTCTGATAAGGTACTGATATCTAAAACACACATGAACATGACTAATGATGAAATATGTTTAACATGATTGCTCAAACTGCTTGCTGTCTTGGGGAGAGGGAAGAGAGAAAAATCTGGAATGCAAAATCTTGTAAAGAATAAATGTTGAAAACTATCTTTACATGTAATTAGAAAAAATAAAATACCATTTACTAAAAAATAAAAAAAAAAGTAAAAAATATATATGGACAATGTTTCTACAGGTGTATAGACACATATATAGTAAAACTAACAGCCACTCCCCAATAAATAAGTGATCAAAGTATATGTATGGTTCTTAAAGAATTGCAAAGTATTCAAAACCACATAAAAGAATGCTCCAAGTCAATAATAATAAGAGAAACAAAAATCAAAATAACCCTTAATTTAATACTCTGCACACTGTTGCATTATTGGTGGAGCAGCGAAATGATCCAACCATTTTGGAAAGCAATTTGGAATTACGCAAATAAAGTGACTAAAGTGCCCATGCCCTTTAAACCAGAAACTCCATTACTAGGCTTATAGCCCAAGAAAGCTGCCAATAAGAAGAAAGTCCCCACATGCTCCAAAATATTTATAGTAGCACTTTTGGTACTACTACAGAATTGGAATCAAAGCTAAGAATAGGAATCAAGAGAGATGCTCATCAATTGGAAGTGGCTAAACAAATTGTGGTACATGAATGTAATGGAATATTACGGTGCTATATAAGAAATAGTGTGAATGCCAAATGCAGAGAAGCATGAAAATATCTATATGAACTGGTATGGAGCGAAGTAACTAGAACCAAGAAAACCATATAAGCAGTAATTAAAACAATGTAAGTGGAAAGAACAACTACATATCCAAAAATCAAAAGTAAGCAAAATGGATAACTCTGATTACATTAAATTGAAAAGTTTTTTGCACAACCAAAGCCAATGCAACCAAGATTAGAAGGAAAGCAGAAAATTGGGAAAGAATTTTTACAACCAGTCTCTCTGATAAAGACCTCATTTCTAAAATATATGGAGAATTAAGTCAAATTTCTAAGAATACAAGTCATGCCCCAATTAATAAATGGTCAAAGGATATAAACAGGCAGTTCTCAGATGAAGAAATTAAAGACATCTCTAGTCATATGAAAAAATGCTCTAAATGACTACTGATTAGAGAAATGCAAATCAAAACAACTCTGAGGCACCATATCACACCTATCAGATTGGCCAACGTGACAAAACAGGAAAAATGATAAATGGTGGAGAAGATGTTGGAAAATTGGAACACTAATGCATTGTTGGTGGAGTTGTGAAATGATTCAACCATTTTGGAGAGCAATTTGGAACAATGCCCAAAGGGCTATAAAAATATGCATACCCTTTACCCAGCAATACCACATCTAGGGCTATATCCCAGAAAGATCATACAAATGGGAAAAGGACCCACGTGTACAAAAATATTTATAGCAGTTTTTTTTGTGGTGACAAAGAATTGAAAATCAAAAGGATGCCCATCAATTGGGGAATGGCTGAACAAGTTGTGGTATATGAATGTAATGGAATACTATTGTGCTATAAGAAATGATGAACAGGCTGACTTCAGAAAAACCTGGAAAGACTTGTATAGTCTGATGCTGAGTGAAATAAACAGAATTAAAGAGAACGCTGTACACAATAACAGCCACATTGTGCGATGACTAATATTGATAAACTTAACTCTTCTCAGCAATACAAGGATCTAAGACATCTCCAAAGGCCTCATGATGGAAAATGCTGTCCACATCCAAAGAAAGAACTATGGAGTTTGAATGCAGATAAAAGCATACTATTTTCTATTTTTTTTTCTTCTGTTGTGTTTTGTTTCCTTTTTCTGGTGGTTTCTCCTATTGGTTCTAATTCTTACTTACAACACCACTAATGTGAAAATATGTTTAATAGGAATGCATACATATAACCTTATATCAGACTGTGTGCTTTCCTGGGGAGAGAGGTGAGGAGGAAAGGGGAAAAAAATTTAAAACTTAAAAGCTTATGGAAGTGATTGTTGATAATCCAAAATAAATTAATTTAAAAAATACTCATAGTAGCTCTTTTTGTGGTGGCAAAGATATATTAGCTAAGGGGAAATTGGGGAATTTCTGATAAAATTATGGAATATGAATGTAATAGAATATTAATGCAACATAAGCAATGATGAAAGGGATGGTTTCAGAAAAAGAAAAAAAAACAACCCTGGGAAAACTTGGGCAAATTTTACACAGAGTATAGTAAGCAGAATCAGGAAAACAATGTATATAATAACAAGCATATTGTAAAAGAAAAGCAGCTTTGAAAAACTTAAGAATTCTGAACAATGCAGTTAATCATTCAAGATTACCAGAAGACTGATGTTGAAACATGCTATTCATTTCCTGACAAAGAGGTCATAGACTGAGGGTGTTCTAAGGGAAGTGGACATAAATTTATGAAAACCAATTAGAGAATTTGTTTTGCTTCACCATGCATATTAGTTAAAAGAGTTTTACTTTTCTTCTCTCTTTTTTTCATTTTTTTTTGGGTAACGTGGAATGAAGGAAAAATTGCTTGATAATTAAAAAATAAAAATCAAAAAATCAAAAGTAAATATATCAAAATTATGAAGATCGTATAAGGCTTGAGTGAAAACATATGAGAAATATGAGAAGTTTCCCCCCAAACCAATGCTTCAAGAAGGTGGGAAGTCCACAGGTGTCACTCATTGCACACGTTTCTGGACTTCATGAATGTGTTGATCAATTGTACTATCCCCCCCATTCTAATAAATGCTATTCTTTACATGGGATGACGAAGGGAAGGATGAAGGGAAAGGTTACTAAGGATAAGTGTAATGATGTAAGAAACAAAAGATAGCTATAAAAACTTGTTTTAAAAAAGAAATTGTGTATGAGATGAGTACAGAAAAGCATGATGATATAAAAAACAAGATATCAAAAAAACTGATTTTAAAATTGTATGTTTGTTAGACATCTCAAACAAAGCACCTCTAAAACAGAGCTTATTATCTTTTCCCATAAACTCTACCCTATTGTGAATTTCCCTGTTATAACTGAGGGCATCACTACTCTTCCAGTCACTCAAGTTCCCAATCTCAGTGAGTACAGATTAGACCAAGTTATAACTCTGCTCAATAAATTCCAAGGGCTCTCTACTATTAACTCCAGGATCAAATATAAGTTGTTTGTTTGACATTAAAGCTCTTCACAAAATGACCTCTTCCCACATTTCCAATCCTCTTACAGTACACTCTCTTCCTTACACTCTACAACCCTACATTGACCTATTTAATTTTCCTCGCATTCAAAACTCTGACATTTCTAGAAATTTTCATCTTGAAATTTCTTTCAAGAGTAGATAAGCGAATTTTTTTCAATTTTCTCTTTGCCCTCTTGAAATAGGTTCAGGCAGTATTCTAATACCTTGAAATATGATATGCTGGCTCTTTTTTTGTTGGGGGTGGGGAGTATGACTTTGAAGAAGTACAAAGATGGAGATGGTGGAATTTGAATCTGGGTTCTATGAATTGAGAGCTACTGCTCTTTCCACTTTAACATATGATTTTTATTAAATACCTACTATGTATAAATGGGCAGGTAGATAGCATAGAAAGGATAGATAGAGTGCAGGGCCCTGGAGTCAGGAGCACCTAAGGTTAAATGTGGCCTCAGATACTTAGTAGCTGTGTGATCCTGGGCAAGTCACTTAATGTAGTTTGCCTCAGTTTCTTCATCTGCAAAATGAGCTGGAGAAGGAAATGGCAAACCATTCCAGTATCTTTGCCACGAAAATCCCAAATTGGGTCACAAAGAGGGGATATGACCTATCAACTAAACAGAAATGATATATAAATGTCTTTATACTAGAGATGCAAAGAAAAATAAATTAAGAAGTATCTGCTTTAAAGGGATTTATCTTCCAAAGTAGTTGGGGGAAGGAAATTTAAGTTGCATAATAACAGCAAGAACTATATTAGCAAAATGAATTTGAGATATATACTTTGCAGTTTAAGTAACTAAAATGATTTTAGTTGATTTTTTAACAAATGTATTTTAATTAAGAATTTTTAAGAGAAAATAAAGTTTATCATAAAGCACATTTTAAAAAGTTTATACAAAAAAGGTCATGCAAAAAATATTTCCAGATTAGCCATGTTGCAAAAGAAAATACAAAATAAAATAAAAACAAAGGGTTTTTCTGGGTTCGTTTTTTTAAAACATGCTTCAATCTGTACTCAACTCATCAATTCTCCCTCTGAGGGTAAATAGCATTTTTCATCACAGTTCCTTTGGAATTGTCTTGGATCATTGTCTTGATCAGAGTACCTAACTCCTTCACAGTGGATCATCCTTACAATATTGCTGCTAATACATTAAAAAAAAAATCACCTAAGTCTGCTCATTTCATTTTGCACCAGTGCATACAAGTCTTGCCAGGTTTTTCTGAAGTCTGCCTGCTCATCATTTCTTATAGCACAGTAGTATTCCATTACAATCATATACCACAACTTGTTTAGCCATTCCCCAACTGATCGGCCTCCCTTCAACTTCTAATTCTTTGTTATCACAAAAGGAGCTACTATAAATATTTTTGAACATACAGGTCCTTTTCCTTTTTCTCTGAACTCTTTGGGATATAAAACTAGTAGTGGTATTGCTGACCCAAAGTGTATGCACAGTTTTAAAGTTTTTTGGGTATAGTTCCAAATTGTTCTCTACAATGGTTGAACTAGCACAACTCCATCAAAAATGCATTACTAAGGGAAAAAAAAGCATTACTGTCTCAATTTTTCCATATCCCTTTCAGCATCTGTCATTTTCCTTTTCTATAATGTTAGCCAATCTGATAGGTATAATAAGGTGGTATCTCAAAGTGGTTTTGATTTGGATTTCTTTAAACAGAAATGATTTAGAGCATTTTTTCCATGTGACTATTGGAATGGCTCTTACTGCTAGAAATTGGGTTGGTTCCCTACGTATTTGAGAAATGAGGACTTTATCAAAACAATAAGCTGCAAAAAATATTTCTTATTTTTCTTATAATTTTGGCTGCATTGGTTTTCTTTGTGCAAAAGCTTCTTAATTTCTTGTAATCAAAATGATCTATTTTATTTCCTGTAATCTCCTCTGTCTCTTATATAGACATAAACCCTTCCCTTGTCCATAGATGTGACAGATATTTTTTCCATGCTCCCTTAATTTACTTATAATGTTACATTTTATGTCTAAATCATTTATCTATTTTGATCTTACCTTGGTATAGGGTGTGAGATGTTGGTCTACCAGGGGTGGGGAAGCTGGGGCCTTGAGGCCACATGTAGCCCTCTAAGTCCTCAAGTGCAGCCCTTTGACTGAATCCAAACTTCACAGAACAAATCCTCTTAATAAAAAGATTTGTTCTGTAAAACTTGGACTCAGTCAATAGGCCATACCTGAGGACCTAGAAGGCCACATGTGACCGCAAAGCCACAGGTTCCCCACTCCTGGTATCTCTTAGTTTCTGCCAAACTTCTTTCTAGCTTTCCCAGCAATTTTTGTCAAATGGTGAGTTCTTAGCCCAAAATTTAGTTCTTTGGATTTACAAACAGTAGATTACTATGGTCATTTAGTATTGTGTATTGTATATGTAATCTACTGCACTGATCCACCACTCTATTTCTAAGTATGGATACTTAGCCACTACCAGATAGTTTTGATGATCACCACTGTATTATGTAGATTGAAAAGCAGAACTGCTACGCCACATTCCTTCACATTTTCTTTTCATTGATCCCCTTGATATTCTTGACCTTTTATTCTTCCAGATGTATTTTGTTACTATTTTTTCTAGTTCTAAAAAATAATTCTTTGGTACTTTGATTGGTATGGCACTGAATGAATAAATTAACTTAAGTAGAATTGTCATTTTTATTATACTGACTAAGCTTGCCTATGAACAATTAATATTTCTCCAGTTATTTAGATCTTTCTTTATTTGTGTGAAAAGTGTTTTGTAATTGTGTCTATATAATCCCTAAGTTTGTCTTGGCAGGTGGACAGGTATATTGTCTACAGAGTCTTTACACAGAATTTCTCCATCTCTTCTTGCTGAGTTTTGTTGGTAGTATATAGAAATGCTGATGATTATTGTGGGTTTATTTTATATCCCGCAATTTTGCTGAAGTTGTTTCAACTAGTTTTTTTAGTTTATAATCTAGAATTCTCTAAGTATACCACCAAAGCTTCTGCAAAGAGTGACAGTTCTGTTTCCTCATTTACTATTTTTATTCTTTCAATTCATTTTTTTCTTGTCTTATTGACAGCGCTTGTGTTTCTAGTTGAACACTGAATAACAGTGGTGACAACGGACATTGTTGCTTCACCCCTGATCTCACTGGAAAGGCTGTTTATCCCCATTAGAGATAATGCTTGCCGATGGTTTTAGATAGATATTACTTCTTATTTTAAGAAAGGTATTGATTCCTATGCTTTCTAGTGTTTTTAGTAGGAACAGGTTTCATATTTTGTCTAAGGCTTTTTCTGCATCCACTGATATAATCATATGATTGGTTATTGCATATAGTTTGATAAATTTGATTTGTTATTAATATAATCATGTTTTTGTTATTGATATGGTCAATTATGCCAATAGTTTTTCTTATATTGAGACCTGCATTTCTGATATAAATCCCACCTGGCCATAGTATAATGTAATATACTGGTTATTTCATATAGTTCAATAAATATGATTTGTTATTGATATAATTATGTTTTTGTTACTGATATGGTCAATTATGTCAATAGATTTTCTTATATTGAGACCTGCATCCCTGATATAAATCCTACCTGGTCATAGTGTAATGTAATATACTGCTGCTAGTGTTTTATTTAAAAAATTTATATCAATATTCATTAAGGAAATTAGTCTATACTTTCCCTTCTCTGTTTTTTCTCTCTTTGCTTTAGGTATCAAAACCATATTTGTGTCATGAAAGGAATTTTATAGGACACCTTTACCTACTTTATAAAATAATATATACAGCACTGGGATTCATATTTCCTTAAATTTTGGTAGAATTCACTTGTGAATACATCTGGTCTTGGGGATTTTTTTCTTAGGGAGCTCATTAACGACTTGTTCAATTTCTTTTTCTAAGTTGGGACTACTTTTCTATTTTCCCTTCTTTTAATCTGCGCATTTTATATTTTTGTATTCATCCATTTTACTTAGATTGTCAGTTTTACTGGCACATAATTGGGCAAAATAACTCCTAATACTTTAATTTCATCTTCATTGGCAGTGCATTCACCCATTCCATTTCTAAAAATACCTTATCTATTTTATTTTTTATAAAACCAGCTCCTAATTTTATTTATCAGTTTAATGGTTTGATTTTTTATTTGTACTTTTAGTTTTACTAATCTGTCCTTTGATTTTTCAGGATTTCCACTCTAGCATTTAAATAAAGATTTTTAATTTATAATTTTTCTTGTTTTTTTAGCTGCACATCCAATTCATTGATCTGTTCTTCCTCTCTTTTACTGATAGATGCATTAAGAGATATACAATTTCCCTTAATTATTGCTTTGGCTGCATCTCACAAATTTTGGAATGCTCTCTCATTGTTGCTATTCTCTTTAATGAAACTGATAGTTTCTATGATTTGTTCTTTAACCCACTTATTCTCAAGGATTAAATTAGTTTCCAATTAGCTTTTAATCTATGCTTCAATGACACTTTATTAAATATAACTTTTTTTGCATTATGGTCTGAAAGGGGTGCATTTAATATTTCCATTTTTCTGGATTTGATTGTGAGGTTTTTATGCCATAATACATGGTCAGTTTTTGCGAAGGTATATAGTGCTGAGAAAAAAGGTATGTTACTTTCTCTTCTCATTCAGTTTTCTCCAGAGGTCCATCATATCTAACTTTTCTAAGATTCTATTCATCCCCTTGGCTTCTTTCTTATTTATTTTAAGGTTACACCTATCTAGCCCTGAGAGGGGAAAGCCGAGGACCCCACTAGTAGAGTTTTACTGCCATTTCCTCCTGTAATTCATTTAACTTTTCTTTTAAGAATTTGGATGAAAAAAGAATGATCTGGATGCTATGCCATTTGGTGCATATATGTTTAGTACTGATATTACTTCATTTTATGGTTCCTTTAGCAAGATGTAATTTCTCTGTTTATCTCTTTTAATAAGCCCAAAAGCTTACTGAAGAAAATACTTCCTTAAAAATTAGAATAGAGCAATTGGAAGATAGTGACTTTATGAGAAATCATGACACAGTAGAACAAATCCAAAAGAATGAAAAATTAGAAAACAATGTGAAATATCTCATTGGAAAAACAGCTGACCTGGAAAATAGATCCAGGAGAGAGAATTTAAAAATTATTGGACTATCTGGAAGCCATGATCAAAAAAAGAGCCTAGATATCATCTTTCAAGACATTATCAAAGAAAACTGCCCTGATATTTTAGAACCAGAGGGCAAAACAGAAATTGAAAGAATCCGCTGATCTCCTCCTGAAAGAGATCCCCAAAGGAAAACTCCTAGGAATATTGTAACCAAATTCCAGAGTTCCCAGGTCAAGGAGAAAATATTACAAGCAGCCAGAAAGAAATAATTCAAGTATTGTGGAAACACAATCAGGATAACACAAGATATAGCAGCTTCTACATTAAGGGACTGGAGGGCACGGAATATAATATTCCAGAGGGCAAAGGTGATAGGATTACAACCAAGAATCACCTATCCAGCAAAACTGAGTACAATCCTTCAGGGGGAAAAATGGTCATTCAGTGAAATAGAAGACTTTCAAACATTCTTGATGAAAAGACCAGAGCTGAATAGAAAATGTGACTTTCAAATACAAGACTCAAGTGGAACATGAAGAAGTAAACAGGAAAGAGAAATCATAAGAGACTTATTAAGGTTGAACTGTTTACATTCCTCCATGGAAAGATGATATTTATAACTCATGAGACCTCTGTCAGTATTAGGGTAGTTGGCGGGAAAAAATTATATGTATGTGAAAAGGGAGAGAGAAAGAGAGAGAGAGGAGAGAGAGAGAGAGGGCACAGGGTGAGTTGAAGATGAAGAAGGGTCATATCTGGAGAATAAAATAAGGGGTGAGAGATGATTACACTAGGAGAAGGAGAAAGGAAGAGGTAAAACAGGGTAAATTATCTCACAAAAAAACAGAAAAGAAAAGGCTTTTACAGTGGAAGGGAAACAGGGGAAGGTGAGAAGGCATGAGTGAATCTTAGTCTCATAGGATTTGACTTAAGGAGGGAATAACATACACACTCAATTGGGTATAGAAATCTGTCTTACCCTACAGGAAAATACGGGTAGAAGGGGACAAGACAGCAGGGGAATGATAGAGAGGAGGGCAGACTGGGAAAGGGGATAACCAGAAGCAAACACTTCTGAGGAGGGACAGGGTCAAAAAGAAAGAACAGATAAAATAGGGGGACGGGATAGGATTAAGTGAAATAGAGTTAGTTTTTCACAATATAACTACTATGGAAGTGTTTTGCCTAACTGCACTGTATAACCTATATTGAGTTGCTTGCCTTTTCAATGAGGGTGGGTGGGGAGGGAGGAAGGGAGAAAATTTGGAGCCCAAAGTTTTAAAAAACATATGTTTAAAAAAATGTTTTCACATGAAACTGTGAAATAAGAAATACAGGAAATGGGGTACAGAAATCTATCCTCCCCTACAGGAAAGTAGAAGGGGAAGGGGATAAGAGAAGGGGGGGGAGAAATAGAAGGGAGGGCAGACTAGGGGAAGGAATATTCAGAATGCATGCCATCTTGGGGTCGGGGGAGGGGCAAGATGGGGTGAAAATTTGGAACTCAAAATCTTGTGGAAGCAAATGTTGAAAACTAAAAATAAAGAAAAAAAAATTTTTCTCTTTGACCTGGAAGCTCTGGAGTTTGGCTATAATATTCTTGGCAGTTTTCATTTTCCAATCTCTTTCAGGTAGCGATCAGTAGATTCTTTCAATTTCTGTTCAATTGGGGCAGTTTTCCTTAGTAACTTTTTAAAATATGATGTCTAGGATCTTTCTCTGATCATGATTTTCAGGTAATCCAATAATTCATGAACTATCTCTCCTAGATCTATTTTCCGGGTCAGTTGTTTTTGCAATGAAGTATTTCACATCTTCTATTTTTTCATTCTTTTGACTTTGTTTTATTGTTTTAGGTGTCTGACGGAGTAATAGTTTTCACTTGCCCAATTCTAATTTTTAAGGAATTATTTTCTTCAGTGAACTTTTGTATCTCTTTTTCCATTTGGACAATTCTGCTTTTTAAGGAATTATTTTCATCAGTGAATTTGTCTCTTTTCCAAAAGGCCAATTATAGTTTGTTTTTTTTAAAATATCAATTTGTTTATTTTTAGTTTTCAACATTCACTTCCACAAGTTTTTGAGTTCCAAATTTTTACCCCATCTCCCCCCTCCCCCCACCCCAAGATGTCATGCATTCTGAATATCCCTTCCCCTACTCTGCCCTGTCTTCTATCTCTTCCCCCCCTTCTCTTATCCCCTTCCCTTTCTATTTTCCTGTAGGGCAGGATAGACTTCTATATCCCATTTCCTATTTTTCTTATTTCCCAGTAGCATGTGAAAACATTTTTTTAAAAACATATGTTTTTAAAACTTTAGGTTTCAAATTTTCTCTCTTCCTCCCCCCCCACCCACCCTCATTGAAAAGGCAAGCAATTCAATATAGGTTGTACATGTGCAGTTATGCAAAACACATCCATAGTGGACGTGTTGTGGAAAACTAGCTCTATTTCCCTTAATCCTATCCTGCCCTCCCATTTAGTCTATTCTTTCTTTTGACCCTGTCCCTCCTCAGAAGTATTTCCTTCTGATTACCCCCTTTCCCAATCTGCCCTCCTCTCTATCATCCCCCTGCTCTCTTGTCCCCTTCTCCCCCTATTTTCCTGTAGGATAAGACAGGTTTCCATACCCAATTGAATGTGTATGTTATTCCCTCCTTAAGCCAAATCCTATGAGAATAAGATTCACTCATTCCCTCTCACCTTCCCCCATTTCCCCTTCCACTGTAAGAGACTTTTCTTTTCTTTTTTTTTTGTGAGATAATTTACCCCATTCTACTTCTCCCTTTCTTCTTCTCCGAGTATCATCCTCTCTCATCCCTTAATTTTATTCTCCAGATATGACCCCTTCATCTTCAGCTCACCCTGGGCCCTCTATCTATCTATCTATCTATCTATCTATCTATCTATCTATCTATCTATCTACATCTACATACACATAATTTTTTTCCTCCAACTACCCTAATACTGACAAAGTTCTCATGAGTTATAAATATCATCTTTCCATGGAGGAATGTAAACAGTTCAATCTTAAGAAGTCTCTTATGATTTCTCTTTCCTGTTTACCTCTTCATGGTCCACTGGAGTCCTGTATTTGAAAGTCAAATTTTCTATTCAGCTCTGGTCTTTTCATCAAGAATGCTTGAAAGTCCTCTATTTCACTGAATGACTATTTTTTCCCCTGAAGGATTATACTCAGTTTTGCTGGGTAGGTGATTCTTGGTTGTAATCCTATCTCCTTTGCTCTCCGGAATATTACATTCCATGCCCCGTGGTCCTTTAATGTAGAAGCTGCTAAATCTTGTGTTATCCTGATTGTGTTCCCACAGTACTTGAACTGTTTCCTTCTGGCAGCTTGTAATATTTTCTCCTTGACCTGGGAACTCTGGAATTTGGCTATAATATTCCTAGGGGTTTTCCTTTGGGGATCTCTTTCAGGAGGAGATCTGTGGATTCTTTCCATTTCTATTTTGCCCTATGGTTCTCATATATCAGGGCAGTTTTCCTTGATAATTTCTTGAAAGACGATGTCTAGGCTCTTTTTTTGATCATGGCTTCCAGATAGTCCAATAATTTTTAAATTCTCTCTCCTGAATCTATTGTCCAGGTCAGCTGTTTTTCCAGTGAGATATTTCACATTGTTTTCTAATTTTTCATTCTTTTGGATTTGTTCTACTGTGTCATGATTTCTCATAAAGTCACTATCTTCAATTGCTCTATTCTAATTTTTAAGGAAGTATTTTCTTCAGTAATCTTTTGGACTTCCTTTTCCATTTGGCCAATTTTTCTTTTTAGGGCATTTTTCTCCTCATTGGCTTTTTGGACCTCTTTTGCCATTTGAGTTAGGCTATTTTTTAAGGTGTTATTTTCTTCAGTATTTTTTGGGGTCTCCTTTAGCAAACTGTTGACTTGTTTTTCATGATTTTCTTGCATCACTCTCATTTCTTTTCCCAGTTTTTCCTCTACTTCCCTTACTTGCTTCTCAAAATCACTTTTAAGCTCTTCCAAGCCCTGGGACTGATTCATATTTTTCTTGGAGGCTTTGGATGTAAGAGCTTTGACTTTGTTGTCTTTTTCTGGTTGTATATTTTGATCTTCTTTTTCACCAAAGTAAGATAATATAGTCTGACTCTTTTTGCACTGCTTGCTCATGATCCCAGCCAATTACTTGAGTTTTGAACTCTTTGTTAAGGTATGAATCTGCTTCCAGTGTGGAGAATGTACTGTCCCAAGCTTCAGTGGTTTGCATAGCTATTTTCAGAGATACTTGTAGGGACCTGCAAATTTTCAGTGCTTCCAAGGTGGTATGATAAGGGGCGAGGTGTTTACTCCTTTCCTGACCTGTGACTATAAGTACTCCTTTCTGTCCTGTAACTGTGAGGAGGGGCTCCTCTCTACAATCACTACAAGCTCCACCAAGCCAGCGCTCCTCCTCACCCCAGTACTGCCCACCCAGAACTGTGACCCAGATCCAAACACGGGCAAAGCAAGAGATTCCTGTCTCAGCACTGGCAAAGAAATCCCTGTAATCCCTCTCTGATCAGCCACTGGATTCCCCCTCAGTCTGTGGGCCAGAAGCTCGGGAAGCAGCCCCCCCCAGCACCACTCTCTTGGGGAATGGAGCTGAAACCCCACCTTCCCTTCTCAGCACCCACAGAAACAGACTTTTCCCACTGACCTTCTAATTTGTCTTTGGTATTGGTGGATTGAGGAGTCTGAAAACCTCCACAGCTGCCCAGGATTCAGTCCTTGGAGGCCTGCTCCAGGTTCGCAGTGGCCTGCGCGCCCATACCACGCTGCGCTGCGCTCCCAGCCCGGCACGATACACCTTTCTGATCAATCATCCAGGTTGTCTTCGGCTGGAAATTTGTTTCACTCTGTCTTTTTGTGGGCTCTGCTGCTTCTGAATTTGTTTAGAACCATTTTTTATGAGTATTTGCAGGGGTTTGGAGGAGAGCTCAAGCAAGTCACTGCTTTCACTCCGCCATCTTGGCTCCGCCCCCAATTCTAGTTTTTAAGGTATTATTTTCTTCAGTATTTTCAAGCTATTAATTTGTCTTTTCATGAGTTTCTTCCTTTGCTTTAATTTCTTCACCTAATATTTCCTCCACTACTCATTTGATTTTGAAAATATTTGTTTAGCTCTCACAGGAATTCTTGTTGGGTTTATGTCCAGTTGATATTTTAATTTGAAGCTTTACTTATTACAGCTATTTTGACCTCACTGTATTTTTCTGAGTTTGTGTCTTGATCTTCCCTGTCACCATAGTAGCTTTTTATGGTCAGGTTCTTTTTTGTTGTTACTGTTTGCACATATTTCTATCCTATTTCTTGGTTTGCACCTTTATGTTGATGTTGGGCTCTGTTCCCAGAATGGGAGGGAAAGGGTTCTGCCTCAAGCTCAGACTTTTTCATACTATGTTTTCAGAGCTAGCTCAGGGAGTCTGGAAGTTTTTCAGTATCCAAAGGTGGTGTGATCTGTGCGTTCACTGCTCTCTTGGTCTGCAATCTGGTCTTTACCCAGAAAGGGCCCCTGATCCCTTGGGACTGCAATTGATACTGCTTCTCAGGGCCCCTCCTCCCTTGGTAGCACAAAAATCATACTTTTCCTTAGAGTCCCTGATCCCTTTGTGCCAGAAGTATTACTGTCCCCTCAAGGTTTCCACTCCTTGACTGGAAGTGCTTCTCTCCACCCTTGAACTATGACCCAGACATGGGTATAGACAATAGGGCTGCCAAACAATTGCCCCTAAAGGCTTCCACACCCTCTTGACCAAAAGTGCTCCTCTCTGACCTTGAACTATGTCCCAGAAGTGAATCTAGGAAATGGTTGCCAAACAGCATCTGATCCTGTGTCTTGTGTTAGCACAGAAGTACTTTTAATCTCTTTCTCAACACTTGCCAGATCCCCTTACTGTCTCTAGCTTGAGAGGTCCTGAAGCTGGTTACTTCTGTTACCACCAACTAGTCCCAACACTGGTGTTTCATCCACATGGGCTAAAGGTCAGCCTCCTCCCCCATGTTAAAGATTTCTTTTTCTGACCTCCTAAGTTGTCTTGGGCTGGAAGCATTTCTCACTTTGACCTTTTGCTGGCTCTGCCACTCCAGAATTAGATTTGAAGCATTATTTTAAAGTTGTTTGGAAGCAATTATTCGGAATCCTCAGCTCAGTGTTTCCCTACTCTGCCATCTTGACTTTGCCCTTCAGAAGTCCAAATTAAGAACTTTATTTAAAAACTTAAAATATTATAGCAGCTCTTTTTTTGGTGGCAAATAATTGGAAATTGAGGGAATATTCATCAATTGGGGAATGGCTGTACAAGTTGTGGTATATTATTATGATGGAATACTAATAAGAAATGATGAGCAGGCAGGTTTCAGAAAACATCTGGGAAGACTTATATTAACTGATGCAAACTGAAGAGAACAGAACCAGGAGGACATTGTTTACAGTAACAGCAATACTGTAAGGATGATCAACTGTGAACAACTTAGCTATTCTCAGCAATATAATGATCCAAGAAAATTCCTAAGGACTTATGATGAAAAATCCTATCCACCTCCAAAGAAATGACAGACTCTGAATGCAGATCAAAATATACTTTTAAAGTTTATCTTTCCTGGGGGTTTTTTGCATGACTGTACATGTATCGTTTATATAAAATTTCTTGCCTTCTCAGGGAAGGGAAAGAGAAGGAAGGGAGGGAGAGAATTTGGAACTTAAATTTTTTTTAAAAAATGAATGTTAAAAACCGTGTTTATATGTAATTTTGGAAAAAATAAAATATTTTTAAAATAAATAAAAACTTAAAATGTGACCAAAAGCACTAATTATGAATCTCTTCTGCCACTGTCCCTCAATTCCAACTGATACATTATCTGTGATATTAATAAGTGTGGGATAGACTGTTAGAAATAGAATAAAAGATGTCAATTCCAATGAAATGTGTTAACTCTCTGAAATTAGTCTCTAAAACAGGATAGCTACATCGCATTCTTAAAAGAAAAACCAAATACTTAGGTGAATTATTCAAGAATGATATGTACAAGCAAATTTCACTGCTTAGCACCATAAGATCATAGATTTAGATCTAAAAGGGACCTTACAAGTCTTCAAATACAAACTTTATTTTATATAAGAAAAAACTGAATCCAGCTAGAGGTTAAGTGACCTGCCCAAAGTCAAACCAAAAAGTGACCTGCCAGAGGTAAAGCGCTAATCTGAACTCAAGTGGTCTGACTCCAAATTGCTATCCACTATACTATCCTAATTCATTATTTTCTAAAATATTGCCTAACTAAACCTTTTTGGGAGCTCTTACTGTCCCATTCTTAGAGCATTTATGGTCTAAAAATGAATATATCAAATGACTTGCAGAAAAACAAAGAAACCAAGGTACATGTGGAGGCTGAAGTGGTAAGGTATCATGGAAGAATAACAAAATGTTAACTCAAAAATTACCTGACTCAGACATGGCATGATGCAATGGAAGAGTGTTGCATTTACAATCAAAAGACCCTGGATCAAAAACTGTCTCTTCTACTTAATCCTTGTGAGATCATGAGTGTGGTACATTATACATACATTCTCACAATGGACTGATGAGCTTTGCTGATTTTTTCCCCTCTTCTTTTTTTTTTGGAATTAAAAGATATTATGAGATGGCTCTCTGGCAGGAAGAGAAAGAATATTTGGCTGCAGAAATTTGGGTAATATAAAAAAGGATTTCAATAAATATGTATTTTTAAAAAAACCAGATCTATTGATGTGTGAAAATGCTACAAGGCAGTTTCCTTAGGAGAAAATTTGTAAAGATACAAAAAGATTCTCAGCTCATAGCTTTCAAGTGTAAGTCTGACTTTTGAGGAAATACTAAGTAACTGAAACTTTATGGAAACATTCCCAGATAATCTAGTAGAGCTGGATACAAACTGACAGTTTCTAAAAGAAAAGTACTTCTTTATTTTAACACTAAACAGAGGAGGTAGTGTCAAGGTGAAGAATTGTATCATATACCACGTATGACACTGGCTTTTGCAAAACAGAAGCGCAAGGAAGACTGCCTTGCTTTGCAAGAGTGGCTAAGCACATTTTTCTTTCAAGGCTGCAATCTAACTTCATGAAATAAGACATTTTTCTTCAAGGAAGAGATGCAGAGAAGAGGTAGCATTCCACTAGCTTTGGGTCACAGGTTGGAAACAATCTTTTTATATCTTAAGTTTAAGGAGCTCATCTGTTAAGAGTCACAAAGAAGTGAAAATTAAATGGTGGCAGAGAAGAGTGTTTACAAGTGGTGTGTCTTATAAATTCCTCTTAGACAGCATCTTTCTAATCATTTTAGCCTACATTTCTACAATTTCCTCCAGATTCCTGTCAATTCCAAAACAAAAATGAGCACAAAGTCCCTACTATAGTATGAAGACATGAAGTAGTAGTAGACCCTTAATAAATAAATGTATTTTGTGGATGATGCTATTCAAGTCACTGAGAGGTTGTGATCTCTACTGGACAAATTCATGGATTTCAGAAGTACTGAAGAATTTGATCATCAATACAGGTAAGCTTAGAAATTACAAGGTAGAAATGAAGCTGTCTACTCCATAATGGCGAAGATACGTCTATTTGAAAAAGATGTACTTATACCTAACCTATCAAAGAAAGTAAATATCATTTGCTTAAATTAGTAAATACAGTCACAAAACTGTTTTCTATCCAAACACAATCTATCCAAAGCTTATTAGGAATAAGGACTATTTGAAAGGGTAATTTATAGAACCATTATCTAATGTTGTGAAATGCGTTGTATATTTTATCTTTTTTGGACCTCACAAGACCAGGAAACAGACATTAGAGACATTTTTATCTGAGGATAATGAGGCACAGGGAGGTTAAGTGAGTTGTCCACTGTCTTACAGTTAGTGTCAGAAATGGAATCTAGAAGAGGGCCTTTGAGATAATCTAGTATGCAAACAATATACATTTTTACAGATATGGAATGTTTAGGCCCAGAAAGGTTAAGTGAATTCTATATTTATTTTTTCTACTCAAATGTTATTTATATGTATATTTTCTCCTTAAACGATATCGCCTTCACAATCATGTAATAGTTGTCCTAAAATGGACTCTTTTTCTGGTATTAATATTATGAGGTCAGCTTCCCTCTTTTCTACCATCCAGTGCCAGATTTCAAGGGGAAAAAAAAAACAACAAAAAACAAAAACACCCTATACCAAAAGCCAAAACAAAACCAGAGCTCCTAACATTCTTTTAAGTTTAAATGGGGAACTCAAGCCCTTAAAATGTAAAGAGGAGACAAGAAGCCAATATTCTGATCTATAAATTTGCTGCAACAACCTAGTCAACCCCTAAAGGAATTCCTAGTAATAAGGCCAAGATCTAAATACTGCAATGGTTATGATAGGCACTCAAATGGAAACTGCCGCTTTTGTATCTGACACATAACTAGGGCCTCATCAAACTCCTTAGTCTAGAAAAGAATAATAAGACATGAAGAACAGTTTCCCTCACAAAGGAAAACATTAACAAGCCCTGATTCCTAGAAGTAAAACGGACAAAATTCAGCAATACCCCCAGGCCAATTAAATAGAAAGTTGTGCTTTCTTCCCATCTTTTCTTTACTCTTTTTTTCTCACATCCTCACAGTCTGAGATCTGATCATTGTGAATTCTTTTGTTTTGTTTTATAAAGCCCAGTGTGTTTTTCACAAATGAAAGAGTATTCTTAAAATGAGCCAGATGAGGCCCACCATTACAAAAGTTCTATATTATCAATTAATTTATTTCCCAAATGAATAGTAGTATAAATCTCATATACAGATAGGTTCATATGGCCATATCATGACCTTTTGATCCTATGTGTTATTCAGGAAGTAAAGTGCTTTGAACAGGGGGGGGAAATGTTATGCATATTCAGCTCCAATTTATCAGTAAAGTGTTTAAAATTCTATTTTAACTTACGTCTAGTTAGTAAAAAAAAATTGGTTTATCTCACATAATCATTAAATATTAGTTTACTGCATGCTTATTTTAAAGGTTCTTTTACATGCAATTTTTTATTTGCATGGACTTTAAAAAATATTCTACTTTTGCACTACTAAGTCTTTGCCTTCCTCTGAATTTTTTTCTTCCTTTTCGTTCTTCAAGGCTCCTTGAAATGAAAACAGCGCATCCTGTTCTAGCAATCTGTTCAGCCTACTTCACTGTATCTAGTTGGCAGATGACACTAAAATTTACAACTATTTTCCTTCAAAATTTGCCAAGGGCACTGATATCTCACATGATGCTTTGATTTAGTTGAGATTAAGCCAACTGAATTGCTTTACTATGTAACAACCTTTAGGCATTCAGGAAAATCAGAATTGTCAGTCATTTTGCCTAAACTTAAATATTACTTTAAGTCTACAAAGTTTTATAAAGCTAAAAATTAATATAATTACAACAATGAAAATGCAATGAATTTCGATTGGTCTGAATTTTCAATAAATACGCATTTCTTTTCTTCATTTCAACAAGTGATTTTCGCCTCACATATAATCTTCACTGTCCTTTGGGACAGATAATTAGCTTCTCTATCTGTTCTCTGACACCAGAGATATGACATGTCTTGGGACAAGATCACAAATGACATCAGGTAGAATTAGTAGAGTACAGCACCATTTTGCCACTAAGTCTCTCTCATCAAATTGCTAAATTCTATCTTTAAAAAAAGAGAGAGAATTTCCAGAATCACCAGATGAAGGAGAGGGTGCTGCAAGCAGCCAGAAAGAAACAATCCAAATATCATGGAACCACAGTAGGGATTGCACAGGACCTTGCAGCTTCTACATTAGAAGACCGCAGGGGTGGAACACGATATTCCGTGATGCAGGGGAGCCTGGATTGCAGCCAAGGATTGTCTACCCAGCAAAAATGAGCATCATTTTTCAAGGGAGGAGATGGATATTCAGTGAGGTAGGGGACTTCCAGACCTTCCTGGTGAAAAGACCAGAGGTCAACAGAAAATTTGATCTTCAAGTACAGGACTCAAGAAAGACACAAAAAGGTAAATGGGTCAGAAAGACACAATATGTTGTTAATAAGGGTGGGCAGTTTACACCCCTACAAGGGAATATGACACTTGCAACTCTTGAGAACTGTATTGTTATTACACCATGTTAAAGGAGTGTACATAAAGAGGGTGGATGTTAGTTGACTTTGATGTAATGATAAAAAAAAAGGATTCTGGTCAAGTGGGTTAAATGGATCCAAGTGAGTGGATTGATCTGATCTTGGAAAATGTACTGAGAAAGGAGGAGACAGACAGTCAAGGGTAAATTACACTGCAGGAAAAGACACAAAATCCTATTGCAGCAGAGGGAAAGAGGGGAGCGGAGTGAGCATTGTTTGAACCTTACTCTCATCGGGTTTGGCTCAAGAAGGGCATAACATGGTCAGTTGGGTATGGAAATCTAACTTGCCCTATAGGCAGTGGGGGGAGAGGGGGGAAAGAAAAGAGACAGGGGGAAAGAAGGAAGATTAACCCAGATTAACCAAAGAGGAAATAAAATGAATAACCCCATCTCAGAAAAAGAAATTTTAACAAGCCATTGATGAACTCCCTAGGAAAAAATCTCCAGGGCCAGATGGATTTACATGCAAATTCTGTCAAACATTTACAGAACAATTAATTCCAATACTACATAGACTATTTGAGAAAACAGGTGAAGAAGGAGTCTTAAGGATTTCTTTTTATGATACAAATATGGTGCTGATACCTAAACCAGGAAGAGTCAAAATAGAGAAAGAAAATTATAGACCAATTTCTCTAATGAATATAGATGCAAAATTTTTAAACAAAATACTAGCAAATAGATTGCAGCAACTTATCACAAGAATAATACACTATGACCAGTAGGATTTATACCAGGAATTCAGGGTTGGTTCAATATTGGGAAAATTATCAGCATAATTGAGCATATCAACACCAAAACCAACAGAAACCACGTGATCATCTCACCAGATGCAGAAAAGGCTTTTGATAAAATACAACACCCATTCCTATTAAAAACACTGGAAAGCACAGGTATAAATGGAGTCTTCCTTAAAATAATAAATAGCATCTATCTAAAACCTTCAGCAAGCATTATATGTAATGGGGACAGGCTAGAAGCATTTCCAATAAGATCAGGGGTGAAACAAGGATGTCCATTATCACCACTGTTATTCAATATCGTACTGGAAACTTAGCTTTAGCAATAAGAGAAGAAAAAGAAATTGAAGGCATTAGAATAGGCAAAGAAGAAACAAAGCTATCACTCTTTGCAGATGACATGATGATATACTTAGAGAATCCTAGAGAATCAAGTAAAAAACTACTTGAAATAATAAACAACTTTAGCAAAGTTGCAGGCTATAAAATAAACCCACATAAATCATCAGCATTTCTATATATTACCAACAAAGCCCAACAGCAAGAGATAGAAGAGAAATCCATTTAAACTTACTGTAGACATTATAAAATATTTAGGAGTCTACCTCCAAAACAAACCCAGGAACTCTATGAACACAATTACAAAACACTTTTCACACAAATAAAATCAGATCTAAATAATTGGAAAAACATCAGTTGCTCATGGGTAGGCGAGCTAATATAATAAAATGACAATCCTACCTAAGCTAATTTACTTATTCAGTGCCATACCAATCAAACTACCAAAAAATTATTTTATAGAGTTAGAAAAAATAATAACAAGATTCATTTGGAAAACAAAAGGTCCAGAATATCAAAGGAACTAATGAAAAGAAATGCAGGGGAAGGTGGCCTAGCAATTCCAGATCTTAAATTGTATTATAAAGTAGCAATCATCAAAACTGTTTGGTACTGGCTAAGAAATAGGGAGGTGGATCAGTGGAATAGGTTAAATATGCAAGACACAGTAGTCAATGACTACAGTAATCTATTATTTGATAAACCCAAAGACCCCAGCTTCTGGGATAAGAACACACTCTTTGAAAAAAACTGCTGGGAAAACTGGAAAAGAGTATGGCAGAAACTAGGCATAGACCCAAATCTCACACCATATACCAAAATAAAGTCAAAATGGGTTCATGACTTAGATATAAAGGCTGATACTATAAGTAAATTGGGAGAACGAGGAACAGTTTGCCTATCAGATCTATGGAGAAGAGAAGAATTCATGACCAAACAGGAGATAGAGAACATTATGAAAAGCAAAATGGATAATTTTGATTACATCAAGCTGAAAAGGTTTTGTACAAACAAAGCCAATGCAACTAAGATTAGAAGGAAGATAGAAAATTGGGAAGGAATTTTTACAACCAGTCTCTCTGATAAAGGCCTCATCTCTAAAATATATAGAGAATTAAGAAAAATTTGTAAGAATATAAGCCATTCCCCAGTTGATAAATGGTCAAAGGAGATGAACAGATAGTTGTCAGATGAAGCAATTAAAGCCATTCATAGTCATATGAAAAAATGCTCTAAATCATTATTGATTAAAGAAATGCAAATCAAAACAACTCTGAGGTACTACATCACACCTATCAGATTGGCCAACATGACAAAACAGGAAAATGATAAATGGTTGGAGAAGATGTGGGAAAATTGGAACACTAATGCATTGTTGGTGAAGTTGTGAAATGATCCAGCCATTTTGGAGAACAATTTGGAACTATGCCCAAAGGGCTATAAAAATGTGCATACCCTTTGACCCAGCAATAGCACTTCTACGACTATATCCCAAAGAGATCATACAAATGGGAAAAGGACCCACATGTTCAAAAATATTTATAGCAGCTCTTTTTGTGGTGGCAAAGAATTGGAAACCGAGAGGATGCCCATCCATTGGGGAATGGCTGAGCAAGTTGTGGTATATGAATGTAATGGAATACTATTGTGCTGTAAGAAATGATGAACAGGCTGATTTCAGAAAAACCTGGAAAGACTCATATGGTCTGATGTGGCCAGCACTATCACACTAAATTCAATATGAACGTGACCATTAAGAAGTCGTGTGATATGATGAGGTTCACATAGCTAGTGTGTATCGTATGTAAGGACTGAAGTTGGGTCTTCCTGGCTCTTTGTCCACTATGGTGTGCTCCCTCTCCAACTACAGTCAGGTAAAAAATACAAATCATTCTGTTTATATAAAAATAAATGTCCAAAAAGATCAAAGAGACAAAGAAGAAGTGGGTCATGTTATGCTAAATTTAATATATATACATATATATCTTTTAGATGAGTATTAATAATAATTTCACATTTATATACAGGTATACAATCATTTACAATATATTTTTGTTCTTTCATCTTGAGTGCACATTTTTCTTATATCCTTTTCTTACCCACTTGCTTAAATATGAAAGTAAATATAAATAACTATACATATTTAAGCTATGTCAGCTTAAATAAAAATAAATTTTTAAATGATTTTTCATATAAGGCACAATAATTTCAGCATAATGTATAAAGCTATCCCATTAAAAAGGACTAATATTCCCTTACTTACCCTTAAGGGCAAATGATTTTTATAGGTACAGCTATGTTCTACATCAAAGTCTATCCTAGCAGATAGTTACAAGAGTTATTGTGATATGCCTGGATCAAAGGTCATGAACAGTTTAAGTGTCTTTAAGGGCACAGTTAGTTCCAAATTGCTTTCCAGAATATCTGTACCAATTGACAGCTGAACCAATAGTATATCAATGTGCTTATTTTTCAGCCTCTCCAACATCTGTCATTTTCTTTTTTTTGTCAACTTTACTCATCTGAGGTGTGTAAGGTAGAATCTCAGAGTTGCTTTAATTTGCATTTCGCTAATTATTTGCGATTTGGAGAATTTTTTCATATGGTGGGTCACAGGTAGGTTAGGTTTCTTGCTTTGAGAAGTGCCTGTAGAAATACTTTGACCATTTATCAACTGGGGAATGGCTCAATTTTATAAATTTGAATCCGTTCCTTATATATCTTGGGAATGAGATCTTTATCAGAGAAACTTGCTACAAAGATCCACCTCTCCTCCAATTAACTGTTTACTCCCTAATCTTAGCTACAATGGATTTGTTTATGTATTTTCTTTTTTACTTTTCTGTAATCAAAAATGTCTACTTTATCTTCTGTCATCCCTACTACTTTGTTTTGGTCATCAACTCATCCCCATTCATAGACTGGAATGCTCATTTCTTCCTTGTTTCTCTAATTTGCTACGAATGCTACTTACTTCCTTATAGACAGGAGATGACCTAAATACATAGAATGAGACATATATTTTTCACATGGCCAATATGGAAATTTGTTTTAGTTGACATTGCATATTTGTTACAAAGGTTTTGCTTTTATTTTTCCTCTAGAGGTGAGGAGAGGTAGGAGAGAGAAAAATAAATATTTTGTAATTGAAAAAGCTCAAAGGAGAAGTCAATTAAGATGGTAGGAAGAAATGGGACACAAGAAAAGAACTCCTGCTGTAGATGGAGCAAAAGCTGAGTCTTGAAGGAAGCCAGTAAAACCAAGATTAGGGAAGAAGGAAGGAAAGAATTCCAGGCAGGAGGGGACAGACAGTGCAAAGGCATAGATACAAGAGAAAGAGTGAAGGGTCTAGCAGGTAGGTCAATATAGCAGTATCCTAGAATGCATTAAAGGGAGTCATGTAAGAACACACTGTAGTCCATTTTTTTGTTTTGTTTCTATTTTGGTAATTTCTGACCATAGAGTTCATGGACAGGAGCAAAGTGTGAGAAGACTAGAAAGGTATGAATGGGATGAGTTACAAAGAATCTTAAATGCCAAACAAAAGGCTTTATATTTGATCCTAGAAGTAACAGGGAGTCATTAGAGCTGCCCACATAGGGTTTAGAGGGAAGGATAGGGTATGGTCTGACTCCATTTAGGAAAATCACTCTTCCAGCCAAGTGAAAGAAGGAGTGGAGTAGGGAGAGAAAAGGGAGATTAATTAGGAGGCTATTGCAATAATATTCCAGGTGAGAGGCATTGAAAGCATGCATCCAGGTGTGGGCTGTTTGAGTGGAGTGAAGACTGCATAAAGGAGAGATATGCCAAGATTTGGTTGGTAAGCGAGGGTGAGGATGATGGGAAGGTTGTGAGCCTGGGTGATTGGAAGGATGGTGAGACACTCAACAATAACAGGGAAGTTTGTGAGATGGCAAGATTTAGGGAAAGATAATGAGTTCTGTTTTGGACATGTTGAGTTTGAGATGCCTATTGGATATACAGTCTGAGATATGTAGGCTTAGTGTTGGTGATACATAATGGTACCCCAGACATATTGCTCTGGGAATTATCAGCATAGAGGTGATAACAATGGGAGTTAATGAAATCACCAAATAAGATATAGAACAAAAAGAGCAGAGGTCCTAGGACATAGCCTTGTCGGATAGCCATGGTAGATATGGACATGATAGAGATGTAACATGAAGCAAGTGACCAGGAAAAGAGAGAGAGTAGTAGTAGAAGATCTAGAAGGAGAACTGGGAGAGACAAACCAGGAGCGGGTGATCAACAATGTTAAATCCTTTAGGGAGGTAAGAACAATGAGAACTGAGAGAAGCCATGAGATTTGGCAAATAAGAGATCATTGGTAACTTTGGAAAGAAAAGTTTCAGTTTAATGTGAGATAGAAAAAGGGGGGGAAAGCACCAAGAATATATAGCCCGCAAAAGAAGTTTAGCTGCAAAGGGGAGGATGGATAGATGTGCAGGTAGACATGGATGTGGATGTACATATAGATACATAAATATATCGATACAGATATAAGAATGATAGCTATCAGATTAGAATTATGGGATCAAAATGAGACTAAGCAAAGCACAGGATATCATTCTCCAAGATTACACCAACAATGAATAAAAGACGATGAAAATCTCACATCTAAAATATTAAATTCAAGAATGCAAAAAGAAGGTTTTCCACCTTTCTCTCAAATATTAAGCCTGGCCTTATTAAGCTAGTAGAAGTAAAGTCTAATTTCTATTCAAGGCATGCTTAACAATTCTAATTTTCATTTTTCTAAATCACAACTCTGAAAGCATCATTATACATCTTTTGGTAATCATGAGTTGCTACTAATTACTGGCTCAAAAAGTGGTATCAAAAGATTTCACTAAAGTTTCAAAATGCTGAGGAAGCTACTTGATCAGAGAAATAAATAAATCTATATTCATGGGATCATGTTAATCTACTTCATCTGACATCTTCCATGACATTTGTCTCAATACTTGTATTGGCCTTTAGCAAAATGCCCTGGCTTCTTTATGCCATTATCTAACTGAATAATCTGGACTTCCATTCCTATGCAGATGAAAGCCAGCTGTATAAGTGATTTCCACAATGGTAGTCTCAGAGCTGTCAAAGCCCTGGCTGAAGTGTGCCCATATATGAGTTGGAAAATGCTAATGTCAATATTGTTGGCATTCTATTTAGTTTAAAATTTTACAAGGGCAAAATATCTAAGGTTTTATGGATACACATTAAATCTGCAAACATACCATCTGTTTTTCTAAGAAATCTTTCTTCAGGCTAAAAGGAAAGGTAATGGTATAAACAACACCTTTTTTTTTTAATATTGGTTAGTTTGTGGTTCATGTTGCTCATTTTCTTAATCAGGATGATGAAATCATGTCTGTGGACATGTTTTCATGACTTCCTATACAGTTAAATTAAACATTATGAAAAAAAGAATGGATGAGAGGATGAGAGATTTTAATACACAAGATATCTGGTTAACAAAATATGCAGTGAGGTATACAATTCTTTTATTTCAGAAGTTCGGGGGGGGGAAAGGGGGGGAAGCCCAGATAGCTGAGTAAAAGCAGTTACTTGCTTCAGCTGTCCCCCAAACCCCTCCAAATACCTGTTAAAAATGTCTCTAAACAAATTCTAGAGCAGCAGAACCCACAAAAAGAGAGAATGAAACAAATTTCCAAACCAAGACAACCTGGATGGTTGATCGGAAAGTTCTACTGTGCCAGGCTAGGAGAGGAGTGCACCTCAGCGAACCTGGAGCAGGCCCTAAGAACACTGAATCACGGGCAGTTTTGGCGGTTTCCAGACTTCTCAACCCATGAAGGCCAGGGACAACTTAGAAGGTCAGTAGGAAAAGTCTGTCTGACCTCAGTGAGAGAGGAAATCAGTCTGGCCCAATCCCAGTGCACCTTCAAAACCAAAATCCTTCAAAACCAAAAGAATGAAAAAATAGAAGACAATGTGAATATCTCATTGGAAAAACAACTGACCTGGAAAATAGATCCAGGAGAGATAATTTAAAAATTATTGGACTACCTGAAAAAAAAAAAAGCCGAGACAACATCTTTCAAGAAAGTATAAGGAAAACTGCCCTAATATTGTAGAACCAGAGGGTAAAATAGAAATTGAAAAAATCCACTGAACACCTCCTGAAAGAGATCCCCAAAGGAAAATCCCTAGGAATATTATAGTCAAATTCCAGAGTGCCCAGGTCAAGGAGAAAATATTGCAAGCAGCCAGAAGAAACAATTCAAGTATTGTGGAAATCTGGATAACACAAGATTTAACAGCTTCTATATAAAGGGACTGGGGGGCTTGGAATATAATATTCTGGAGGGCAAAGGAGATAGGATTACAACCAAGAATCACCTACCCAGCAAAACTGAGTATAATCCTTCAGGGAAAAAAAATAGTCATTCAGTGAAATAGAGAACTTTCAAGCATTCTTGATGAAAAGAGCAGAGCTGAATAGAAAATTTGACTTTCAAATACAAGACTCAAGAGAAGCATGAAAAGGTAAACATGAAAGAGAAATCTTAAAGGACATATTAAAGTTGAACTGTTTACATTCCTACACGGAAAGATGATATTTGTAACTCATGAGACCTCTGTCAGCATTAGGGTAATTGGAAGGGAAAAAAACATAAATGGAGAGAGAGAGAGAGAGAGAGAGAGAGAGAGAGAGAGAGAGAGAGAGAGAGAGAGAGAGAGAGAGAGAGAGAGAGAGAGAGAGAGAGAGAGAGAGAGAGAGAGAGAGAGAGAGAGAGAGAGAGAGAGACAGAGTGAGTTGATGATGAAGGGGCGATATCTGGAGAATAAAATTAAGGGGTGAGAAAGGATTATACTGGGAGAAGAAGAAAGGGAGAGGTAGGATGGGATAAATTATCTCACATAAAGCAGACAAGAAAAAGCTTTTACAGAGGAAGGGAAGTGGGGGAAGGTGAAAGGGAATGAATGAATCATATTCTCATTGGATATGGCTTAAAGAGTAAATAACATATACACTCAATGGGCTATGGAAATCTATCTTACCCTACAGGAAAATAGTGGGAAGGATGATAGAAGGGAGGGCAGATCGGGGGAAGGGATAATCAGAAGCAAACACTTCTGAGGAGCGACAGGGTAAAAGAGAGAACAGAATAAATCGGGTGGGGATAGGATGAAGGGAAATACAGTTCATTTTTCACAACATGACTACTATGGAAGGTTTTACATGACTACACATGTATAACCTGTATCAAGTTACTTGCCTTCTCAATGAGGGGGGTTGGGCAGGGGGCAGGAAGGGAGAAAATTGGAACCCAAAATTTTAAAAACACATGTTAAAAATTGTTTTCACATGCAAATGGGAAATAAGATATACAGGCAATGGGGTACAGAAATCTATCCTGCCCTACATGAAAATAGAAGGGAAAGGGGATAAAAGATGGGGCGGTGATAGAAAGGAGGGCAGATTAAGGGAAGAGGTATTCAGAATGCATGTCATCTTGGGCTAAGAGGAGGGGCGAGATGGGGAGAAACTTTGGAACTCAAAAAATAAAATTTAAAAAATAATAATAGAAGTCTCAGACAGTTGATCTCCTTACCACATAAAAGAACATATATACACTCATTCTTTCTTCTTTACCTAGAGGACCTAGACTGCTTACACTGCTGCTCAATGCAAAGAAGTGCCTATCAATTATAAGGTATATGTATCATAGATACATATATATATTGGATTTCTCCTTATAAATGTAGTTATATATTGAGAACTTTTGACCAGGTCATCTGTGCTGAATACAAACTACTCAAAAGTACTGTTAACATCAAACCATATTATAAACGTTTCTTACATATGCAGCTTCTCTCCCCTCCTGAAACCTCCCCCCAAAAAACATTACCTCAAAGTGTTTCCCATAGTAACAATGAATTCTCAGGGATAGGCTTGTGTCTATATTTATACAGGGAAAATATGTTACATGTAGGATTATTGTTCTTTTAGGCTTGGAGTAAGTTATGTTTTCATTTTAAGATGTTCAAACAGGTAAGAGAATTTTTTTTGTGTTACAACACACATTTGCCAAATAATCTGAATGTACTAATGTCCCCCCCCCCAACACACACACACACACAATCTTTTCTGGTTTTTTTTTGTGAGATAATTTACCCCATTCTACCTCTCCCTTTCTTCTTCTCCGAGTATCATCCTCTCTCATCCCTTAATTTTATTCTCCAGATATGACCCCTTCATCTTCAGCTCACCCTAGGCCCTCTATCTATCTACATATACACACATATAATTTTTTCCCCCAACTACCCTGATACTGACAAAGGTCTCATGAGTTATAAATATCATCTTTCCATGGAGGAATGTAAACAGTTCAATCTTAAGAAGTCTCTTATGATTTCTCTTTCCTGTTTACCTCTTCATGGTCCACTGGAGTCCTGTATTTGAAAGTCAAATTTTCTATTCAGCTCTGGTCTTTTCATCAAGAATGCTTGAAAGTCCTCTATTTCACTGAACGACTATTTTTTCCCCTGAAGGATTATACTCAGTTTTGCTGGGTAGGTGATTCTTGGTTGTAATCCTATCTCCTTTGCCCTCTGGAATATTATATTCCATGCCCTACAGTCCTTTAATGTAGAAGCTGCTAAATCCTGTGTTATCCTGATTGTGTTCCCACAGTACTTGAACTGTTTCCTTCTGGCAGCTTGTAATATTTTCTCCTTGACCTGGGAACTCTGGAATTTGGCTATAATATTCCTAGGGGTTTTCCTTTGGGGATCTCTTTCAGGAGGAGATCTGTGGATTCTTTCCATTTCTATTTTGCCCTATGGTTCTCATATATCAGGGCAGTTTTCCTTGATAATTTCTTGAAAGACGATGTCTAGGCTCTTTTTTTGATCATGGCTTCCAGATAGTCCAATAATTTTTAAATTCTCTCTCCTGGATCTATTTTCCAGGTCAGCTGTTTTTCCAGTGAGATATTTCACATTGTTTTCTAATTTTTCATTCTTTTGGATTTGTTCTACTGTGTCATGATTTCTCATAAAGTCACTATCTTCCAATTGCTCTATTCTAATTTTTAAGGAAGTATTTTTTCTTCAGTAAGCTTTTGGACTTCCTTTTCCATCTGGCCAATTTTGCTTTTTAGGGCATTTTTCTCCTCATTGGCTTTTTGGACCTCTTTTGCCATTTGGGTTAGGCTATTTTTTAAGGTGTTATTTTCTTCAGTATTTTTTGGGGTCTCCTTTGGCATCACTCTCAGTTTTTCCTCTACTTCTCTAACTTGCTTCTCAAAATCGTTTTTGAGCTCTTCCATGGCCTGGGACCAATTCATATTTTTCTTGGAGGCTTTGGATGTAGGAGCTTTGACTTTGTTGTCTTCTTCTGGTTGTATATTTTGGTCTTCTTTTTCACCAAAGTAAGATAATATAGTCTGACTCTTTTTGTGCTGCTTGCTCATGATCCCAGCCAATTACTTGGGTTTTAAACTCTTTGTTAAGGTACGAATCTGCTTCCAATGTGGAGAATGTACTGTCCCAAGCTTCGGTGGTTTGTACAGCTGTTTTCAGAGATACTTGTAGGGACCTGTAAATTTTCAGTTCTTCCAAGGTGGTATGATAAGGGGCAAGGTGTTTACTCCTTTCCTGGCCTGCGACTACAAGTACTCCTTTCTGTCCTGTAACTGTGAGGAGGGGCACCACAAATACTACAAGCTCCACCAAGCCAGCGCTCCTCCTCCCCCCAGCACCGCAGCCCAGAACTGTGACCCCGATCCAAACACGGGCAAAGCAAGAGATCCCTGCAATCCCTCTCTGATCAGCCACTGGATTCCCCCTCAGTCTGTGGGCCAGAAGCTTGGGAAGCAGCTGCCTCCCCAGCACCACTCTCTTGGGGAATGGAGCTGAAACCCCACCTTCCCCTTCTCAGGCACCGACAGAAACAGACTTTTCCCACTGACCTTCTAATTTGTCTTTGGCATTGGTGGATTGAGGAGTCTGGAAACCTCCACAGCTGCCCAGGATTCAGTCCTCTGAGGCCTGCTCCAGGTTTGCTGCGGCCTGTGCACCCACACCGCCCTGCGCTGCACTTCCAGCCCGGCACGATACACCTTTCTGATCAATCATCCAGGTTGTCTTCGGCTGGAAATTTGTTTCACTCTGTCTTTTTGTGGGTTCTGCTGCTTCAGAATTTGTTTAGAGCCATTTTTTATGAGTATTTGGAAGGGTTTGGAGGAGAGCTCAAGCAAGTCACTGCTTTCACTCCGCCATCTTGGCTCCGCCCCCACACAATCTTTTAATCTCACCATGTAGATCAGGCAGAAGTACTAGACTATTACTAAGTAATGAATCTACAAAGGCGATTTTTGATCTACACTGTCTGATACTTCATTTAGTACTAATATTCTGTATATTTATACATTTTCCTTAGCAAAAGTAGTGGCTAACTACTTTTCATAGTTTAAATGATGAACTTATCAGGTGTATGCCTTCAAAAGGACTAAAGATTCTCCACTTTAAAACTAAACACACTAACAGCTAATGGGGGCTACAACTCTTCCATTCCCAAAGGAAGATGAGTTAATGATATCACTCTAATGTTCTGTTACTTCTACTATGAGTCTTCTCAAGACTGGTTTCCCTAATTTCTCTGAGTAAATAAAACATCCATCTACAGATGGATACAGCTGCAGATACAGATACAGCTGCAGTCTCTCTGAGATGAATCTCGTCATGGGAAAAATAAAAGTGACTTTGCATCTGCTGAAGTCCACTGCAATTTGGCATGGCCAAAATATTTGCCCAATTTACGAACTTAAAAATTTTACCACTTAAATGTTTGTCTACTTTGAAGACATTTTACCAAATATTAAAACAGTTGTCAAATAAGCTTAATGGGTAAATCATTAATAATTATTTCCAATTTTCAGGTAATTTAGAATTATCACTCCCCACTTCTATCTCTAAATGTAAGTTCCTTAAGAAGAGAATGTTTTTGTTTTTATTTGTCTTTGTATCCCCATCACTGGTGAAAATGTCTTGCATTTTTTTTCCAGTCCAGATCTGTGATTTCATTGGTGTAGGGTACTCCACGTTTGGAAATACCATCTGCTAATGCTGATTTGCAACTGTAATTGATCTAACCACCTCAAAAAACAACTCAGAATTATGCCCAAAGTCACTAAAGGTGTGTCTGTCTTTTGACACAGTGATATTACTACTATATTTATAGCTGAAATAGATTAACTAAAGAGTAAAAGGATCCATCAATACAAAAATATTCTTAGCAGTACTTTTCTTTTAGCAAAGATCTATAAACTATGGGGGTGTCCATCAACTAGGGGATGACTGAATAAATTATGATTATGATGCCATAAGAAATAATGAAAGGTATGGATTCAGAGAAACCTGGGTAGACTTGTATTAAATGATACAGAATGAAGTAATCAAAAACAATTTATACAATGACTAAAATAATATCACAAAAACCAACTTTGAAAGACTTAAGAACTCTGGTACAATGATCAACCATTATTCAAGATGGCCAATGATGAAGCATAAAACCTACCAACTACAAGAGAACCAGAAGACTTGAGGTACAGATTAAGCTATACATTTTTAGACATGTGTGGACTTTTTTGCTTCGCTATGCTTATTTGTTTAAAAAGGGGGGGAGGGTCTTGATACTCTCCTTAATTGGAGGAAGGGTTGGAGTAGAAAAGGGAATTTAAAAAAAGAGAGAATTTTTTTTAAAGTAGATCATGAAAACAGTTTTTAAAAAACACTTAAATTCAAAGGCAGAAACAGAAAAGTAACAATTTTGGAATAAACATTTTGATTTTACTATCTACTTAAAAAAAGAAGCCCCAGTTCATATACAAAATCCTTCTGTTCACAGAGAAAATTCATGATCGTCATATTCAGAATAACAACATATTTTTAAAAAGTAGGCTAAATAGACAATCTTTCTGCTCTACATTATATGGTGTCTTTGCTTGACATGTTTAGGCCTGCAGATTCAACTTGAGAAAAGTTTATTCACACTACCAAAGAAAAAAAAAACTTTCAAGCCTACTAGTTGGTGGCTACAAACTTTTGCTAGGTGAATAAACCTCTAGAAAGTTTAGTTTACAAACTCAACTTTATAAAAAGTGAAATTATCTGTACTTCTAATAAGGATAATAAACAAAGAAATATTTGTCAGACATTCAAACTTGGAGATATTGGCTTTGTTGGTTTGAAAGGAAAAGATAGGCATTAAAAATAATTTCCACTTAAGGGCCCAATCTGGCCTTAAGTTAGATCCAAAAATCCTAGGGTTTTCTTTGGTGCTAAATGCTACTCTGCAAAGGGGTTGGCAAGGATCTGGCAATAAATAAGCCATGTATGGGATGGGTAACATAGATACCGGTTCATCTATCATTTTTGATATTTCAACAACATACAAAAGAAAAAACCTTATTAAAGTGTCAACTAAATTATATTCCTAATTGATGCTTTCCATTAAATTATTGTTGTTCATTATGTCATTATGAATAGAAAAAAGTCTGGGTCCAAGGACTTAAGAAGACCGGTCAGAGAAGTATACAGATCAACAGTTATATTTAAAGGTTTCAATAACCTCATCAAAGACAACAAGTAAGAATTTCACTGAGTTGACAGAAGTCATTATGTGGATTCCAAGATAATCAGGAGTTGACCATCTGAGCACAACATATTGTCTTGAAGCTGTGTCAACACTGGACAATGCAATTAGAAGAAAAAATTTCAACTAGGTAGACCTAAATTAAATATGGATACAGATGCCCAGTGGTAGTAGCTATGAGAATAGAAAGAGGAGCTGGAATTCAAGAGAACAATAACTCTTAAAACCCTGGTTGACACCACCTTTTTCATCAGAGTACCTTATCTTTAGCATATGTTCAAAAAAAAAAAAAAGAAATACCATTGTACCATGAGCCCAAGGCCAGTACTAGACTAGAAAGGCACCTTTGGACAAATGTTCCTATCCATGCAAATAGCTCCGAAATGTATCCTTAACATTTAAAATAGCCATAAATATGAATATTTTACATCTTGCTATGGCCTATGTTCAAATTAATTTTTTAATTGTTTCACGTCTCTGCCATTAAGTTATAACCTCTCAGAGGTTAATAGGTTTCTGACAGTAATAGTTTCTCCTTCCAATATATCTTCCCATTGTTATCTCAGTCATTGAAATCTCCACTGGTTCAATTCAACTCAACAAACTTTGTGTGCCAACAAAATGCAAAAGCAACTTAGTCCCTACAGGCCTACAGAATTTACAGTTTACAAACAGGAAATAATGAATACAAAATGTATATGAAATTGTTTGCCATCAAGAAGTTTTAAAAAGCTCTACAACATTACATGAAAAGTACATTAAAACATTATGAAAAAACTAGTACATGAGGTATGGGGGAAAGTTATTACCAGTTTAATTGGGAGAAGAATCAATATTGACAAATTCTTTCCTCCTAAATTCCCTATTTTCCACAAAGTATTAAAGGATTTTCCATATCAGAGGCTTAATTACTGAATAGGCTTATCAAGAAGAAAGTTAATGACAATGCCAAACCTTTATTTTTCTAGTAAAAACACTGCTTGTTGTGTTGAACATGGATGGGTCATTTCCCCTCTCTTCCTTCGGTTTCCTCATCCATAAAATGTAGGGTGGAATCAAATTATCTCAAATGTACACTACAGCTCTAAAATTCTATGAATCTAGTTGCTAAAATGAATTAGAGACTAAAAGATAAGGTATCCAAAAAATAAATGCAAAATTTTGATACTATCACATTTTGACAGATATACTTTATTACAAACATTTGTAAAACACAGATGTTATTCAGTCATTTGAATGGTAAATCATTTCTTTTCAGAAGTAAATTCTTTAATTTTCTATCCCATTTTAAAAAAAAAATTAATGTCTATATTCTCTCTCCTTGCAACTCAAACCCCAAAGGACAAAAATAAAGAAAAACGAAAAAAGCACAATGCCTGGCACATAATAAGTACTTAACAAATGTTTATTGAATTGAATTGAAAAAAAAAGGAAAAAGAAAAACAACCCCCTCGTAACAAATATACCTGGTTATGCAAAATAAATCCTCCTTTGGCCACGTCCAAAATTCTGCTGCCCGAGTCTCTGTGAGGCCACAGGTAGCAAGCTGCATCTGGAATCTTGGTGGTCATTGCATAGATCACAGTTTTTAAGTCTTTCAAAGTAGTTTGTCTTCTACAATACTATTTTTATTATGTATATTATTCTCCTAGTTCAAGTAGATTACTTTTAATATGCATTAAAATGGCAAATAAGAAGAGATGTACTTACTGCAGAAGTAAAAAGTGCTTACGATATCTACTAGCCCAATAAAGAGCAAAAAACATTTTTAAAAATCACTTTCATAATTGAACTTTCTATTTCCAAAGACAACAATGAGAAAACTTGTGATGAGCTTGTTAGGGCTTTTCTCATGAGTAGTTACAATCAACTTCAGAACTCATCCAAGAAAACAAAGAATTTAAGTTGTTCCATGCCATATGCATTATGTAATACTTGTCATGTACTTTCAAATTATTTTGACAAATCTCCAGAGGCCTTTCACAATCACCTAAACTTCGAATAACCCCCAAGCAGCTTTGGGTAGGCAGCATCTGTCATTTTACCTAACCTCCCAATTAACTACCCTAAGAAACACCCTATATCATGCCACTATTAATCTCTTTTGCAAGCAAAGAATTGGCCACTTACCTACACTTTTTGATTCCTACTAAAAACACTTCTGAGATTCCAGGAGACACCAGAGGTAGAATATCTCAGAAAATCCTTCTGTTTTTGGAGAACTATATGTATGTTTTTCTACTTTCTCTTCTCTCCTTCAGTATCTCATACCATTCCCTCCCCCTTCTCCTGGTCAATCCTCCACAGCAGATCTCACCTCATATTTGTTGAGAAAGTAGAGGCCCTCTTCCAGGAGTTTTCACTTCTTTTTACATCTCAATACTTCAAGTCTTTAAACAGGTGGCCATATAAAATGCCATACCCCAGCCTCTGGAAATCTCTAGCTTCCTTCAAAGTACAACTGAACTGCTACACCTACTCAGTTGTGAAAGTTCTCCTTCACGAAATCTCCTATATACTAGAAGTCCTTAATGATTGGTACCAGAAAAAGCTTACTTGGGGCAGCTAGGTGGCACAGTGGATAGAGTGGATAGACCCTGGGCAAGTCACTTAACTCCAACTGCCTCGTAAAAAAAAAAATACAGTTTGGGGGCAGCTAGGTGGTGCAGTGGATAGAATATCAGCCCTGGAGTCAGGAGGACCTGAGTTCAAATCTGGTCTCAGACCAGACACTTGAAACTTACGAGTTGTGTGACGCTGGGCAAGTCATTTAACCTCAATTGCAAAGCCAAAAAAAAAAAAGCATACTTAAAGTGAATCTAATTAATAAGGGGAACTAACAGCTTACAGAAAATAATGGGAAGAAGGGTTTAAAAAAGGACCTTATCTTGAAAGGTGGAACAAAAATTATTAAGATAAGTTTATTTTGCTTTATAGTTAACAAAATATAGATTATAAATGCAACTACGAGCTAATTCTTAGAACATAAAATGAATCGTGTGTTGATTGTTTTTTTAGTGTAATTGATTCGACAAAGTTGCTTGACACTTCAACTCATTGATCTTAGAGGGTCACTGATGCAAAAGTATTCAAGAGCTTCATCAATTTTTCCAGGGACCTCTCTTAATCTTTTGATATTCATTCTCTTTTGAAGTGCCTACTTAGAAATCCACAAGAGACTAATCAACAAAGTAATGTCATAGGTTGGGTGAGACACTTAAGTGTTAAAACCAGAAGCAATGTTTTAGGGGCAAGACTATTTTTATGACTACTTTTGCTTCCCTCAGTAAACTTGGCACAATAGATAGAGAACCTGACTCAGATTCTGGAAGGCAGAGGTTCAAATACTGCCTCCTACAAAAGTCACTTGGGGCAGCTAGGTAGCACAGTGGATAGAGCTCCTGGCCTGGAGTCAGGAAGTTTCAACTTTTTGAGTTCAAATTCAGCCTCAAACACTTAGTAGCTGTGTGACCCTGTTTGCCTGTTTTCTCATCTATAATATGAGCTAGAGAAGGAAATGGCAAACCACTCCAGTATCTTTGCCAAGAAAACCCCAAATGGGCTCATGAAGAGTTTAAAACAAATGAATAACAACACACAAGTCACTAAACTCAATTTGCTAAAACGATAAATGTCACAACAGTTGCTGATCAGGAATTGGCTGTATCAGTAGATCTCATTCAGTGGTTCCTGAACCTGTGTGTGTGTGTGTTGGGGGAATGAGGGGAGGGAGGGAGAGAGAGAAAGGAATAGGAAGAAGGGTTGGTGGTGTTGCTGTAATGGTCCAAGAGATTTGTGCTAAAATTATGGAAAGGTGACAGCAAAAAAATCATCAAATTCTGTTACACAAGAATACTTTTCAATTCCTTCCTTCCTTCCTTCCTTCCTTCCTTCCTTCCTTCCTTCCTTCCTTCCTTCCTTTCTTCTCTTTTCCAAGATGGCTTCAGCAGCACCAGGTACAGATGCTAAGCCCAGGAAGTTTTGAGTAAAGTGGCTGTACAAGACAAGTCAGGGTATTGGTTCATACATTAAAGCTGTGATTAAGGAGTTATACAGTGTCAGACTGTCACTGGCAAGAAAAATTCTGGGTGCAGAAAAGGGCAATTTATGTACAGTCCTTTACAGCAATCACAACATTGTGTTGCCACAAGGCATATTTGGCTCTCAAACAGATGGAACAGAATGTGAAACATCTGCATTCTATGAACCTGGAGGGTTCCATTCATGACTTCTTTGAGTTGTGTCCCATAAAAGATAAACTTCAAAATATGGAGAAGTACATAGTTCCTAGTCAGCCATGGTGGAGTTTGTGTTGATGAAGATTTGGGGAGCTTGGAAATTAATACCATACTTATTAGACTTTTGCTGTGAGACATTTCTCTTGTCCATGAAGTATCTTTGTTTGAAATAATTCATCATTTTAAACACTGTTATTACAGGACTGGCCAGGAAGTTATGAGTCCTATACAAAGTTCCTTTGAAAACAAACAAATGAACCTTGATTCTTTATATATAAGCGTATCTTTAGACTGCTGCAGGAGGTATCCAAGATTCAGTCAGTGCCTTACTTCAAAGGTTTCACCTTTTCTCCTAAGCGTAAAGAATTTTTAGGAGAGATCTATCTTAATGTCATTAAGAAAAAAATGGTAGAGGCATCAAGGTGGCTCAGTGGATAGGGCTCCAGCCTTGGAGTCAGGAGGACCTGAGTTCAAATCCAGCCTCAAGATACTTGACACTTACTAGCTGTGTGACCCTGGGTAAGTCACTTAACCCCAATTGCCTCGCCAAAAAAAAGAAAGAAAAAGATGGTAGCCAAAGGAGTTAGAATCTCAACAAAGCACTTCTAGAAAAAGAAAAATTGACCAAGCTTACTGAAGAAAGAGCACTAGAAGCTCCCATAAATAAATGAAAACAAAGATAACAAATAACGTTACTATTGGGAAGGCAGTACAGAAGAGGAAAACCTACAGAGAAAAGTGAATGACCAAATAAACAAATGACCAAAAGAACAAAACAGCCAGGCATGCCAACTTCAAATCTGTATGTTCTGAAACAAAAATACAAAAAGCCATTGCCTCATCCCAGCCACTAACAGGAGCCTCTCACACCAAAAATCCTATGCTAAGAATCTGAGATACATAATTTTTCAGAAGAAAACAAAATGGTCGTCTTTTGGTAGGGAAGCAAAAAACTGAAGTGTTAATTCACCTTCCTAGGTAACAAACTTCTGAAAAGTAAAAAGCTTAAGCTTTTGGCAACTCAAACTGCATAAAAATATCCATCTGTAATTACCTTCTCCATGACTCGGGTAACAAAACTTTAAACTGCTAACTGAAACAAATCAATCCATAGAATAAATTTATAAGGCAGCAGAGGAAAACACAGAGAAAGTTGTAGCCAACTGTTTTTAAATGAAATTCAGCAGTTTCTTCATCAGACTGAGAAAGCTATCAGAGAGAATGGTGCTGAAAGAATATTCTCAGCTCTTACAATTCATAGAACTGAAATGCAATTGAAAAAGGGCCAAATTTCAGACAACAGAAATGCAAATCTTATGAAAACTAATTTTGCAATGAAGTCACCAACTTTGGCCCAAGTAAAGGAAAACAGTATGTCAGAAACTTAAAGATGTGGATGACAGATAATATTTTCTCTTTATTGAGAGTTTAGATGTATGTATATATGAAACTGATTTAGTTAATTAAGAAAGGAAGCAGCTAGTAAGTATGAGTATTAGGTAGGTCACCATATTCTGCTTCTGAGTAGTGGGAATTCTATGCTGTACTCAAAGTTACAAGGTGTCTTCATTAACGCAAAATTACTTCCCAAGTCCTGATACTGCCTTTGGGAGGCCCAAGTACCCTTAAGAACCTTAACTGGTTTGATTTATTTACCCCAAATTTAAGGTAGATTGCTTTGAGGAAATGTATATATTTTGAAATAAACCAGGTACCTAAAAGACTGCCTTGGTCAGGACCTGCATTACTAGACTAGCTCAAATGGACCTAGCATGTACACTATGGAATTGGAGGATGGAGATATCCAAAAGATTACTGTTCAATTTACTTGCTTCATTATAATAAAGTTGAAGTGTTCTTTTACACTATATTTTTCTTCTGTGACGATAAGCATGTACATGTTTAAAGCATTATAGCTATGTTTCAGCAGCTATTCAAAACCATCATGAACATGTATACAATTTTGCTGTTAGTGCAGTGATTACATCAAACTCTGACTACTTATGACTAAGCATATATTTTTGCAGTTTCTCAGTTGGCTATCAAATTGTTTCTGAATCACCAAAAGGGTTTAACATCTGACTTCAAACTGATTATTAAGGGATGGTCAGGCACATGAACATATTCTCATATGCATTCCATACCCTGGGATGTGTCATCACATAATCAAGATGCTACAAACATTAGCATTCTTGCAGTGCAAGTGTCAAACTGCTTAAAACCCATGATTCTTGGGCATATACATTTCGAGCCAAACGGAAATCATCATAAACCATCACAAATATTCTACAGACATTACCTGTCACTGTAGTATTAAGGTTGCCTGAGATCACACAGATGGCATAGGGAAGGATTTGGACCTTTCTGACTCCAAATCCAACGCTCTGTCATACCAAGATGCCTCAGACAAGAAAAAAAAAATTATTCCTTTTTACAGATGACAAGATGGTTTGTTTAGACAATAGTTATCAAAAAAAAATTTGAATAACTTCAGTAAAGTAGCAAAAGGAGTTAAAAGCATGTAAAATAAATACACAAAAACTAGCCTTAACCACTCCTACCCACCGAAAATAAAGCAAGCAGGAAGAGACAGAAAAAGAAATGTGATTAAAAATAACCACAGAATATATAAAACATCTGAGTCTACCTACCAAGACACGCAGAAATTATATCAAAGCAATTACAAGGAGCTCTTTACAGAAGTAATAGTAAACCTAAATGACTGGTGAGATACTAATTACTCATGGTCAGGCCAAGCCTATTTAACACAATGACGGTACTTCCTAAATTAACTTACTGTGACAAATCAACTGAATTATCAATGGAGTTATTTTAAAGAAATTTTTAAAAAATAACATAATTTACCTGGAGGGTAAGAATCAATAATCTCAGGCAAATTAATGACTGGTACTGCTTTAAACAGTTATGTTGATTAACTGAACAGATTAGGTACTCAAGGCAAGAAAAACAAGAAAAAGCATCAATGAATTTTTAAATTTATTTTCTTTTGTACTTAAGAAATAAAATAAGTATTTCCATAACATGACAGAATGGGGGAAAAAAGATAATTGTACATGAAACTGCAAATCTATTATTTTTTAAATATTCAATAAATATTCAATAAAGTTATCATGCAACTTTCTTTTTTTTCTTTCTCTCCATCTTCCCGTCCCTAGAGGTGGCTACCATCAGACAAAAAAAAAAGTGTGTGTGTGTGTGTGTGTGTGTGTCTGTGTCTGTGTCTGTGTGTGTGTGTAAAACTATTTTATACATACTTCTATTTATCAGCAAAAGAGCAGGACTTCAGAATGGGACACAGATAAGCAGAGCAATGTCAAAATTACTAAATTTGAAGTGTACCAAAGGAAAAAACAAAAAAGCCCAAGTTTTATGTCATATAGATTTACAGTTTTATATTCAGTTTTCTTTTTCTACTTTATGTACAGGGAAACATTGGTGTTTATTGACACCTATCAAAGTCATAAAAAGAAAAAAGAAAAAAATTCTTTTACATTTTAAGATATCATCAGACTAAATGCCCTCTAAGATCTTTCTTTTCCAGTGTTGTCTATGACTACCCTTCAAATAGAACAGTTAGAGCTGTATTTACCTCAAAAGCATAGCTCTAATTTCCTCTGAAGGACAGAAACTTTGTATCAAAACAACAATTAGGAGTAAGCCATCTTTCTGCTTAAAAATAAGAAACTGCTAATGGCAAAATAAATTTATATGGTAAAGACAGTAATTAACAAAGCATGTGTGTGTGTGTACATGTAAATGTACATATACATACATGTACAGCAATAAGTGCTGGATGTACAAAGAGAAGGAAAAATAACAGTCAATGCTCTCAAGGAGATCATAGTAAAACTGAAGAGACAACATGCAAACAACTATGTACAAAAAATGCTTGAAAATAATCAACAGAGGAGAAGCCCTACAATTAAGAAGAATCATGTAAGACTTCCTACAGAAGATGGGATTTTAGCTGAGACTCGAAGGAAGCCAGAGGTGGAGAACATGAGTGAAAGGATTCCAGTTATGAGGGGATATCCAGAGAAAATGCCCTGAGTCAAGAGATGGAGTGTCTTCTGCAAGTGAACAGCAAGGAGAACAGGGTCACTGGATGACCCTGATGATGATGAATATGTGAGGAGGTAGGCAGGACTGTGCTAGGTTTATGAAGTGCTTTGAATGTCAGAAGATTTTATACTTGATCCTGGAAGTGACAGGGAGCCACTGGAATTTATTGACCAGCAGGCGAGAGAATGATATGATGAAAGAATAAGGTAATACAGCTAATCAATTCTGAATCTTATTTCTGAAAAATGCAACTCAGAACAGTTACACTTAAAATTTGGAAGGAAACCAAAGGAAGGCAATAAATGGAGCACCAGGTCTGGAGTCAGGAAGTCCTGAGTTCAAATCCAGTCTAACATTTATTAGCAATATGACCGGAAGCAAGTCATTTAACCTTTGTTTCTCTCAATTTCCTCATCTGTAAAATGAAGATAATAATAACACCTACTTCCCAGAGCTGCTGTGAGGATCAAATGAGATAATAATTGTAAAGTGCTTAGCACCGTACCTGGCACACAGTAAGTGCTACATAAATTTTAGCTGTTATTATTAGTCTGTAGGCAAAGCTCTACCTAATCCCTTCTTCTTCCAATTAAAACAATCCATTACATAATAGTAAAACACTCAATATATAAGCACATAACACATAAAGATCATTTATATTCTCTAACCCTTATGGGATCTCTGCCAGGTTCCTTCTTGGTATAGGATCCCTTCTTCTTAGAATGTTCTTCTAGCCTATCTACAGAATTACCTCTTCCTAAAGCCTCTTCTTAATCTCTAATCTCTTTTCTTTCCTATAGTCAGGAATCCTCATGGGTTCTACTGACACAATCTATAAGCCTACCTCGTTCTTCTCTATGTGACCATTTCTGTTCTTGGCCAAAGAAAAATTAAGTTCTAAGAATTAATCCTTCATTCTTCCTCATCTTAATGCTCTTCTTAAAGACATCAGGGTCTATAACACGTAGAGTGGAAGGAAAGCTTTCACCAACAAATTATAATTTGCCACCTTTTATACCAAAATGATCAACTCAGATAAATCAAATTTGGAGAAGGCTCCAGAGGCACGCTTATATTCTATATAACCGGAGAAGACAAGCTTTACATTAAATTTATTTTTCAAGCAGAACCAAAATGTAGTACTATTCCTAAAAGGCTTACTAAAAATAATCATTTCCCCACAAAAACTGAATGGGTTCTCTAATTTTAGATACCTAAAACAGGTTAAAAAAAACTCCCACAAAACAGAAGGAGAAAAGAAAGAGGACAATGACTTTATGGTTAATAGGCGAGCAAAAGATCCTATTATTTGGTATCATTCTAAAAAAAAAAGCTGTTCAGAAATAAATTAGAGCAGTGATTTGAATGTAACCTAGTAATTAGGTTGTGTGTTCAATTAGCTTTCAGGATTAACTTGTTACTTATTAGAAGCTTTTGAGACTTTGAAGTGGAAAGCCAGCATACCTTTTAATTAGGATGACAGGCAATACTAAAGAATGAAACTTCAGAAAACAAATCAAAGACATATAAATGAGAGGGGACATAGCATCAACAAGGAATGAATGTAAAAATGGGCAAGAGGTGACCATTCAAAGTAGTTGCCTCAAACTTCTGGACTGATTTTACTTCAAATGAACATAAAACATTTTCATGAAGGGAGGGAGGAAGATAAGAAAGAAAGGAGGGAAAAGATGAGCACTTTTGATCCCTCAGAAGCTTGGCAAAAAAACATACATATCAAATCAGTATTCTGAACATTACATCTGTGCTAAGAGAATGATGCCATCTTATTTGGAAAATATCTGGTCCATCTGAAGACAAATGGATACTGTGCTCATCTTGACCTGAAGCACTTATCAATCCTAATTATTCTCAGGGTTTTTTTCCCTCTTTTCTCTTCCCAAGTTTTTTTCACACATTATAAGCAATCACAATTACATGCTTTCTCTTGACACCAACTATAAATGTATTCTTGAACATATCTTTTCTGCAAAAATTACTACTTATGCCCACCAAATCATTAGGTTTTATAATCCTCTTGAAAAGAAGGAGATTGGAGAGAAAACCCCACGTGTAGTACCTGGAATACAAAGTCAACCTATGCCTGCCAGTGATTTTTCCCTACTTTGGTTTCTTAAGGGAAAAAGAAAAATCATTTTTGTCAAAAGCACTATAAATTGATTAGGATTTGCTGCTCTTCATTATAAGGAAGAAAGAAGAGTAAGCCAGGAACTCTGTATTTTGAATAGTCAAACTGCATGCAGAAAATTCTAGCCATCCCTCACCCTCTACTATTTTGACAACATGTATTATTTAGGACAAAAGTAACACTCCCTTTTAAGGAATATTCAGATTAAACAACAAGCAAAGATCTCTAAATTTATTTGTTTCAGGGTCTTGCCACAAAAAAAGAAATGTGACCAAGATTCCTCTATTGCATGGCTTTCTTATGACAAGGATTCTTTTGGAAGACAGCTGAATACTACAGACCTCTTCTTAAAATGATTTTTAAATATATAAAATAAAATTCATTGGATTACAAAGGAAGTCAGTTATTTAATAAAAATTAGTTAAAACAAATTCCTGTGTATTTATTTTGTATATATCTTATATCTACTCATCAGTGAACATATTATATTCCCAACAATTTCTCATTTCCAGTGTAAGTGCCCTAATTGTAGGATAATCTTATTTTTGAATATGTACTCTCAGTGCTAACAGTACTTGGCATGTAGTATGCCCCTAATAGGTATTTATTCGTTGACTGGTGTCAATTGGACCTGAAGAAAGTCAAGATAATAGTAATTTAAAAAGAAAACAATACTGAATTCAATCAATAAAAATTTATTAAGTGTGTGCTATAATGAAATCTACCTCTCATTTTAGTAGGGAGGTAGAGGACTCTGAGAGTGGCATATTGCAAATACAGATGTAGTCACTGTAACTGTTTAACTATTTTTCTTTGATACAAAGGACAGTTCACATACAAAGGAGAATTCACATAGGAGAAATGAGAAGGGGACAAGGATATAAAAATGGCTATGAAATAAAACAAGATATCAATAAAACATGTGTGTGTGTGTGTGTGTGTGTGTGTGTGTGTGTGTGTGTGTAAAAGATGTGAAGTCCAAACAGTAAGATTCCATTTCCCCCATGACAGCCTTCTGGTACTTTTCTAAGAACCACAGAGTATGGTTTTGAAGGAATTGGGCATATTTAGCCTTAAGAAGAGAAAACTGAGAGAATTCACCAGTCACCTCCTGAAAAAAACCTTCTAGGAATGTTGTAGCCAAAATCCTGAACTCTCAGATAAAGGCAAAAATACTTCAAGCAACCAGAAAGAAAGAATCCAAATCCTGAGGAGCCACAATCAGGACCACAGAAGATTTAGAAGGCACTACTAAAAAGGAACAGAGAGTTTGGAATATGATTTTCTGGAAGGCAAAGGAGCTAGGATCACAGTCAAGAATAACCTATCCTGAAAAAACGGTATAATCCTATAGGGGGAGAAAATGAATATTTAATGAAATAGAAGACTTTCAAGCATTCCTGATTTAAAAATGAAGCTAAATAGAAAATATTATATTAAAGCATAGGAGTCAAGTGAAGCATTAAAAAAATGATAAATATAAAGCAATTCCCACCTTCTACAAGAAGGCATTCTAATTCCTTTTTAATCTTAGTGCCTCCCTTCTGAGATTATCTCTAATCTATCCTGTAAATGCCTTGTTTTTACATAGTCATTGGCATGGTGTCTCCCCAATTAGACTATGAGCTCCTTGACAGCAGAGACTGTTTGCTTTTCTTTGTATTCCCAGAACTTATCACAGTATCAAACAGATAGCAGGTACTTAATAAATGCTTTGCTGAGTTGACTTGAGATGAAAGGCCCAGGACATGGGTAAAATAATACTGTTTACATTATACAGTGCCAACAAATTTTAAAATGAAAAGATACAGCCTATTAAGTTTATCAGTCTTATCCCTTCCTGAATTGTAAACTCCTTGATGCCAGATTATATCTTCATTCTATAACTCCTACAACACTCAGAGTATCATGGATGTCTGTGCTGTTGTTCAGTTGTTTCAGTTATATCCGACTCTCCATGACCCCATTTGAGGTTTTCTTGGCCAAGACACTGGAGTGGTTTGCCATTTCCTTCTCCAAATTTTACAGATGAGGAACCTGAGGCAAGCAGGATTAACTGATTTGCCCAGGATCACACAGCTGTTAAGTGTCTGAGGCCAGATTTGAATTCAAGAAAATGAGTCTTCCTGACTCCAGGCCTGGTACTCTATCCATCTTGCCACTTAGCTGCCCTAATATAGTTTCACAATGGTTCATATTTTTAGAGTATTTGTAGAATTATATAGTCCAAAAATTTTAAACTATTTGATCCAAAGACAAATTACAATTACTTTTATTCCAAGTATAATTTAACTGAATGAAAATACAGCACAAAGTAATAGAAAAAGAACTAAACTTAGAGTCAGAAAGATCTTTGTGCCTCAGACACCTATCAGCTGTGTGACCATGCGCAAATCATTTAACCTTTCTTCAGTCCCAGTTTTCTTAGCTGTAAAATGAAAAGGTTAGATATCTAAAGCCCTTTCCAGCTCTAAATCTATACTACTAGTCAAGTCAAAAAACAGAAACCACATCCTGCTCTCCAGGAAAGAATAGTATGATACTACGATCCAAAGCATCCATAATAATGATGATGACAATGATGATAACTAACATTTATATAGCACTAACTACATTCCAGGCACTGTGCTTTACCAATATTATTTTATTTGATCCTAATGACAATCCTAGTAGATGCTATCATGATTCATTTTATAGTTGAGGTAACTGAGGCAAACAAAAGTTAGGTGACTTGACTAAGGTGATATTAACTTGTAAGTGTCTAAGAGTGGATTTGAACTCAGGTCTCCCTGACTCCAGGCCCAGCACTCTATCCGCTGTGCCACCTAGCTTTCTCTCTCTACTGAGGTATTTACTAATTAGCACAGTACAAATTTGGCCCTCAGAAATTTATTAGCTATGTGACTCTGGGCAAGTCACTTAACCTTGTTTGCCTCAGTTTCCTCATCTGTAAAACGAGATGGAGAAGGAAATGGTAAACTACTCCAGTATCTTTGCCAAGAATGCCAAATGGGGTCACAAAGAGTTGGACATGCATGACTGAAACTGTTATTGTTTGTGGTTTGAGTTGTATTTGCAAATACACAATGACCACTGAAACTTTCATGTCTTTATGCTGACAATAAAAGTCAAAAGCCAAATAAATGAAACAGCTGTCAGACTGGGCTCTGGTATACCCCACTGTACTGCTAGTACTGAATATAAGATAGTTCAAGTTAATCAAGTGGACCTTATAGACGATACAGCTAGCCAGATGTAAAACAACTCAAAAATGGACCTCATAAGGAGGGGCCTGATTTTGAGAGTAAACTAAAATCTGCATTAGAATCAATAAAGGGCTAACAAGACATGACAGGACTCTATGTTAGGAAATCATGCAAAATGAAGAAAGAACCTACAAAGAGTCTACAGAGGGTGGCAGAAAATTTACAGGCAAGAATTAAAGGATAAGTTGCAACACTACAAAACTGGCTTCCTCCAATTGTTTAAAATAAGAGATATGCCTCATAACCTTTACAAAGAAAAATGTAAAAATCTTTTTTTATAATTCTAGATTTAGAACATCTTAGAAATGGAGGGGAGCTTAGAAGTTACTCAGTCCAGCCCATACCTGGGTAGGAACCCTCTCCAATATCCCTGACAAGTCATGATCCAGCCTGTGTTGAAAGACTGTCACAGATGAATAAGTTGATCCCCTGCAAAGCAACCCATTCCCCTTTTCTATAGTTCTAATTTTCTATAGCTCATCTGATCCTCCTTAACTTCCATCTAGTTCTGATTTCCTAGGCCAGGCAGAACAAGTCTGATTTCTTCTATACTCCATTCATTCATCAAGACTCCATACAGTGAATGGATTTTTTTTTAAAATTACATGTGCATAATGAACATAATAGATTTAACATTAAGAATTTTCTCAATGAAAATATTTTAATTAAAATAAAAATGCTAAAGTTCAAAGACATCATTAAGGAATTTAAACTTAAATTATAACTTGTAATTATTAAATACCTTTGAGATACTATGTTTATATAACTTTGGTCTTCTCTTTTGTGGAGTTTTCACAGTTTTCTACAAATTATTTGAAAAAGAGACTACTCCATTCAGTTGCACTCAGGACTTAAGTGTTAGTTGGCTCCTCAGACTAAGAAATGTTTAGGGTCAGTTTGGAAACCAGAATACATGAAGACTGGAGATTATAGATCTAAACCATAATTTTGCTTTTCTATAAGTCTGTTTCCTCAGTGTTACACCCTTATATCCTCTCCCTAAAACTGTAAATTTTCAAGAAGGTAAATTAATAGGATAGTTAGAGATGTAATAGATCTAGGAAAGGAAAATAAATAAGGAAAAGGGACAGCAAAAAGAGAAACTTTGCAGCAGCATTCCATCATAGCCTGGGAGATCCAGTAACTTAGGATTTATGTTTCTTGAGAACAGAAACTGTTTTTCATTTTTGTCTTTGTATTCCCAGCACCTAGCACATTGCCTTGGTTCAAAGTATGTGCTTAACAGATATTCTTCAACTGAACTGAATTAGAAAGGGAAACCTATTCTACATCATCAGGTCTTATGTAAGAGAGACTCCATTTGGGAATGTTTTAATTATGATAATAAGGACAGATTTTTTTTGTTTGGGGTGGGGGCAAGCAGGAGTGGGGAAGGCCTGGGCCTATGATTTCATTACATCCTCAGTTTTCTCACCTGTGATCATATGATAGTGCTCTGTAAACCTTACAATGCTAAATAATGTTAAGGATGATGATACTGATGACTGATGATTCTTTCCACAGGTACAGCATAGCACCTCTGTAACTTGTCTTGGTTGCCTAGGGGCAGTGAGAGATTAACTGTTTTAGAGAGGCAGTTTTGAATTGATTAGTCATCCCCTCTGATATAAGTTAGCAGCTACATAATCCTGGACAGCAGTGTAGGGAGCACTGAGAGAGGACCAGCACCTCTGGTGTGAGAGCTACTCATCCACCTCTGTGTGTCGCTCCAGGAAACTGTAGCACGTGCAGCAGCCACACCCTGGTAAACCATCTCAGCAGATGGGCTACACCAGGTTGAGTGAGGGTAACTGACAGGCCTCAAACCCATCAGTGAGTTAGAGGGATGTCTATCCCAAGCATGTGAAGACTTCCCACAGCAGAATGGGCAGATGAAAACAATTTGTTCCAACAGCCATGAAGGCAGTTGACACCGGCACTGTGGAGCACTTAGAGCTTGTTCAGCCACTGAACATGCCAAAGTCATCCACTGCGTTCTGGGCCATCATCAGTAATCTTGATTTGTTTTGCCATTGGACTTCAATGACTGTGGAAGAGAGAGTGAGGCTGACACCTTTGTGCAACTCTACCTTACTTAAATCCAATTCACACAGGAGTTAAGACATCGTGATGCCATTGATCCTCCTCAAAAATGAAGGATGAACAACAACAATCCTGGACAAGTCACTTAACATCTCTGAGTCTGTTTCTTCAATTGCCAAAAGAGGGTGTTCAACTAGATCACCTTTAAAGCCCCACTCAGCTCTAAATTTGTTATTCTATCACTTGCTCTTGGTTACATAACCAATGTACATCATATTCAAACCCAGGTCTTGATTCAAAGTCTAGTACTCTTATTCATTTGGCAATTCATTTGCCAGGTCAAGTGACATTAATGAATTCCTTCTATCTATCAGAAGTCAGGTCTGCATGCAAGACACTGACATGGGCAAGACATTTGTCTCAGATTTCTCATCTGTAAGATGGAAATAATAATAATAGCACTTACCAGAAGAATGGGGAAAAGCACTTCCAAAACTCAAATTACTAAATACAAATTAATAAATTAGCATCAAAACCATCTGGTATTGGTTTAAAAAAAAATGCAGAGGTAGATCAATGAAACAGACTAAACACAGGAGAATCAGAAACAATGGAAGGAGGAAGGAGGAACAATGGAAGAGGTACTAAGACACCTCTATAGCTATTGAGAAAATTGGAAAATAAATTACTTGGAAAAGAATTCTCTATTTGATGAAAACTGAGAAAACTAGAAAGCAGTCTGGCAGAAATTAGGCTCAGATCAACACTTTACACCATGTGATAAGACCCATATGTCCCCAAAGCAGCTTCCTCACTCCCACCCATAACACGGAGGGTAGAGGGAACCTAAAAAAAGACAAAACTGTCCCCTAGATCTAAATGGCCTATGTGATTAGCCCCAGCTTCTCTGATGCAGCTTCTTCCCCCAATTCTACAATACACATTCCCACCCTTAGCCAACATAGGGCAAACCTAGGACAAAGCTGTTTCAAGTCTACGGACTTTTTATGTCCCTACCACCTAGAATCTAAGCCTCTTGGACTCAATGGATTTCTGAAGCACATATGAATAATGTTACCCTGCCATGCGGACTAGACACATTTCCATATGAAGAGGAGAGCTTCATCTAGAGAAACTAAGAGCCACTGTATCCTTGCTACATATCCTTGCTATGATAGAGTGAAGTAAACCTCCTTATGTTAAATGTCCAGTGATTTACAAGGACCTCATCATGTCCCAGTATCAAACCTGAACCAAGAGAGTGCTGACATTAAGAGTCATGCCTCTGATACACCATACTTCAAAACTGATTCTAAATGGACATGTAGCCTCAAGATGAAAGATCATACTTTAATAAATTAGAAGAGAAGCAGATGATAGACCCCCTCACAGCTATGAGTAGGCAATGTATTCTTAACCAAACAAAGGACAGAAGCAATTAAATAGACAAAATAGATAACTTTGATGACATGAACTTGAAAAACTTTTGCACAAACCAAATTAATAAGAAAACAAGAGGTCAAATGAAAAAAAAAATCTTTGTATCAAATTTTTCAGATAAGAATTTTGTATCCAAGATATATGAGGACAGAAATATATATGACATGGTATGATATGAATACATATATAAATATCTGTTTACGTATATATGTATATATATTATTATGTAATATAAGCCATTTCTCATTATATAAGTGGTCAAACAATGGAACAAATAGTTTCCAAAAGAATTGTAAAGTATTAACAACCACATGAAAGAATGCTCCAAATTACTAATAATAATAAAACTGCAAAGTAAAACAACTCTAAGGTTTCACCTCGCACCTTGAAATTAGCATGGATGACAAAAAATGGGAATGGTTAATACAGGCACACTAGTGCATTATTGGTGGATTTGTGAATCAGTATGACCATTTGGGAAAGCAATTTGAAATTGTGCAAATAAAGTGACTAAAATGCCCATATCTTTTGACCAAGAGATTCTGTTACTATGCTTATACCCCAAGGAGGCCACCAATAAGAAAAACGTTGCATGACAAACTAATTTTTAAAAAGAAATAAGTCCCCATATGCATTCTAATATTTATATGATTATTTTTTATAATAGTGAAGAACTGCAAACAAAGTAGATACCATTGACTGGGGAATGGAGGAACAAATTGTGGCAAATGGATATAAAAGAATATTTCTGTGCTATAAGAAATGATGAATATGATGAATACAGAAAAACATAGAAAGATCTATATGACACAAAGTGAAGTAAGCAGAGGTAAGGAACCAAAAGTTTCAATGACTATACAATGTAGGTGGAAAAAACCACCCCACCTCCCCAAAAAAATGTAAAGTGAAAGTCATCAAGAACAGAGCTCAAAAGAAAATACATGAGAAGACATTCCTAACCAACTCCTTTGCAAAGAAAAGAGGCCCACAACTATGAGTATTTTCACTTTTTCGATATATTGAGCAGGATTTGTTCTGCTTCTTTTTTTTCTCTTGAAAAATACTATTTGTTATATGTCATAACTTTCAGGGAGAATGCAAGGAGGGATACTTGGGGAAACTATAGTGATATTTAAAAAAAGACTTCGATACAATATATCATAAAAAATAATAATACTTATTTCACAGGGTTGTTATAAGGATTCAACGAGGATAACATAGCACAGTGTTATGCAAACCTTAAAGTACTTTATTAATGCTAGCTATTATTATTAAGCAAAATAACTCACTAATTAAATGAAACAACATCAAACATGTATCTCTGAGTAAAGAGGAATACACTGTAAGGTAATAATAATGAGAAGAATGTACTTTTAAAAGGGGAGAAACAATCAGAATTAAATCCAATCTTTTGGACCAAGTTTAAATCAATTTGATTTAAAGCAACTATACAGCTCAATAAAAATGTTGAATGGTGTTTTATCTAAAAACAAAAAAGACTGGATGGGCCAGAGCATTAACTTATACTAAGTGATTGCAACAAGATGACAAGACAATCTTTCCTGACTAACACAGGTAATGCACAATGGCAGATGCAATAGACCAGAAGGATTATTAAAAACCAGCTGTCTTATTCAAGCACTCTCAAGGATGTTGTTATGAACACTCTCACCTTTGGGAGCAGATAAAGACAGGGGAAAGGGAAGACAGGGATGAAACAAGAATTTCAGGCTGTTGCTGTTTGTCCTTCATTTTCGAAAAGGACCAATAACATCACAAGGTGATGTCTTAACTTGCACGTGAATTAGATTTAAGTGAGACAGAATTGAACACAGTTGTCAGCTTCACTCTCTCTTCCAGAGCCACCGAAGTCTAGTAGCAAGATCAAAGTCAAGACGACTGGCGATGGCCCGGGACTCAGGTATCTTCAATATCAACCAAGCTCTAAGCACTCCATATCACCTGCTTTAGCTGCCTTCAGGGTCGCTGGGAACAAATTGTTCTCATCCGTCCATTCCAGGCTAAGGAGCACAAATCAGAATTCTCCCTGAACACAACTGACATGCTGGCAAAAGAAAAACACACAGGAGGGACCGAAGTACTTTTAAGATCAGATGAAATGGAAAGACAATTAGGCTGGGCATGGATGCACTAGACAGCCTGGGCAATGAAGAGTTAAATAAAATTATTCTACAAATGTAACCATTAACCCACAAATGATGGCATGATAGTTTCTGTAATTTTATACAAATTTAATGAGCATATGCCACAGGCACTTCACACCAGATACCAAATTATGTAAATTGTGTGCCATCCAGCATATGGTTTTGCCTTTGGCTATGTGTCCTCCTTTGCAGTTGTCACAAACGCATAAACAAAGCGAACTAAGCTCAACCCGGAGACCCTTTTCCAGCACAGTGTTTCTCCCCATTTCCAACCATCTACACTGCTTTTGGACTTCACTGGATTTCTTTATCATGCTTTCCTTCCCAAGTAAACTCATCACTAAGAAATCTCATTATGCTGCAAGACTGAATTTACCTACTCACATCTAGTAGCCTCCAGCCTCTGACTGGAGGGCATGGCCAGGGGCTGCAAGGGCTCTAAGGAAAGGGCTCAGCACAGTCCCCTCTCATTTCCTACCAGCTGCACTGCTTCTTATAATCATTTGAACTGATCTTATTTTTGGACTATCTATCTATCATGCCCTCACACTAAGCACATTCCCCTACCTTCCCAACCTTCCCCGCACCTTTTCAGTTTCTTTTATTGTGTTGTCTTCCTCTGTTAGACTGTGAGCTACTTGAGGGCAAGGACTGAGTTTTTATTTGTATTTGTAGTCTCAGTACTTAGCACAGTGCCTAGTACCTAGTAGGTACTTAATAAATGTTTAGTGACTGACTGACCTTTGGAAAAGAAAACAGAGCAAGTGAAAAAGAAAAGGGAAGATAATAAATGGGAGGAAATAAGAAAGTAAGGTAACAGGATCATAGATTTAGAGCTGAAAGAGACTTTAGAGGTCACTCAATTCTCTTTTGGCAGAGTAGGAAACTGAGGCCCAGAGAAATTAAGTGATGTTCCCAAGATCATGCAGGAACACAGTGACGTAGCTGGGATTTGAGTGTTGGTACTTCTGACTCCAAATTCAGTACATTTTCCACCATATCAAGGTTGACACAAGTCATGGTAAAAATACAGGACAAGATGGCAAATGATGAGGGCCCATTTAATGAGCTAAATTGGGAGTTTGAGGAGAGAGTCCAGGACAGAGTTACCCAAAGTAAAAGGTTTTGAGTCAGGCTCTGAGCCGGCTTAGAAAATAGTTTATTTTTCCAAAGGCACTAAAATGCTTGCAGATCTGTGATCTCATCAATTTTCCAATTGCAACAGCTGTGCTCATCCTATATGCCTCTCTCCTTTTTCCCAGCATCATAAGGATAGTACTAGTGGAGCATTACAGCTCTCCACCTCACATTTTGCCACTTAACAAGCCCATCTTCTCTTCTTAAAACACAAATCTTTGATGCCATCCTTTACTCCACTTTTTCTTTGTAGTTCCTTGCTGGTCATTTGCTATTCCTACTCACACCTGCCATATACATCTCCACTGATCTCTGTATAATATACATATTTGGTTGCTCAGAGATAGTGGTATTCCACATCTCATTGCCATATGGCAAACATTACTAAAATGTTAGAACTGAAAGATGTCACCAGTTGTACCTACCTACTCAAGGACCGAGAGAAGTTCCAAGAAAAAGGTCTGCTCTTTCACCAACTACTCTGGCTGGTATCCGTCTATTCATAGACACTATAATATAATTAACCACTTCACTACCCAAATTCCCAGCAACCTGAATCTGGCTTAACCACAAAGGGGCTCAAGATTAACTGGAAAGAGATACAAAAGTAAATCAAGGCAAGGAGCTAAATCTCTACCAAAAATCTATGGATTTTAGGTAACAAGGAGCTCTGAGCAATTGTGATTATACTCCTAACACTTCATCTAACTCCCTAAAGCTTAACCTTTAAGAAAAGGGAATCACATGGACCTTAGAAGCCTAAGTTTATAACGAGCTAATTATTTTAATAGGATGTTATATGACTATCAAATAAAATAAGCATTTCCCTGTACTCTAATGTAAAACAGAAAAATAGATTGTACATGAAACTGCAAGGGGCTTATGTATATAGCTTGCTTTTAAGTATAGTATATAAAATAAAATAGGAGCATCTAGGTGGCGCCATAGTGCATAGAGTATGAGACCTGGAGTCCAGAAGACTCATCTTCCTAAAATCAAAACTGGCCTTATAGACACTTACTAGCTGTGTGATTTTGGGCAAGTTACTTAACCCTGCTTGCCTCAGTTTCCTCATTTATAAAATGAGCTGGAGAAGGAAATGGCAAAGCACTCTAGTATCGTTGTGAAGAAAACCCCAAATGGGGTCATACGGTCAGACACAACTCAAACAACTCAACAATAAATATAAAATAAACTGAATATGTAACTTTCAACATTTTCCTAATTGCCTGTTTCCTTCCGTCTTTCTTTTCTTCTTTCTTTTGAACATTTTTTAAAAAAACACTTCAATAACGGCACTTTTATTCATTTCATTTTTTGCAACCTTATTCCCTCCAATGGAAGAAGAAAGTACTTCCTCATAATGCTTCTACTGTCACAGTTGGTCATTGTACTGACCAGAATTTGTCTTTCAGAGTTGTGTATATGGTCTTAAAAAAAAAAGTTGCTTTTATTTGTATAAAGAATTTTCCTGGTTCTGCTCACCTCACCCTGAAGCAATTCAACTAACTTGGGACCATCCTTTCAGTTATTTCTTATTATGCAATAATATTCTGCTACATGTATATAACATAATTTGTTCAGCTATTCCCCAATTGATAGACATCCCCTTAGTTTCCAGTTCTTTTCTACAACAAAAAAGCTTTTATTTGTTATTTTCATTTTTGGTTGTATTTGTCAATCTGATAGATGTGAGACAGAATTTCAGCTGCTTTAATTTGTACTTAATTATTTGTGATTTAGGAGATTTTTCTTATGGCTGTTAAAAGCTTAAATTTCTTTAAGAACTGCCTGCTTATAGTAAAGAATTGGAAATTGAGGGTATGCCCATCAATCAGGGAATGGATGAACAAATTGTGGTATATAAATGTAATAGAATACTATTGTTCCATAAGAAATGATGTTCAGGCAGACCTTAGAAAAACCTGGAAAGACTTTCATGAACTGATGCTGAATGAAATGAACAGAACCAGCAGAACACTGTACACAGTTAATAGCAACATTGTACAATGATCAACTTTGATAGACTCAGCTCTTCTGAGCAATGTAATGATCTTAAGACAATTCCAAAAGACTAAAGATGGACAATGGTATCCACATCCAGAGAAAGAACTACAGAGTCTGAATGCAGATCAAAGCATACTATTTCTTCTTTTTTTGTTGTTGTTTTTTCTTTCTTGTGGTTTTCCCCTTAGGTTCTAATTCTTCTTTACAACATGACTAATGTGGAAACATGTTTAATATGATTGTACATGTATAGTCAATATCAGATTGCATGCCATCGGGAAGAGAGGGAGACATTTAGAACTCAAAATCTCATAAAAGATAATGTTGAAAACTAAAAATAAATAAATTTAATTTTAAAAAAATAATGAGCAGGATACCCTCAGAAAAACCTGGAAAGACTTAAATGAGTTAATGCAAAGTGAAATGTACTGTGTACAAAGTAACAGCAATATTGTAAGATGATCAGTTGTGAATGACTTAGCTATTCTCAGCAATACAATGATCCAAGACAACTCTCAAAGATATATATATATATGAAAAATGCTATCCATCTCCAGAGAAAGAAATGATGGTGCTGAATACAGATTGAAGCATACTTTATTTGCTTTCTTTATTTTTCTTGAGGTTTTTTTTGGGGGGATGGGGCTCTGTTTTCTTTCACAACATGACTATTATGGAAATGTTTTACATGTATAACCTATATCAAACTGCTTGCCTTCTCAATGGGGGATGGGGTAGGGAGGGGGGGAAGAGAGATAATTTGGAACTCAAAATTTTAAAAATAAATATTAAAAATTGTTTTATATATAACTGATGAAAAATAAAATACTAAACAAAATTTTAAAAAGAATTGCCTGTTTATGTATCTTTAACCACTTATACATGAGGGAATAACTATTGCTCTTATAAATTTGAAGCAGTTCTTTACACATCTTGGCAATGAGGCTTTTGTCAGAGGGTCTTGCTGCAAAGCTCTTTTCTCCTACATTAACTATTTCTGTTTTAATTTTAACTCAACTGGTTCTGTTAATGCAAAAATTTTTATTTCATGTAATCAAAATTGTCTATTTCATCTTCTCTGATCTTCTCTATTCCTTGCTTGATCATGAATTCTTCCCTAATCCATAGTTGTAAAAAAGTATTTCCTTCTCTGTGTCTAGAATTTACAGTGTGATTGCATATATCTTAGTAATATATGCAATTGTAACTTATTTTGGCACATGGCATAAGGCATTTATCTAAATCTTATTTGAAATGAGAGAGAGAGAAAGATGAACAAATAAAATAGAACTAATTTCTTTCAGACTGCTTTCTACTTTTTGTCAAATATTGAGCTCTTTCCTCAATGGTTGGGGTATTTGAGATTACTGAATACTATTCTATTGCAGGTGATTACTGCTGTAATCACCTTGGGTACCAAATATGTTCCACAGTTGGACTATTCCTTTTTTAACCAATACCAAATAGTTTTGATGATCTGGTACTGACAGATCTCATGCTTCCCCACTTTTTTGTGATATTTTCCTTAAGATTCTGCATAGTTTGTTTCTCCAGATGGATTTCATTGTTATTTTTTAATAACATTTTAAAGTAACCTTATTGGTACTTGGATTGGTATAGCATTAAATTAATTAACTTAGGTAATGTCATTTTTATTATATTGGCACAGCCTAACCATGAGCAATTACTATTTCTTCAGTTATTTGAATCTGTCTTTATTTCTGGAAAAAGTATTTTGTAGTTGTATTCACGTGTCATGATAAATGGTCTCCCATATGTATTCATTATACATGTTATATAATTGCTTTAAATGGAATTTCTCCATCACTTACTGTTGGATTTTGGTGACAGTATATAGAAAAGCAGATCATTTATGTGGGCTTATTATACATTCAGGTACTTCATTGTTTCAATTAATTTTTAGTTGAATCTTTAGGGTTTTCTACATAAATCATCATATCATCTGAAAAAAAAACCTAATAGTTTTGTTTCCTGTTTGCCTGTGTTTATTCCTTAGTTTTTTCCTTCTCATATTGCTTTAGTTAGAACTATATGAAATAACAATAAATCATCGAATATCTAGAACTACATTAAATAAATGGTGATAATGAACATTCTTGCTTTATGCCTATTCTTATTGGAAAGGTCTTTAGCATTTATCCACTACACATAACATTGGCCCTTCATTTTAGATAGAGAAATTATTTACCATATTAAGTTGATTCAAATGCTTTTTAGTGATTTTAAAAGGAGTGGGTATTTAGAGCTTTGTAAAAAGTTTTTTTTTTTCCAGACTCTTCTGATACACTCATTATTTTTATTGTTATCAATATGAATGTGGCATTTTATGCTTATAGTGTCCCTAACATTGAACTAATCCTGAATTTTTGGTATACATCCAAACTGGTCAAAGTACATAGTCTTTTTAATATTTTTTGTAACCTCAGTGCTTAATGTTTAATATTTTTGCATCAATATTCAATAGGAATGTTGGTCTATAGCTTTCTTTCTCTGATTTGTTGTTTCCTTGCTAAGGTATAAAAGCTCTAACTATACCAATGGAAGAAGTTTGGAGTATTCCTTAATTTTCCTATTTTTGTAGGAAGTTTAATATAATATTAAATTAATTATTCTTTGAATGTTACATAGAATTACATATTGGTCCCTCATTGTCTTCACAATTATATCACCTCCAACACAGAAATAAATTGATTCAATATAGTTGCTTTGCTTTACTTAATGCCTTTTTATCCACTTTATAAGCTCCTCAGGGCTAATGACTGAGATATTAGGGCCTAAGTGTGGTATTTCCACTATTCTTGATGGGAAAAAAAAGTTTAACATTTTTTTTGTAAATTTTTTTTCATTTCTCTTCTGTTTTTGGTGTCTTATCCATTTCATCTTTGAATGCCCTTCAGGGTAATTTTTCATGGTTAGATATAGTTACAAGCTTTCTATAAACTGTTTTTACCCTCTACTGCTTCTCTTTTCTTTATGAGATGAGTCTGCTTATAATCAACCATCATTTTTCTTCCTAAGATACTGTAAATTTAGATGCTAAACCTGTGTTGGCTTTTGCAGACATCTCTTTCTGTTTAACAAGTCAGGTGTTTGTTAATAAAGATACTTTCTGAACTCTTTTGGTCTCCTTGTGAAAATTAATTTCTATTGCTTTAACATCAGATAAAACTATTATAGTTGATGTGTCATTTTCATTGTCCATTTCCCATGTTTAAAAATTAATAACTTGCTTAAAAAAACTCGATTAAATAATTTTAATACTTCGCTTTTTCTCACTGTTTCTTTAAAAAAATTTTTTTTACAAATTCTTATCTTACGTTTCAAAAGCAAATGGTTTTACTACGCACAAAGAGCTGACTTGAAGATAACTACAGATAACTACCACACAAATAATAATTCTTCCCTTCTGTAAAAATGTAGTCAGTCCTGTTCTGTGTTGTAAAACTGTGAAGCTTCTACATAATTTTCAAATATTTTGCCTCTCCTGTTTCTTTCTCCTGAACCTAAATTTCTCCCTGTCTTTGCCTTTAACCACCACTGCTTTGAAGTCACCTACTGTTTTGTGATTTGAAGGCTCTTGACCTAAGACATCAAAATAAGAACTCTAGTTAGAAACCATGAATTATGGATAAATAAAATGCTTCCTTATATCATCACAACTGACTCTAGCAACAAGTAACCTATACAAATCTGATGGACAATTAAATCAACCTATATAAAGTTGTGTTACATTCTGGTAAAACCCTGAAATAAACACTGTTACTTACATTTCCAAGAGGCAGTTTCCCTATATATCTAGGAAATAATAATAAAATCAAATGACATTTATATAGTGCTTACTATGTGCCAGTCACTGTGCTAAGCACTTTACAATTATTATCTCACAACAACACTGAGAGGTGGGTGTTATTATTATCCCCATTTTGCAAATGAAGCAATAGAGGGTGATTTACCCAGGGTCACATAGTTAATAGGTGTCTGAAGTAAAATTTGAACTCAGGTCTTCTTGACTCCAGGCTTTGCCCCTCTATCCATTGTGCCACTTAGCTGTTCCCATTTGCTTGTCAATGTAAATTTTTGGTCAGTCCAGAGAATAAATAAAACCTATATTTATTCTACTATCAATCCAATATTATACATCCATAATACAACATGAAGCAAAATAACAAAATGATTTGAGTCCTGCAGAAACCACATCAGGAGACAGATAAGCCTAGTAAGGAGAAACAGGTTACCTCTCATTTCACCATGGCTTCTAGCAGAGCAAATCATGAATCTTAAGAGGGAGAGAACACAAACATCAGTGCTACAAACAGTACATACGGCTGAAATCCAAGAAAAAGTCTTCAAATCTCTATGCAAAAGCCGCTGGTCTTCTCATCCACCCCACACTGAGAGTGACTGTAATCTGAATCATCTTCTTGAACAAGGTACACATCAACTCTCGATTAATAAATACTTGATAATAGAGAGGATCATTAGGCAAGGGAAAAGCCCATCAAGTAGATAATTTAAAAAGTATTTCTAATGTAGTTCTGAAATGTAGTTTTGTTTTTGCTTAGGTTTTTTGAGTGACTGACTTCTCTTCCTAATTATATTTTGCTTAGTTCCCATCACTAACCCACAAAATGAGACCTAAGCAATAAGTTGGAAAGGATGACAACCTGGAATTTTAAATCTGCCAAGAACAATCCACAAAGTATAAAATTCACAAGTGGATAATCAAAAATTGACCATGTGCCCTATAATGCAGTATAAGTTTTACTCTGTAACCCGAAAGAGGGGTCGACTACTAAATGGTCTGGAACCTTTCAAGACAGTGAATCACCACACTGATAGGATGAGCTGTCAAAGCTCAGAAATCTTTGTGCTTGATAGCCTCTATAAAAAACTGAAAAAGATGAGATGTCTGTTCAGCTTTTCCCCAAAGTCCCTGGCTAATAACAAAAGCCCCAGATACATCAAAAACAGTAATAATTTGCCTTCTTCTTCACTCGCGTACTTTGGTTAAGATGATAATGGAATATTCCCTACATTATACACAACATTTAAATGTCAAAGTCCTTCAAAGTGTACTATTTGGGAGAAATATCACATATGCTGACACCTTACTTTTGATCAATTTCCTTCATCTATTTTAGTATACTATAAATATTCTAATCTAAATCTATTTAAGTCACCAGGGAGAACTAAAATTAAACCCAAGCAAATGTGTCATGATTCTGGCTACATGATTTGGAACATACTTTTTTGGGAGCCGGGTCGAAGTGGGGGATGAGGAAGGGGAGGAGAGGAGAAATTTTTTTTCCCCACTAGCTCCAGTACCTACATTATCTCCACACTGAACTGACAGAACTCCTAATTCATTAGGAAAATTCTACAGAGAGATAAATTCTTTACTCTGTGCCCTAGTTTTGTAATCTCTTGCTCCCATCTCTCAATAAAACTTTCATTTGAGACTTGCAATGAAATGAGTGAGTTTTATTTAACTGCAGTATTTTGCAGCTGAAACAACACTGGGCATGGTTTTTTTTTTTTTATTCCTCTTGCAGTATACAAATTTATATACCTACAAGGCAATAAAACAAAATCTTAAATTTAATCATAAGTACTTCAAGCAGTGGCAAACTGATAAATTATTTACAAAGTTGTTCAATGAGGTTGGGCAAGGAAATAACATGCCAGATTCAGAGTTTGAGAACATTCAGAAAGGAATATGATCTACTTGGTTTCTTTAATTTTCTTGATAAATCAAAATTATCTTATAATGAAAATTTATTAAAAGACATTAGTTGAGGGCTTAAAAACAAGAACACAAGATTAGATCTTTGGTACCTGTACAGTAATAAATCTTCAAGCTTCTCTTTCTGGAGTTAGGACAGTCAGTGTTCACTGGTCAGTTTTCTGCTTATCTATAAATTAAGATGCCCTTAAAAGTATAGGTATTTCCTAATTCATACTCACCTACTATAAATTTGAGAGCAAGCAACAATTTCAACATGACTAGACTGATCTTATTTCAGACTGAGTAACCCTTTGGGAATTTTTAAAATAAATAATACATAAAGACAAAACTAGCTCTTTAATATTTACATCAAAGTGTACTAATTTGGGAGAACTATCAGACACAGGCTGACACTTTACATTTGATTAATTATCTTCATCTATTTTATTATACCATAAATATTTTAATCTAAATTTATTTTTAAGTAAAGGAGATCTAAAATTAAATCCAAGTAAGTGTATCATGATTTTGGCTTCTAATTTGGAACATAATGTGGGGTGGGGGTGGGGGGAGACAGGGGGTAAGATGCAGCAGAGAAAAGGATTTTTTTTCCTACCACCTCTAGCACCGAAATTACTTCTTCTATACTAAACTGCCAGAACTCCTAATTCATTAAGAAAATTCTTGAGAGAGATAAATTCAAAAGGAAATTCAATAACGTCCCCATTGTTTTATTGCAGATGGCACATCAACTTCTCTTTATTACTGCAGAAAACTCAAGAGCTCTGTTGAGTGCAATAAAGTGGTACGTGTTTAGTTTTGCAATGATTCCAAGGGCAGTGATTTACTGTTTAGAACCAGGCACTTTGCACACAAGCATCTGAGCTTGGTGACTGCCTCATGTTTAGTGCAAACTCTACAAGGCAGCAGGAGGTCTGCCCACACACTGAGTACCTGCTGCTACTGGAAGCCAGTCCTCTCACTCTGCTTTACTGTAACTAAACTCAGTTATTAAGCAGCAAAGATGTATTTTCTTATGCACCGAGGTGTTTGGTTATTAATACAGGGGAGATATACCTTTCATCATTAGACAGAATCATACAGTATTAATTATCTTCACTGTGTCTTTTTAAATGAAAAACATCTAGTATAATTTGAAGCAGGAACATTTAAAGTATTTTTATAACTGAAAACAAATCTAATGGTCATGATCATCATGGAGAAAATATATTTCCATTGACATGGTTTTGCAATGAAGGTGAAAGACTGTACTCTGGCACATAAGCACCTGTTCCTAAATTCTTTACAAGATTCTCCCACAAAATAGATCTCAGATTGCTCATTATTAGTTGATCATGTAATCCCACTTTTGTATTAATACCTTTTTCCATATTGAACCCTATACTTGAAATGGCATTCACCATACCAGAGAGCAAAATGGACTTTTTTGCACAAAGACAGTTTTGGCTTCTTTGGCTTTTTTTTTTCAGCTAAGAACCATTTAATCAGCTTCTGAAATCTCCACTGTCCATGTGAAAACTTAATAGTTAACATTTAGGTTCACTACCCTAAAATACCCATTTTATTGCACATACTATAAATTCTTACTACTATTTCTGTATCCTTCTGTCTTTATGATCTCTAAATAGTCACCGATTTCAAATTGTTTCTCTTGTAAGAGCTTTCCTCGTTGCTATGGAAGAAAACATTCAGAGAAAGGGTTTGTGCAAGGAATTGTTTAGAGAGCTACACTGACTATGCACCAACATAAACACACTGACTTACTTATCTGATTAAATTAATATTAAATCTATGGCACTACATCAACTTTTAGTACCCCATGAACAAAGATCCTAAAGAACAAAAGAAAGAATTTTGGAATGTTAAACAAACATACACCAACTGATTGTATTTTCTTATAAAAATAGTAATTAAAAAATCAGTTAGCAAAACTGTTGAGAATCATATTTTCTTCCAAAAACAGTAATTAAAAAGTCAGTTAGCAAAAAATATTGAGAATCATTCTCTAGAGGACATGATCAGGAGATCTAAATTCATGATTTCAAGATTTTTTAAAGCTTTCTTCCAGGTTAAAAACTGCAGTATAGAGGCATATTATAATTACAAAATCAGATGCAAGAGAAGAATAAAAAGTGTCTCTTAAGGTACTCCTTTAAGTGTAACTGTAAATGTTAAAATACACTAAAACCTCAATAATTTGAAGGCTTTATTATTATTATTTAATCTGTATGTAGACAAGACCACTAGTGCTTTTAAACTTAAAATGTTTAAAGCCCCACTTGTGCTTATATGACTCATTAGCCTCAGTTGAAATTTCATTGTACCTTAAAAGTTCTCAAAGAAATCTCTTACCATAATAGGTTTTCCTACTATTCCTAGAGAAATAATTCATTAAAATACTTCTATTCACTTCACTCTATACACCCCCACATTGTTCACATCAACTGTTAAAGAATACCATAGTCTAGACGAGTACATTATACATGATCCTGGGTTTCTATACAAGGCTATATTTCATACAAAAAAAATTTAGCACTAAAAAAGGGCATGCAAACTGCTTTCAGAAAAGCTAAAATCCATTATTATTAACTTAACAAATGACACAAATGCAAAATACAAGAGATATGGGAATACTTACTAATTAGTCCATTATCACTTTTGAGCAACAGCAGAAAAGATTTAAGTGGAACGTGAGGAGGAAAAAAAGGCCAAATTTATCTCTGACATCACTTTCCTTAGCAGTAAATAAAATACAAATGGGATTTCCTAAAATCTAGGACACACTCATAAACTAATCAAAATATGAAGCAGGCAGATTTGTAAACTGTTTTGTAAAATGTTTCCCTATAGACTCAAAGGACAAGAAAATGCAGAGAATCTTTATCAGTGACACGTAAAAAGCAGCAAATGTCACAAAAGGCATACACTTAATGGTTGCTTAAATTGCTCACTTCATAAACTCTCATTGGAAAGAGTTACAACACAATGTGTAGTGGGAAAACAAACCACTGAAATTGGGCTCAGGAAAACAGGCTTCTGGTTAAAGTTGCTCTTGACTAGTTTTGTGAACTGATGTGAATCACTTCATATCTCCAAACCTCAACTTCTTCACTTCAAAATGAGAACTGCTAAGGTTCCTTCTAAAGAGCTAAGATGCTCTTGATGACAAGTATGAGAAGGTACTGCTAAATATAATAATACATCCATAAAACCTAAAGCTTTGAAATCTTCCATCAAATCTTTAAACCAGTTAATGAGAAAGGTTAGATAAGGGGGAAAGGCTTCTAGATTCTTGAAAAGAATTTAAGATCTTAAAGATAACATGACAGAAGTATCATATTTCATAACACTGATCTAAAAGAACACAAACACTATAAACCATAGAAAACATAGTAATTGGTAAATGAACCTCTCAAAAAACTTTCCCTTTGAACCAAACAGAAAGCATCTAAGATGTGTCAACTATACAATGTGAGGCATTTCTTCACCTCCCCCCATAAAATTCTTTGAAAAAAAAATACGGCAAATGGTAATCAGGAGTAATCTAACAGGCTTAGACTACAAAAAAAAATATCAAAAGTACATTCCCTATGGAAAAATGCAACAATGATTTAGGGGAAACACACAGAACACTACAGCAAAGTTTCTTTATGGAAAATTTAAAAAACTTAAGAGGACAATGCACCAGTGCAAGAAACAACATATCCTGGGTCAAAAGCAAGTTAAACCACTGGTATGGTTTATGATTATCAAGACAGACAAGATACAAGACCCAGTAAAAATATAGTTGTCCCATGAATAGTTAGACAAGCAAAAAGTGATCACATTTTGCAACAGGTAAATGAGGTCTATAATATTCTCATTTAGATTAATTATTAGTTAAGATACTAAAATCCACATTATGGAAAAATGAAAGAACAAAAAAAAATCAAAGCTTACCCTTGGCTGCCAATTTTCATATTGTTTCTGTAAATTTGCACCAATAGTTTCCAAAGCTTTTTGAGGACCCATTGACAAAGGATCTAAGAAAAAAATGGGAAAAAAGAAGTCATTACATGAATTGTATTCCTCAAGGGCATTTTTATAATTACATAATTCATTTCTACGCTACTTTTGTCTACTTTTGCACTAACACAGCCTAAGTTTTCATTATAGCTGGCCAGATTTTTTGAGTTGCTTACCTAGTCCAAACTAGGCTCAAATATCCAAAAATTAGTCTCCTCCCTAAAATGTACTCTGCAATAGTTTTATTTTGAAGAAATCATGTTATCAGGGCAGCTAGGCGGTGAAGTGGATAGAGCATAGGCTCTGGAGTCAGGAGAACCTGAGTTCAAATCAAGCCTCAGACACACAACACTCACTAGTTGTGTGACTCTGAGCAAGTCACTTAACCCAACTGTCTCACAAGAAAAAAAATCACATTAACTTGGTAATAGAAAAATCTACACACAAAAATGGGCTTTGCCAAGACCTGTGTATCGAGCCCTAGTCCCTCAAACTCACATCATAAAATGACATTTCAAACTGGATGTTCTGGAGACATCTCAAACCCAACACGTCCAAAACTGAAATCATTGTATCTCTCCTTTCTCCCAACTCACAACTCTTCCAAACTTCCCTGTTACTGGTGAAGGTAAAAATATTCTTCCAAGCTCCTTGGTTAACTCCTCACTCTCCCTCTTACCCAGATAGGCAATCAGTTGCTAAATCTTGCTACATCTACCTCCACAATCTGAATCTCTCTCTATTCACAGAGCTGCCAATTTATTTCAATTTTATCTCTTACTTAGTTATTGCAACTGCTTAAAGGAAGGTCTGACCATGACACTCCCCTACTCAATAAATTCTACTGACTCTCTTGTCTCTAGGACCAAATATAAACTTCTATTTAGTTTTAAAAGCCCTCAAAGCCCTTCACAAACTAGCCCCAACCTACTCCCCCTCCCACACTGCAATCTAGGCTAAACTTGCATTCTCTCTGTTTCTCATACACAAGACTCCATTTTCCCTCTCTATACATTCATACTGGTCATCCTCCATGCCTGCAAAGCACTCCCTCCTCACTTTCAAGCAAAGAATACCTCTCTTCCTTTCAAGACACAGTTTACTCATCCTTGCAATTGCTAGTGTCCTCCCTCCTAAAGGATCTTGTCATTAAATACTTCATATTTATTTGTATTTATTCTCTTTATAGTTATTTGCATGTATTTATATTTCTACTTGTCTCACCTGTTAAGATGTGAGCTCCTTGAGAGCAGAATATTTCATTCATTGTATTTTTATCCCCAGCACCTCAAACAGTGTCTGCACATAGTAGTTACTATTCTTGTTGATGCTGATTGATTGACAGATAAAACAAGGACTGTGGCCCTAACACATGCATATGATGACGCATAACAGAATAAATGGCACTTTTTCAAAGAAACATACCAGAACATGTACATCCAGGTGACTATTTTTCTTTAAAAATCCTCGCATTGGGAGGATCAGTGATACTGCTATTGTTAAAAAACAATTACTGAACACTTTTGGCAGTTTCACAGCCAATTTATTTGTGAGATAATAGTACTACAAGCATTCTTATTCTCATTCTACAGATGAGGAAACTGAGGCTTGAAAAGAGTTTAAAATATTACCCCATAGTCATACAAGTAACAAGTGTCAAAGGCAATATTCCAATCTAGGTTATTTAGCAATCATTTCCTTTTTTGTTTGTTTATTTGTCTGTTTAGGATAGGCAATGGGGTTAAGTGACTTGCCCAGGGTCACACAGCTAGTGTGTTATATGTCTGAGGCTGGATTTGAACTCAGGTCCTCCTGAATCCAGGGCCGGTGCTCTATCCACTGCGCCACCTAGCTGCCCCAAATCATTTCCTTTAGGCCTTCTCTTCTCTAGGTTCTATACCCCCAGTTCCTTAAACTAGTCCTTATATGGAAAGGTCTGCGGATACTTAAATGCCTAGGTAAAGGCATTTTCCCCATTTTCCACAAGCTATACTGTTTTTAGACTTCTTTGGCCCTCTCCAGAATGTCAGTCTTCCCCAGGAAACCCATCATTGAGGAATCTCATTATGCTGCAAGACTGAATCTGCCTGGTACTTACATCTCCTCAGCACCCTCTGGTCATAGGCTCCAGAATCTCTGTTTAAGGAGGGGGCTCAGCACTGTTTTCTCTCCTTTTCCCACCAGCTTAACTGCTGTCAGGCACTCTTCCACTACTTTCCCTCCCCTTTCCAGCTTCCTCTGTGTGTTGTTTTCCACCATTAGACTGTAAGCTCTTTGACTGTCTTGGTTTTTATTTGTGTCCCCAGAATTTAGCACAGCACCTGGCACATACTAGTCACTTCATAAATGTTTGTGCTGACTGACTGACTAAAGAGATTATATTTTTTCCCAAAGAGCTTTCTCTGAACATTAAATTTCCTGAGTAGGGGAAGAACATGAGTTGCTGCATGAAGAATTAAAATGGAGAGAAAAAGAAAAGTCAGTAAGAAAGAGTTTACAACAGCTCAGGTCAGAAATGAGGATCTGAACTGAGGTGGTGATAGTGAAGAAGTGGACGGTTCAGAGAACCTGTATGGAGGTGGAACCAATAGGACTGGTAACTGACTGTATGGGGGCTGGAAGGGAATGAAAGATGGGGAGTGAAGAGAGCAAGAAAATAGTCCAAAAGGACTGAAATTTCAAGCCTAGGTGACTGGAAGAATAATGGTAGTACCAACAAGAAAGAGATTAGAAAAGGGAGATAGTCCAGGGGACCAGATAATGAATTTAGTTTAGACAAGTGTAATGTGAGATGCTCAAGGTTTTAAATAGAGATTCAAGACTGGGGTTCAAAGCAGAGATTAAAGTTACGAAGATCTTTAAGAAACCAGAGAGTATTCACAAGATGGTGAAAGGTCTCAACTTAATGCTTTATGGATCCTACCAAAGTTGGGGATGTGGAAAGAAGATTGGGACAGTGAGAAAACAGAGGGACACTATTTGCATCCAGGAATAAGCCCTACTGTGTTCTGCCTTGGTCGGACTATATCTAACACACTGCAGTCAGTTCTGAGAACTAAAGTTTGGAAGAATGTTTATAAGCTGATGAACATCCAGAGGAGGTTAATAAGAACAGTGAAGAGGCTAAAAGATGGCCATGCCATGATGACCAGCTGGAAAAACTGTAAACATTTAGCCTGGAGAAGACTCGGAGGGAAGATAACAACTTTTTCCAATTACTAGAAAAGCTCTCATGTAGGAGAATTATTCTGATTGACTTAGATGGTAGAACTAGGAGTAATTGGTAGAAGTAGCAAAACAGTAAATTTAAGCTAGATATAAAAAAATATATATTTGGAGTATCCAAAAGTGGAACGGTTCAACTCAGGAGGACGTAGGCTCCCTCTAACTCTGAGGATCTTTAAGCAAAGGATAGATAAGCATGTCTCCTGTATGTCGTAGAGGAGATTGTTCTTCAGATATTGTCAGTCAATAAGCAATTTTTAAGTACCTACTGTATGCCAGGCACTGTGCTAAGTACTAGGGATATAAAGAAAGGATGGACTACTACTGACATCCCTTACAACTCTAATATCTTGTGATTCTGTGAGCTGCTCATCATCCTGATCAGCTTCCTCTAGTTATACAACAGTTTGTCAAAGTCATTTCTAAAATGTGATATCCAGAACTAAACACAACATTTCAAATATGATCTGACCAGGGAAGGATAGTGAGACCCTCAATACTTCCATTACGGTTACTTTGCTTCTCAACATAGGCTAAGACCATACAGTGTATTTTTCTGTTATCACTCTGTTAGCTTGTATTGAGTTTATCATCCACTGTGGGCCCTAGATATCTTCTTTGAGGCCAGTCATTCAGCAACATAACAGTGCTATCATTTTGCCAACATCATTCCATCTGATCCACAAGGATAATAGAAGGGCCACTTTTAAATGCTTTCCTAACAATTAGCTATACTAGATTCATAGCATTCCTACAACCTACCAGACAAGTAACCTCATAATAAAGAAATGGAAGTCTAGGGGAACATAGTCCCCCCACAAAGGTATTAGAGGAAATGTTTGTACTTCATTATCTTCAAAGTAAATATGCCTCTGCTTAATGATAATAAATAGTATTGACTATGGTGGTAGTGATGACAACTATGATGGCAGCAATGAGGAAGACGACAACATGAACTTAATTTGGATGATGCATTCTGGAGAGAGCCAGAACAGGGCTCTTAAAAGGCTAAAAGAGATAGTCACAAACTATCTCTGACATTAGGCTCTAGTTTTGCCCACAAGAAGAAAGTACTAAATGGCAAAATTCAGACAATCACCCAGGACTGACATTAAACCTAGTACTCTTTTTACTACACAAAGCTTCTAATGAGCCCAACATCTTGTGGAGGGAAAGAGCAAGGGGAGAGCTGGAAAAATTAGATTTTCCCAATTCTAGGGTAATCAAATGTATTAAAATCTAAAAGTCGAGAAATTCAAAAGCATTCTTTTTTCTTCAACAAAAAAAATGTACTGGTAAGACTGGTATTCCTTAGACAAATTGTTAGCTTCAAAAAAATCTTGTCAAAGCCTCAAAAAACTTTTAATGACTAAAATGAAGTTTTCTGTTATATGATGAACCAATTGAGCCCATTAAGACTCAAAAAGATATGAGAAGGGACTGAATTTGGAAAGATAAGAATAAAGGTCCATTAAAGTACATTAATATTAAGTGAGTAATCCAATTTTTAAAACATGAATCAATCAATGAATTTGCCATCTTTCCAAAATGAAGTTGATGCTATCCATAAATAACATAATAGCTGACAATTATAAAGCACTATGGGTTTGCAAAATGTTTTTATATTTCATTCGATCTTTTCAATAACCCAAGGTAAGCATTACATATATTATTATCCCCATTTTATTTATTTAAGGAATATGAGGCTCAGAGGCCAGGTGACTTCCTCAATATTCTACAACTGTCAGAAGCAGTATTTGAAGATAGGTCTCACCTAACTCAAGTACAGATCTCCTCTATACTGGCAACGGGTTTTCATGGCCCCCATATTTATCCAGTCACAGAATTCACACTTAATTGCTGAAAGAGACTTCTTGGCCAACTAGAATCACTTCTATAATATACCCAACAAGAGTGTGGTTGAAGACTTCTGTTAAGAAGTAATGCAATACCTTCCAAAGCAACCTACTCCTCTTTTGATAACTCTAATTATTGGTAAGCTTTTGCTCACCAAAAAGAGAAGGAACCTAATTGTGCCAAATAGCTCACAATCAACTAAGGCACAAAAGGAAAACTAAGAACCATGTGGTAAAATCTTTGAGGGGAAAGAAAGAATATCTATCCAATAAGGTCGATGGTGTCAAATGGTTCAGATAGGTCAAGAAAGATGAAGCCAGAAAAAGGGTCCTCAGATTTAGCAATTAAGAGATCAGTTTTAGTTGAGTTGAGGGCAGAGGTAAGATTGCAGAAGGTTTAGAACAGCAGTGGGGAACCTGCAGCCTCAAGGCCACTGTGGCCCCTAGGTCCTCAAGTGCAGCCCTTTGAATCCAAACTTCACAGAACAAACCCCTGGTTTAGAAGAATTAGAGGAGGTGGAGTGGAGGCAAGTGAGTGTAGACTGCTTTTTTATAGGTACTGAATAAATGTTGGTTTTGTCATTCACACTGTGTTGTAAACTTTATGACTAAGAAACAAAATGCATTCATCGGGGGAATGTAAATAAACGTAAGATTTTTCAATTTTGGCCACATTGTATTAGTACAAAGGACAAGAAGGAGCTCAAAAAGACTTTTTAAAAGAAGGTGTTTTTGTTTGTGAATACTAATTAAACTTTTATACTCTCCTCATCTCCAATTAATTCAATATCTTTGTTACAAAGAATCGCTCAGGAATTATATTTTTTTAAATTTTAAAGCACTCCAGGGGGAAGAGAAAAGAGAACAAGATTTTATTAAGTACTACGTTCTAGGCACTATACTATGCATATTACACATATGACTTCATTTGATCCTCATAATAGCCTTGAAAGATAGGTGCTATTATCTGCATTTTCCAGTGGAGGAAACTGAGGCAGACAGCAATTAAGTTACTTGCCCAGGGTCATACAGCTAGTAAGTGCTAAGGCCAATTTTGAACTCAGGTCTTCCTGATTCTAGACCAAGTGCTCTATCCACTGAGCAACTCAGCTACCTCTATACTATTATATACTCTATAATCTTCCCCCAACTTTTCCCCCCACAAGTTTTGAGGTAAAGGAGGAAAACAAAAATTAGTTTAGCCTCAGTAGCGCCCAACTGGCTACGTACCCGCTCACATCAGAATTACTGCAGCAATCTCCTACTTGTCCTCTCTGATGTTCCCTTCAAGATATTTCCTCCTTCAATCAACCCTGCATCTTAATACTAGATTTCTATTTCTAAAACCATGCTTTCATGGTTACACGACTGCTCCAAAACTTAAAATTAGCAGGTACTCTGCCTTATAGCTCTCTCTATTCCCATTGAACTTGAATTGACACACTATCACATCCACGGTGCCTAATTTCTTCAACAATTGACTGCCTGTTCTATTGCCTGCTTTTCAAGAGCTACTTTGCTAAACAATAATGTGACCTTGAATAAGGAATTTAACCTCTCTAGGCCTCAGTTTCCAAGTGACATTCCCACAATCAAAGGATTTAACTTTAAAATGATCTCCAAGAGGTACCTTCTAATTCTGTGAATACATTATAGATATCTTCAACAATCTAGATCTATCCTATTTAAACTTATTTCATATAATTCAAGCTCTGCCTCCTTGCTGTCCTAATCAAATGTCATCAAATGCTGCAGAAAACAAGAAAAGGCCAGTACCATTTATGACGAATTACAAATCACTCACACCTTGAAAGAAATCAAATTCAGTAGAGAAACTGGGGCAAGAACCAGACTACAAGAGCTTTGAAAAATGAGTATGTGGCAAGAAAGAGCAAACTACAAAAAACTTTTTCAGGAGTTGTGATAACAGATAATAGAATAGAAGATAACAGAAGAAGAAATGGGATGGTAGCTAGACAGAACAGCCTGTGTGTCTGCACACACACATTGCTCATGTTGACACTTAGAGAGAAAATGGCTAATAGATATAAAAAGGCTAAAGGTATGGGAAAGAGAAAAGAAGTGTAGAAGCTTATGTTAAAAGCTTCTCAAAAGTAGGTACGATAAGTTACATTTATATTTCCCACTGTACTTGACAAATAAGTAGACTCTCAATAAAAGTCATTTGTCTATTATCTCATAAGTACACCCTTAACGAACCTTAAGAGAAGAAAGAAGAGAGAATCTACAAAGATTAGTCATTATGAAGAAGGCAACAAAAAACAACACACCAATGAAACATTACTTTGGGATAAAAGAACTTCCAGAGGTCCTGACCAACTTTCAGCACTCTCACTTTTAAGATATACAGTATCCATTAAGTGGTTCACAAAAGAAATTTCAGCAAACTTACATTCCCTATGCTTAGCATTCAGCTCATTTATACCAGTTTAAAATCCAGATAATTCTCAAGCAAGTCATGGGACATACATTTTTCCAATGGAATTTTTCAATATTATTGCTGCATCATTTAATATCTAGCCATAAAACAAAAACAATCATTCCACATCCTCCTGCAAAAATAGACAAGTGTCAACAGAGATAGAGAGAGGAGGGCAGGGAGGAAAAGGGAGAGGGTAAGGGCGAGAGAAAACAGAAAATGCCTTATTACCTAGGTTGAAGATAGAGGGGTAATAATAGTTCCTGACCTACATTTTTAGTTGCCACTTTTACTGACATTTCAAATTCAACATGCAGAAAACTTAACTCATTGAACCATTTTTCACGGTTCTGGAAAATAAAAAAGAGAAAAAAGCATCACTGTTCAATCTAGACGACTTTCATGAGCTCTATAAGCCAACTGCTCACTTTGCTATAATACCTATCTATATATCTGTTCCAATCCCAATTTTACAATGCTGTGAATGAATGAAAGATAGAAGTAACTGCATGTAAGTAAAACCACAAATATAATATTTCTATTATTGATTAAGCTGCTACCAAAGTACAGGTCAAAATAAGAAAAGCCTGAAGTGTTATTTTCATAACCTGACTTACACAGATACTCAAGGCTGTGCTTCTCAAAGCAGTAGTCTCCAACTGTTTTTAGGAATATCGCTTGCCCTTATTTGGCATCATTGTAGAAAATACATATCTGTTCACCTTAGCAAAACTACACCAAAACTGAACTCATTATCTTTTACCCTAAACCCTCCCCACATCCTAATTTCTGTACCATTGTCAAAGGAACCACCATCTTCCCAGTCCCTCAGGCTCAAAACCTAGAACCCTTGGTTCCTCATTATCTCTCACTGCCCAAATCCAATCTATTTCCAAAGCCTGAAGATTTCACCTTTGCAAAATCTTTCAAATATACACCCTTTTCTCCTCTGACACTGCCATCACTCCAGTGGAAGCCATCATGGCTTCACTCCTGGATTAGTGTAATAGCCCGCTGGTAGGTCTGCCTGCCTCAAGTCTCACTCTAATATATCCTCCCATTCAACTATCAAAGCGATTTTCCTAGGGCTGCCCAAGTCACCACTCCCCTCACCAAATTCCAGGGGCTTCTAATCACCTCCAGAATAAAACAGAAAATGTTCTTTTTGGCATTCCAAGCATTTCATAAAATAGCCACCTCCAACTTTTCCAGTCTTCTTACTCCCTGCAAACTACTCTTCAGTTCAATGACACTGGCCTCTTTGCTGTTATTCAGTCATTAAATTGTGTTCAACTCTTCATTATCCTATGGATCATACCATACCAGGCCCTTCTATCCCCCACCATCTTGAAATTTGTCCAAGTTCATGTTTCCATGACACCATCTATAGATCTAATCTTCTGCCATCCCCTTTTCTTTTTTGCCTTCAGTCCTCTCCAATAACAGGATCTTTTCCAATGAGTCCTATCTTCTCATGATGTGGTTAAAGAACTTAAACTTCAGCTTCAGTATTTGAGCTTCCAGTGAATAGCTTGAATTGAATTCTTTAAGTATTAACTGATTTCATCTCCTTACTGTCCAAGGGACTTTCAAAAGTCTCCAGCACCATAATTCAAAACTGTCAATTCTGTGGTGTTTATCTTTTCTTGTAGTCCAATTCTCACAACCACACATTGCTACTGGAAAAACCACAGCTTTGACTGTATGGACCTTTGTTGGCAAGTGACGCTTGCTTTTCAGTATGCTGTCCAGATTTGCCATAGCCTTCCTTCCAAGGAGTAAGCATCTTTTAATTTCCTGGATGCAGTCACCATCTGCAGTGATCTTTGAGCCCAAGAATATAAAATCTGACACTGCTTCCATTTCTTCTCCTGCTAGTTGCCAAGAAATGATGGGACCAGTTCCCAAGATATTTGTTGGGTTTGTTTTTTTTTTAATGTTAAGCTTCAAGCCAACTTTTACATTCTTATCTTTCACCTTCATCAAGAGGCTTCTTAATACTCTTCAATTTCTACAATCAGAGTAGAATATCTGAGATTATTGATATTTCTCTTGGCAACCTTAATTCTGGCTTTTGATTCATCCAGCCTGGCATTTCACATGATATACTTTGCATGTAAGTTAAATAAATAAGGTGACAATATATAGCTTTGTTGTACTCCTTTTCCAATCTTAAACCAATCAGTGGCTCCATGTTCAGTTATAACTGTTGCTTCTTGGCCCACAAACAACTTCCTCAGGAGACAAGATGAACTGGTACTCCCATCTCTTTGGGGACTTAACACATTTTGTTGTGATCCACACAATCAAAGGCTTTAGTGTAGTCAATGAAGCAGAAGTAGATGTTTTTCTGGAACTCCTTGGCTTTTTCTATGATCCAGCAAATGTCACCAATTTGGTCTCTAGTTCTTCTGCCTCTTTGAAAACCAGCCTGCTCTTCTTGTAATTCTCAGTTCACATATTGCTAAAACCTAGCCTGCAGAATTTTACATATCACCTTGCTGGCATGTGAAATGAGTGCAATCATCTGGTAATTTGAACATTCCTTGGCATTGCCCTTCATTAGGATTAGTACATAAACTGATTTTTTCCAATCTAATGTCCACTATTGAGCTTTTCAAATTTGCTGGCATATTGAGTGCAATACTTTAACAACATCATCTTTTAGGGTTTCAAATAGCTCAGCTGGAATTATATCACCTCCACTAATCTTACTTTAGCAATGTTTCCTAAGGCCCACTAGACTTCATTCTCCAGGATGACTGGCTCTAGATCAGTAACCACTGTGGTTATTTGTGATTTAAAGATCTGTCTTGTATAGCTGCTTTGTGTATTCTTGCTATCTCTTCTTGATCTCTTCCACTTCTGTTAAGCCCCTACAAATTTTGTCTTTTATCATGCCCATCTTTGCATGAAACATTCCTTTTATATCTCCAATTTTTTTGAAGAAATATTTTGTCTTTCCCATCCCTCTGTCTTCTTCTATTTTTTTGCACTGTTCATTTTGGAAAATCTTGTCTCTCCTTGCTATTCCCTGGAAGTCTGCATTCAGTGGAATATATCTTTCCCTTTCACTTTCTTTCTTTCCCCAGCTATTTGTTTCTCCCCCACTTAACAGTATTTTATTTTTTCCAAGTACATGTAAAGATAGTTTTCACCATTCACTTTTACAAGATCTTGAGTTACAAATTTTTTCTCCCTCCTTCCCCTCCCCCCTTTTCATCAGACAGCATACAATCTGATATATGCTATATGCGTACAATCATATTAAACATATTTCCACATTAGTCATGTTGTGAAAGAAGCATCAGAACAAAATGAAAAATCATAAGAAAGAAAAAAAAGAGAGAGAGAAAATAGTATGCTTCAATCTGCATTCAGATTCTAAAGTTCTTTCAAAGGATATGAAGGGCATTTTCCATCATGAGTCCCTTGGAATTATCTTAGATCACTGTGTTGCTGAGAAGAGCTAAGTCTATCAAAGTTGGTCACTGTACAATGTTGCTGTTACTGTGTACAATGTTCTCCTGGTTCTGTTCACTTTACTCAGTATCAGTTCATGTAAGCCTTTCCAGGTTTTTCTGAAATCAGTCTGCTCATATTTCCTATGAATTCCTGTGGAATTCATATACCACAACTTGTTCAGCCATTCCCCAATTGATGGGCATCCCCTTGATTTCCCATTCTTTGCCACTACAAAAAGAGCTGCTATAAATATTTTTGTACATATGGGTTCTTTTCCCTTTTTAATGATCTCTTTGGGATACAGATCTATTAACGGTATTGCTGGATCAAAGGGTATACACAGTTTTATAGCTCTTTGGGCATAGCTCCAAATCGTTCTCCAGAATGGGTGGATCACTTCACAACTCCACCAACAACGCATTAGGGTTCCAATTTTCCCACATCTTCTCTAACATTTATGATTTTCCTGTTTTGTAATGTTAGTCAAACTGACAGGTGTGATGTGTTACCTCAGAATTGTTTTAATTTGCATTTCCATGAATCTAATCACCAGTGCCTTAGAGTACTATTTCATATGATTAGAAATAGCTTTAATTTCTTCATCTGAAAACTGCCTGTTCATATCTTTTGACCATTTATCAACTGGGGAATGACTTGTATGATTATAAATTTGACTCAGTTCTCTATATATTTTAGAAATGAGGCCTTTATCAGAGACACTGGCTATAAAAATTGTTTCCCAGCTTTCTGCTTCCCTTCTAATCTTTGTTGCATTGGCTTTGTTTGTGTAAAAAAAATTAATTTAATGTAATCAAAATTATCCATTTTCTATTTCATGATGTTCTCTATCTCTTGTTTGGTCATAAATTCTTCCCTTCTCCACAAATCTGAAAGGTAAACTATTCCTTGCTCTCCTAATTTACTTATAGTACCACCCTTTATTTCTAAATCATGTACCCATTTTGACCTTACCTTTGTATACCGTGTAAGACATTGGTCTATGCCTAGTTTCAGACATACTATTTTTCAGTTTTCCCACAAGGTTTTTGTCTTTGGGTTTATCAAATGATTACTACAGTCATTGACTACTCTTATTCCACTGATCCAAACTCTATTTCTTAACCGGTACCAGATAGTTTTGATGATTGCCGCTTTATAAAACAGTTTTAGATCTGGTATGGCTTGGCCACCTTCCCTTGTATTTCTTTTCATTAATTCCCTTCATATTCTTGACCTTTTGTTCTTCCAGATGAATTTTGTTATTATTTTTTCTAGCTCAATAAAACAATTTTTTGGTAGTTTGATTGGTATGGCATTGAATAAGTAAATTAATTTAGATAGAATTGTCATTTTAATTATATTGGCTCAGCCTACTCATGAGCAACTGATATTTTTCCAATTATTTAGATCTAACTTGCGTGTAAAGTGTTTTGTTATTGTTATTGTGTTCATATAGTTTCTGGGTCTATTTTAGCAGGTAAACTCCCAAATATTTTATATTATCTAGAGTTGTTTTAAACGGAATTTCTCTATCTTTTCCTGATGGGCTTTGTTAGTAACATACAGAAATGGCAATGATTTATTTGGGTTTATTTTATATCTTGCAACTTTGCTAAAGTCCTTAATTATTTCAAGTAGTATTTTAGTTGATTCTCTAGGATTCTCTAAGTAATACCATCATATCATCTGCAAAGAGTGATAGCTTTGTTTCTTCATCACCTTCTCTAATTCCTTCAATTTCTTTTTCTTCTCTTACTGCTAGAGCTAACATTTCCAGTACAATATTGAATAACAGTGGTGATAATGAACATCCTTGTTTCATCTCTGATCTTTATAAGAATGCTTCTAATTTGTCCCCATTACATATAATGCCTGCTGATGGCTTTAGATAGACACTACTTATCACTTTAAGGAAATCTCATTTATTCCTATGTTCTGGAATGTTTTTAATAGGAATGGGTGCTGTATTTTGTCAAAAGCTTTTTCTGTATCTGAGATAATCACATGACTTCTGTTAATTTGTTATTGATATGGTCAATTATACTGATAATTTCCTAACATTGAATCAGCCCTGCATTCCTGGTATAAATAGTGTATTATCCTCCTGATAAGGTATTGCAGTTTCTTTGCTAATATTTTATTTAAAATTTTTGCATTAATATTCATTAGGAAGACTGGTCTATAGTTTTCTTCTCTGTTTTGGCTCTTCCTGGTTTAGCTATCAGCACCAAAAAGAATTTGATAGGACTCTTTCTTTGCATATTTTTCCAAATACTTTATATAGTATTAGAATTAATTGTTCTTTAAATGTTTGGTAGAACTCACTTGTAAATCCATCTGGCCCTGCAGATTTTTTTCTTAGGGAGTTCATTGATGGCTTGTTCTTTTTCTGAAATGGGGTTATTTAAGTATTCTATTTCCTCTTCTGTTAACCTGGAAAACTTATATTTTCATAAATATTCACACATTTTGCAAGATTTTCAAATTTAATGGCATACAGTTGGGCAAAATAGTTCCTAATTATTGTTTTAATTTCCTCTTCATTGGTGGTGAGTTCACTCTTTTCACTTCTGATACTGGTAATTTGATTTTCTTCTTTTTTTTCTTAATCAAATTAAGCAAAGGTTTATCTATTTTATTGTTTGTTTGTTTTTTCATAAAACCAGCTCTTAGTTTTATTTATTAGTTCTATGGTTTTCTTAATTTCTCCTTTAAATTTCAGAATTTCTAATTTGGTATTTAATTGATGATTTTTAATTTGTTTTTTTTTCCAACTTTTTTAGTTGCATGCCCAATTCATCAACCTCCTCTTTCTCTATTTTATTTATGTGAGCATTTAGAGATATGCAATTTTCCCTAAAAACTGCTTTGGCTGCATCCCAAAGTGTTGGTAAGTTGTCTCATCATTGTCATTCTCTTTGAAGAAGTTATTGATTGTTTTTATATTTGTTGTTTGACCCACTCATTCTTTAGGATTAGATTATTTAGTTTCCAATTAATTTTTAGTCTATCTTTCCACGGCCCTTTATTCCATGTAATTTTTACTGCCTCATAATCTGAAAAGGATGTTTTAATATTTCTGACTTTCTGCACTGAACTGTGAGGTTTTTATGCCCTAATACATGGTCAATTTTTGTGTAGGCGCCATGTATCACTGAAAAAAAGGTATATTCCTTTCTATCCCCATTCAATTTCCTTCAGAGGTCTACCATATCTAACTTTTCTAAAATTCTATTCACCCTCTTAACTTCTTTCTTGTTTATTCTGTGATTAGATTTATCTAGTTATGACAGGGGAAGATTTAGGTCCCCCACCAGTACAGTTTTGCTGTCTATTTCTTCCTGTAACTCACTTAACTTCTCCTCTAAGAATCTGGATGCTATGCCACTTGGGGTATATATTTTTAGTACTGATATTACTTCACTGTCTATGGTACCCTTTAGTAAGATGTAGTTTCCTTGTTTATCTCTTTCAGTAAGATCTATTTTTGCTTTTGCTTTGTCTGAAATCAGGATTGCCACCCCTGCTTTTTTTACTTCAGCTTAAGCATATCTTCTCCTCTGTGTGTATCTCTCTGCTTCAAATATGTTCCTTGTAAACAACGTATTGTAGAATTATGGTTTTTAATCCAGTCTGCTATCTGCTTCTGTTTTATGGTAGAGTTCATCCCATTCACATTTACAGTTATGATTACTATGTCTTTCTCTCCATCCTATCCCCCCCCATTTATACTTTTCTCTCTTTTCACCCTTTCCTTCTCACCAGTGTTTTGCTTCTAATCACTGCCTCCCTCAATCTTCCCTCCCTTCTATCACCTTCCCTCCCTTTTCCTTCCCCTTTCCCCTCCTACTTCCCTATAGAATAAGATAGATTTCAATAACCAACTGAATGTGTATGTACTCTTTGAGTCAAATCTGATGAGAGTAAGGTTCAAACAATGCTCATCCTACCTGCTTTTTTCCCCTCTGCTGTAACAGTTCTTTGTGCCTCTTCTTGTGATGCAATTTGCCCTATTCTGCCTCCCCCTTTCCTCTTCTCCCAGTACAATCTTTTTTGCATCCCTTAATTATTTTTAACATTACAACAAAGTCAACTTATACCTACACCTTCTGTCTACGTATACCCCTTTTAAGTGCTGTAATAAAGATACAGTTCTCAAGAGTTATAAATATCATCTTCCCATGTAGGGATGTAAACAGTTTAATCTTATTGAATAACAAGTCATTTTTTTAAAAAATTTCTATCCTTTTTAACCTTTTTTTTTTTGCTTCTCTTGAGTCTTGTATTTGAAGATCGAATTTTCTATTTAGCTCCTGTTTTTTCATCAAGGAATGATTGAAAGTCCCCTATTTTATTGAATGTTTAACTTTTCCCCTGAAAGATTATGCTCAATTTTGCTGGATTCTTAGTTGTAATCCAAGCTCCTCTGCCTTCCAGAATATCATATTCCAAGCTCTCTGATCCCTTAATGTAGAAACTGCTAAATCCTGCATAATCCTGACTGTGGTTTCAAAATATTTAAATTGCTTCTTTCTGTCAGCTTTCAATATTTTTTCTTTGACCTGATAATTCTGTAATTTGGCTACAATATTCCTTAGAGTTTTCATTTTGGAATCTCTTTCAGGAGGTGATTGGTGGGTTTTTTCAGTGACTATTTTACCCTCTGGTTCTAGGATATCAGGGTAGTTTTCCTTGATAATTTCTTGAAAGATGCTGTCCAGGTTGTTTTGTTTTTTTAAATAGTGGTTTTCAAGTAGTCCAATAGTTCTTTATTTATATCTCCTGGATCTATTTTCCAGGTCAGTTGAAGTATTTTACATTTTCTTTTATTTTTTCATTCTTTTGATTTTGTTTGATTCTTGATGTCTTATAGAGTCATTAGCTCCCACTTGCCCAATTCTACTTTTTAAGGACTTGTTTTCTTCAGTGGATTGTTTTTCCATTATGTCAACTGTATTTTTTAAGGAATTGTTTTCTTCAGTCAATTTTTGTCCTTCCTTTTCCAAGCTGTTGACTCTTTTTTTTTTAATTCTCCTGCCTACCTCTCATTTCTTTTTCGAATTTTTCTTCTACCTCTCTTATTTGACTTTTAAAATCCTTCTTGAGCTCTTCCAAGAAGGCTTTTTGGGCTTGAGAGCAATTCATATTCTCCTTTGAGGTTTCAGATGTAGGTATACTGACAATGTTGTCCTCTTCTGAGTTTGTGTTCCCTGTCACCATAGTAACTCTCTATGGTCAATGTTTATTTTCACTTTTTGTTCATCTTTTTTGTCTATTTCCTGGTTTCAAAGTTGAGCTCTTCAGCTGGAACTCAGCAGGTACTATTCCAAGCTTCTTGTGCTGGAGGCTAGGGGCCTGGTCCCTGGCTTTGTGCACTCAGGCCTAATGTGCTGGCAGCTGGAGGCTGCAGGGGTCTGGCAGGTGTTGAACTGGGGTCCTAGTAGTGCTGTCCGGCATGTGCTGAGGCCAGATTGGGTTTGTCTACATTTCCCTGGGGCTTCACTGAAGCATATGGAGTCTGCATTTTCCCAGCTATTTCTTTGGAATGTTTGCTCCTCAAAGAAGATACTCCATCTCTGGGCTCAGGGCATTTTCTCTGGCTGTCCCCATACCTAGAATGCTTTCCCTCCTCATCTCTGCCTATTTTCTTCAATTCCCAACTAAAATATCACCTTCTTCAGGAAGCTTTTCCCAATCCCTCTTAATTCTAGTCCCCCTTCCCTTTGTTAATTATTTCCTCTGTATCTTTTATATAGCTTGTTTGTATATATTTGTTTGCTTGATGTCTCCCCTATTAGAAAGTATGTTCCCAGAGAGCAAATACTGCCTGTTTTTCCCCAACACTTAGGACAGTGCCTGGCAAACTGAAAATACTTAATAAATGTTTGCCAACTGTGTCATGTAAAAATGATATATGAATATAACTGATCAAAATAATACCTTCTATCTTCCCTCTTCACCCTGACTCTGAAGAAACCACAAGTGAATCTTTCAAATTGCTATATAATAGACAATATTTCATTTGCAAAATAAAGTTTTTTTAATTAAAAATTAAATACATAATAAAAGAGAAAGAAATATTTTATAAACATACATATTAAAACATACAAAATAAAGAAAGAAAAAAACATGTCATGCGTACAGCAATACATGAGAGGATTCAAAATATATGGTAATAAATTTCCATTTCAAAAAAGCCTATATATTAAATACCACGCATTGTGTTGAGAGCTGTCCATCTTTTCTTTGCTTCCTTGTAGGTTTTCTTTTGTTCTCTGTTATATACTTTTTACTTTGTTCTTTTTTCCCCTTTCTTCCTCCACCCCAGACTATAATTAAGCATGGTTATATTTATATATAGATGTAGATACATACATATACATAAACATATGTACACATACATACATATATAAACATGTTTTCCCTTACAGATTCTACTCCTAATCTTTGTTTTTATTTGTGTGTAGCTCTTTTTTCCTATCCCTCCTAACTCCTCTACTTAACTTCTACTTACTACCTTGCCCTCCTATTACTTAACCTACCTCCCTTATCCTCTCATTCCCATAAATCTAAATACCCTTCTGTGTTCCCCTTTAACCTATTCCCTCACACTCCCCTCTAACAATCCCTCCTTTATCCTCTCTCCCCTCCTTATCCCCTTAGTGTTTTATTTCTTTCTAAATTTAGAAGATTTTTATATTCTTCCAGATGTGTATGTATTTTTCCCCTCTTAAACCCATTGTTGATGAAAGTAGGTTTCCAGAACTAACAGCCCTCCTTCCCCATCTGATTCTTCTGTATTGGTTCTTCTTCTTGCACCTCATTTGGATAAGAAAATTACTCTTTTTAGCTGCTCCTGAATGGTTTTACTTTTTGAAGTTATATCATGCTCAGGTCTACCCCAATCTTTCTAATGAACTACTCAATTACTAATAACAATCTTAGACATATGTTTTACATTTTTCATATATAACAGGTAAAGCACCTATCCTTATTGAATCCCTGGTAATTGGTCTTTGGCATATACCTTATGTTTCTCTTGGCTGTTATTTGTCAAATCTTCTATTAAGTTCAAGTTTTTTTTTAAACAAAGTCCTGAAAGCCTGACAATTTACTAAATGTCCATTTTTTTTCATTCAGAATTATGCTCAACTTTGCTGGGTTTGATATTTTTGTCCAGAAGCCCAGTTCTTTTGCTCTTCAATATATAGTGTTCCAAGACCTGTAGTTTTTTAGTACTGCCACTGCTAGGTCTTGTATGATTCTAATTGTGGCACTGCTATATGTAAACTATTTTTTTCTTATTGTTTGTAATAGTTTATCCTTGAGCTAGGGGGTTTAGGAACTTGGCTATAATATTCCTGTAGGTCTTCCTCATAGGATCTTGTTCAGTGGACTTTTTCTGTTTCTACTTTCCCCTCTTATTCTAATGCTTCAGACAATTTTCTTTAATTATTTCTTGTATTACTGTATCAAGATTCTTTTTTTTATTATAGCTTTCAGGTAGTCCAATTATTCTTATGTTTTCTCTTCTTGATTACTTGTTTTTCTTAAGAGCTGTTTCACATTCTCTTCTATTTTTTCATTCTTTATATTTTGTTTTATTATTTTTTGATCTCTTATAATTTCATTGGCTTCCCCCTTGCCCAATTCTGATTTTCCAAGAAGTCATTTTCTTCCTTAAGATTCTGGATCTCCTTTTCTAATTGGTTGACTTTCTTTTCATAATCTTGTTTTTCTTGAATTGTTCTTATTTTTTAAAAAGTTTTTCCTCAATCTCTCTCATTTGATTTTTAAAGTCTTTTTGAAGTTCTTCTATGAATTCTTTTTGGGCAAATGACCATTTGACATTACTCTTTGGAGGCAGAAGAGAGTTTCTTTGCTTACTATCTTCTTCTGAAGATGAAGCCTTGTCTTCTCTATTCCCATAGTAATTTTCTATAGTTGGATTCTTTCTCCTTTGCCCATGCATTTTTTAAAACCTTAATTTTTGTAATCACCTCTATTTCTGAGGTATGGGGGATGGTGCCTCAGATCCTCCTTCAGTTCTCTTCTCTGACCTTGAACACAAACCAAGACCTCCCGCCTCCTGTAAGTGCCCACAGTCAGCAGAGTCCCTGCCCCACTGCTTCTGCACTCACTGGGTATATGCTGGTTCCTTCTTGATCACATGTCTCCACAGCATAGCTGGGTTTGGCATTCATTGTCAGTAGAGGTCCTCAATCTTCTCTGGCTCAGATGTCCAACTCCCTTTACTGTCCCAGCAGTATAAGTTCCTGTAGTTAGGGCCAAGGTAACCTCCCAACCCAGCTAACCCCAGGGCTTGCCCCTTGTTGTTTAAGTGGCCCCTAGCCTAGAGGTGTGTAATCTTCACAGGGGCCAAACCTCATCCTGGGAGTTTTCTTTAGATCTTCTCCAGTTGTCCCAGGAGCACTCCAGTTCTGTCCCTTCTCTTATTGATTTTTACCACTCTATGTTTACCCTGAGGTAAACATAGGTTTTATGTCTTTTGTAGAGGAAAATCTTGAGAGGTTGGAATTTTCTGACCTACTCCACCATCTTCTCAGAATCCTTTTGTAAAACAAAATTTGAAGAAAATGTCATCCAACTGGTCAGCCATTTGTGGTAGATATTCAACTTTAATGTAACAACTGCCTCTGGCACACCTAATAACCTTGGTTTTAAAAGGCAACAGGCCAACAGGTATGAATCACATACATAAACAGAAGATACAACAGAATACCTAAACTTATTCAATAAAGTAACAAATTGATGAAGTAAACCAACCTGAGAATCAACTTAGAATCCTAGCTATCAGTTTTCCATAAAGTAAGGTTTGTTGATTAGCCCAAAAAATTTTGATTTCTGGTCAAAAAGATAGGGATATAATGAATACTAACGCTCATTTTTTTTTAAATCAAAAAAGAACTAGAACAGTTAGAACTAAATTACCTTTCACAGAATGGCAAGGGGAAGAAACTTTAGATGAATTTTATTATTGTTTTCTCTATCTCTATAAAATAATTTTTGGTGGTTTGATTGGTATGGCGCTGAATAAATAAATCAATTTAGGTAGAATTGTCATTTTTATTATAGTCGCTCAGCCTACCCATGAGCAACTGATATTTTTCCAATTACTTAGATCTGACTTAATTTGTGTGAAAAGTGTTTTGTAACTGCATTCATATAGTTCTTGGTTTTGTTTTGGCAAGTGAACTCCCAAATATTTTATATTGTCTACAGTAATTTTAAATGGAATTTTTCTTCCTATCTCTTGCTGTTGGGCTTTGTTAGTAATATATAGAAATGCTGATTATTTGTTTGGGTTTATTTTATACGCTGCAACTTTGCTAAATTTGTTTATTATTTCAAGTAATTTTTTACTTGATTCTCTAAGTATGCCATCATATCATCTGCAAAGAATGATAGCTTTGTTTCTTCTTTGCCTATTCTGATTCCTTCCATTTCTTTTTCTTCTCTGATTGCTTACAGCTAACATTTCTAGCACAATATTGAATAACAGTAGCGATAATGGACATCCTTGTTTCACCTCCAAACTTACTGGAAATGCTTCCAGATTATCACTAATACATATAATGCTTGCTGATGGTTTTTGATAGATGCTGTCATTTTAAGGAAGACTCCATTTATTCCTATGCTCTCTAATATTTTTAATAGCAATGGCTATTGTATTTTGTCAAATGCTCTTTCTGTGTCTATTGAGATAATCATGATTTCTGTTAGTTTTGTTGTTGATATGGTCAATTATCCTGATAGTTTTCCTAATATTGAACCAGCCCTGCATTCCTGGTATAAATCCTACCTGGTCATAGTGTATTATCCTTGAGATAAGTTGTTGTAATCTCTTTGCTAATATTTTATTTAAAATTTTTGCATCTATATTTATTAGGGAGATTGGTCTATAATTTTCTTTTTCTCTTTTGGCTCTTCCTGGTTTAGGTATCAGCACCATATTTGTATCATAAAAAGAATTTGGTAGGACTCCTTCTTCATGTATTTTCCTAAACAGTTTATATAATATTGGAATTAGTTGTTCTTTAAATGTTTGATAGAATTTACTTATAAATCCATCTGGCCCTTAGGGAGTTCACTGGTGGCTTGTTCAATTTCCTTTTCTGAAATGGGGTTAAGTATTTTATTTCCTCTTCTGTTAATTTAGGCAATTTATATTTTTGTAAATATTCATCCATTTCACTAAGATTGTCAAATTTATTGGCATACAGTTGGGCAAAATAGATCCTAATTGTTGTTTTGATTTCCTCTTCATTGGTGATAAATTCACCCTTTTCATTTTTGATGCTGGTAATCTGGTTTTCTTCTTTCTTTTTTTTAATCAAATTAACCAAAGGTTTATCTACTTTATTGGTATTTTCATAGAACCAGCTCTTAGTTTCATTAGTTCAAAAGTTTTCTTAATTACAATTTTATTAATCTCTCCTTTGGTTTTCAGAATTTCTAATTTAGTATTTAATTGGGGATTTTTAATTTGTTCTTTTTCTAGCTTTTTTAGTTGTACCCCCAATTTATTGAACTCTTCTTTCTCTATTTGATTCATGTAAGCATTTAGAGATATAAAGCTTCCCCTAAGAACTGTTTTCAGGGGCAGCTAGGTGGCACTCCAGCCTTGGAGTCAGGAGGACCTGGGTTCAAATCCAGCCTCTGACACTTGATATTTACTAGCCCTGTGACCCTGGGCAAGTCACTTAATCCCAATTGCCTCACTAAAAAAACCCCAAAAACTGCTTTTACTGCATCTCATAAGTTTCAGTATGTTGTCTAATTATTGTTATTCTCTTGGATGAAGTTATTGATCATTTCTATGATTTTGTTGTTGTTGTTGTTCTGGGTTTTGGGGGGGGCTAGGCAATGGGGTTAAGTGACTTGCCCAGGGTCACACATCTAGTAAGTGTCAAGTGTCAGTGGCCAGATTTGAACTCAGGTTCCCCTGACTCCAGGGCCTATGCTCTATCTACTGCATCACCTAGCTGCCCCTTGATTTCTTGTTTGATCCACTCATTCTTTAGGATTAAATTGTTTAGTTTCCAGTTAATTTTTAGTCTATCTTTCCATGGCCCTTTATTACATGTAATTTTTACTGCATCATGATCGGAAAGGGATGATTTAATATTTCTGCCTTTCTGCACTGGAATGTGAGGCTTTTATGCCCTAGTACATCTTTAATTTTTGTGTAGTTGCCATGTACTGCCAAGAAAAAGGTACATTCTTTTTTGTCCCCATTCAGTTCTCTCCAGAGGTCAATCATATTTAACTTTCTAAAATTCTATTCACCTCTTTAACTTCTTCTTTGTTTATTTTGTGATTAGATTTATGTAGTTCTGAGAGGGGGAGGTTGAGCTCCCCCACTAGTATAGTTTTACTATCTATTTCTTCCTTTATCTCCCTTAACTTCTCCTTTAAGAATTTGGATGATATACCAATTGGTGAAAATATGTTTAGTAATGATATTATTTCATTGTCTATGGTACCTTTTAGCACAATGTAGTTTCCTTCCACATCTCTTTTAATTGGATTTTTTTTTTGCTTTTGCTTTGTCTGAGATTAGGATTGCTTCTTTCACTTCAGCTGAAGCACTACATATTCTGCTCCAGCCTTTTACCTTTACTCTAATGTGTTTCTTGTAAACAAATATTGTAGGATTATGGTTCTTAATCCACTCTGCTATCCACTTCTGTTTTATGGGAGAGTTCATTCCATTCACATTCACAGTCATGATTACTATCTGTGTCTTTCTCTCCATCCTATTTCCCCCTCTATTTATGTTTTTCTCTCTCCTTTTTCCCTTTCCCTCCTCAGTAGAGTTTTGATTTTGACCACCACCTCCCTCAGTCTGCCCTCCCTTCCCTTAGCCCCCTCCCTTTTCTTCCCCTTTATCCTTTCTACTTCTTACCTCACTTCTATTCGCCCCCTCCTTTTTCTTTTCCCTTTCCCCTCCTACTTCCTATAGGGTAAGTTAGATTTCTATACCTAACTTATTACATTATTCCCTCTTTGAAGCAAATCTGATGACAATAAGGTTCAAACAATGCTCACCTCCCTTCCTTCTTTCCCTCTATTCTTTTAGGTTTTTGTGCCTTTTCATGTGATGTAATTTACCCTTGCCTGCCTCCTCTTTTCCTCTTCTCCCAATACAATCCCTTTTCATCATGCAATTAGATTTTTTACCATCACACCAAAGTCAACTTATACCCATGTCCTCTGTCTAAGTATACCCCTTTTAAATGTCATAATAACATTAGAGTTCTCAAGAATTATAAGTGTCATCTTTCCTTGTAGTGATGTAAACAGTTTGCCCTTATTAATGACATGTTCTTTTTTCTTTCTTTCCCATTTACCTTTTTGTGCCTCTCTTGAGTCTTATATTTGAAGGTCAAATTTTCTGTTGAGCTCTGGTTTTTCATCAGGAAGGTTTGGAAGTCCCCCATTTTGTTGAATCTCCTCTCCTGAAAGATTATGCTCAGTTTCGCTGGGCAACTAATCCTTGGCTGTAATCCAAACTCTTCTGCCTTATAGAATATTATATTCCATGCCCTCTGATCTTTTAATGTAGAAGCTTCAAGGTCCTGAATAATCCTGACTGTGGTTCCATGATATTTTAATTGTTTCTTCCCAGCTGCTTGCAGTACTTTCTCTTTGATCTGGTAATTTTAGAATTTGGCTACAATATTCCTTAGCATTTTCAATTTGAGATCTCTTTCAGGAGGTAATAGGTGGATTCCTTTGATGGTTAATTTACCTTCCGGTTCTAGGACGTCAGGGCAGTTTTCTTTTGTGATTTCCTGAAGGATGTTGTCCAGGCTCTTTTTTTCATAGTTTTCAGGTAGACCAATAATTTTTAAATTGTCTTTCCTAGATCTATTTTCCAGGTCAGTTGTTTTATCAATTTCTTTTATTTTTACAATTTCTTCTATTTTTTCATTCTTTCATTTCTGTGTGACTGATTATTGCTCTCTCATAGAATCATTAGCTTCCACTTGCCCCATTCTAATTTTTAAGGAGCTGTTTTCTTCGATTAGATTTTGTACTTCCTTTTCCATTTGGCCCATTTTACTTTTTTAAGGAGTTCTCTTCAGGGAGTTCTTGTCCCTTCTTTTCCATTTGGCCAATTCTATTTTTTTGAGGACTCATTTTCTATAGTTTATTTTTGTCCTTTCTTTTCCAAGCTATTGATTCTCTTTTGCATACTCTCATTTCTTTTCCCAATTTTTCTTCTTCCTCTCTTATTTGACTTTTAAGATTCTTCTTGAGCTTTTCCAAGAAGGCTTTTTGGGCTTGAGACGAGTTCATATTCCCCTTTGAGGTTTTGGATGTGAATATATTGACAATGTTGTCGTTTTCTGAATTTGTGCCTTGATCTTCCCTTTCCCCATAATCAGAATCTATGGTCATTGTCAGTTTCTGCTTTTTGTGCATGTTGTTTTCCTATTTCCTGATTTAGAAAAAAGAAAAAGTTGAGCTATCTTGCTGGAGCGAAGGGGACATTTACCCAAGCTTCTTTTCCTGCTCACCTAGGCCTTGCACTTCAATGTTTGGCCCCTGCTCACTTGGTGTCTACCAGTTCCCCTGTATTGAGGCTCTCAGGGGGTCCTGGTGTTGGCACTTGCCTGCTCCATCAACATGAGTCTCAGGATCTCCTCCGGTATGCTGAAATGGGGCTTGCCACTGGCATGCTGGGGAGTCTCTCATCCTGTACTGCTTCCCATCCCCCAGAGTAAAAGGGGCCTTTCCCATAAATCCTCCAACCTTCCTGTGCTATAAGACTGCAGCACCCTGTCTTTTTGCTGGCTCAGGGTTTTTCCTGGGTCAATATTTTCTGGACTTTCAGAGGTCAATAAGGGAGAGTAAGAGCAGCTTATTTCTTACTCTGCCATCTTGGCTCCTGGAAGCAGAACTTGCCGGGAGAAACTTGAAACAAAAGAGAGAGGTTATTATCTTTGTAACTATTTACATAGTCAAACAAAACAAACCAGCCATTACCAGTGTGTCTCATTCAATATCTTGATTCCACCACTGCTCTGTCAGGAGGGAGAAGACATTCTTCATCAGCAATTCTTGAGAATTGTGGTTGGTCACTACATTGATCAGTTCTTAAGTCTTTCAAAGTTATCTTTTTTTACAATGTTGTTGCATAATTTTCTTCTCTAGTTTGCGCTCACTTCACTCTGGATCAGTCATCACAAATCTTTTCATGTTGTTTTGAAACTGTACCTTTCAAATCCTCTGAATCAGAGACTCAATTATTAAATAAGCTGGTCAATGATAAAAAAGAAAGGCTCCACATACACTAAAATATTTTTACAACACTTTCAATAACAGTAAAGGACCAACAGGTAGCCCACAAACAGTAGAATGTCTGGATAAATTATGTTACAATAATTTAATTGAACACTACTGTGTTGTAAGAAGAAACAATGAATATATCCATGATAAAATATGCTTCCCACCTGTTAAGAGGCAGATGATGGAGTAGAGGTTAGTACATTGAGACATCTTTCATAGGCAATGTTGAAGATTTGTTTTGTAAGACTATGCATGATGATTACAAGGGAGGTTTATTTTGTGTGTGTGCACAGTTTAATTTTTTGGGGAGGAGGAAGGAAAATAGAAGGGGAGCAGCAATGTGATGATATTAATGAAAGAAAAAAAAAGAAAAGGACAAAAGTATCAATGGAAGTAGTAAAATTTTAAAATGCACAGGAGAGAAAAGAAAGAGGTTTCAAAGGAAATACCAACAAGTAGGATAGCTTTGGAACAAATTTGTTGAGTTTATTCTATACTTTAAAAGAAAAAAGTTGGGGCAGGTGGGCTGGGGCAGGGGTAGGGGGGAAGAGCAGGGTGCTGAGTAAAGAGCTACTATATCATACACAATTGGGGCAGCTAGATGGCACAGCGGATAGAGCTCCGGCCTTGGAGTCAGGAAAACTGAGTTCAAATCCAGCCTCAGACACTTGACTAGCTGTGTGACCCTGCGCAAGTCACTTAACCCAAATTTCCTCACCAAAAAAATAAATAAATAGATAGATAAATAGATAAACAAAAAAACAAATAAATAAATAAATATGTCATACACAACCCTCTTTTTCTGTTCTTTGTATATGGAAATTCTTGTGTATGTTGATGTTTGTGAAATTCAGAATATTAGTCAGCCAGTCAATAAGCATTTATTAAGTGCCTGCTATGTGCCAGGAACTGTGCTAAATATTGACATTGGATACAAATATCAAAGAGAAAGAAGAAAAAAAGACAAATATAATGAATATACAGAAGCATGGAAAAACTCATAACTAATGCAAGATGAAGTAAGCAAAACCAGGAAAACATACGTAACAATATAAATGGAAAGAATAACAACAACAAAGTAACTGTAATCGAATGTCGTGAAACTGTAATGACCAGGCTTGGATCCAAAGAAGAAATATGAAGATGCACCTCTCTCCCATCTTTGAAGAAATGGGGACCAACAAAGAATATGGAACACTGCATATGATATGTTCACTGATGTGCTGCTTTATTTAGGTGAACTTTTTTTCTCCTTTGTCTTCTTTGTTATATGTGATGGAACTTTGGGGGAAGGGGGATAGGGAATATACTGGGAAATGGTGTTATAAAAATAAAACAATAAATTTACATATGTGTGTGTGTGTGTGTGTGTGTGTATCTCACATATATATATGACTCTGCAAAATATGAAAACTGTAACATCTTCCCTAATGTGGCTGGCATAAATGCAAATTGGAACAACAGATTATTGTTCCAGCTCAGTCCTTACTCTATTGACCTAAATGAGGCTTTTATTAGGCATAGGTAAAAGACGCTATCAATTATATCTCTTGACTGGTGCTAGACCCCAAATTGATGACCAACATCGATTTACTGAGGGCCAATCATATGCACCAATTAGCACACATAGCAGTGTTGTAGGCTACGATTTGAGGATACAAAGACAAAAATGAAATAATCTCTGCAGACAAGGGACTTTCTAATGACAAGAATGTTTCAAATGTCTCTTTTATATGAGGTTCATCTTTTTTCAGTGATGATTACGTAGGATATGTTATGTTTAGCGGAAGCCTGAGAACCCTGTTCGTTTGTTTTAATATAGGATGCAATTCCCTTTCTTTATTTCTTGCAAAGGAGGAACAATTCTAGGTTTTTCCAATTGTCTTTCCTTCATATTAAAAGTCTTCCTCCTGGCAACTTGCAAAATCTGCCATTTACTAGTGAAACAGTGACATTTAGTCTTGGAATTTGAGGTCTGAGAAGTTTTTTTAGCAGCAATTCTATCAATCAGTACTTTGCTCTCTATATTCTAAAAACATACAAGAGACACACAGATGAAAGAAAGCATGGGTTGCTTCATTTTTGTCCCTATTTCCCTAATGCCTAGCACTGTGCACAGAAAACAGCACCAAAAAAACTTTGAAATGTTTGTTCATATATACATGTATATGTGTAGGCACACAAACATACGTAATTAATACATACCAATACATTTATATATCAATAAACATTAACAATTACTTAACATATATGTGTGAATGATATACATAGACACACATATATATATATTAACATTTCCAAAAGAAAGTCTTTTTTTTACTATAAATGATTAAAAGAAGGTAAAGCAACTATATATAATAAAAGCATAATAATTTTTTAGACTTGTATAAAACATAAACAAGACATTCTCATGTTCATCTTAAGGGCAGGGGCCAAGGAACTTACAATCAAGGTGTGTTTATCCTCGAAGTCCTCCAGACTGCCTCTCCATGACAGGTCATAAGAAAATTCACACTTACCAATCCAGCACTCTAAACGGGCACAGGGAGTTGTCTTCACCACATCCGGAGGATCCACACCTACATTTAGGCACAAAACTAAGGCAACGCTAACCGTCTTCATCTGGGAACACAACAGAGAAATCAAAAAGAAAAATGTTTTCGTGTGGCCATTGATATCATCTGTTTTTTTATAATTAGAGGACATTGCTCTACCTTTACATTTTAGCAAAACTCTCCTAGTCATCTCAAAAAATCTTTATCAAGTGCCTACTACAGGCACCATGCTAGGTAGCAGGGTTACAAAGGGGATAAATGACATTGTGCTTCCTATCGGAGAACCCATAGTCTAGTACATGGAATACAACTTGAACTCAGGTAAGTACAACACAATGTAGAGTGTGATACAGGCAAAGAAAAGGACAAGACAAAGCACTCTGGCAACCTGAAATAAAATATTTCTAACAAGAAAGGATCAGAGCTTCGTAAGATTGTTGTTGAATTTTTTAATTAAAATAATTCCATGAGAAAACGCAGGAAATCCCTAATATATAAACTATAGACCAATTTTGTTCCAAAAGTTCACTTATAAGACTATTTTTTTCCTGAGATGACAAGTAGGACCCCAGGTTGGTCCATAAAAGCTTATTTAAACCATAACATAAAAATACTATACAAATATATTCAAAAATAGTAGAAAACAATATTGTTAGAAACACATCATATAGTATAATCTTTTAGTCCTGAAATTGCTGGAAATTATGGGAATGTATCAGTGAAAATTAACTAAAAATTCATTATATTTGAGGCTCACTCTCTCTTGCCCAATCATTATTTAACTGATACATCTCCTGTTATTCCTATGCTACCTCAAGTAGACCCTCCTAACAACTGGGATTGCCCAATACAACTGGAACATGGCGGGTGGAAAAGAATCAGAGGGGACTGGGGCTAGTCATTTCTAGTCCAAACTAGACAGAACCTATTTGTTTGCATTTTTTTGCATTTCAACTAGGATTAAGGTCAGTAACAAGAGAAGTCTCTTCACCAATTTTTTTTGAGAGCATGCCACCTGCTGCTTTCCAGACATGATCTCTAAAGCTCTTTTCTTTTCATTAGTAGAACTGATAGTACCTAGAGTGCACACAGCACCCTATAATAACCCACATTGGCCCTTGGTTTTCCAGAGGGAGTTCTTCTGATTGAGGTCTGAGAAAAGAGAGATATTACTTGCTCCTCTTTTTAGTACTGAAACATACATGAAGGCCTACCTAACGTATAAGAGTATCTCTGACTCTTGCGTTCCACATTTTCCAAGTTCTATGGAATTCCCATTAGCACCACAGCCACAACCACTCCCACCAAAATCATAATCACAATCATAATAACTAACATTTACATAAAGCTTACAGGTTAGCCAAGAACTTCATATATATTACCATATTTAATCCTCACAATAACCCTGAGATGTACATGCTATTATCATCCCCATTTTTTAGATAAGGAACTTGAAGTTTAGAGAGGTCAAGTAACTTGCATAGGCCATACAGTTAAAAAGTGTCTGAGGCAGATTTAAACTCTGGTCTTCCTGACTACAGATCCAGCATTATATCCAGATGCCTCAAATCATTCCAGCGTTCTGGTGTTTTGTGATCCAATGCTATTGTAACCTATCAAAGTACTTTATCTTTTGATGGGAGAGGTTACCAACCAAGTGGGTATGGGTAGAGGTGAAGATTGTGTTCAGAAGGAAGAAAGATTTCAGTTTTTCTTGATTTCCTTTAACTAAACACAAATACTTCTTGGTGGAGGTATTCTGAGGTACTAGGCACCCACACAAGTAAGCAGCTTACAGAGAACATAATTGTTCACTGGAAATTCAAAGACAATCTTTACATTTGTTACTTTCTTTCAAGTTGTGGGTCTCAAAATTAAACACTTCTCATGTCAAGAGAAAAATTAATTTGATGCTCTTGCTTCACAGGATTGAAGATAAGTAGTATGAGTATACTCAATAAACCCTGTACCGATTACCCAGAGAGGCAAGAGACAGAAAGATAAAGCAAGAGAAAAAGAGACTCAAAAGGAGGTGTTAAAATAATGTTGACATTTCCCCAAAGTGTAGTCAGTAGCAAACAGCTTGCCTACCTTCAACTCTTTGCAGGCTTCATATAACTAAACTGGGTACTATTTAAAGGATACTCTGAAGCTCAACAATAAACAAGCTCACAGAATTAAGTGTGAGAGTAAGGGGATCAATCAGTTTAGAATTCAGTATGTTGGCATGATAACTCCTTCAAATGGAGGTTCCAAAAAGGATCTCACTAATCGGAATAGGAGGCCAAAGGAGCAGAGGCGTTGCCATTCTGGGAGGGCTGCTGAGGCAGAGGTGGAAAAGTAGCTGAAGGGGAGAGGCTGAGTTGGGTTTGAAGTGTTGTCATTTTTATTATACTGGCATGGCCTAGCCAGAAGAACTAAATAACTATCCAGTTATTTAAGAGAAACCTGGGGAAGTTTATATATAAATTGATGCATAATGAAGTGAGCAGAACCATAAGAACAATTTATACATTAACATTTTAAACACAAGCAATATTGAAAGACTTAAGAACTTCAGGGGGCGGGGCCAAGATGGCAGAGTGAAAGCAGTGACTTGTTTGAGCTCTCCCCCAAAGCCCTCCAAATACTCATAAAAAATGGCTCTAAACAAATTCTGAAGCAGCAGAACCCACAAAAAGACAGAGTGAAACAAATTTTCAGCCGAAGACAACCTGGATGATTGATCAGAAAGGTGTATCGTGCCGGGCTGGGAGCGCAGCGCAGCGCCGTATGGGCGCGCAAGCCGCCGCGAACCTGGAGCAGGCCTCCAAGGACTGAATCCTGGGCAGCTGTGGAGGTTTTCAGACTCCTCAATCCACCAATACCAAAGACAACTTAGAAGGTCAGTGGGAAAAGTCTGTTTCTGGGTGCTGAGAAGGGAAGGTGGGGTTTCAGCTCCATTCCCCAGAGAGTGGGCTGGGGGGGGGCAGCTGCTTCCCAAGCTTCTGGCCCACAGACTGAGGGGGAATCCAGTGGCTGATCAGAGAGGGATTGCAGGGATCTCTTTGCAGTGCTGAGACAGGAATCTCTTGCTTTGCCCGTGTTTGGATCTGGGTCACAGTTTCTGTGGGGGGCGGTGCTGGGGTGAGGAGGAGCGCTGGCTTGGTGGAGCTTGTAGTGGCTGTGGAGAGGAACCCCTCCTCACAGTTACAGGACAGAAAGGAGTACTTGTAGTCACAGGCCAGGAAAGGAGTAAACACCTCGCCCCTTATCATACCACCTTGGAAGAACTGAAAATTTACAGGTCCCTACAAGTATCTCTGAAAACAGCTATACAAACCCTTGAAGCTTGGGACAGTACATTCTCCACATTGGAAGCAGACTCTTACCTTAACAAAGAGTTTAAAACTCAAGTAATTGGCTGGGATCATGAGCAAGCAGCGCAAAAAGAGTCAGACTATATTATCTTACTTTGGTGAAAAAGAAGATCAAAATATACAACCAGAAGAAGACAACAAAGTCAAAGCTCCTACATCCAAAGCCTCCAAGAAAAATATGAATCAGTCCCAGGCCTTGGAAGAGCTCAAAAGGGATTTTGAGAAGCAAGTAAGGGAAGTAGAGGAAAAACTGGGAAGAGAAATGAGAGTGATGCAAGAAAATCATGAAAAACAAGTCAACAGCTTGCTAAAGGAGACCCAAAAAAATACTGAAGAAAATAACACCTTAAAAAATAGCCTAACCCAAATGGCAAAAGAGGTCCAAAAAGCCAATGAGGAGAAAATGCCCTAAAAAGAAAAATTGGCCAAATGGAAAAGGAAGTCCAAAAGATTACTGAAGAAAATACTTCCTTAAAAATTAGAATAGAGCAATTGGAAGATAGTGACTTTATGAGAAATCAAGACACTGTAAAACAAATCCAAAAGAATGAAAAATTAGAAAACAATGTGAAATATCTCATTGGAAAAACAACTGACCTGGAAAATAGATCCAGGAGAGAGAATTTAAAAATTATTGGACTATCTGAAAGCCATGATCAAAAAAAGAGCCTAGACATCATCTTTCAAAAATTATCAAGGAAAACTGCCCTGATATATAGAACCAGAGGGCAAAATAGAAATTGAAAGAATCCACAGATCTCCTCCTGAAAGAGATCCCCAAAGGAAAACTCCTAGGAATATTATAGCCAAATTCCAGAGTTCCCAGGTCAAGAGAAAATATTACAAGCTGCCAGAAGAAACAATTCAAGTACTGTGGAAACACAATCAGGATAACACAAGATTTAGCAGCTTCTACATTAAAGGACCGCAGGGCATGGAATATAATATTCCAGGGCAAAGGAGATAGGATTACAACCAAGAATCACCTACCCAGCAAAACTGAGTATAATCCTTCAGGGGAAAAAATGGTCATTCAGTGAAATAGAGGACTTTCAAGCATTCCTGATGAAAAGACCAGAGCTGAATAGAAAATTTGACTTTCAAATACAGGACTCCAGTGGAACATGAAGAGGTAAACAGGAAAGAGAAATCATAAGAGACTTATTAAGATTGAACTGTTTACATTCCTGCATGGAAAGATGATATTTATAACTCATGAGACCTTTGTCAGTATTAGGGTAGTTGAAGGAAAAAATTATATGTATATATAGATAGATAGATAGATAGATAGATAGATAGATAGATAGATAGATAGATAGATAGAGGGCACAGGGTGAGTTGAAGATTAAGGGGTCATATCTGGAGAATAAAATTAAGGGATGAGAGAGGATGATACTCGGAGAAGAAGAAAGGGAGAGATAGAATGGGGTAAATTATCTCACAAAAAAAAAAAACAGAAAAGAAAAAACTCTTACAGCAGAGGGGAAGCAGGGGAAGGTGAGAGGGAATGAGTGAATCTTATTCTCATAGGATTTGGCTTAAGGAGGGAATAACATACACATTCAATTGGGTATGGAAATCTGTCTTACCCTACAGGAAAATAGGGGAGAAGGGGAAGAGAGCAGGGGGATGATAGAGAGGAGGGCAGATTGGGAAAGGGGTAATCAGAAGAAATACTTCTGAGGAGGGACAGGGTCAAAAGAAAGAATAGAATAAGTGGGAGGGCAGGATAGGATTAAGGGAAACAGAGTTAGTTTTTCACAACATGTCTACTATGGAAGTGTTTTGCATAACTGCACATGTATAACCTATATTGATTTGTTTGCCTTTTCAATGAGGGTAGATGGGGAGGGAGGAAGACAGAAAATTTGAAAACTAAAGTTTTAAAAACATATGTTTAAAAAAATGTTTTCACATGCTACTGGGAAATAAGAAATACAGTAGATGGGTTATAGAAGTCTATCCTGCCCTACAGGAAAATAAAAGGGGAAGGGGATAAGAGAAGGGGGGAGAGATAGAAGAGAGGGCAGAGTAGGGGAAGGGATATTCAGAACGCATGCCATCTTGGGGTGGAGGGAGGGGTGAGATGGTGAAAATTTGGAACTCAAAAACTTGTAGAAGTGAATGTTGAAAACTAAAAATAAATAAATTTATATTTAAGAAAAAAATTTTTTTAAAAAAGACTTAAGAACTTCAATCAATAAAATGACCAGCCTAACTCCAAAGGAATAACGATGAAATGCACTGTCCACCCTCTGACAAAGGGGGAGAAAGATTAAGAATAATGAAGGAGACCTATTTTTGCAGTTTTTTTTTCTTTTTAGGCAATTGGGTTTAAGTGACTTGCCCATGGTCACACAGCTAGTTAAGTGTTAAGTGTTTGGTCTGAGGCCAGACTTCAGGGCCAATGCTCAATCCATTGTGCCACCTAGCTGCCCTGGAGACCTATTTCTGCTTCTCTATGAATATTTTTAGAGAGTTTTGTTTTTCTTCCTTTTATCCCTTCAATGGGAGTAGTGAGAGGGAGAGAAAAGAGATTCTTGCTAAGTAAAAAAAAATAATTTAAAAGGCTGAATCCTTTCTTCAACTGCCCTTTATAAAAGATAACTTTATTGCATTGTGGTCAGTAAAGGGTATGTTTAATTCTCCTACTTTTTTGCATTTGTTTGTGAGGTTTTTATATCCTAGTACATGGTTAATTTTCATAAAGGTGCCATATACAACTGAGAAATATCTATTTTGCTTTCTATTCTTATTTACTAATGGTCAATGATCTAGCAAATCTAACTTCTAAAATTCTATTCACATCCTTAACTTTTCTTATTTTTTTCTTTAGATAAAATTTTACTACAACTGAAAAACACATTGAGACCCTCAACTATTACGTTGCTATTGTTCAGTTGTTTCAGTCATGTCTGACTCTTAGTGACCCTATTTGAGGTTTTCTTAGCAAAATACTGGAGTGGTTTGCCATTTCCTTCTCTAGCTCGCTTCACAGATGAAGAAACTGAGGCAAACAGGGTTAAGTGATTGGCCCAGGGTCACACAGCTATTAAGTGTCTGAGGCCAAATTTGAACCCAGGAAGATGAGCCTTCCTCACTCCAGTCCTGGAACTTTATCCACTGCACCACCTAGCCAACTATTATAATTTTTGCTAACTCTCTTGTTAATTAACTTCTCCTTCAGGTAATGTATATACAAGTAATTACTGTTATTACATTATTCTATTATCTATGGTGCCTTTAAGCATAATGTAATTACTCTGATGCTTATGTCCCTTAATCATGTCTGTTTTTACTCTTGCTTTGTTTGAGACCATGATTGTTACTCCCTGCTTTTTTTTATTTACCTGAAACATAATAAATTCTGTCCCATTTTTTAATATCAGCTCTGTGTGAATTTTCACATTTTTAGTGTTTCTTATAAATACTGATGAATTCTGCTTTCTAAGCCATTTTGCTAACCTCCTCCATGTTATCAGAGTATACATCCCATTCACATTCATTGTTATGACTATTTGTTTTACTCTCTTTTCCTCCCAGCCACCACATTTTAGCAATAGAGGGGAAGAGAAAGAATATAATCAGCACAAGTAATCTGCAACTAAAGTGGTCCGTTCAATGATCCTTACACTTTCTTTTAAGATCAAACTTCTTAAGTTGATATTTTTTCCTATTATCTCCAAAATGTTGTTTTCGTCCTTATGCCCCTCTCCCTGCTCCTAGTCTTAAACTGTTTCCATGTTAAATTTAATGTATTTTTATACCAAACTAGATGCATGTACATTCAACTTTCCTTTGTTCAATTCAGGTAAGAGTGAGGTTCACAATAGACTGTCCATTGCCCTCACTTATCCCTCAATAACTGTACTCTTTTGTACCCCAATTATGCAGAATGGTAAATTCCTAACTCTTTCTTAGTATATTTCTTTTTATCTTCCTTTTCTTCTCTTAAAATGCTGTGCCCCATCCCCAAATAGCAATAACACCATAAAAGCTAGAGTCTCTGTGTTACTAACTATGAACCTGTATGACCCTGTAAGGCAATGGGTTTCCAAAGAAACACTTGTTTCTTCCCCCCTCTTTAGAATATTAAGACTTCATAATCTGGCCCTTCCCAATTGCTCTAAGATACTTAACTTTCAAGGTTACATAAAAGTCAACGAAAGCAGCTCAGCCCAAGTCAGGGCAACAAAAGTACATCCTGCTTTATGCTAAAAAGACATAGGAAAGTATTATATAAATATGGTATTATCTTAAAGCAGGCCTGCAACATTCTCTACATTTTTCGTTGGCCACCTAAAATTCTTTAGCAAGACACAGGTTGTGTAGGCCTGTCTTAAAGCCTATCAATGAGTACATGCTAAAATGAATGTGACTAACCAAATTAATTAAAATTAATTAAGCCAAATTTATAAAAAAAAAAAGAGCCATTCCTTAACTGATAAATGGCCAAAGGATACGAACAGTTCTCAGAAGAAATCAAAGCTATCCATAGTTATATGAAATATACTCAAAGTTACTACTGATTAAAGAAATGCAAATTAAAACAACTCTAAAATACCAACTCACATCTATCAGATTGGCTAACCTGACAGAAAGGGGAAATGACAAATCTGGAGGGAATATGGAAAAATAGGGACACCAGTGCATTGTTGGTAGAGCTGCAAACTGGTCCAACCATTCTGGAGAATAATCTGGAACTATGCCCAAAGGTCTAAAAACTACTTTTTTTTTTCGCTAATCAATGGGGTTAAGTGACTTGCCCAGGGTCACACAGCTAGTAAGCATTATGAGTCTGAGGCCGGATTTGAACTCAGGTCCTCCTGAATCCAGGGCCAGTGCTCTATTCACTGCACCACCTAGCTTTGACCCAATAATACCACTACTAGTTCTATAGCCCCAAAGAGATCAAAGAAAAAGGAAAAGGACCTATATGTACAAAAATATTTATAGTAGCTCTTTTTATGGTGACAAAGAATTGGACACTGAAGGGATGTTCATCAATTAAGGAATAGGTAAACAAATTGTGGTATATGACTGTAATGGAAACCAAACAGGATGGTTTCAGAAAAACCTGAGAAGACTTACATGAACTGATGCAAGTTCAAATGAGCTGAAAAAGGAAGACACTGTACACAGTAACAACAATATTGTAACAATGATCAACTGTGAGAGACTTAGCTACTTGGATCAAGACAATGATCTAAAGCACTAAAGGATCTATGATGAAAAATGCTATCCCACCTCTATAGAGAAAACTGATGAACTCTGAGTACAGACTGAAGCATACTTTCTTCACTTCTGTTACATTTTCTTCCTTTATTTCCCCCAATATTGCTAATATGTAAATATATTTTGCATCACTGCACATGTATAACGCATATCATATTACTTGCTTTCTCAATAAGTAGGGGAAGGGCCAAAGGAAGGAAGAAAATTTGGAAGCCCAAATTTTTTTTAAAAGGATGTTAAATACATAAAAAGAATGGAGGGGAAGAGAAAATGAATGTGACCTAAAACCTAGAGTCAAAGTAAATTCCAGAAGTTAAGCAAGATAACAAACAGTAAATACTTTAAACCAAACTAGCTCATTACTAAAAAGGTCATTATTATAAGAAAAGATAGATAAATTGATGTGTGGATTTTACAAATCACTTCATAATTATGGACCTCAATCTCTATTTGTAAAATGAGAGGGTTAAACTATGTAAGGTCTAAGATCCCTTCTAACTCCTATATTCTGTCAATCTGTGATTCAAAACTTGCTGTTCCCAAGCTGTATGGTAAGCCCCTCGAAGGCAAGACCTAGTACTGCATGGCTTCTGTAAGCCAGCCCTCTACCTGGCTTACACACTAAAAGGTAAAGGTGGAAGGGGGAGAAAAGAGACAAATGACTAGCTAAAAGATTACTAATGTCTATCTATACCTATCTATATCAACAGCAATGAGGTTATCTCTATCTGAATAAAGTCAAGTAAATTCACTCCAGATTTCTTTACCAATATCTTACACTTTATTTGACAAAAACAATACATTGTTTTAAAAGTAATCATTCGGCACAACAAAATCTCACAATAAAAATGCACATGGAAGGCATGAAAATAAAATCAAATCCAAGTTTTTATTGTCATGATATTGTCTGAGATCTAAGCTTCACATGTAGAAAGTGTTTAATAAATGTTTTTTTAATGAATGAACAAATGACTCAACCCAAAGAAATGACATCAATTACCCTTGGCAATGGACTGATTTCTCTACTCAGAACTTGATGGTTAAATATTTTGTAATTTTTTTCCTCCCATTTTACTCTGAATTCTTCTCCAGCTAAATACGTGAGCTCTAGAAAGGAAACCAAAAACGATATTGTTTATGTCCAAAGTATTCAGTATTCCCTTGCTTGTCTGAGGCAAAGCCACCCCATTTCTCAACATCCCCGGGAGTATTCATTAAGATTCAGAGCAGCAAGCAAAAACTTTCAGCAGCACAAGAGCCACACAAATGTATAATTTATTAAGTAAGCCAGTAACTAGAACATACAGCACACCTTAGAGTAAAGGAAGAAAGAAAAATTCCACTTGTTGAAAGGGATAAAAATTCAGTTTGCTCTATATTACCAATCCCAAATATTGTTAGGGAGGCAAAAATTACCAAAAATCTAAACAGGTTGCATATCCAACTACATTTTTGCTCTTGAAAGCTTACACTAAGGGATGCTGTACAACTTAGTCATCACCATCAGGAGCTCTGCCCATTAAGTCAGCTTTCTAGGACTTAAAAGAAACACACGAATATCGGATTTTCTCAACATCTTCCTGGTCTCATTTCATACAGGTAAATAAGAAGAGCTATCAACTCTGTCAAATGTTCAAGAGGATCTGTAATCTCACTGGTTTGGAAGTTCCCTCTACTGATGAAAACCATGACCCACTCATGCCCACCTATTCTGTGTAATTCTTGTTCATGTCCTCCATGACTTCACCACAGGGATGAACATACTGGAGGTCTTCCTCATCGGAAGAGGGTAATAGTGGCACGCTTTTACTTTCCATTATCTGTCATACCTTCCCTTTACCATATGACCAATTCATACTCTCTTCCTGTCATATGATTCCTTCATGGTAATTTTACTCCTGTTCTTCCTGGATGTTCCAGGAAAATCAAACACACCTAAACATTTCATGCTCTCTTCCATTTGCCCTCTGTGATATTTAGCACATCGCTTGCCTAAAAGCAATCTACTATACACTCTAGTACACTGAGACCAATTCACTGTTTACCTGTACTGTTTGTCCTTGATAGACATACTGCTGGACAAGCACTATAGGTTGTTCATCTGAATACATACTGTAACATATTAAAACGCTACACGTGAGTGACAGACATTCATCATCCAATTGGTCTTTCTTATGTAGATAGTCAGACCACACTCCTTTGAGTGATTAGCCTTTAAGGAGACTCTGCAATATTCTGAAGTTTAATGCAATCTGCATAATACCATCCACAAACAGCCAGCCATCAAGAATTCTTCAAGTTGGATATTATGCTGAATTTCCCCCAACAGTGGCAAACTCCTTTGGTAAGTACATATCTGTTTTATGTCTGACCTGATATACATGATCAGAGAATAACTGAAGACTTATTTCTATTGTTTTATCTTTCGAGGCATCCTAAGTGACTTTTGACGTACAGTTGGAAAAAGAACCTAAAAGGCAGCAATTTTTTCTGTAAGATCAAATATTTTCATAATCAACAAACTACAAACATAATAAGTTTTATATTCTATACATATTCCAGTTAATTGTGAAATAGCAAAGACATGATCCATTTTTGAATTAGTGTTTTTTTAAAAGCCTGCTTCCTATTTAATATGCTCGTGGAAGATATTCATGACAAATGTGAGAAATATAAAGGAACAAGGAAAATAATACAAAATAAAATCCAGGAACGCAAAGTGGAAAAAACACGAAATTTGGAAATGAGTATTCCTTGATTATAGCCTTTAGTTTTTTGTTTTGTCTTGTTTTGTTTCCACTTATAGATGATGTCTACACTTCATACGGCTGGGTCATAGAGAATTCATGCTGGAGTAAAGCAATGTGAATGTGACAACTGCGGGAAAAGCTTCAACAAACTTAACGGTATACAAATGATTCCATATTAGTAAAAAAATCTTATATCTGTTTGGAGCATGGAAATAGTTTCCACTCACTTCTTGCTCACAGAAGTACCCCTATGAAGAAGAAATCCCATAATATGACAAGTGTAAGAAAAGCTTCATTTAGAACTCATAAATCATTAGAAAACTCACACTTGATAAAAATGGGGAAAGCTCCTATTAGAAATCAAATCTTAGTACATGTGAAAAAAAACAGTTAAAGAAGCAGACCATTTGATTCACATGCTTCTCAAAGAGCCAATCCACTAGGGAATAATATAATTTTTTTTCTTGATTAAAAAATTAATCCCATCTTAATGTGATAAATAACAATATAAAAATTTCTCATGTCTATATATCATTAAAATAAAAGCCTACTGTGTGTCAAAAATACACTGAATTATTTATTTTTAAACTTGTCTATACAAATTAAATGTTTGGGTTACATGTTATATTCAAACCTGAACACAGAGAATGTTTGTTTTTTCTAAAATAGTGTTTGAACAACACAAACTTGACTATACGTATTTGTGGGTTTTTTGCAAATATATTTTTAAAATTTTTTTATATTTTGCAACTGTATTTTAATGTCACATGTATTTAAGAATTCTGAATATAAAATTGGAGCTTTTTTTTAAAAAAGTATTCAAAAAGCAAGTTGATTTTCTAACTAGAAAAGGTGAAAGAACCAGAGGAACTCACAGATTATAAGGCAGAATGAAGTATTCTTTAAAAGAACAGAAGAAATGCTTTAAAAGAATCCCAAATACGAAAGATCTGAGGGGGGAAAGGAAAAATATCATGCACAAAAGAAAGGAATGCAAAGGACTATTGAACCATTAATGTTATGAAAAAAGTACAAGGCTCTTCCCAGGGAGAGGAGAGCAGAAGTCTCTAAAGAGGCTGTAGATGACTATGCTCCATAGAATGGGAGAAGAACAGAGGCAATCAGGAATGAAAACATCCTCATTATGGACACACAAAGAAGAGACAAAGAGAGGCCCTGCAGAGGAGTTCAAAGGTGTTCCAGTCTTTGACTAGAACAATCTGAGAATAGGCTCTTCCAAGGATCCAGAACAAGATAAAGAACACCACAACTCATTCTGCATGATTCATTTGGGGATAAAGGATAGAACCAAAAGGAACTAAGAAATCACTTCTAGATGTCATGGGGAGAGGAGGAAGAGGGAATGAAATTCCTAGAATAGGTTGTGTTTTTCTTTCTTTTTCTTTTCCCCAATAGGAAAGAGAGAAAAGAAATGCTGTGTCCATGACACAAAAAAAGGTTAAAAAACCATGCTCAAAGTTACAAAACAGCTGGTAGTCTGTATTGGTAGAGGGAATTTCTTCAAATGGAACTCCCTATAATGGTGAAATCATAAGTCTAGCCAAAATACATTATTTATTATATCATATAAATACCAACCTATATTAAACTAATTATTCTTTTATATTTCAGTGCTTACATATCTCTAACAAAGATGATCAAAGAGGTTTTTATTGGTTAATTTGAGATTTCTTTAAATTTATATTCAGAGGGGCAGCTAGGTGGTGCAGTGGATAGAGCACTGGCCCTGAAGTCAGGAGGACCTGAGTTCAAATCCGAAATCAGACCAAACACTTGAAACTTACTAGCTGTGTGACCCTGGGCAAGTCACTTAACCCCAACTGCCTAAAGAAAAAAACTAAATAAAGAAATAAATAAATTTATACTCCGGTTTCTAGTCATGGTAAATAAATCTTATTTGAAGTCCAATGTATATAACCCACCACCCTTTTTGCTTACAGTTTAAAATGGTCAGAGTTAAACTTGGATGTGCTGGTGTTCTTGGAACAGCAATTAAAAAGTGATTACATCAAGAGTTCTTTTTAGAAATGTGAAGCATAATCTTTTTTTTTTGAGATAACACATGTAAAGATTTTGAGTCTGAGTTCTAGAGAAATTATAAAAATGACACACAAGTATAACTAGTAATTCAAATATTTTTCTATTTACTGTAATTTCCTCAAAGTAGATCTAATTCAAAATAAATGATTAGCCTTGAGAAAGAAATATAAAAAGACCCTAGTTTGTGATTTCCCCCCCCCAATCATTCTACTCTTCTTAGAACATTACCCATTGGACAAAGTTCAGCTTCTGTAATGGAAACATCAATTCTTTCCAACACAGCCAGGCAGCATGGAGGAGTAAGTAGAGGACCAGAAGAGTTTCAGAGAAACCTGGAAAGACTTCTATAAACTGATGCAGAGTAAAGTGAACAAAACCAGAATAATTTATACAATGACAACATGTCAAACCTTTGAACAAATTAGGAACTCTTATTAGTATAATGACCAACTATCATTCCAAAGGACTAATGATGAAACATGCTACCCACCTAATTAAAAAGGAGATGAAGGAGTAGGGAAAGAGACACATTTGGGGGGGGGGGGGAATGTGGCCAAAGTAGAAATTTGTTTTGATTGTCTGTATATCTTTGCAGCAAGTTTTGTTTTTCTTTAATTTTCAATTGGAGGACATGGGTGAGATGAGAGGATAAGAAAGTACATTTTACTGATTGAACAACATTAAATATAATTTTTGAAAAGAAATATGATCAGTTACAATGAATAACAAAGGAAAATAAAAATTGAAGCCAAGAACTGACAGACTATTACTAAAAAAACAGCTGAATCAATCCTTGGAAAACAAGCAAAGAACTTCTGAGGAAGGACTGTTGTTGATCTTTCTATAGCATGGCATATAGGGTATATGAATTGTTCAGGAGGGACTAGCACCTCTGCTGTGAGAGCTTGTTGAGCCCTTTTCAGGATACCTTTGGTGTCCACCCACCACCCAACTCTTACCTATGGCTCCAAGAAGCTGTAGCAAGCTCAGCAGCCACACCCCAGTAAAACTGTCTAGGCAGACAGGCTAAACCAAGTTGATGGTAATCAACAGGCTTCAAATCTGTTGGTGAGTATAGGGATGTCTACCCCAAGCATGTAAAGACATCCCCTGGTGGAATGTGCAGATGAGAACAATTTATTCCACCAGCCTTGAAGGCAGCTGAAGCAGGTGTGCTTTCCACTGCTTAGAACTTGGTCAGACATCAAAGATACCAAAATCATTCACTGCATTCCAAGCCATTGCCAGTCATCTTAATTTCTGTCTTGCCACTGGACTTTGATGACTCTGGAAGAGAGAGTGAGGAGGCTCTGTGTAACTCTGCATCACCTAAATCCAATTCAGGGGCAAATCAAGACATCACCCTGTGATGTCACTGATCCTCTTCAAAAAGTAAGAATGAACAGTATGGCATATGCTTCTTGAAGTTAAAAGAACAGCGAGAAGACCAGGGGCAAAAAAAAAAAAAAGCCCAGCTGCTAACTTGCTACAAAGGGGCTGGAGAGGAAGCTTATCGTGGGCAAGGCAATACAAAGACTGGAATGAAAAGTGGGAAAAGGTTATTTTTAATGATGAAATTTATTTGTCATTCAAGATAAAACTGCTGTCAGAAGAAAGCCAAGTACATTTAAAACCCAGCAATCTTCATCAAACTATAAAATATCCACCCCCAAAAAAAAGTTTTGGGGATTTTTTTTTTAACTTGTAATTTGCCTGATCCTTTTGAGGATTGCCTTAATGAGGCACTTATGAACTCTGATACACTGGTAAAATGAGAAGCAGAATTGTTCCAAAATTACAGAAATTTCCAAATGAAAAGGGAATATTGCAATGCAACCTCAGACTAGGCCACATATCACAAAATGTGAAGAAATGTATCCAAAAGATAAAAGTAAACATACTTAACGGATTAGGAATTTGCCTTAATTTAAACTCTACTGAGAACCCACAGATTACGATCAAGGCTAGCCTTGGAAAATTATCAAAGATATGCTTAATAGCCAATGTGATGAAAGTGAAGTTGATTATTAAGAATTAGAGAATGTCAAAACCTTTTGAACTAAATGCCACATTGTGTAAAACCCATGACTATAGCAAATGGAAGACAAAGACACACTTCGTATAAAGTGTTTTTAAAATGTAAAAAGTTGTAAGATTTATTGTATAAATTGGTCAATTTAATTATTTTATTTGCTTCTAGTTAATTCACACTCTAACATAATTGCATTTGTGTCAAAATTTCCTTGGCATAAGTCATAACACTAGTAGGGATCCCTTACAGGCTTCATGGAGTTCTTCAGGACCCTACAATTAAAAATAAATAGACTAGGGACAGATAATGGAAGAAAGAATGATCCAACAGACAAATGGGATCCAATCAAAGTCCCTATGACAGAAATATAATCAAAGCTATGTTGTAGAAAAACTAATCTTGGGAAAGGAAATAAGTATGCCTAGAGATGGTAGAGGATGGAAATAGACTAATGATAAAAATAATACACTAACATAAGTGTATTTATTTAAAAGACAACTGATGATTGTGGGAATGAAGAGAAAAAGGAAAACAGAATATTCTTGTAAAAGAAAGAATCAAGAGTAGTTAAGGAGTTTGAAAGGGATGATGGAAAAGTATTAGCCAAAGATGATGCAAAAGTTGTAAGCCTAATTTTCTAAAAAATTCACTGATTTTCTTCTAAAATTTAAAAGACTGTTAGTGAGAAAACACTGAAAAATAAGTAATGTAAATCTTAATCTGCTACAAATTTAGACTAAGCAACATATCCCATTAATCACTATTAAAGCAGTCCAAGGACCTAAAAGTATTTCAGATTATTCCAAACTGCTACCATCCCACTGAAAAACTGTTGCTTCTTCCAAATCATAGTAGTGGAATGTGTGTGAAGGAGAAGAAGAAAATAGTAGGAAGAAAAATTACTCTCACGTAACAAAATTTTACTGCTTCTCATGTAACAAAAATAGCTTATGTTCATATAGTACTTTATGGATATAAAACACATATCACCTCATCAGATTCTCACAGGTGTGGATAGTCCAATTATTTTTTCCTACTTTCATACAGATGAAGAAATGGGCTCAGAAAGGTTAAAAGACCTATGCATCAGCACAGAGCTAACACAAATGCAAGTCTTTTGATTCCAATACTAGCGGTTTTAGGACAGCTAGGTGGCACAATGGATACAGTGGCGTGCCTGGAGTCAGGAAGACCTGAGTTCAAATCTGGCCTTGGACACTTAGTAACTGTGACCCTAGGCAAGTCACTTAACCTCCAAACTCAAACAAACAAAACCAGTGGTTTTACATTGACCATTACAAATATTTCCTAGATCCCAACACACAAAATGTGTTAAACTAACTTGTGGTTATCATGTTCCGAAAGGAGCTTTTTCCATAACTAATAAACAACCTCTTTAGTTCTAAATACCTACAAGAAGGGCTAAGCAATGTCACTGGGTTCCTATTATAGATCTAAAGCAATATTTTCCAGCCCAAACATAAAATATCTAAATTCTCTACCACAGACTCCTCCAATCTCTGCAGTCTCAAGTCAATGAGCATTTAAGCACCTATGGGTGCTGTGGGCCAGGCACTTACCAAGCACTAAAGACACAAAAAAAGTTATATAACAGCCCCTGCTTTCAAGAACTTCACATTCTAATGGGAGAGACATGCAAACAACTATGATGAAAGATATTTACAGGATAAATCAGAGATAATCTCAGCATATATAGTTCTGGGGGGAACAACCAGGAACAAGGGAAAAAGAGGAAAGAAGCCCTCCTCAAAGAATATAGACTGGAGAACACTAAGACAAAATTATTGTACATGTTGGCAAGGATACTACTGTATTGGTTGTTTTTGTTTAATTGTGTTTCTTTCTTACAAGAGAGGTGTCAATGGGAATGAAAGTAGAAGATAAAAGGGATTTCCAGGACTTAACTGTTATATATAAACAAAAGGGATCAATAAAATTTATCTTTCAAAATGTTTTAAAGAAAAGGAGAATTTGGAGATGGTAAAAAAAAAAATCAGGGTTTTTCATTTAAAAAAAAAAAGTTGAGCCCCTGAAAGTAAAAGTTTTGTAAGCCAAGAAAAAATGTGCTTTCCTATATGGTTCTCTGACTGCCAGCCCTCTGGTGCAGGCCCTCATCCCCTCACACCTGGACCACTACAACAGGCTGCTGGGTAGTCTCTCTCCCTTAAATGTTTGCCCACTCCATCTTCCACTCAGCTGCCCAAGTGGTATTCCCGAAGTGCAGGTCTGGTCATATAACCCCCTCCTCCCAGTCAATAAATTCAGATTTAGGTTCAAGTTTCATAACTTGGCCTCTCCCTACTTTTCCAGTCCTTTTTTATACCTTACTCCCTTCCACTCCAAGACACTCTACTTCTTACCTCCATACATTTTCACTGACTATCCTCCAAGTCTGGAATTCTAGTTCCCAAATCTTACTAAAAACCTTCACTGCTGAGACATCTCCCTCCTTGTCTTCTGACTTCCCTAGTTTCCCTAGACTCCTTCAAGTCTCAGTTGAAATCTCACCTTTTGCAAGAAGCTTTTCAAGGGCCCTATTAGTGCTTGTACTTTCTGAAATTTATCCTGTATGGCCTACATTTATCCAGTTTATCCTGTATGTATCTTGCCTTTATGTAGTTGTTTATATTTTGTCTCCTCTGTGAGTTCCTTGAGGGCAAAGGAGGTTTTTACTTTTCTTTGTATCCCCAGTGCTTGGCATAGTGCATGGCATGTAGTAGGTACTTAATAAATGCTTGTTGACTTAATCAGCAGCAACTATAAATAATTATAACACATGGCTATAAAATATACATGAATATGAAATACAGGTAACATCTAAAGAATAGATAAGAAGGAAAAAATGGGGGAGGGGAGGTAGCAAAATAAAACAAAGAAGAAAACAGAAAAGGAAAGGAAGAAAGATAAAAAACATATACGTGGTAGGTAACAGAATGTCACCAACTATCACCTCAAGGGAAGCAGTGTTAGAGGGTGATCTACCCTCTGCTTTCAATTACTTCCTTAGGCAAAAGTGAGTTTGTTTATTTAACCTAAAGTCATTCAAAATGATGTATTCCTAACTTGTTCAAATGAACTTTCAATGAAGAATGGCTGCAAGAGGGGGCAGCTAGGTGGCGCAGTGGGTAGAGATCCAGCCTTGGAGTCAGGAGGACCTGAGTTCAAATCCGGCCTCAGACACTTGACACTTACTAGCTACGTGACCCTGGGCAAGTCACTTAACCCCCAATTGCCACACACACACACACACACACACACACACACACACAAAGAATGGCTGCAAGGCAGGGGCAATAAAGAAGAATGAGGAAAAGAAACAAGAAATGAGGGAATTCCAATTCCTTCCAAAGCCAGGATGAAGAAAGTGATAATACATCCACATTCCCTTTGGAGAATAGCAGACTACTTACCAAATTTGACAGCAAAACATAGTACATAATGGAGAAAGCACAAAGCATTATTAGCATTAACAAAATGCATTATAACAAGGAATTTCATCATTGATTTCAAAGCCTTGCAACAGTTAGAATCAAGCGTGTGTTTGTGTGTGTGTGTGTGTGTGTGTGTGTGTGTGTGTGTTTGTAATGAGCCATTATTGTGCACGTTTCTCCTCAACATTTTTGCAAGTCGGGTTCTTAAACATATTCTTGTCACCCTGTGCCATATAGTCTGTCTTCTCTTTGGTAGTCTCAAGACTATCCAAAACACACAGATGAATGTAAACTGAGAGGAACAATGTTGTATTTTGTCCTCATCAGAACTAAGCAGCAATATTATCATCATAGCCCTGGAAATTTCCTATGCTTTTGCAGACAGCTAAGGAAGTATAAGATCTAGTGAGTTTCTATTGGATCTACAACAGCAGCTAACATTCTCATCCAGTAGTTAGCAGGTTTTTACAAGGGAAAAAACACTAATCTATGCATAATGTTTATGACAGAACTGTCTTGATCTGCTAATAATTTCCAAGAATAATCCCACATGTGATCTTCAAAATTCTTTAGTGACAAGCCCCTTCCTAAGCAGTTACAGGCTTTAAAAAAAAACAAAACCCTGAGTGGTAATGAAGGAACTCACTCCACACCACAGCAGTATCTTCAATAACAGCCCTCTCCAAATACAATAATAAGAAATTCAATATTCTCTCATGGTGCAGTGTCAGGAAATCCACTTAATGTAGCCACTAGGACTCAACACTACCTGGTAGAGAAATGAAAGCTGTGATGGAAATTTTGTAACCTTTACACCACAAACCATCCAGAACGTGTACCTTGGCTCCAATTTTAAGACTACCTCAAAAATTCTTCTCAAAAAGCCCCATTTGTTAAGTGACACAGTATCAACTGTATCTATTTTATTTTACCTTCAAATGATTGCATATAGTTATAATGCATAGCTATAAAATATAAATGAATATGAAAGTAATATCAACTCTCATTTCAGACTGTGGGTTGCAGCATGAGGGTTTTGGATTTGGGGTGATGCGGGGGTTTTCCTGCTTGTTATAAATATAAATAACATCTATGTTTTAGTTTCCTTTATAGTTTCAGGGTTATCACAATGACCATAATTTTTAAATAAGCACACACTGCGAAAATAAAAGCGAAATGAACACTAAGCATACTGTAATGTGTTATACTCAGCTATCAAATCATTTGTCATCCTAGAGTTGGATAAAAAAAATTACTTCAGCTGTTCACTGATGGAGAACTTTTCTTTTCCAGGTTCAAAACTAGTAATAGCAAGAATCAAGCCAGGAGGGAAAATTCTATATTTTTTTTATTACATGAAATTGTTTTCTGAGTAACAAAATGTTATTTAGCTTTCTGAAAAGGAAAAATTCTAAGTCATTTAATGGAATAATAGCACTTCTCCAAAGCAAGTAGGACAAGAAACATAATTGTTCAGCAATGCCCAAATATTAATATCATTTCCACAATGACCACCAGCTCAGTAAGTAAGATGATGGTGCCTTCAATACAACATTTGTTTCATTCATTTATTCACTTACTGTCTATTATAGACAAAGAGCTCTGTTCAGCATGGGGAGGGGGAAGAGGTCAAAGGGAAGACCACATTCTAAGTGACAGGACAATTAATGTTAGTTCTGGCGTTCTGATTATTATACCTCTTTTAGTTTGCTATGACATAAAATTCACTCACATATTTCTGATCTTCCTAAAGCAAAGGTCTGACCATGTCAATCCTCTACTCAATAAACTCCAGTGGATCCTTATTACCTCCATGACCAAATATAAAATTCTGTGCTTGGTTTTAAAGCTCTTTACAATCTGTTCCTTCCTACCATTTCCCAGTCTTCTTATAACTCCCTTCTATGTACTCTCTGATACATCAACACTGGCATTCTTGCTCTTCCTTGCAAATAACCCTTGTGTTTTTTCTACTGGCTATCCTCCATGTCTGGAATGCACTCTATCAATGGGTAGAGCTCTGGGTCTGGAGTCAGGAAAACCTGAGTTCAAATCCAACCTTAGACATTTCCTAGCTGGTTAAACCTGGACAAGGCACTTAACCTACAGCACCTATCAAGTGAGATAATATTTGTGAAGTGCTTAAATACTTGTTCTCTTCCTTTCTTTTCCCCCAACCCACCTCCACCTCCTGGCTTCCTTCAATACTCAGCTCAAAGTCTACCTTCTGCAAGAGGACTTTCCTGGTCCCTGGCACTGCTAGTGCCTTCTCTCTGAAATTACATCTCATTTACACTGTATACATATTGAATATAAAGTTATTTATCATTGTCTCTCATTAGAATATGAGCTCCTAAAAGGTAAGAACCATGTTTTTGCTTTTCTTTGTATCCTCAGAGCTTAGCACATAGTAAACCCTTAATAAATACTTGCTGAGTAAATGACTGGTATTGTAGTAAATTCTCACAGTGGAAAAAAAAAAGCTTAACTACTATTACTTGATACCAAGAAAGGAGCTATTCTGGAATGTTTCCAATAGACCATAAGCCATTCCACCCTTCCCAGGAGAAGAGAATTAATGCTTGCCACATTAAAGCCAAGCCAATTAATAAATTATGACCCCGAAACTGTTTTACCATGCCAATGAGATAGCAAGCAGCATTACAACCTAATTATTTTTAAATTACCATGCAAGTAAATTACAACTCACTGGTTCCTTCTTACTAACAGAAAGCTTAACAGTCCTAACTAATTCAGGCTTGCTTATATTAATGAGCTATAGTAATTGACTATGGTGGCATTAATATGCAGTTACATGAGCAAAATTCAACAATGATTTCTCTCTTTATGTTATAAAAAGCAATTCTCCTGAAAGCAACTCTGATCAACTGTAGGAAATGAAATGTTATTCAACTGGGCTCTCACTGAAGCAAGGCAATCCTTTTATTTCCTCTTACTTCATTTCCTATTTCACTCTATGCCAAAGCTTTCTCTTTTCTCCTTAATCTTCCCACACCTCCCTCTACCCACTTGAGAAAGCTGAGGATTTTCTCTCTTACTCTACTGAAAAATTGAGGCCATTAAACTTGAGCTCTCTCTTCTCCCATTCTCTTCATCACAAAACACCTTGACATATCTCCCCTTCTCCTCTGTTCCCAACCTCTGACAAAGAAGTGGACCTTCTATTGGTGCACTTGACTAAATTCCTTCTCATCCTGTCCAGTAGACCAAAGCCTCAATCATCCACTCCTCTCTCTTGAATCTTAAACTCCCTATCTACTGACCCCTTCCTTATTGCCTTCAAATATTTCCAATGCTCCTCCATCCTTAAAAAAGCTTCCCTTAGACTTATCATCCTATATCTCTATCTCTCCTCCTTTTCTCAAATGAACTTAAAAAGCAATCTACTCTCTCTACTTCTCTAGGTGTTCCACAGTGCCTGTTTGAACCACCTTCGTGACCTTTAGAAGAAATTGTTCTCCTCCACCCATTCCAACAGGAGAAGTACTTACAGCAGACACCCCTCTAATTCACCAACAGATTTGAGGCCTGTCAGTTACCTTCAACCTGGTTTAGCCCATCTGCCAAGATGGTGTCGCCACCATCTTGCACATGCTATAGCTTCTTGGAGCCAAGGGTGAAAATTGAGTGCCAGGTGAACACCAAAGGTGGATGAGCAACCTTGAAAAGGGCTCAGCGAGCCCTCATACCAGAAGTGCTTGTCCTCCCTGAACACCCCATACACCTTTACTTTCTCTCTTCTCTTCTCCCCTTCCCTTCTTATTTACTCCTCAAGTCTTTGAAGTTTGACTTTTGACCTCAGCACTCAGCTGACACTGCTCTCTCCAAAGTTACCAATGATCCCATAATTGTCAAATCTCATGGCCTTTTCTCAGTTCTCATCCTTCTCAACCTATTTGCTGCATTTGACACTATTAAGCATCCTCTCCTCTTGCATACTCTCTCTTCTCATCTTTTTACACCCCTACTTTCTTCTGGTTCTCCTCTGACTTGCCTGAGCACTTCTTGTGTCTCCTTTGCTGGTTTCCTACCAAGATCCCGAAGTACGGAGTGTTCCCCAACGATTTTGCCATAGATCCTATTCTCTTTTCTCTCTAAACTCTTCTGCAGCAATCTCATCAGCTTTCAAAGGTTTAACCATCATCTCTACATAGAGAACTTACTAATATGCATATGAAAGAGAAATAAATGAGATAGAGACACACAGGTTCTATTACAGGCCTTCTCTTTTCCCCTTCTACTCTCTCTTGGTAACCTCATTAGCTCCCATGGGTTTAACTTTTATCTATATACTCAGTTCAAGTAATTAGTTCCACATTACCAACTGCATATTGGACATGTCAAACTAGATGTTCTAGAGATCTTAAACTCAATGTGTCCAACACTGAACTCATCTTTCCCCCCAAACCCTCCCCTCTTCCAAGCTTCTCTATTTCTGTCAAAGGTCTCACCATCCTTCAAGACCCCCTGGTCAATAACCAAGGCATTATCTCCAACTCCTCATTTCCCCTCACACCATATAACCAGACATTTGACAGATCATACCATTTCTACCTTTACATCTCTTACATCCAACCTCTTCTCTCTACTCATACAGGCACCACTTTAGTTCAGGCTCTTGGCACATCTCACATAGATTTTTGCAACAGCCTCCTAACTGGTCTTCCTTGCTTCACGTCCCTCCCTACTCCAATCTATCCTCCACACTGCTAGCAAAATGATTTTCCTTAAGTGTAGATATAACCATGCAATCCTCCTATTCAATCAACTCCAGTGTCTTCTTATTATCTCTAGGATAAAATATGTTTCCATTTAGTTTCTGAAGCCCTTAACAACTTGGCCCCAATTTATCTTCCCGGACATTGGATAATCCGCAATACCTTGATATCCAGTCAAACTGGTATTCTTTCAGTTTCTTACACATGACACTCCATCGGCTCCATGCCTTTGTATGGGTCACCCTGCCCCCTCATGCCTGAAGGTGACTCCATCCTTACTTCCATATAATAGAGTCTCTTCTTTTAAGAGCAGCTGAGGCATCCTTAGTTACATTAAGGTTTTCCTAAGCCCCCCAACCACTAGCACCTTCCTTCTCCAACTATCTTGTATTTAAATACTTTGTATATATTTCTATTTGTTTTCATATATATATATATATATATATATATATATATATATATATATATATATATATATATATGTATGTATGTATGTATGTACGTATGTTTATTTTTTACAAATCAGAATGGAAGTTTTTTGCCAGGAAGTTGTTTGTTTCAATATTCCCAGTAATTGTTAATAAATGTTAAATTTATTGATTGTAATTTTTAGTAATGAAGTCCTTGCATATACAATCTTTATATATACTTTTAAAAAAAGTAAACAGATAAATGAAAAGGAAAGCAATCTTATTAAAGTTACTTCAAAAACCAAAACACGAGAAAAATGTAATGCTGTCCTAGGATTTATGCTTCCAAATGTACACATTTGTTTAATGTATCCATTCTCAACTTATATTCTCATTCAGTTCAATGAATTCTCCTGTTGGAAAGCGGGTTCACTCCAGGAAGTAATACAGGCCAAAAGTGAAACAGTGTAGAATCACACACAAATGTGCATTGCATATAATTTTCAATGCTGTTAAATTAGTTGTATATTATGGCACTAATCATTATTTTTATTCTAAAAGTCTATTATTATAATAACTATGTCACATTGCCTCACAATAAGTTACTTTTTTAACTAATTCTTTCTACACAATATTCCTTAAAATACACATATACATTATTTCCCAATATAAAGTTCTAACTGGCTCTTCGTACAGAAAAGCTCCAAATGCCTCTGGTTCTAAGTTCTATAGCAATGTGAAATTCATTCTTTTCCAGTAGGAAGAATCTCCACTAAAACTGTGACATTAAACCAATTACTGTACTTCTAGGGCAGAATTTCTCCTCTGAGCAACTGCTCAACAGTCCATTGAAATAGAATACCACAATCTCTGAAAAATAATCTGTTCTACTCACATTACAAAATTATATATTTAAAAGACACTAATACTAAAAATGTCAAATACAACTCATTTAATCTGGTTACTTTCACCACGAGGAAGTATTATGGAGTAGCATAATGTGTAAGGCCCAAAAAATATTAATCAAAATTCGATCCCTCAAAGTACCAAGGACTCCATGGAAGTTTTGGAAGTGTGCATGACTGGGTGCCTGGATATACTTGGTATCTTATGATAACCTGGACAAAAGAGGCATCCATTTCAGGCATCTATATGTGACTTTTTATAGTCATTATATTAATAACAATAACAACAATGTAAAGTTATTCCATGTTTCCAGGGAACTTCTCTCAAAGAATTTTCAGGTCCTTTAAGAAAAATCTCCCAACATACCAGTGAAAAAGAAAAGTAGTAAATCATAATATATCTATATTACAGATAATCAACCAGCCAATGTTCATTTAAGTTGGCAAATTAATAGATTTCATATATTTATACATTCAACCTAACAACATACTGCCTTAACCATTTTTATTTAGGGATTTTAACAAACAAAAGAAATGGTCTCCAAAGCACTAAAGGGAAAAATCGGTATAATTTTCTTTAGGTTCAATGAACACTCTTGTTATGTTAACTGCCCCTAAAAAGAGAAGAGTCACCAGTTAAATAAATCACTACATTGAGAATGCCAATTTTTATGAAGGAATGTTTCATGCTATGAATTATAGAACAATCTCCAAAGACTCAAAATTACAGATGTCCCAAAAGGCAATGGAGGCTGTAGCATATTACCAATGATGATTTGTACACAAATGACATAAAAGATACCATCCAGAAAACATGATTGGCAAAGTATCTGGGTGAATCATTTATTAAGAATGAGTAATAACAAATAGATAGCCCAAGGGCTTCACTAGTATTTAAGTAATCTTAAGAACCTCTAGAGGATGGTCTCCAGGGTCTTGGATGGAAAACATGGGCAAGAATCACAAAGTATGAGAAAGCATGATTTAGGTTACAATTTTACCAGTAAAGAGAATACCTACGCCGAACTATAAGTTGAGAACTAGGTCAGACATTTCACAGATAGGCTAAAAGGAGGGAAAGGTGGGGGGAAGAAGGGGGACTTTTATTCGAAGTTCAAAAAGTATGTGGGAAACCTCACAAGAGAGTCCCAATCTCCTGCCTACCAATCAGGCAGCCTGTCTTAGGTAATGCTGGATATTACTGTGTAGTTTCACAGTCAACATGAAGACAGAAGGCATTTCAGAAAATTTTGGGCAAGGACAGCACAGAAATTTTCTTTTCCTGCAGAAAGAGCTCAAATGTTCCTTCCTTGGGTGTCAAGACTAAAGAACACACTAAAATCTAAAATAAGTATAAATAACAAGCTACAAGGTTTCCCAAAGCTGAAATATTGATAACTGTACCAACTTTATCACGAAATACCAGTGGTTTACAGAAGCCCACAGGCAATTAAGGAAAAGGGACTGCCAGCAAAGCCATGGTTCAAGCAAACAAGCTGGCAGCCTCCAGGACAGCAGAAAAGGGCCAGAGGGACTCAGTCTCACAGCAGGGCTCTATGTCTGGGGCATCAAGACCCTTTCCCTCCCCCTTTAGGCCCAAGGAGGTCATAAAGTTCCAGGGCAGGGACACTGGAGGTCCTAAGAAGAGGTAGAGACAACCCAGGCCCCAAGGTCTTTGAGGTTCTTAGCATAGACCCAAGATGCAATAGAAGATCCAGAAAATCCAAAGCTCTGAATTTAAAAGATCCAAGGGTTATCTAACTTCAAAAGAAAGTAATCAGTGAAGGAACCCAGGCAGTGCTGTGCTAGCAAAATGTAGGTGGATAGGGTACACAGAACATACTTTTAAGTTTAATCTACATTATTAACATTTTCTCCAATCACTTTTTGAGATGTAAATGTTTGCACTGAAAATTTAACAACTGCCAGTAGGAGCAGGCTCCAAAACATCCCAGTACTCAAGTGATTTCCTAGCAAGAGCAAGAAGGCAAATGACCTCACTCAAAAGCACAAGGGGCAGAGCCGGAATCTGGCACAAAGCCTCAATTTAGGAACTAAAGATAGAAAGTAAGTAAACAAAATAAGACACCTACCAGTATAAACAATTATTGCAGAAATAGAGATTTAAACTAAAAAAGATAAGCAATGGAGAAGACAGACTATCTATCTATCTATCTATCTATCTATCTATCTATCTATCTATCTATCTATCTCCCCTTCCCTCTATCCCCTCCTGCCCCAGTAAATGCCATAGAAAGTAGATTCAATGAAGAAGAATTAACAGTTGAGATACCTAAAAGTTCACCGGAAGAAAAAAAAATCTATAAAAGGAGGCAGCAGTAAGTCTTGGCTTCAAATACAATATACATATTCTTAAAGTTTAGAGAATAAACAAGAGGAACTTAAAGTCCTAACACAAAAAGACAAATCTGATCCCATAGCATTGATAGTCTGAAGATAAAACCTCTGATGTACAGCAGAGAACAAAAGAAAACTTACAAAGAAGCAAAGAAAAGCTGGACAGCTCTTAACACAATGTGGAGTATTTATTACATAGGCTTTCTTGAAATGGAAATTTATTGCTGCATATTTTGAATCCTCACATTCTGCTGTGCACATGGCAATGTTTTTTTTTCTTTTCTTATTTTGTATTATTTTAGTTTTAGTATTTAAGTTTATTTCTTTTTTCTTTTCTTATTTTGTGTTTAAGTTTAAAATTTTAAAAAGTTACAAATAAAAAAAAAAGATAAAACCTCTGTCAGGACCATGGCCCTGGATGGGTACACATTATTCAAAAGAAATATGATAGGCAAGAGGGGCCGGGGAGGGGGGAAATGGAGAGAAACATTGTATATTAGGAAGTTATACTCAAATAAAGAAATTCAGAACTGGGGTGGAAGGGGAGCAGTAGAAAGTATTTAGATAAAGGTCAACAGAGGGAGAAACAGAAGTGACTTTTGTCATTGGAGTATATTAGACAGACCACCCATCATGCAAGTGACTGAAATAAGCAGAGAATGCGACATCCCATTGTTCTTTATATTAGCTATTAAAAAAAAGGTATTTGATTCATCTGACCAAATTGCCACCTTAAATTTTGCCAACGAGAAATCTCTAATGCAGGTCAACATCTCACAAGATTTCTAGAAAAAATATAATAGAAAACATTGACAACCTTCTAATGAGTAGTATCAGATTCTCATGATACAAAATAGGGAGACAATGTAGCTCACTACTATCATGAATAAATTTGCACCCGAGTTCAAGTAAAAGAAGTGTTACCTCTGGACATTCCAGTTACCATGTGATATTATGCTGAATATATCAAGATGCAAAACAGAAGAAAAACCTAGTGGAGGAAGAACACCTATTTACAGACTATGACATGAGTGAACTACTATAGAGCGTGTACATCAGTGAACTGGTAAGACTATAAAAACGGACAATGAGTTGGAACCATAGTTGAACAGGCCAATCTCTTTTAATACTAGTACTCTTGATAATGCTTTTATGACCACGAGTCCATGGAATACTAGTTTCTGAAAAATTGAAAATAAGTGCCACCTAAAGGGCAATCAAAAGGTCAGGTGAGTACATAATAACAAATCACAAATGTTTATAAAAAAGATGGGACTAAAGGAAGTCATTGAAGAAATTCATGAACAAACAGGTTTAGAGAGTTGTATGTGCTGTCACATGAAGTTTTTATGTAGGTCAGTTTTGCAGAACTGTTTTTGTTATTGGGGGGAGACGGGATGAAAAAATCCAGAAATGACAATGATAGAAAAACAAACAGCATCCAGAAAACTTAGAAAAAGCAATGCATGAGCAAAAAAGAGGGGCTGAACACAGTGAGAATAAGAGATTAACATCTGACAGTTCATATACTCTCATTGACATCCTCTTAGTGCCTTAAAAAAAAAAAAAGACAAGCAGGTTTCCACCATGCCAGGTGAACCTCAAGTGAACTTTATAAAAGGACATGGACAAGTATTACTCAAGATGGGCAGGAGTAATTGATTGTGATTTTTATCACTGAAGAAAACATCCACATCAATGAGATCAAAGATTTCTTGAGTATTTGAGTGTTTGAGAGTGTCAAACATCTACCATATTGTAAATTCCAAAAGGTTTTCCCAATTTGAAAATGACAGAAAAATCAAATACAGAACTAGCTCTACCTAGAAAGAAAATCTACCACATTTCTGATATGTTGAGACCCTATACGTTCCATTTTTAGTAATCATTAAGCAACTTCCAAAACTTCTGTTGAAATAAAAATGTCCAGAATTTTCCATATTTTTGAAACTAAGGGACTTGCTGTAGAGTGGGAGTGGAAGACAGCACATTTTATTCTTAATGTTTTACTTTTTAATTATACATCACATGATCGACATCCTTTGGGGGCAGGGGAATACTTGTTCCCTCCCATGTAGAGCTAGTTGATTAACATCTTTACAACAATACTATACACTATATCATTTCTCATAATAATCTGTAAAGTCAGATATCATTAGCCTGATTTGAAAGATGAAAATACTGACATTCAAAAGTTGTGATGGAAAAAGCAGGCTGAGTAGACAAGGGGATAAAACCATTAATGTAAGATGTGGTCTTTAGAAGTGATTTCGAAATTTCCTCTTTCCACATTTCAGTAGTGTCTTACGCTTTTGTCTAAGGCCAAGTGACCAGGATCTCGAAATACACTGCTTCTTATGCAATTTGAAAGTCCCATATCAAAAAAAAAAAAAAAGAGAGAGAGAGGAAGTCCCACATCTCTCCTCCCTTTCCTGGCTAAACTCCTTGAGAAAGCCCTCTACAATAGGTGCCTCCATTTCCTTTCCTCTAATTTTCTTCTTAATTTTCTATGGACCCCATCATTCAACAGAAACTGCTCTCTCCAAACTTATTAACAATCTCTTAATTGCCAAACCAATGGGCCTGTTATCAAGACTTATCCTCGACTTCTCTGAAGCCTTTGACACTGTCAATCACTGTCTTCTCCTTGATATTCCCCCATGAGGGGGACCTTCCAACTCCTGGGAAATAGCAGGTATATGATGAGCAATATAGTGCTCAGAACTGACCAGCCCAGGCCCAGGAGCTCTGAGGTTCCTAACACTTCTGAGACAACAGAAAAAATCCTGAAAATACAGCATTCTAAACTTCAAAGATCAAGGAGCTTAACCTCAGAAGTGGAGGTCAGTGCAAGAAGCCAAGAGACTCAGCAAGACCAAGCAGACTATACCATCACATCCAAAAATACTGCACGGGAAGGAACACAAAAGCCTCCGTTTTGGCATTAAAGCTGAAGAGATGAGTAAATCAGAGCAAAATGTCAACTAGTATTCTGAATTATTATAAATCTAACTCCATAACAACTACAAGCAGAGACTTGAAGGGGAAAAAAAGATTTTACACAAAGACTTCATGAATGTCTAGAACAAATGAAGAAATAAAAATGAAATAAAAGTTCGTGAGGAAAGAAATGGGAGAATAAATAGTAAAACACAAAGTAGTATAACTTACCAAGAATGGACTCTGAAAACTAGAATAGATCAAATGGAAATAAATGGCTAAGACAGCAAGAAATATTAGAACAAAATCAAAAGACTGAGATACATAAGACAGCAAATAAGCTTTTCTCTATACTTATGTACTACTTCTACTACTAAACTATTTTCCAATATTCTATTAAAAGCGCTTCATTTTAACTTGGCGATATTCATATCAGTGCTTATTATTTTTATTGTTCCATTCCATTTGTTTTTAATCCCAAGAGAAAAAAGCCGGGGGGGGGGGGACAACAGCAGCACTAAATTAGTATGGAAGAACAGTTTCGCTACATATAAGGCAATTAGATAATAATGAAGTTTTCCCCTTTTGTCTTTCCAATCTTTCAAAGAAGACAATACTCCACATTGTAACTTCTTGGATTACAGTGAGACTAAGATACAAGCTTTCAAGGAAACCAGATCTAAGTAGGAAATGTAATCTTTTTCTTTAGCCCCATGGCTACCTAAGATTTCAGTAGTTTATTGTAAATAAGAAATGCAAATAGTCCCATTATTGTATCTTATCTCTCAAAAAAGATATTTTATAGTACATCCTTTTTACTATATCCAGACTTTTCTGGGTCAAAGACGATGATGTTAGTTTTAGATTCATTTTTTTACTGAGTCCCATAAAGATTATGCTATTGGGTTACCTGGAAGAAAAATTGATCATTATTAGAAGAAATTTTTTTCTAAAGCATCCAAAAAAAAAAAAAAAGAAACAAACAGATCTGCAGTAGCAGTACCTACTTTTCACTATGGAGTAGAAAATAACTAGGGGGTCCAGAATATATAGAATAGAGAGCCTCTTGATATGGAGAGCTCCCAGATACTTCAATTCAATAAGAATTGCTTAAGTACCATGAACCCTTTTGCCAGTCTGATGAAGCCTATGGACTCCTCAGAATAATATTTTTAACTCAAAAAATAAAATACATAGGATTACCAAGGAAACCAATTATGTTGAAATACATTGATCAAAATAGAAAAAAAAAAGCCAAAATCACAGACAACTATATTAAGAACCCCCAGAAATTATTTTTTAGGTCTCTTTCAGAAAATTTCAAATCCTATGATCCATAATGGGAGCTTCTTATTGTTAGCTCCCACTTCCCCATTTACTTAAAGAAAACAAACTAAGAAACTGAATGTTTAAAAAAATAATAATAATTCTACAAAGTCTTAGTATTTTTCCATAATCCAACAGAGGTGCTTTCTATGACTATGGAGACAGCTGGTCCTTGATTCCTTTCAGGTGCTCTTTTCTTCTTTCCTTTTTTTTCCCCTTTTTTTCTTAACCTTTCTGTTTTGCACTTCTAGCAGGAAATATCATTAAAAGTATGTCCAAGATCCTTCCTATTTCTAAGGTTTTACTTAATGAAAGCAGCTACTGAACAAAGTTCTAAGATAATCAGTAATGCAAGCATAGCTCCTTCTAAAAAAAAATGGATTTTTAATGGATGGCTTCCATTTTTACTTAATAGCTGCTGTGGATTTCTCTTACAACTACATTAGGTACATCAATCAATTGCTTTAACATACAAACACAATCTTCATTTATTTCTCTAAGTAGAAGCACCTACCCCAAATATATAAAAGGACAGTTTTAGCAGTGGGCATGAAAGGAATCACTGAACTCAAATATTAAGAAAGGACTTCCAGAAATCTAAACATTGGCAGAACTACCTTTAAGAAAAGATTATATTAATAACAACTGACATTTATATAATGTTCTGTATACATCACCCTATTTCAACTTTGTAACGACACTGGGAAGTAGAAGTTACAAATATTATCCCCAATTCTCTCCTCGAGCATTCTACACCACCCCTCCCCAATCCCACAAATAAAATGACATTTCCTATGAGCAATATTCTCTTCTACCTTATTCAACCACTCAAAACTCCTTCAGATAACCCACTATTGTCTCTTTCTTTACTCAATTGATGAAGAAGTAGCGCTTCTCTTTGACAAGGCCAACTTCTCTACACATATCTTTGATATCATCCCTCTCCAGCAGATGGCCCCCACTGTTACTCCTTTGTTTTCTGAACCTCAATCTCTTGCCATTTGCTGGCTCTTTCTCTGATGCTTACAAACATATCCAGGTCTTCCCAACCCTGAAAAAAAAACCCTGACTTGATCCTATAAAATCTTCAAGTAAACATCCTATTGAACGAAGGATCATGGTGACATCCTCCCTTTACATATTCCCTCTCCTCTCCATTTTCAAACCTTTGCAATCTGACATCTAAAACCTCATCGCTCAACTAAAATTGCTCTCTCCAATTTTACTGATGATTTGTTGACAAATCTGATGGCCTTTTCTCAATCTTCATTCATACTTTTTTTTCCCAAATTTCTCTGTAGCATTTAACATTCTTAAACACTCTATTCTCTGGGACATTCTCTCCTCTCTGAGTTTTCATAACACTGCTTTATCTTCCTACCTATGTGGTCCCTCCTCAATTTTTTTTTGCTTGATTATCTATGTCCCATCCACTATGTATGGGTGTACATAAAAACAACCAATAATTTCATTAAAGAGAATGACAACAATAAGACAATATACCAAAATTCATGGGATACAGCCAAAGCAGTACTTAGAGAAAAAATTATTTCTCTAAATTCTTACATCAATAAAAGAGAAAGAGCAGATCAATGAATTGGGCATGCAACTTAAAAAAAAACTAGAAAAAGAGGGGCAGGTAGGTGGCACAGTGGATAGAGCACTGACCTTGAAGTCAGGAGGACCTGGTCTCAGACACATAACACTTACTAGCTATGTGACTCTGGGCAAAGTCACTTGCCTCACCAATTGCCCCAATTGCCTCACCAAAAAAAAAAAAAAAACTAGAAAAAGAACAAATTAAAAATAAAATACCATAGTAATCTAGTGTTTGATAAATCCAAAGATTCAAGCTTTTTGGACAAAAACTCACTATTTAACAAAAACTGTTGGGAAAACTAGGTACAGCCTAAAATTTTATACCACATATCAACAAAAGGTCAAAATCAAAGGGTGATACCATAAGTAAATTAGAGGAACATGGAACAGTTTACCATCAGATTTATAGATAAGGGAATAATTTATGACCAAACAAGAGACAGAGAGCATTACAAGATGCAATATAGATAATTTTGATTATATTAAATTAAAAAGGTTTTGCACAAACAAAACCAATGCAACCAAGATTAGATGGAAAGAAAAAGCTGGGAAACAATTCTTACAGCAAGTGTCTCTGATAAAGGCCTCATTTCTCAAATATATAAAGAACTGGGTCAAATTTATAAGAATACAAGTCATTCCCCAACTAATAAATGGTCAAAGGATATGAACAGGCAGTTTTCAAATGAAGAAAAGCTATCTATAGTAATATTTAAAAATGTTCTAAATCACTGTTGATTAGAGAAGTGAAAATTAAAACTTTTTTTTTCTACTGAGGAAAAGTGATTTTTTAAATGATGTCATGAGATCTACTTGGGAAGAAAAAAACCAACACATAAGCAATGTTCACCAGTGTAAATTCAAACTGTGCTTTTATTTTTTTAAGAAAAAAAGAAGGGGCACCTAGGTGGCACAGTGGATAGAGCACCGGCCCTGAATTCAGGAGTACCTGAGTTCAAATCCGGCCTCAGACACATTCAACACTTACTAGCTGTGTGACCCTGGGCAAGTCACTTAACCCCATTGCCTAGCAAAAAGAAAAAAAGAAAACCCCACAGTAGCAAACTGTAAACTCATACTGATTGTAACTATTCCTATACTGATTTTTATATTAAGTGAAAGTTTCTTCCTTGGCTATATCCATTTTTAGTGCCAAAATGATCTTCCAAGGAGGTACTGGTACAGCTTGGGATGCTAGTGTAAGGACTTGTTTACATATGTAATACTTTAAACTTATATACTATAAACACATACTATAAACTCTCATAGCCACACAAATGGAGGCATATTTAAATGGATAGACTGTTAAGAGACCTTAGAACAACATAAATAAAATGATGGGGTAAATATTTTACAGAATAGGCAACTTTAATGCTATAATGCACTTAGAAAAAAAAGTCCAACTCTTTCTCCTGGCTGAGCAGTTCATTTGCATATACATATATATATATATATTTTTAATACCATTTAATATCATTATTTAAACCATTATTCTGCTTCACACTTATTGTATTGACTAATATGACAGAAAAGGAAAATGATAAATATTGGAGGGGATGTGGGAAAATTGGAACACTAATTCTTTGTAGAGCTGCAAAGTGATCCAAGTATGAAGGAGAAGGAGAAGGGAAAGGGAGAAGCAGGGAGGAAGAAAAGGAGCAGGAGGGGAAGAAGAAGAAAAAGATGTATTTACTCAAAAATATTTATAGCAGCTCTTTTTTGTGGTAGCAAGGAGTTGGAAATTGAGAGGATATCCATCAACTGAACTGCTGAGCAATTCTGGTATATGACTGTAATGGAATACTACTGTGCTATAAGAAATGATGAGCAGGATGATTTTAAAAAACGGGAAAGACTTACATGAACTGATAAAAAGTGAAGTGAGCAGAACCAGGAGAACCTTGTACACAGAAACAGCAATACTATTGGATGATCAACTGTGAAAAACTTAGCTATTCTCAGCAACACAATGATACATGATAATTCCAAAGGACTTAGTGAAAAAGGTATCCATCTCCAGATAGAGTCTGAATGCAGATTAAAGCATACTATTTTTCACTTTTTTTATGGATTTTTTTTGTCTTTTTTCTTTCACAACATGACCAATATGTAAATATGTTTTACATGATTGGGCATGTACAACCTATATCAAATTGTTTATTGTCTCAGGGGATTAGGGAGGCGGGGGGGGGGAAGAGAGAATTTGGAACTCAAAAAATTTTTAAAGCATGTTAAAAATAATTTTTACATGTAAATGGAGAAAAATTACAAAATATTATTTTAAAAACTGGAAAAAAACAAGTCTCCCCTCCATTACTTTAACCTAAAAACAAAAACAAAAACCATGGCTCTTCTTTGAAATACCAACTGTTTTATCTGTGTCAACCATCTCCAGCATCTTGTTACTGTATCATCCCTTCTTTCTAGCTAATTATCAATCTTTATTCATTACCTGGCTCCTCCTCCAGTATCTTGTCCTTGTATTATTCCTTCTTTCTGACTAATTATCAGTCTTTCTTTGTTCCCTGACTCCTTCCTTACTGCTTATCAACATTTCCCCAATTCTTGAAAAACCTTCACAAGATTTTACCATCCCCTCAAACTACTATTCTCTCTCTTTCTTATCCTTTTCCTAGCCAAACTCCTAGAAAAATCTATCTATATTCTGCCACTTCATTTTCACACCTCACTCTCACTGCTCAACTCCTTACAATCTGATTTCATTATTCAACTTACACTGTTCTCTCGAAGATTTCCAATGATCTATTAACTGCCAAATCCAGTTGGTCTTTTCTCATCCTGACCTTTCTGAAGGTTGATCACCCCTTTGATTACCACTCTTACTAGAAATCCTCTTCTCAGAGTTTTCACTATACTGTTCTCTCCTGGTTTTTTTCCTGTCTGGCCATTCTTTCTTGGTATCCTTTGCAAGCTCATCAGCCTTGTCCCATATTCTATTATTACATTTGGGCCCTCTTGTCTCTCTTCACCCTCTCTGGATCTTATCAGTTCTCATGGATCCAAAATTTTCTCTATTCATATGGTTTCAAGATCTATATGTCTAGCCTTAGTCTTTTCTCTGAATTCCAGTCCCATTTGACTAATTGAATAACTCCAACTAGACGTCCCTTGGCATTTCATACCCACCATCCATGCAGTCACTCAGGTTCATAAACTCAAAGTTATCTTTAATCCTTCCTTGTCTCTCAGCACTCACATTCTATCATGCCATCCTTCTCATTCTATCTCCATAATATATCTCAAATTCATTCCCTTCTCCTCCTCTTTACCTCTGCTTCATAGGATCCCTAGCTTTCTTCAAAGTTTAACTCAAGTGCTACCTCCTACAGGAAGCCTATCCTGATTCCCTGAGTTGCTAGTTCCCACCTCTCTAAGAAGGTATGTATATACTTTGATATAGTTGCATATATCTTGTATCTATTTATATGTCTGTGTTATTTCTATCAAAAAAATGTACACTCCTTGAAGGCGTGAACTATTTTGTTTTTGCCTTTGTATCTTAAGCACATAGCACAGTGAAAGGCACATAATAATTGCTTTTAAAATGATTATTGTATCAAATTTGGAAGAGAAGGTTGGCTAAATGTGGGAATTAAAGAGGAATACATTCTGAAATAAATGTGATATTAAAACAAAAGTCATCTATTTCTTAAAAAAAAGAAAACAGACAACTGTGCAACAGATACTTCTCTCAGATGCTTTTCTTTAAAAAAAAAAAACCTCGAGAAATTTCCCCAGATGAATTGATCATTTTTCTACCTTTTGAATCCAATTTCAACAGGGAATAATTATTTCATGCTGATCAGACCATATTTCAAATACTGTGTTCAATTCTGGGCATTGCAGTTAAAAGAGTTTTAGAAAAATATCAACAAACCAAAGAACATCCATGGAATGGCAAATTAGATGGGGAAATTAGTTCACACAACAAATGTTTATAGTAATTGGGAATATTTAACCAGGAGACATGATAGCTATCTTCAAATATGTGATGGCTGTTTATATAAATGAGGAAATAGACTCAGGCTTTTTAGTTTCATAGGACAGAAATAGGACCATGTGTAGAAATTACAAGACAGATTTTGGCTCAATATAAGAAAGAATTTTCTAATAAACATGGCCGTTCAAAAACTGGAATGGCATAATTTTTGAGGTCATAAATTGACCATGACTGAAAATATTCAGAGTATACATATCAGTAAGGGACTGTTAGAGAAGCTATTTTTCACTGACTCAGAGGTTAAACTAGATAGAGGACCATAGTTTCTTCTAACTTTTAATTTCTAAGGATTTATAGTATGGGAATGAAGTCTACACTCAAGTGTGAAGCAAAAAGTTCTTTCCTTAAAATAAAATGTCTCTAATAATGAAAGAAAATGCAAGAAAAATTACTGTCTAAGTAAGTTGCTTCTGGTATACATATTTTTTATTTCAAATTTGTTCTCCTTCAGTACACTTCTGTATTAAAAAGCTCTTTCAACTTCACATGTAAAGACTAATATTCAAAATTGTATTCTCAGCTTTTAGTTTTAGAAATACATAAAGTGGTGTGGTACAGTGGAAGGAAAGCTGGTTTTTGATTCAGAGAAACAGTCAAAGCTCAGTTCTGCCATTTACTACATCCATATTACTTTAGGCAAGTCATTTAACCGTACTGGGCTATAGGCATCTCATCTGTAAAATAAGGAAGTTGAGGTAGATAGCCTTTAAGGTCCCTTCTAACTCTAAATTTGTGGTGTTATAAATACACAGAAACAGTAAGAACTAACAAGCCTTATCATAACCACTGCAGTCCATCCAAAAAACATTTCAACTAGTATTTCTGTAGAGCCCCAACTACTCCTGGAGTTCAGTTCTGTCATTTTTTTCATTCATGTCTGCCTTGTGATCCCATTTGGGGTTTTCTTGGCAAGGATACTGGAGTGGCTTGCCATTTCTTTCTCCAGCTCATTTTACAGATGAGGAAACTGAGGTAAACAGGGTTAAGTGACTTGCCCAGGGTCACATAGCTAATAAGTGCCTGAAGCCAGATTTGAACTCAGGAACATGAGTTTTCCTGACTTCAGACCTGGTACTTTATCCAATGAGCCACCCTGGAAGCCTATAATAAACTTCACCAATAACAAGAGACAAAAAGTAAGGCCAACTTACTCCAATGCATAGATATTTCTTGTTGGTGCCCATAAGACATTGAACAAAAATCCAAACACATTGACACTATTGGCAAAAACAATAAAATAACACAAACCATATAATGGCATAATATCTCCATACAATGACACAGCTTGTCCCCAAAGGAGAAATACACTTCTCTCCCTTCATTCTTTGCAGAGGTAGGAATTAGGGGTGTGAAACATTGCATTTACTGTAACAGGCCTGGTTTGGCCTGTTGGCTAACATTGGGGAAATCTTATTTTTCGTCTTCGCCTTATTTTACTCTTGTTATAAATGATGTCATGCTAGGTAAGGTAGGAGAGGATATATTTGGAAATAAAAAATATATTTTAAAAAATAGGCAGCTAGATGGTGCAGTAGACAGAGCACTGGGCTTAGAATAGGGAAGACATCCTCATAAGTTCAAAGCTGCTGTGTGACCTTGGGCAACTCACTTAAGCTTGTTTGCCTCAGTTCCTGATCTGTAAAGAGAGCTGGAGAAGGAAATGAAAGACCCCGAGTGGGGTTATGAAGAGTCAGAGACAGCTAAAAGAATTCAAAACAACAAAGCTGGGGCAGCTAAGTGGCACAGTGGACAGAATGCTGATTCTGGAGTCAGGAAGACTCATCTTCCTGAGTTCAAATCTGGCCTCAGACCCTTACTAGCTGTGTGACCTTGGGCAAGTTACCTTTTGCTTCAGTTTCCTCATCTGTAAAATGAGCTGAAGGAAATGGAAAACTATTCCAGTATCTTTGCCAAGAAAACCTCAAATGGTGTCACGAAGAGTCGGACACTACTGAAAAATGATTAAACAACAACTTAAAAAATCAATAAATTTTTTAAATTTAAAAAATCAAAAAGTTTTCTACTATCCCCCTTCTGGCTCTTATACTTTGAAGAACTAATACATAAAACTAATTAAACAATTTATAAGCATTTATTAAGAACCTAATACATATCAGGCACTGTGCTAAGTGCTGAGTATACAAAGAAAGGCAAAAGATAGTCCCTGATCTAGAGGACCTCAAAATTTGAAAAGGGAAAACAGTATTCAAACAACTATGTACAAATAAGCTACAAATAAGCATACAGAATAATCAACAGAAGAGAGACATTAGAATTAAAGAGGATTGGGAAAGGCTTCCTATAGAAGGTGGGATTTTTTCTAGGACTCAAAAGAAACCAGGAAGCAGAGGTGAAGAAGTAGAGCATTCAAGGCATGACCACTAGTCAGACCAGAGTCAAGATGAAGTGTCTTGTGCAAGGAAGCCAGTGTCAATGGATCGAAAACTACATGGGGAGAAGGGGGAGAGGTTTAAACTGTAAGAAGACCAGAAAAGTGGGCAGGAGGAGGAAACAGGGTAATCAGGTTATCAAAAGTTTTGAACGTTAAACAGAAGTTTTCTATTTGATCTTGGAGCTATTAGGGAGTCACTGGAGTTGACTGAATAGGGGGATGAGAGCATGGTAAACTTTTAGATTACTTTGATAGCGGAGTGGATGATGGCCTGGAGTAAAGAGTAATTTGCAGCAGGGAGGCCAACTGCAGGCTATTGTAATAGTCCAGGTGTTAGTTGATTAGGATCTGCACCAGACAGGGTCAGAGGAAAGAACCAGTCTAAGGTCCCCACTCAGCTCAAACATACAGTTTGCCAAAATATAAAACAGAAGAGACCCGTAACCAAATTCTGTGTACACAATGTATTTAAATTAATGAAAATATAAATTAAATTAACTAATAGTAAAGATACAAAGGTGTACATTCATAACGAATCAGTTTTTTGGGGTCTATAGTTTCACTCAACTTGAGTGGTTCTCCAAAATATCCAGTTTAAAAACAATAGTAAAAAATAAAAGATTAACAATTCTGTATCCCAAGCCACTCCTTTGTATGCCTATATTTGTCTGTGCCAAGTGAGGTATTTACTGAGTACTTCTTAAAGGTCTCCAACTTCTGAAATATACATGATGCCAAAATAAAGAAGTGATAGTTGTCAAAGGAACAGATGTTGCTGTTTTCTCTCCAAGAGCAGCCCACTACCATCTGGCTATTTACCACTGGACTAGAGTGCAACCACTGTTTATTAACGTTTGCAATACTTGAGAAATCAAGGGAAAGAAGAGTCACACCGTGATGGATATTTTTAATTAAAACATTCAATTTCCAGTAATGGGTAACTTGTCTCTTTCCATTTCAAGAAGCTTTATTCTTACTCAGTGCTTGAAAGCTTCAGCAAAGCATTCTGCTGTCGTACACAAAGGGGCACCAGGAGCTTTTTTCACAAGACAGCTTTGATTTAAGTAGCAATAGGCAAGTACCGCAACAGTGGGTGGTTCTCATGCTGGTTTTATTTGGCCAAGGTGACTAATTTCTACCCAAAGGGAAGCAGCTTCTCTTAACACATTATCTCCTATATTAACATGGAAAGGAGGCAGTCTTGGGGGCCAAGAAATAATGCCTCTGCCTTCTTCTTTGGTCCAAGTTAGGAACAAAAGCTAAAATTTTCAGTAATTTCCACTACATTCCCTGAATATGAAGGATGTGATTTTCTGTTCTTGATATTGGCTGAATTTTCTCCATTTATTATTCACATTACAAGAATACTTAAAAAGCAAATATTCTTGGGAGCTTTCTGTACATTAGGTTTTTTGGTCCTGTTAATACACCACATTACCGTGGTTGTAAATTTAAAATCACAAAACAACATTTGACTGAAATCTATGTGGCTAGACAAGTGGAACTGGTGAGCATAAGATATCTATAAAATATCGAGCTCCATACATCCAATAGGTAACATGTGAGATTAGAAGTCAGGAGAGAATCATCAGCACAAAGACTATAACTAAATCTACAGAAGCTGATGAGATCTCAAAGCAGACAGAGAAGAGAAGGCCCAGGACAGAGCCCTGGGGGACACCTAAGGTAAGAGGGCATGACTTGGTTGAAGATCAGCAAATAAGAACAGTTAGAAAGGAGGAGAACCAGGAAAGAGCTACGTCATCAAAGAAAGAGAGAAGAGACTATTAAGAAGAGGGTGAGGGGCAGCTAGGTGGCGCAGTGGATAAAGCTCAGGCCTTGCAGTCAGGAGGACCTAAGTTCAAATCCAGCCTCAGACCCTTGACATTTACTAGTTGTATGACCCTGGGCAAGTCACTTAACCTCGATTGCCTCACCAAAAAGCAAAAAAAAAAAAAAAAAAAGAGGGTGATCACAGTAATAGCAATATTGTTATAATAATCAACTGTAAAAGACTTACTCTTTTCAATACAGTGATCCAAAGCAATTCCAAAAGACTCATGATGAAAAATGCTATCCATCTCCAGAAAGAGAGAACTGACGTACTCTGAGTGCAGCTTGAAGCAGACTTTTTTCATTTTCTTTATTTTTCTTGCCTTTTTTGGGGTAACATGGTTAATATGGAAATATGTTTTGCATGACTTCACATGTATAATGGATATCATACTGTTTGCCTTCTCAATGAATGGAGGAGGGGTCAGGGAGAGAATCTGGAACCGAAAATTTTTAAATGAATGTTATATTCTTTAAAAAATAAAATAAGAAGGTGATCAACAGTGTCAAAAGCTAAGAGTGGACAAAAAGGATGAAGACTAAATAAAAGCCATTATATATGGCAATCAAGAGATCTTCAGTTAACTTTTGGAGAGAGCAATTTCATTTGAATGATGAAGTCAAATGCTAGAATGCAGAAAGCCAAGAGAGTGAGAGGAAAAGGAAATAGAAGCACTGATTGTAGAGGAAAGATATGGGACAATAACTAGAGGGACTGATGGATTAAATAAGTACTTTTTTGAGGAAGAGGGAAACATGGGTATATCTCTAGACAGTAAGGAAGTAGCCAGTGAACTGACAGGGAGATATTAAAGATAAGTGAGGGAGTAGAAAATAATAGAGGGGGCAATCTACTGAACAAGACAGGATGCAACAGGATGAGAGGAGTTGAACTTGGCAAGGAGAAAGGCCACCTCTTCATGTGAGAGAGGGATAAAGGAAGAGGTAGTGGCAAAAGGCATCTGTGTGATGTGAGGTAAGGAAGAGGTGAGAAGAGGGAGCTCTCAGCAAACGACCTTAACTTTTTCAGTGAAATATGAAGCAAGGTTACCAGCTAAGAAGGTATAGGGAGGGAGAATCACAGGAAGTTTAAGGAAGGATGAAAAGATCTGGAAAAGTAGCTGTGGTGAGTGAGTTAGTGAGTCAATTAGGGAGGTATAAAAAGATTGCCTTTGGTGCAGTACCCAGTTGAAATTATGCTGGAACTAGAAATACAAACAAAAAATAAAAAAAATACAAGCAAAAAAAAGCAGTTCCCGCCCTCAAGGAGCTTACATTCTGTCAAGAGAAGACAATGCATGAAAAGGAGTTGAAAAGGGGTGGAAGGGAGACAGGACTGAAGGATGGTTGGCCTAGGTACTTTCTCAGAATCGAAGTTCCAGGAGGAGCTCACCAATAAGACAAGGCCACAAAGGTGGAGAGATCTTCAGGGTGAAAAGGCAACTGAGATCTAGTGATTTTTATTCTTTTAAATTTTCAACATTTCATTTACTATATGTGACTTGTCCTAGTGAAGGCCAACTTCTCTACAACCTAGAAGAAATACCAACCCTCATCCTTTTGATTTCCCCACTCCTACTAAACAAATCTTCAAACATTTCTTTATTTGTGTTTCATAGTCTCAGTCTAGGTGACATACTTAGTTTAAACTTATCCTTGAAAAACTCCCACTTGACCCTTCTACTCCCTCCAATCATTGTCCTTTTACAGCCAAACTCCTTGAAAATGTCTATATTCTCTGCCTCCACTTCCTCACCTCCCACTCACTTCTGGACCCCTTACATTCTGGCTTCTGACTTACTCCACCACCACTAATCCTGTTCTCTCCAAAGTTATCCAAGATCACTTAACTGCCAAATTTGATGGCTTTTTAATCAGTCCTCCTTCTTATTCAATCAACCAGCCAGAATGTATAAAGCAATAAGCACAAGTCAGGCACTGTGTTAGGCACTGGAAATGCAAAGACAAATATCTTTATCGCTGCATATCACTGCCATCCAGGAGATTATATTCTAGACCTCTCTTTAGCATCAAATACTTATGATCACCCTTAATTACATTCTTGAATTCTCTTTAGCATCTGACACTTCTGACCACCCTCCTCTTCTGAGTATTTATATTTGTTCTCCTTGTTTCTCTTTCTGCCTCTCTAGCCATTCCTCAGTCTCCCATTCTGGATTATCACTGACTTCAGGCCTCCCATTTCCTGCTGTGCCCGTTCTTTGAGGATGAAAGAACGGCACTTCCCACTCCATGAGAAACATTCTCACACTGATCATACCCTTCATTTCCCAGTGACTCTGAACTGTAGATCATCACCCAAATCTCTTCCAAACTCCCCACCATCCAATTCCTCATTCCCATCGCCTTTAATCATCTTACTCCAAAATTTAATCCAAACTCTATCCAGTCCTTCCATTGTGCCCTCTGGATTGCCTGTCCCATAGGCAACAAACTTCCCTTCATCTTACACGTATTTCTGTCCCGCTTCCTCCCTCAATTAGCTCTTAATGAAACCAGGATTTTCCTTGATGATACAGCCTTTCTGATGACTCTTTCCAGTACTGGCTGCACCTTCACTCATTCTCCTCAGCTTACTGATTAATGCCAGGGAATTAGGAAGCTAAAGAGCAATACTCCTTGCTCCCCATTGCTACTTTCAGGTTCTCCTCCTTCCCTCTTCACTCAATAACCTCTCTTCCTTTGAGATTCGTGCTATTCACATCAACCATCCAATCAAAGTCTTGGTGGTAGTTGTCTACAGACCCTCAGGTCACTCACCTTTCTTCCTCAATGAGTACCTGGCTTATAATTTTTCTTACAAGTTCAAAGATATGCCATTGTTCAAAGACGCAGGGAGAACATTACCACAGAGGCCCTAAACATCAACATATTTAAAAGGTTAAAAAAAATCTAAAATTAAAATTAATATTAATAATTTAAATACTTTATCTCCAACTACTCAACAATTTTCCTAGTATATTCTTAAGCCTATGAAGCTTCCAAATGAGAAAACTGGGAAATTAATAAGAGGAAAAGGAAAAGTATTACTGACTAAAATACCTCTACCATTATGTCTCTGTGTAAATAATGACAGTTCAGAAAATATAGCTGGACAGAATCTTTAGAACTCTTTCCTTCTTTCCCAGGAAAAGGAATCAGTTTTATTTAGTTCTGAGACAGCTTCTATATACTCTCTGTCCATCAAAATTTGGAATAGACCTGAAGTCAGTTCTCAAATCTTTATCTTACTACTTGCATGCCACTTCCCTAGGCTTGTTTCTTTTTCTATAAAATGAGGCCTCCCTTAGCTCAAAATCTCATGATTTTAAAAATCTTTGCAATACCTTGAGATGACTAGACTTAATCTCATCCCTAGATTTCTACATCAGGGTTTTAGATAAGTACCATAAGGGGAAAAAAGGGAGTCAAGGAAATGTACAACTAGAAAGGAAGTCAAGCATTCTGACTGAAGAACAGAAAGACAATAATGTGCATTTGAGGGGTTATGCTTCACACCAATAAAGGGAATACCCACTTCAGTGAGATTCCCCAAGTATCTTGATTTGGTGGTTTGTATACCAGAGGCATTTCATATAGGTTCAATGAACTGAACTATGTAAAAAGTCACTCATTTTCCTTCAAATAATTCAGTTACTAGTTAAGAAATGACCTGTGCAGGAAGAATGCATCCAATTGGTTCTTTGAGACTCAAAATCTATAACAAAGTCCTGATTTTGGCACACAGGCTCAATTTTAAAGAAAAATAAACCTGCTTAAAACTACTTTCCTGTAGAAAGACTATGAGTAGGAGTTACCATAGGACTTTGCAGCTAAACCAGACAATGAAATCTATGCCAGAAAGCAAAGACTGATGCCCTCACAAATTCTTAAATTACAGCTTCTCCACCCCTCCATCTGTCCAGCTGCTTCTGACACAGTATGATATTTAGTGAAAATGTTGTTTCAAACATACAAATGAGAACTGGAGAGTTATGGTCATAAGATCAGAGATTTAGAGTTGGAAAGAACCTTAGAAGCCTCTAAGTCCAACCACCCTATTTTAAAGGTGTGAAAAATGAGGATCCGAGAAATTAGATGACTTTCTCAGAGTGGCATGTGCTGAATTTTACAACTCTAAATTGATGAATGCTGAGTATAGTGAGATGCACTTAAGAATATGAAAAGAATTTTGAATAGAGAATACTTAAGCATTTCCCATTAATGTTGCTCTCTATAAAGACTTTGCGCTCTCTCTTTCTCTCTCTCTCTCTCTCTCTCTCTCTCTCTCTCTCTCTCTCTGTATTAATATTAATGTCATTTAAGGAGTATACAGATACATGAAAACCTAATCCACAGAATGAAAGTTCTAGCTTAAACCACATCAGAGTTCCCTCTTCAAGAGGATGATGGTGTGAGGTTATAAACACTATCAACAACTCACATTATTACAGTGTCTTAAAGCTTTGAAAGTCCTTTCCTCATCGTTATCCTTATTTCACAGATGAGAAAGCTGAAGCTCAGCAGATAAAGTGACTTACCATGGATCAAAGCACTATTAAGGGACAGAGCTACAATTTAAAGCTTCTTCTGATTCCAAAACCACTAGTTTTTCTACTATACCAATGTTACTACTCACGGAGTATATACAAGCTAAGTAAATTACATCAAGACACAATGTCTTCTTCTGGAAGCCAAGATGGCAGAGTGAAAAGGTAGTCGCTCTCACTCTCCCCTATCAACCTCTGAAAACCCAGAAAATATCACCCCAGAAAAAAAAAACCCTGGAACACCTGAACTAGAAGAAAGACAAGGAGCAGCAGTGCAGTAGCCCAGCAAACGGGTCTCCCAGTGCCTCAGCAAAAACAAGGGGCCCCAGGCAGATAAGTACCCTGCGCATTCATCTGAAAGGAGGTGAAGAAAACAACCTAAAGGCTTCCTAAAGCCCCGACCTTGCTGATTCCAACCCAACACCAGGTGAGCTGTAGGAGCCCTGAAGCCCCCAATTGTGAAGAGATCCTGAAGCCCAGGTGGTAGAGCAGGCAAACACCAACACCTGGACCTCCGAGTGCCTCAGTGAGGGCGGGGGAACCGGTGGAAACCAGCTCAGAAAACCACCAGGAGTCTCGGCAATCCACTGCAAAGGAATCTCCTGCAGAAAGAGGGAGACAACACTGCAGGGGGCCCCAGGCAGATAAACATCCTGCAGCAGCCATCTAAAAGGAGCAGAAGAAAGCTAAAGGAAAGGAAAAGCAGGCAACCTAGAATTGCCTGAAAGTTCCAGCCTTGCTGATTCCAGCCCAACACAAGGTAAGCTGCCAGAAACCTACAGCCTCCAATTCCCAGCATAAGAGGCCCCAGCACGCAAAGCCAGTGACCAAGACCTAGGCTCCCAACACAAGAAGCTTGGGTCAGTACCCTCTGTGCCCCAGCAGGAGAGCTCAATCTCTTTAAAGGCCAGGGAATAAAGAAACACCATGAGTAAAAAGAAATGTACCATAGATTCATATTATGAGAAGAGTGAAGATCAAGACAGAAATTCTGAAGAGGACAACATTGTCAACAAACCCACATCTGCAACAACAAAAGGGAATATGAACTGGTCTGAAGCCCAAAAAGCCTTCTTAGAAGAGCTCAAGAAGGATTTTAATAGTCAAATGAGAGAGGTAAAAGAGTCCTTCAAAAATACAATTGGCCAGTTGGAAAGAAAATACACTGAAGAAAACAAGTCCCTAAAAAACACAATTGGCCAATTGAAGAAGGAAGGACAAAAACTAACAGAAGAGTACACTGAAGAAAACAAGTCCCTAAAAAACACAATTGGCCAGTTGAAGAAGGAAGTACAAAAACTAACAGAAGAAAACAATCTGTTAAAAACTAGAATTGGACAAATGGAAACTAATGTCTCTATGAGAGAGCAAGAATCAGTCAAACAGAAACAAAAAAATGAAAAAATCGATGAAAATGTAAAATACCTCATCAGTAAAACAACCGACCTGGAAAATCGACTCAGGAGAGACAATTTAAAAATTATTGGACTACCTGAAAATCATGATGAAAAAAAAGCCTGGACAGTATCTTTCAGGAAATCATAAAGGAAAACTGCCCAGAAGTCCTAGAACCAGAAGGGAAAATAACCATAGAAAGAATCCACCGATCACCACCTGAAAGAGATCCCAAATTGACAACGCCAAGAAATATAATAGCAAAATTCCAAAATTACCAGATGAAAGAGAAGGTGCTGCAAGCAGCCAGAAAGAAAGAATTTAAATATCATGGAACCACAGTCAGGATTACACAGGACCTTGCAGCTTCTACATTAAAAGACCACAGGGCATGGAACATGATATTCTAAGGCAAAGGAGCTTGGAATGCAGCCAAGGATCAATTACCCAGCAAAAATGAGCATCATTTTTCAAGGGAGGAGGTGGATATTCAACGAAATAGGAGACTTCCAAACTTTCCTGATAAAAAGACCAGAGCTCAACAAAAAATTTGATCTTCAAGTACAGGACTCAAGAAGGACTTAAAAAGGTAAATGGGACAGAAGGATACAATATGTTGTTAATAAGGGGGGGGGGTTTAAACCCCTACAAGGGAATATGAGACTTGCAACCCTTGAGAACTGTATTGTTATTACACCTTGTTAAAGGAGTATACATAAAGAGGGTGGATATTAGTTGACTTTGATGTAATGATAAAAAAAAATCTAATCAAGTGGGTTAAATGGATCCAAATAAGTGGATCAATCTAATCTTAGAAAAGGTACTGAGAAAGGAGGAGGCAGACAAGGGTAAATTACATTACAGGAAAAGACACAAAATCCTATTACAGCAGAGGGAAAGAAGGGGGGGAGCATTGTTTGAATCTTACTCTCATCAGATTAGGCTCAAGAAGGCTCTCAAGTAAAGAAATCTAACTTGCCCTATAGGCAGTAGGAGGGAAAAGGGGAAAGAAAAGGGAGGGGGAAAGAAAAGGGAGGGGGAAAGAAGGGAGGGAAGCAGCAGTAAGACTAAAGGGGAAGAAAAGGGAAAGGGATAATAAAAGGGGGAAGGGACTGAAGGAGGCGGTGGTCAAAAGCAAAACACTAGTGAAGGGGAGAAAGGAAAAAGGAGAAAGAAAAGCATAAATGGGGGGAAAAGGATGGAGAAAAAGACACAGATAGTAATCATAACTGTGAATGTGAATGGGATGAACTCTCCCATAAAACGGAAACGGATTGCAGAATGGATTAAAAACCATAATCCTACAATATGTTGTTTACAGGAAACACATTTGAAAAAGAGTGACACATACAGGGTAAAGGTAAAAGGCTGGAGCAGAATATATTATGCGTCAGCTGAAGTAAAAAAAGCAGGGGTAGCAATCCTGATCTCTGATAAAGCAAAAGCAAAAATAGATCTAATCAAAAGAGATAAGGAAGGAAACTACATCCTGCTAAAAGGCACCATAGACAATGAAATAATATTACATTAAATTGAAAAGTTTTTGCACAAACAAAGCCAATGCAACTAAGATTAGAAGGAAGGTAGAAAATTGGGAAAGAATTTTTACAACCAGTCTTTCTGATAAAGGCCTCATTTCTAAAATATATAGAGAATTAAGACAAATTTATAAGAACACAAGCCATTCCCCAATTGATAAATGGTCAAAGGATATGAACAGACAGTTCTCAGATGAAGAAATTAAAGCCATCTATAGTCATATGAAAAAATGCTCTAAATCATTATTGATTAGAGAAATGCAAATCAAAACAACTCTGAGGTACCACATCATACCTATCAGATTGGCCAACATGACAAAACAGGAAAATGATAAATGTTGGAGAGGATGTGGGAAAATTGGAATGCTAATACATTGTTGGTGGAGTTGTGAAATGATCCAACCATTTTGGAGAACAATTTGGAACTATGCCCAAAGGGCTACAAAAATGTGCATACCCTTTGATCCAGCAATAGCACTTCTAGGGCTATATCCCAAAGAGATCAAACAAATGGGAAAAGGACCCACATGTACAAAAATATACATAGCAGCTCTTTTTGTGGTGGCAAAGAATTGCAAACTGAGAGAATGCCCATCAATTGGGGAATGGCTGAGCAAGTTGTGGTATATGAATGTAATGGAATACTATTGTGCTATAAGAAATGATGAACAGGCTGACTTCAGAAAAACCTGGGAAGACTTATATGGTCTGATGCTGAGTGAAGTGAGCAGAACCAAGAGGACTTTGTACACAATAGCAGCCACATTATGCAATGACTAAGAATGTTAAACTGAACCCTTCTCAGCATTACGAGGATCTAAGACATCTCCAGAGGCCTCGGGAAGGAAAATGCTGTCCACATCCAAAGAAAGAACTATGGAAGTCGAATCACTCTCACTTATTTTTACCTTCTGTTGAGTTTTGTTTCCTCTTTCTGATGGTTCCTCCTATTGGTTTTAATTTTTACTTACAACTTCACTAATGTGAATATAAATTTAATGGGTATGTAAAAAAAAAAGACACAATGTCTTTAAGAGGAAGATGGTGTTTTCATCCTAACTTCAGAAAACAGCCTCTTCCTTCCAACTCTTGTACTTCTACTTATAAAGACAAACTCTCAACTATGGCTCCAAGAAGCTGTAGCAGGCACAGTAGCCACACCCCAATAAAACTGTCACAGTAGACAGGCTAAACCAGGTTGAGGGTAACCAGGCCTCAAACCTGTCAGTGAGTTAGAGGAATGTTTATCCCAAGCATGTGATGACTTTCCCCAACAGAATGGGTTGATAAGAACAATGTGTTCCAATGGCCATGAAAGCAACTGAAGCAGGTGCTATGGCGTGCTTACTAAACACTTAGAGCTTGGTCAGACATTGAAAATGTCAAGGTCATCTACTGTATCCTTAGCCATAGCCAGTCAGCTTGACTTTTGTCCTGTCACTGGCCTTCAATGACTCAGGAAGAGAAAATGAGGCTGATAACTTCGTGCTACTCTGCCTCACTTAAATCCAATTCATGCACAAGTCAAGACATCACACATGATGTCACTGGTCCTCTACAAAAAAAGAAAGACAATAACAACAACAACAATAACAAGACAGACATGCAAAATATGTATGCCAATATCAGTGTGCAGTCTTCAAAGCACTATACAAAATAAAAATCTAAAATACTGGAAAGTTTAAGATTCACTAGGACCCAGAATATCCCACAGAATTTAGCTTCAATGCAAGGGACAGTAGGAAGAGTAATGGATTTGAATCCTGGCTCTGCCACTGTCACCTTTACCATGTTGGGCAAGTCACTTAACTTCTCTAGGCCTTATTTGTAAAATGAGGACGTTAGACTGGATAATCTATAAAGTTGCTTCCAGCTCCAAATATATGATCATGTGAATTCAATAATCAACTAATATACCTAATTCTACCTGCCTACAACTACCAGCATAAATCAGTTAATTAATAAGCATAAGCCAGACACTGACCTAGATAATGGGGATACAAAAACAAAAGTGAAAACATTTCCTGCCCTCCCAAGAGCTTATAGTCTAAACAGGAAAGATAAGATCAAATGCACTCACACACACACCACACATACATACACACACACACACACACACACACACACACACACACACACACACACAGAGAGACAGAATGATTTTAGTGGGAAAGCATTATTAGCAGCTGGGAGGTCCTTGAAGGAAACTAGGCATTCTAAGAGACTGAGGGGGAAAAGAAATAGATTCCAGAGTAGGGTGGATCTACAATGCAAAAGTATGGAAACAAAAGATGAAATGTCACGTGTAAGGATCAGCATGAAGATTAGTTTGGCAGGATCACAGTGTATACGGAAGGTAGTAACATACTACTACTTGAAAGGTAGGTTGGGACCAGGTCGAAATGGGCTTTAAAAAGCAAACAGAATTTGTTATGCTAGAGGTGATGAGATGAGTAGTAGTGCTTACTGAGTAGAGGAGTGACATGGTCAGATTCATACTTTAGAAAAATAATTTTAGATGACTTTAGGCCAAGATGATTACCTGAAAGAGAGGTGGACTGCATGGCTCCCACACACCTCTACTCCAGCAAAATCTTAAAGTTAACACCAACCAAACAATGATCAAGAAATCCAATGGAAAACTACAGTAAGCTACCTCTTCTACCCTAGAACACTGAAGGGCAAAAGGAAAGAGGGACTGCAAGCAAAGCACACAGGGTAGCATGATCAGCAGATCAGATCATCCAAACAACAGACCAGAGGTAGGGCAGGAACACAGGTGGCCTGCAAGGCTCTGTGTCTGTGAAAGCAGAAGTGTCCCCCAGAGAAATCACTGAGGGTTGGGGGGGGGGCAGAAAGAGAGCACAAAGCAACAGGATAGGGACCTTGGAGACCCTGGGGAGCAATGCACTCAGATCAGGACACCCCAGGCCCAGGGGCTCTGGTGCCCCTAACACTCTGTCATCAGATGACAGCGAAGGGTCTGAACCTTAAAGAATCAGGGAGGCATAACCCCAGAAGGCCAAGGTCAGCACAGAAACCCAGCAAACCTGGGATAACAGGGCAGACCACTCCACCCAAAAGTAAAGCAGGAGGTAGAGCTTGGCACTGACATAAAGCCCCGATTCAGAAACTAAAGCTGGAAAGAGAAATGAATCAAAGGGAAAAAAATGAACAATATAAAAAAGTTTGCAAATCTAGAGATTCTCAGAAAGGACAGAGTAACTCTATAACAAGTGCAAGCAAAGGCAAAAATGGATTTTCTTCAGGACCTACATGAATATCAAGAAGAAATGAAACAAGAGAAAATCAGTTTGGCAGCAGTATGGAGAGACTGGAGAGGGAAAAGACTTGAAGAAGGGAAACCAACTAGGAAACTAGTGAAATAGTTTAAAAGTGATAAGGGTGAGTAGAGAAAAGGAAAAGGATGGAAACGATATCATGGAGCAGCAATGTCAAGATATGGCACCAACAAGTGTGGAGTGTATAAATGAGCCAGAAACAACAAAAATATAAAATCTGGCTATGATTCTCTCTTTTGCTCTTCCTATATTTAATAAATCAATATAAAATGTTGCTCAATTTAAATGTTCCAATTTTGGTAGCAACTTCTAAGTAAAAATTCGATACATCTAAGGTCTTTTTATTTCAATCAAGTTTCATGACTCACTAACTACCAAAGCTATGAGTTAATTCAATATTCAAAGCACAATTCCTACTTTTTCATGATAAAAAATTTCTCTAAATAAATAATAGATCAAAGTAGTGACACACTTATGGTTCATATATCCTGTACAGTCAATGAAGCAGGAATATGAATGCTATAGACATTCAGTCTTTTGGGCAAAGAGGAAATTACAAAGAAATAAGGAAAGAAAAAGGCTTAGGAAAATTGGGAATCTGAAGAAAGCTTTTTGTCATTGTCTTATTTTGACACAATAAAAATTACTAACAACACAAGGGCAAAAGCACATTCACAGTATCAATGCTGAACTGGACTTTGAGAGGAGGTTTCCCTATTCTTCACACAAGATTATTTTTCCCTTTGAAGAAACCCCAAATTTGTATCATGCGGCATATTATACCATTATGCCCTCTCTAGAGGCAATAAAGCTTCCATTTACTTCCTCTACCAAGGAACTAAGTTCAAATTTTCATTTAGTTACATTTCTAGCTCCTGAAAGTTCAGATTTAAAAGCTCAAGGAAAAATCTTGCACCCAGATGCTCTCCTTTCCAAACCCCATGCATTAGGTAGCTTTTCTCTCTTCTACGTAGCATCTCAAATAAATGGAAAATAAATTTCACTGAGTTACAATTCAGGTTTCTAATGTAAGAGAGTAAGGTGACATATTTGATAGTGTTGGACTTAGAGTCAAGAAGACCTGAGTTCAAATCCAGCCTCACTTGTTAGTTGTGGAACAATGGGCAAGTCATTTAACATCTTTCAAACTCAGGTTCTTCATCTGTAAAATGAGGATAATAATTGCACCTACTTCACAGGATTGTTATAAGGACCAGATGAGAGAACACATGTAAAGTGCTTTACAAATCTTTAAGTGCTACAAATATGCTAGCTGTTATTATTCATTTATTTCCTCCCTTACAAAAATAACTTAAATGAACATCACATTCAGAAAAAAAATCAAGCATGAAAAAATACGAGATTTTCTCATTTATGAAAGATCTGATAATATTATCTTTATTCCAGTTCCATAGCTGCAAACATTCTCTCCACTGATTTACTAGGAACAGCCATATTACATATTTCCAGCTGCTACATTAACCCTCACTCTCCTGCTGTATATATGCATTAAACAAAATATTATTTGTAATGAAAGTAATACATAACTACTCTCTCACATTAAGAACAAGGAGAAAATGAATGTTTACTGTGTCCAGTCTTATTAAAATCAAGCGGAAATATGTATCAGATTAGATATGTTCAAGGGGTTAGTGTGAGTGAGCATGGAATAGTGAAGGCCAACAAGTTCTGAGACTAGTAAAGCATTTTCTGTGGCTTTTCCTTTGGGAAAGTAGAAACTTAACCTAAGATCTAATCTCCTTCTTCTTAACAAGAGGTCTTTCGATTCCCTATCCATTATCTCCTAATTATATATCTGAGGTGTTGTGAGTATCATTAAAGAAGCATGTAACAATAATATCAAGCATTTATATAGCATCTTTCCCCCAATGAACTCAAAGCACTTTACAGAAAATGCCCAATTATTCCCTATCACATCTTAACAAGAGGTAGGTATTATGGTTGCCATTTTATAGATAAGGACTCAAAAGCAAAAAGAGGTTAATCAATCTGCATAAAGTCACAAAAGGTGGAGTCCAGAAGAAACCAGCAGATCCCCTCTCAGTTAAACACTCCAAACTAGAACACTAGTGGCCCAGAGTATGATGTACTTCAAATCAAAGAGACTAAGAACTTCCAATTGTAATTTTTTAACTTTACAACTTAATCAGCAACACTCTTCAGTTTCACTGAGGACACTGCTTTTCACCATTAAACAAATGTCTAGACTCAATAATCTTGGAGTTAGAGGGAAACTTAGATGTCCTCTTCCAAGCAGACAGGATGGTGTCCCTAATAAATGATTATACAGCTACTATTTGAATTCAGTTCCAATGATTAAGAGCTCACTATTTTGGAGACTGGCAGTTGTATTGCTCAAAGGATCTTATTTAAGAGATGGTTCTTCCTTACATAAGCCAGAATTTAGGTGATTCCATTATCAAATGCTTTGCTTGTTCTTTATTTGTAAAGTTATATGGGATAAGGCATCCCTCTTCTTTTGAAGAACCACTCCCAGCACCCCACCCCTCCCAGGTCTAAAGCTATGATCCCATAGAAGATACGCTACTTCCTAGATCTACCACACTAGAAACAAGATTAGTTTGACATAATTCATTCTTAGTAAACCTATACTGGATCATTTTGATGAATATGGCTTTCTAAAGATTTACAAATCATTTGTTTGGTAATTTCCTCTACACTTCTAAAGTATAAAAAGAGCAACAGAGTTTAGTTTTCCATCCTTAGAATTATTATATCTTAAAACCAGAAGGGTTTAGAATCACAATCTAAGACTGAGAAGGAGACTTAAAAGGTTGTCTAATCAAACCTTCCACCAATACAGGAATCCTCTCTATATCATTCCTGGTAAATGATTATCCAGAAATAGTCTTCTTTTCCACAGTTCATTTATGCCCTCCAAAATAAGAATTTTGAACATGAACAGAACTTACGCAAATAGCAACAGAACAGAGCTGTAATAGACACTCTCAGTTCTAACTATCCAGGAGTTGAGATTTTTCTGGAGTGTAATACTACAAAGGTTGTATATTCTACCTTACATCACTAATGCTCCTCTATCAAATATATTTGCATTCCAGCTGGCTTTCAATAGCTCTTGATATTGGTCTCTATTTGAACCAGGCTGACAACCAAGTTTCCATATATAGATTACAGCATATCTAAAATTATGTAAACACTAACACTTGTAGAATCATAGACTGAGTCTGAAGGGACTGCAAGGGGCTAATTCATCTTCTACCTGAAGCAGGAATTCTGTTTGCAATATCCTTGGCAAATATTTACTCTAACTTTGTTTAAAGACCTCCAGTAGGAGAAAACTCACTTTTTAGAAAAAATAATTCTACAGACCACCATTAGTATGAGGAATGTCTGGTATGGGAAGTCCTTCCACCAAAACAGAGCAGCAATTCATCTATAACTTAAATTGAGAGAGTTCTCTGGAGTACTCGGAGTGATTTGACATTTTTATGTCAAATCTTCCTCTGTATATCACATGAAGGCCTTGAAACCCAGATCTTCGTAACTCCAAGGTTGCCTGAAAATTCATTCCCCGATCATAAAAGATCAAAGACTGTTTTCACAATATTCCTTGTAATATCTATTCAAAAGGGCTTACTAAACCAATAGAAAAATTGCCCTCCTCTGGCAAGAAAACAAGAGGCAGAACAGGTTGCTTCTGGGTCCAGAAGAATCAAAAGAAAGGAAGCTTAGAGAAGCAAAGAGGACAGAAGCAGGGACAGATTGGAAAAATGTCAAGGAGTCAACAAAGGAAAGCCAGGAATTTCCAGCCAAATGAGGAGCAGCCCAGAGTTATTTTAGAAAGTAACTTCTTCAACAGATCCATGATCTCATCAATATAGATATACCCTTTCAACCATGAAGGTTACAATCCAGCCAGGCCTGACAACTCTATACAATTTTCATCCCTATCCTCCCATAAATCTACTGAAAAGAATCCCCATCCAACACACTGAAGGGATCCTCCAGATCCCTTAGGTGGGTGAGGTTTCCGCAAGTCAGTGGGTTTCTCTGAATGGATGGCAATATTTAACTTTCTAATAAGATAGAAAAGAAGTCACCTAAAGAGAGTTAGGTAGAAAGATTAGAATACATCATGAAGTTAGTTACATGTTCTTAAGAAACCAAAGCAGAAAATGTTTCTGTGGCAAAAAAAAAAATATTAATTCCCTTTAAACCTGGAAGTTTCACCTGTAATTTCCCAATAGCAAAATTATACAATGAATTTGAGATCCCTAAGAAAATTATTCTAATTTGCAAGAGAGATTCAGTAGAAAAAAAGAAAGATCTAAAACACAATTAGAACATAACATGATTTGAAAGAAGTTAATAAATTGTGTACCAAAGAAAGGGAAATACTAAATCAATACAAACAAATGCAATTCTGTGGCTCTCAAAAGAATCAGTCTGGGTTAATTATAATCAGAAACTGAAAAAAAAAAGAATTTAAAGAAATTAAAGGTTGTTTAAATTGGCACAGAATAATCTTAAAGCTCAACTGGAATATGAGAAATGGATAGACATGTCCGTAAAAGTAGAAAATGAAAAGTACAACTATGCATACACAAGAATTAACTGATTTAGAGCCCAAGCCAGTGGCTTCAATTTTTTCCTTCAATCACAGAAAGATATACCAGTAACTTATTTAAACAAGGATCAAAACAAGGTCCTTATTTTTTTGTGCCAGTTATGGGAGTCTCAGGCAGGAGCCAACCGAAAAGTAACCAGGAGGGGAAAAAAAAGGGCCGTAGACAGGTTGCAATAGAAGTTTAAGAAAGTTTTTAGACCATATTAAGACGAAAATAACAAGATAAAGAGATTGACATGCCAATAGAGAGAACTCTATTTGGAGAAATGGCTGTTATAAATGTGGGATGTCTGATTAAAAGGGGAAAACAATGACCACCAACTATCAAAAAGCTCACACTTAAGGAATTCATAGAGAATTTTAGAGCCAAAGGGGCATGAAGAAAATCTAGGACAGATTGGAATGGAACAATTCAACAAAAAAAGGAATTTGCCACAGGAACTCTATCTTTTATAAACTGGGACAAAAGAATGTCTCTGAAGTGAAATCCTCCCTCCCCCCAACCCCAGGAGTAGGGGTTGGATTTGAGATTTGTAATGATTTTCAAGTTTAATGTGAATTCAAAGATACTGGCATACTTTCAGATTTAGAAAATAGCTGAAACCACACAGCAACATTTAAAATTGAGTAGTTTAAAATTTGGATTTAAATACAATTGGATAAATTAACTGGGGACAATTATTCATAGCATAGTTGATCTATGTTCTAGACAATGGTATCACACCTTGGTGGTTATGAGATTAAAAATAACAACTCTATGCTAGTTTCTGAATGCAACCAGCATGGGATAATATCAAAAATGAGAATGCGCTAAGGCTAACCATGTGTCAGGCACTATGCTAGATGCTCAGAACGCAAATACAAAGAATGAAACGATCCTTGATCTCAAGAAGCTTACATTGTAATAGGGGATATAAGTACATATAAAAATGTATACAGCATAAATATAAATTGAATAAATACAAATATATACAAAGCAGTTAAATATAAAAGGAGGGCACTAGTAATTGGGGGGGATCAGGAAAGGCTTGTTACTGAAGATGGTGCGCGAGGAAGAACACCAGACTCTCAGGAAAACAGACAGGAACTCTAAAAAGCTGAGGGGCTTGAGAACTGTGAGGAGTATCCAGTATGAGGAACCTAGAAAAGGCCAATTTGGAAGAGTTGCAGAATATGGAAGGTATTGAATTAAGACCGATGAGGCTGGAAAAAGTAGGCTGTGGCTAGTTTGTGAAGGGTTTTAAAAGCTAGAAAGGAAAGGTTATATTTTATCCTAGAGGCAACAGGAAGTCACTGGAGTTGGTCGAATACAGTCAGCCCTATGTTTAAGAGACGTAACTTTGGCAGCAATGTATGATTAGCTAAAATGGGGAGACACTAGAGGCAGGGAGCCCAATTGGAAAGCTGTTGTAATAATCTAGGCAAGAGGTAGTAACTGGGCTTGAACAAAATGGCCAGATACAAGAACTGTTGGTAAGGTAGAAATGCCAAGATTTAGCAGTGGATTGCATATGTGGAGAGAGGGAGAATGAGGAGGTGAAGATTACCAGTCTGAGACACTAGAAGGATGGTGGTGCCTTCAACAAAAATAAGAAAATTTGGGAGAGAAGTTTTTCAGGAAAGATGAGTTCAGTTTTAGACACACTGAACTTAAGAGGTCTCCAGGATATCCAGTTTGAAATATTCAAAAGGTAATTGGTGATGTAGTACTGAAGTACAGGAGAGAAACCAGAGCTAGTTACATAAATCTGGAAATCATCTTCATAGAGCTGATGGGAAACTTGAATTCACTTAAACAAGCACTTACTAATTGCCTACTATGACCAAAGCACTGAGCTAGGCCCCTCAGTGTACAAATACAACAAAAACATTCCTCTCCATCAAAGAGCTTATGTGACAATCATTCCCTCTCCTATGTACATAGATAAGCAAATACCAAACACATATAAAGTAAATTAAGCATTTTGAGTAGCAGGGGAGACCACTAGCAACTGTGGTGGGTTGGGGAGCTGGAGCCAGGGAATCAGAATAGGTCTTTTGTATAAGGCTTCTCTTGAGCTGAGCCTTAAATAGTGAGGTAGGACAGCATTCTCATAGTAGAAACAGCCCAGGAAAAGGCAGGGAGGCAGAAGATGGAATTTCTGGTAAGGATCATAACAAATAGGCCAAATTTGGCTAGAATTTGGAGCACATGAGGTGAAATAATGTAAAATCAGTCTGAAGACATTGGAACCAGGTAAAGAAAACACCTCACAAAAACCCTGAGGTAGGTGGCATAAGTATTACTATTTCCATTTTTAAGATGAGGAATGTGAAGCCCATGACTTACCCATGGTCATATGACCAAAATATGTCAAGCCTCTTGACTACAAACCCAGCATTCTTCCCTAAAGCACAGAGCCTCTTGAATGCAGCAAAATTTCCAGGAATGAACACCGAGTATGATCATTCTATCATTCTTCAATTCAAGTCAACAAGCACTTATTTTGCACACCCTCAAGGATATCACATTCTACTTGCAGGCAAACATATACTTATAAGTATATACAAAATATATACAGATAAATAATTTGGAGGAGAGAGAAGCACTAATAACTGGGGGAATCAGGAAATCTTCAGGTAAAATATGATACCTAAACTAAGCTTTGAAATGGGATTCTATGAGATAGAAGGATATCTTCTATCTCACAAAAGGTAGAGAATTCCAGGCAAAGGGGACAGCTTGTTCAAAAACAGAGAGAACAGTAAGTCAATCTGGACATACAGTAGAATATTTCAGAAGTTCTCTCAATCAATGGATATTAATATAGTATAACTATTATCATATGAGGTTCCATGACATTTTCTGATGCTATAAAAAAAAAAAAAAGGGCCCTTATTTTAAAAAGCAGGGAATCACTGCAGGCCGCCTAACAAATAAATCAATGGATGAATTAAAGAATTATGTGCTACTACAGGTAGAACCTTTGCCTTGCCTATAAATACCAATAAATGGAGACAGAAAAATACTAGTAGAGTTAACTATACTCTTCTATTTAGCATGACATTCTTAAGAAGAAAAAAAGCATCACAGAGTAGAAGCTGGCACTTCTTATTTATTCTTCTGTGATTGCTAATATGATTTCCATATATATTGTTACAAATTTTACCTAAATTGCTCTGTTAAATTGATGGTTAAATTTTGACGTATATGAGGTCAAAACCATCACCACTCAACACTAGAGACCTGAGAGAGATGATTTGGCTGAGGCCGAGTACCTCAAATATGCTTCTCACCCCTCCACAAGAAACTAAGGGAAGCACTGAAATATGAACTATCAACAAGTATATAGAGAAGGCACTGGATCCATAAATAGTTTTTTTAGTGTAACTTTGAAATGAATACCTAATTTGGTTTTATTATAGAATTAATTTATTCAACCTCTGCCTAGGATTCCACAGACCCCTATCTTGACTGCTGGGTTGACCAAGAACATCTAGCCTGCCTCTAGATTCCCTTTTTCAGAAACTGATAACCAAATCAATATTAACTTTGCTACCATAAAGAATATGGCAATATTCTGCTCTCTGACTCCACTTAGAATTTATGTAATTCTGAGCTATAAACTCCCTAAGTCAAAGTTCTCCTTCCTGTCCACCACTCCCTGCTCCCTCATACCCATCATGATAAGTTCTCATTCCACCCATTTCCCTATCTAACCTTCCCTTGTGCACTCTGGAACCTCTGTTCTCTGGGGAAGGGCTAATATGAATTATAATTTATTAACATCAGAACAAACTGTTCTAAATATTGGCCCTTCCCTAAAAATTACTTTGTATATATTAATTAGAATAAATATATTAAATTAGATATTATGATACATCCCAAGAATTCACATTACTAGCTGTCATAAGTTCAAAGAATCTCAGAATAAAGATTGTTACACCAAAGCATTTCATCTTCACAAACCTGAAAATACAGAAATTTTACATGCAAATATAAAAAAAATTTCATAAACCTTCTATCAGAAGATAAACAAATCATCTCTTCTTCCAAATCTAATTTACATTACTGGAAGAGCCCATTATAATTCAATAAATCTTTATTAAAAACCTACTATGTGCAATCCCTCTCAATGAACTCATTCTGAAGACAAGAGAAAGCTGCTGCTGAACAGTCACTAAATAGTTTCTATGCTATTTCACCAACAAGCCAATCATTGTTCTACACAAGTGTTCACAAAACAGACTGATAAAAGCTGCTTTGTAAAGGTCAAGTCTGTACTTCATTAAATTTACGTTATACACCAAACCTTCTCTTTAACATTCTCTGCTACTTTAGGATATGATTTCTCTGAGGTCCAAATCCACAGTTTGGGACAGTCCTAGGATACTGTACTAACTCCACACATTAAACCTGCTCTCTGCCCTCACCAGAAATTCCTTCATTCAAATCCTCTTTTTCACCTTTTCACTTTCTTCTCTCACTGGACTCCCTTATGATATTTCAATACTGTTTTCACTTCTTCTCACTATCTGTCACAAGAACCCTCAACCCTAGATCATCCATACAATGTATGTCTGGCCACAAACTGAATGCTAAAAGCAGAGTGAACTGAGCTGACTTGATCCACTACAATCCTTTCCAATTTCAAGTGGTCCCCTGCTACTGTTTTAACATTTTCTTAAAATTCCAGTCCCAATTCTTTTTTCCTGGCAGATGATCTTTATCCTATTTTACTGGAGAAATCAGATCAACCCAGCATGAGCTCATTTACCTTACCTCTTCCCCTCTCCATGTAAACTTTCTAGTTTCTATATCCATTTGCTTATTCTTCCCTTCAATCTCAGAAATAACTAACCCTAACTCTATGGGTCTAATCCCTATATCTGTACCCTGATCCCATTTCTTTCTAACTCTTGAAGGACCTTATTGCTACAATCATCACCTCTCTTCATTGGCTCTTTCCGCTCTTCCTTCAAAAAGTCACAGGTCTCTCTCAAGTAAATAACCTTTATTTAATGGTGGTACCCTTTCTAGTTACCACCCTATTTTTCTACTCCCAAACTTCTCAAATAAGTAATGTATCTTCACTGTTCCCAGCTACCTAAAAACTGCTAGACCTTAATCAGATTCTAACCCTGCGAAAAATACAAAGAGAAAGCAGGATTCCATATCCATATATAATATAATTTAGAGTACAATAAGTAGAAAGTGCTATGAGATCAACTAAGAGTGAAATCACTTCCACCTCTCCTTTGAAACTCCTTCCTGCCTTGGCTTCATGATACTACACTGACCTTGTTCTTACCTCTGACTGACTTTTCCCCGTCTCTAATGGCATCCCTTCCTCTCCCTCTAAGAATTATAAACTCACATGGCTTCAAATTATCTGGATTAGAAAGCCAAGCTACATAACTTCAGACAGATCATTTAATCTCTGGACTTCTGGTTCTTCTGTAAAAGAAGATCATCTCTATGATTCGTTCCCAATTTTACCTCCTACAGTTCACCAGTTCAACTCACCACTATCCCCCTCCTCAATGCCCTTGTTTCCTTTTTTCCCGCCACCATTTACTTCCTCAAAATGTCCAAATACCCAACCTCATAGACTAGGTCCACTACAAATTGATGCTATTTAATCTCAGCTGGGTCCTCATTACAGTGAGGCAATCCTGTAACTCTTCCCTAACTGGCTCTCTATTCCACTCCCCACAGTGGTTCTTCTAAACCTCTTCTCTGCTTAAACCTCCCATATCAGAATAAGCCTCTCCAGTCCTCTTAGCTAAGGACCTTACCTCTTATCTCAGAGAAATCATACGAGAAAAGACAAGACCATTTGCCACATCTCAGAAACCCCTGACATTATCTTCCCCTTTCTTCTCCCATACTGCAGTCTCTGAAGAGGTACTCTTCACCTTGACAAAGACAATCCCTCTAAATTTGTGATCTTATCCCCTCCCAACTTCTGAAGTAAACTGATCCCACACAAATCATCCCTTCACTCTTCAATTTTTAATCTCTTCATATGCAGTCACTTCCCCCCCACACTACAAACAGAGTCAGGTGTCTCCAGTCCTTAAAAAAATCTTCACTTAACCCCATGAATAGCAAGTAGGTAGTGCAATGGATAGAGCACTGGGCCTGGAGTCACAAAGACCTGAGTTCAAATGTGGCCTCAGACAATTACTAGCTGTGTAACTTTGGGCAAGTTGTTTAATCTCTGTTTGCCTCGGCTTCTTCAAATGTAAAATGGGGATAATAACAACCCCAACCTCACAGGGTTGTTGTGAGGATCAAGTGAGATAATATTTTAGCTCAGTTCCTGGAAGACAGCAGGCACTAAATAAATGCTATCATTATTGCTATTATTATTCTATATCACTCCTCTCTTTTCCAGTCAAACTAGAAAAAACTATCTATAGTTGGTACATATTTCTACTTCCTCTCCTTTCATTCACTTCACAAATTTCTCATTACGCAAAACTGAAACTACTCTCTCCAAAGTAAACAAAGATTTCTTAGTTGCTAAATCTAACTCTTCCCAATCCTCACTGTCTTTGCATTCTCTGCATTTGATACAGCTGACCACTCCACCCCTCCTGGATATTCTTTTAACTGGGTTTTTATGACACCATCTCTCTCTCCTTGTATGTTGGAATACTTCATTCTCATGCACACCGCACCATCTAACTTTGTGTGAATCCCAAGATTCTGCACTCAGCCAGCTTCTCCCCTCTCTACAATAGTTCCCTATGATTTCAAGCATCAAATATAAACTCCTCTGTTTGGCACTTAAATTCCTTCAGCCTTGCTCTATCCTTCCTGCCTCATCATATACCTCTTTTATGAACTCTACAGTCTGGCTACAATGACCTTCCAACTGCTTCCAACACACAACAGTCTTTCTCCTGTCCCCCTCAATGCCATCTTTTAGAATTCCTAGTCTCCTTTATGCCTCAGCTCAATCTACAATAAGTCTTCCTACATTTCTGTCAGCTTCAATGCTTTATCTCCCATAATCACTTCGTATTTATACCTTTATATATATATTGTCTCCCCCAATAGAATATGAGCTCCTCAAGAGCAAAAAATATTTCATTTTTGTCTTTGCATCCTCAGAACCTAGCACAATGCTACAATCAGTACATAATAAATATTGATTGATTGATTCACTTAATAATGGATGAATCTAGTCATATCAACTCTAAGACATCCATGATCAAAATTTTGATTATCTTAATCACTCACCACATCCTATCAAATAAGGTTTATAAATTTTTCTCATATCAGTCCTCTTTTTCCCATTCCCATTATACTATATGATTAAATAGTCTTATCCATCCTCTACAATATAATAATCACTAACATTTATATAGTGTTTTAAGGCTGGCAAACACTGTACATGTTAACTCATTTGATCCTTGCAAAACCCTATGAGGTAGCTGCTATTGCTATCCTCATTTTACTGATAAGGAAACTGTGACCCAGAGGCACATAGCTAGGAAGTGTGTGAGGTTGGATTTCAATTCAGGTCTTCCTGACTCTAGACCTAGCCCTCTACACCACTGTGTTGGATAGCCACCTAGGCTGCTTTGTTTTTAAGTTGCCCTGGCCTAAGAACTCATCACCTACTGGTGAGCCTGCTCTATACTCAGCTCTGCACTCAGTTCTGGGATAGCTAGCAATCTGTCATTAGACTCCTATTCAAAGCTTCTCCAGCATGATAGAAGTTACAGAACTTGTACTCTGTTATGAATTGGCCGAACCATTCTGGAGAGCAATCTGGAACAAGGCCCAAAGGGCTATCAAACTGTACATATTCTTTGACCCAGCAATAGCACTACTAGGTCTGTATCCCAAAGAGATACCCTCCAAAAAAGGGAAAAGGACCTATACGTACACAAATATTTGTAGCAGCTCTTTTTGTTTTGGCAAAGAATTAGAAACTGAGGAGACACTTTTGTGCTATAAGAAATGATGAGCAGGATGGTTTTAGAAAAACCTGGGAAGACTTACATGAAGTGATGCAAAGTGAAGCAAACAGAACCAAGAAAACAATGTATACAGTAATAGCAATACTGTACAATGATCAACTCTGAATGACTTAGCTATAGTCAGCAATACAATGACCCAAGACAATTACAAAGGACTCATGAAGAAAAATGCTATCCTCATCCAGAGTAACAGCTAATGGAGTATGAATGCAAATAGCAGCTAACTTTTTTACTTTATTTTTCAGGGGCTTGGGGAGGTTTTGGTCTGTTTTATTTTGCAACACGTCTATTATAGAAATATATTTTAAATGACCTCACATGTATAGACTATATCAAATTGCTTGCCTTCTCAGGGAGTGAGGACAGAAGGGATGGAGAGAATTTAGTACTCAAAAATTTTAAAAAAGAAATGTTATAAATTGTTTTTACATATAATTGGGGGGAAAATAAAATAATAAGAAGAAGAACTTGCGTTCCACTGGCATAATTTTCAGGAGCCTTAAGTCATCTCTTTGCTGTGATGAAACATCAAACACTTGCCATGTCACATTTTCAAAAAACTTTCAGTGACTCCCTGCAGCCCACTAAACAAAAATACGGACTTTTTGGTTTGTCATTTAAGGCTTTCTATAATCTGACCCTAACCTATCTCCCCAACCTTATCACCAAAATTCACATTCATTCATACCTTGGCTCACATTTCTTCCAATGTAAAATGTCTTCTCCCTCTCCTCTATGCCTTCACTGTGATTTAAATATGAATTTATACCTTATCTCTCAAATAACAGTGTGAGTCCCTTGAGCATAAAGACTGCACCTTATATTCCTTCTGAATCTTCCTATAGCACCTACCTGTGCCATAGAAAGAAGTAGATATGAAAAAATGAATAATTGGTAAATGAATGAAATGAAGATCTAAGACAGATAACATAGCTGTGATCTGGACTTGGCCAGGCAAGCAGCCAATGAGTTACTATCTTTCTCAAGATGTAGTAAGGGTCTCAAGAACTGGAACTGGGTTTTTGAGCTTATATAAAATGTCAGAACAAACAATAACCTACCCACGAACCTTTTAAGAGTCCTATCACTGAACACCTGCACAGGCCTAGTGTTTTACAGATACCAAAAGGTAAGCAGAAGCATTAAATGTTCTGGCAGCCTTAAGAAGAGTTATCATTAAAGAGCAACCCAAAAATAATTATTTTAACCTCATTTAAAATTTAAGGAGAAATAGTACAATTCTGTTGCTGCACAGAAAAATGTATTAGACAAAGTATTTTCAAGGTTCCAAGAAAATGTTCTTTGTAAATTTAAAAACATCATAAAACACTGCCCTGTTGCTGAATGATGTTATGAATTCGTATTAGCTATCTATCAGTCATCCATGGTAAAAGGCTAAGAGTGGCATAAATTCAAGCTAGACACCAGGAAACTTGATTTTCACCAACAGTTTCAACTTCTTTCCATCAGACCTTTTCTAAGAACTGCTAATAAGTAACAACTTGCTACTTATTAGACCTTTCTTTTCCTATTCTTCTTAGTGAAGATGTTGACAAATGGTACAACCAAAAAAAATGAAAGAGGAAAATGGAACAGGAAGAGGTAAAAGTGAACTGACTGATCTAAAAACAAGATAATTAGCTCCAGACTAACCAGTGTTACCTTCTTTTATCAATAAGGAAGTCAACATAGAGGCTTACCAAGTGAAATGGCTATTTTTTTCCCTACTACTTCAATTGTGCTACAATTTAAAAAAAAACTTAAAATGTGACACCCTCAATTTGAACCTAGAATAGAAAAATGTAGTAACTAACAAGCGGAAAAAAGGAAGTAAAACCAGTTCAAGTTATAATTTCCTTGGGAATAAAAAGAAGTTTTTTAATTGACTGGCGGGGTACTTTTAGGCCTTTACAAGTGTGGGCAGGAGGCCACTGATTGATAGTAGATATGTCCTTTGGAAGTGGAGAGTCTGTGGATTGTTATCCACGACCCAGTAACTACTAATTTTGCTGGAAGTATTCAAGCAGAGGCTGGACAAACATCTGTCTGAAGAGATTCCTGCATTAAATGAGAGGGAACTTTGATGAGATGACTTATTTCAACTCTAAGATAAAACCACTAAAAGGAGTTTCAGGTAGTCCTAAAAAGATGCCATTACCTCTTAATTCAAGCATAGAGCACAAGACAGCTGCAGTGTAATCTACCCGCCACATGTTTCTCATACTGAAGAAATGGCTCCAGAATCCATTTAAAACTCAGAGGCAATTTTCATAAGAATGACAATTTTAAAACGAAATATACTGAAGAAGTATGCTGACATTACAATAGCCTTAAGGAAAGAACTTCTGCACTAAGCACTGAGAATCAACTTAATGATCTCAGAAGCCTTTTCTGTATGTCTAAGAGTTTCAATTCTTAGAACTTTAGTCTTCCTTAAATCATAGCATTATTTAAATGTGTTTTAATAATTATTACCTTGTATTTTTACTTAACTTTTCATATGGCTGTATATTGTCTCTCCAGTGTAATTAAAGCCTGGTACCATTTCATTTATATCTGGCCTCCCCCACAGACTGAAGCACACTCAGTCAACAAGCATTTATCAAGTCTTTACTATGTACCAGGTCCTTCTCTTTGCATATAAGTATTGTGAGTTAAGGCTGGAGTATAAGGAAACAACAGAAAAATCCAATGTTCTTTGTTTTTCCTGATAGTGATGGCTGACATTACTCAAAAATTAAGAATAAATATTTGAATTTGGTCAATGATTTTTTTAATTTGGAAAAAAAAAACAGATAATATCAAGGACTAGGTGTACTTAGCTCCTGTAAGAAATCATGACCTTTTTTCAGAAAAAAAAATTTCATTTAGTTTCATGTGCACTCCTGTTCTATCTCTAAAGGTTCTAAATTCTCTACAAAGGTGCAACTACCAGCACCTGATGTCAGCCTGCTCCTTATCTCTAAAAATAAAATTAAAACATTAACATATTATGTCATGCTTTCACAGAAATAGCATTTCCTAGGTATCTGAATCATACTAAAAGGAAATGTTAAAAGTAGCCCTACTCTGCACCCCAAAGAGATCATTGGGATAAGGACCCATATGTACAAAAACATTTATAGCAGCTCTTACTGTGGTAGCAAAGAATTGGAAATTGAGGGACTACCCATCAATTGGAGAATGGCTGAACAAGTTGTGGTACATGAATGTAATAGAATACTATTGTGCTATAAGAAATGATGAGCAGACAGTCTTCAGAAAAACCTGGAAAGACTTGTATGGACTGATGCTGAGTGAAGTGAGTAGAACCAGGAGAACGTTGTACACAGTAACAGCCACGTTGTGCCATGACTAACTTTGATAGACTTAGTCCTTCTCAGCAATGCAAAGATCTAAGACATCTCCAAAAGTCTCATGATGGAAAATGCTATCCACATCCAGAGAAAAAACTATGGAGCTTGAATGCAGATCAAAGCATACTATTTGCTCTTTTTCTCTCTTCTGTTTTGTTTTGTTTCTTCTTTCTTGTGGTTCCTCTTGAATTGGTTCTAATTCTTCTTTAAAACATAACTAATGTGAAAATATGTTTAATAGGAATGTATATGTAGAGCCTATATCAGACTGAACACTGTCTTGGGCAGGGAGGGGGAGAAAATTCAAAATTCAAAAGCTTATGGAAGTGAAGGTTGAAAACTAAAAATAAATGAATTAATTTTTTTAAAAGGTAGCCTTACTGCAACAAGTGCTGTGGATGACCAAAGTGAATTTTAGTCAATTTGAAATAAAAGGTGAGCAGAATAAAAAACTGTAGGTGGAGGTGGAGAGGCAATATGGCAGAAACAACATTTGACATTAATGACCACCCCCCCTCCCTCATGGATATTCTCTCCTCTCTAGGCTTTTATCACTGTACTGTTAATTCCCTTTTAAGAATAAAAGGTGTAGAGAACAAGCTTTTGGCATAGACAAAAAGAGAACCAGCCCTGGAAAGAGAGGACATGGGTTCAAATTCTGCTTCTAATGCTTACTACTTACTACTAGTGACATTGGGCAAGTCAATCAACCTCCATAGGTCTCAGTTTTTTCCCATGTAAAATGAAGGAGGTTGAACTAGATTTTTTTCCAGCTATGATCCCATGATCCAGCTATATATAACCACCTACATTCTTATTAAAATACCAACTTTAGAATTCTACAAGGTAGGAAAAAAATGTTCTCATTCATTTCTGAACTCACAAAGAACACTTTAACGTCAGGTTTTCCCACTTCGTTTATGTAGCTAGACAAAATGTATCCCATGAGAGTTTGGTGATAGTGAAAAGCCTTTCAACGGAAAAGTAAAAAACAAATTACAGTGCAAAATTTTTGATGTTTCTGTAAGATCCATTTATTCCTGCACTAAATTTAGCTTTTAAATATCAACCAATGTTGGGGTAGAGGGGGAAGGGATGAAGATGTCCCAGGAAAACAAAAGAAAAAAGTTCAACCAGTAATCCATTCTATGAGGAGTTATTTTTCATAAATATCTAATCCGTCAGTACAAATAACAGAAGTAATTAGTTATTTTTCCTAACCCAAGCCACATGGCTCAATGTAAGGCAGAAGCCTTAACAGAGCATTGCTAGCTAGCTACACATAGCCAACATAATGTTAGTGTTACATTTGACTATTGCCAAGGTGAAGATAACCAGTATCAGTTGCCACATGTCTTGACAGAAGAGATTCATTATTCTGTACATATTACATGACTGGTTCCCTCACTGTTCCTAAAGAGGTTCCCTCCAGTAAACTATACCCTGAGACTCTTTTTTGCCCCTTAAAGTCACTTGTGAAGGTCTCTTTCCTGAATGAATACAAATCTAGCAGTATTATCGAATTTGTCCGAAAAAAAAAGAGCTGGCAAATTCCCTTCACTAAGCTCAAGCTAAATTTAGGGTTCCTACAGCTACATTATCAACCCAATACCCTAAACTTGTACCTCCCTACCCCACTCTCACCCTTAAAAAGTTTACTATGCAATAATAAATACGGATCAATACAACATATGACTATAAAGTAATGGCTACTTTAATGCCTACTTTATAGAATTTGTTCTATTACTTTCACAGTTACCCCTCACGCAGGTTGAGGTCAGGAATCAGATCTACATACCACTTGAGGCCTTGGGCAATTTACTTCCCCTTTCTGGATCTTACAAAATTAAAGGGCTAGACTAAACAGTCTCTAAGGTCAGTACCAACTCTAAATCTGTGATCCTATGATGAAGCAGTGCAATTGGATATTTAATAAAACTTTTTGATGAGTATGATGTTCAATTAACCATGATGAAAGATGCCTTAGAGCACAATGGAATAGTCTGGCCTGCATTCCTGGAACCATACTGACTGCTTAAAGCTGTCTCTCTAATGAAATGTTCTTAAGTGACATCCCCTCAAGTGGCTGGTCAGAGAGAAGTTATAGATCCAGCTTCCCAAGGCATCTTTGAATGGAAAGAGAATTGTTGATTCTATAATTACACCAAAAGGTCAGATAGAACAAACTTATGGTGTAGACTACTTTCACAGCTAGTGATCCAAATATTTACTTATCTTTTTCCTAAACTTCCTAAACTATTCTCAGTAAGGTATTCAGAACTACAGGACTTTTATTTTTCTTCTCAGTGTTCTGTAAAGAGCTTATTAAGTAGTTTTGCCATTCCCAATTTAGAACTTTAACTTTAAAAGGTCAAAGTTAAAAGAAATCACATCACTTTTGGCCAGCTGAAGCATCAAACTTAGAGCAGCAACTACAATTCACAACAGAACTAGTCATTATGACTTTTCCACCATACTAAAAACAAGATGTGATGCTTTTTCAGAAAACAGCAGGGTGCACAAAGATTATACTCAAGAAATTAAATGGATTCACTTTACAAAATATCACTATTCAATCACTCACAGCAACCACAAGCTATGAAGCTTTAAGTGGTATCAAAGATATACATTAACTCCAAAGAAGGTCCATAAATTCCTGAGGATCTTTTCATTTATACTACAATTTATTTTTTGGATTATGCAAGATCTTCTCTACTCATTTTATAAATAAATGTCACCAAAATACCAAAATTACTAATGAACAGCTAAATTAGAATTTCTCCTATGTAATTTTATGTCTATTTATTGTTGTTGTTGCTTTTAAGGGAATACTATAGATTTCACCTAGAGTGAAATCAGATTTAAATGAATGGAAAAAGAAGCTGGGAAAATGGGTAGTCCAACTCATTTTTTTTGGTTACTGTGATGAAAGTTATGGGCATATGCAATGTAAATGAATATGTAGATAGAGTAAAATTAGGGGGCTACCCATCTCCTTCCCCACTGGAAGCCTCCCAAAGTCACTGCCAACACAAGTAGTTTCTTCTCTCCCTACCCCAAACAGTAGCCTGGCACTACCACATTACCTAATTCACTGTATAGGAAGTCCTCTCTCCAATTTCCTGCCATGTAAAATATGGAAAGTTTGGAGTTATGACAAGTCACTTAGAATGTTAAAAATTAATTGGGTCTTGAAAACAAAGAGGTTGCATGGGAATGGTGGACACAGAGAAGCCAGGAATACAGGGCTTCAAGACCCACCTCTGATATATACTGGCTAGAGCAAGTCCCTAAACCTCTTAGTGTTCTATGCAAGTTGCAGAAGTGTAGAACTGCATTGGTAGAGAGTTTTCCTCACCTAGGAGCTCCCTACAGCAATAATATCACAGGTCCAATTCCAATCTATCTTGAAAATGAAAGTTTATTTCACTAACTGCCACCTCTGGTAGTAGTTCTAACCATATTCCATAACTTAAATTTGCTTGTGGTACCACGTGATTACCACGCAACATTTACTTTTTTCATTTTAATAAGTAGTAAAAGTAAAAAAGTAGACTAGTCACTAATTACAAGCATTACTTTATGGTTTGTAATTGTCTCTTCTCAAAGCCAGAATGGCACTGAATATGTTCCTTGAGCTGTATACAAAATGGTAACCATAAATAAAGTACGATTCTCTCTACGTTAATTGTAACTTAATTTTATCAGTCACCTGAAGAAAACACTTGTTTTTCAGGCTAGTCTTTCTTTAAAAACAAAAAACAAAAAATCAAACTAGAGCCTGAAGCGCTACTTGCTTGCTATGAGTGGAATATATGCAACATGTGGCTGGTAGGTACAACAGCACTAAACCCAGGACACTCCCCGGGGCTTCACAGGGACTAAACTGAGTTCCCCCTGGAGGGAAAAATTGCAACAGTTAAAGGGGGTGCAGTGGAGGTTTATTTACCCGGTCCTTCATCCTCCAACTCTGGGCCAAGGATTTGGAGCCTTCAATCTTCTCGCAGTGCCTCTTCTTCATGAAAGTCAAAGGCAGGTTCCAGTCGGTCAGGTCGGACTCGTCCTCCTCCCCAAGCCCGAGAAGAGGCGACTGCAGCATCTCGGACTCCATGAGGGTGGGAGGAGGTGGAGGAGTCCTGGGCAGCAAACGCTCGAGAACCTCCAGCCTTAAAGAGTTGTGGGCACCAGAAAGGATGAAATGAGGGAACAAGGGCTGGCTGACGGGGGAAGGAGGGGACCGGCGAGGCCGTCCCGGTATGGAGTGGGGGGCTGTCGAAGTTCCCGAGCCTTATCTCCGCGTGGGAACACCAAGAACCCCAGTGCAGGGGCTAGGGGTGAGGTGCGCACTCTGGGCCCGCGCAGCCCCGCACCCCCGGACTTCAGGCCACACCGGCTTCTCCGCGGGCTGTCGGATCGGGCCCCAGGCTGGCTGAGAAGGGAGCTGTCAAAAGCGTGGGAGCCCTCGGGCCTCCGATGACCCTGCTCCAGGCCACCGGGGCCGGACCGGCCTCCAGCCGATCCCGAAGAGGCGGGCGGGAAGGTCGCAAGCTCTCGCTGCCTGCGGGCCGCCGGCCAGGGGGGGTGGAGGATCCGAACGGAGGCTAGGCGAGGCGGGACTGGGGACGGGAATCCTCCTCGGGTTGCCTCTCAGCCCTGCGGACCCCGCACTCTCCGGAACTGCTGCAGCTGAAGCCAAGATCGGCCCATAGTGTCCGCCTGCGGGAGGCTTTCGTCAAGTCTGCCCCGGGCTCCCGAGGCCTGGCTCGTCCCCGCCCAAGGGCCCCCGCCACTTCCTTAGGCCTGAGGGCAGGGAGGTGAGAAACGCCAGGTACGGGACCCTCCTGGACGACTGGGAAAGAGATCGTTTGAGTTGAGGAATTTCCCCTCCTTGTCCAGAGACACAGAGAAACTCCGCTCATCAGCACACCAAGGGGGACGCCATATTGCTAAGGCCCACAATGCATAGCGATCTACGGAGCGCCCAGAAGGCCAAACTTTCTCCCGAAGTTCCTGGAGCTGTCCGCCTAAGCAGTAGGAAGAGAAAGGTCTATACCACCTTCACTCATCACTTCAGTGATAAAGGGAAAAGTAGAAAGGCATTAAGGGATACTTTTTTTTCCTTTTCTCTTCCCTTATTTTTTTCTTTTTGGGGGAAGGGGGAAATAGATAGATAGATAGATAGATAGATAGATAGATAGATAGATAGATAGATAGATAGATAGATAGATAGATAGATAGATACAGAGATAGATAGGTAGGTAGGTAGGTAGGTAGGTAGGTAGGTAGATAGGTAGATAGGTAGATATAGATTTTTATTACCATGTACTAAGATGGAAAAGTTGGTGATGCCCATCTTTCTCCAAATTTCACAAAAAGAACCCTTAAAGTCACCAGTCTTTCCTGATCTTGGGTGATACCAGGAGTCCCTTCTTTAAAGGATTCTATTGTCTGTGAAAGTTTTATTTTGGGGGCTAGCATGGTGAAAGAAAATCAAGACAAAAATGGCTCACTAGTGATGTCTGTAAACCCTAGAAAAATCTAATTCATCTTCGTGATCTATACATTTGTGTGTGTGTGTGTGATGGAGGATGGCAGCATACATGGGAGATTGCTTCAGGTTTGCAGAGGGTAATTTAGATAGTTGTAACCTGTGTAATCTTAATGCCTGGAGTAGAGTGTGATCAGTTTTATCTGTTTATTATGTAATGGAAGTATCAAAAAAACAAAACAAAACAAAAAACCTGAAGTGTACCCTGCACTAAAAACTTTGATACAGCATCAGTCACTGAAGAGCTATGGCCCTGTGGTGAGTTGGGAGGTGGCCACCTTAGAAAGTTTTGTGTTCAAGATAACAAATGTTTGTTATTTAGCTAGTTGTGAATCTTGTAAGTCTAGGAAATTAAAAGGGAATTGAAGGGGAGCTGCCTTTGAAGAGCCAATTAGCTGTCGAGGGAAGCTTATTTCTAGTGATTCGTCTCTCTCTCTATTTCTCTTTCTGTTATGTACATATATGTGTGTATATATTATATATATACACACATATATGTGTGTGTGTGTGTGTGTGTGTGTGTGTGTATATATATATATATATACATATATATATATATATATATATATATATATATAGAGAGAGAGAGAGAGAGAGAGAGAGAGAGAGAGAGAGAGAGAGAGTGGAGGAAGAATAATATGACTAGAAAAGTCCTTAGCAGTCCAGTCCCAACCTCCCAACCCCTCCCCGGATAATTACTATAAAGACCCAGAATGGGTCATTTGCATATAAAGGGTCCAGCAACCTAGAGTGAGGTCAGATGGAGAATATAATCCTTCACTAAGCCCTTTTCTCCATCCACTCGTGCACGTGGACTTGAAGGCTCTAGAGAGAAAGCTTTTTTCTCCTTTTACTTTTCAAAACTCTTTAACTTCATCCCCCATTCTCTCCCATATCTCTCCTTGTCCAATCAAGTCAAGGAGCATTTTATTAAGCACTTATTATGTATTATATGGGGTGAGGGGCCCACAAATGAGATACTAAGAAAAGGGAAAAAAAGCAAAGGAGATTGAGAAGTAGTCAGAAAAGTAGAAGGAGAACCAAGAAAGTGTAGTGTTATGATAATCTAGAGAGTAGAGAGAATCCAGGGGAATAATAATAAACTGGCATTCTTATAGCACTTTAAGGTTAGCCAAGAGTTGTATATCATACAGATAGGGCAGCTAGATGGTATAGTGGATAGAGTGCTGGACTTGGACTTAGGAAAAGTCATTTAGCCTCAGACACTTAATAGATGTATGACTTTGGGCAAGTCAACTAACACTGTTTGCCTCCATTTCTTCATCTCTAAAATGAGCTGGAGAAGGAAATGGTAAACCACTCCAGTTTCTTTGCCAAGAAAACCCCAAATGGGACACAACTGAAAAATGACTGAACAATGCTGATGTCTGAGGCAGGAATAGAGCTCAGGTCTTCTTGATTCCAAGTCCAGAGTTCTATTCACTGTGCTACCCAGCTATGACCAAAAAGGGTGATTGACAATGTCAAAGGCTGCAGAGAGGTCAAGAAATATGAGGATTAAGGAAAAGCCATTAGATTTGGGAAGTAAGAGATTATCAATAACTTTGGAGAGGACAGTTTCAGTTGAGTGATGAATTTGAGAGCCAGACTTCAAAGGCTTTAGAAGAGAGTGAGAGGAGAGGAAATAGAGGTACTGTTTTATTGCAGAGAAGAGAGAAAGGACATTGAGACACTGAAGTTCCAGAGCTGTGAGTTGCCTTGGCTATGTGTTACCTACAGATGTGCCTCATGACCACTCTTACCACAAATATTGTGTGCAGTAGTGGGAAGGTGCATCCTAAGTTCATGAGAAAATGGTTTATAACTTCTGTCTTTAATATGCCATCTAAGTAAATGTCTTTCTTAAGAGCTAATTGTGTCTAATAATAATAACAACAGCTAACATTTATATAGCATTTGCCATTGCATTCAAAGCACTGTGCTAAATACTTTACAATTATTATGTCATTTGATTGTTACAACAACTTATTGTTGTAAGGCCCACTGTACCACCTCGTTGCCCCTAACTAAAGAACGCCAATGGGAGTTCTTGAACTGTAGTTCTATATGTTGGAAATATTAATACTATAGCAATAGTATTAGGAATGGGTTCCTACAGAGTATCCCCTAAAACCTGAGGCAGCAGCTAGTCTCTGGGGACCTAACAGCTTTTCTACACCCAATTTATTTAGGCTTCTAGTCTATTATAGTGGTCTAACTTTATGGACTACTTTCTAGGCATGCATTGAATTGATGTTACTGTTCACATTAGTAGAGGGAGTGCCACATATTGCTAAAGATTCCAGATTTTCCTGTATTTTTATGTTCTTATTAATGTGATGCATTGTCCTAGTAGCTTTTCTTGTTCTGTGCCAGCCTTGCATTCCAAGGATAAACCATATTTGGTTATGTTGGAGATTTTTGGATGTGTTATACATTTTGCTAACACTTAATTTAGTATTTTTGCAACTAAATTCAAAAGAGAAATTGGCATGTGGTTTTCATTTCTGGCATCATCTTTGTCAGATTTCCAAATCAAAAAAATTGTTTGTCAGAAGAAAAATTGGGTCACACACCATTGTGGTCTGTATTCTAGAACAGTTTATGTATTATAGTTCAAAGGGACCTTAGAGATCATCTAGTCATAAATGGGGAAGCTAAGACCCAGAAAGGATAAGTAATTTACCAAATATTATTTATTCTTTAAATGTTCAGCAACATTCCTCAGTGAACCAATTTTTTTAGGTAATTATTTGACAATTTCCCTTATTTCTTACTTTGTTATATTTATCATTTTTTCCCACATATCATAGTGGTTTGAACATTTTGAATTTTTGTCAGCCTTACTAAAATCCTAAATAGGCTAGGTTAGATTTGCTTCAATTATGGTCCATGACTTCTTCCATTATAGAGAAGAGAGAAAGGACATTCTTTCTTCTAATTGAGTATTGATTTTTATCTTTACTCTAATAAACCAGTTGGCTTGCATACAAAGATAGCCAATTTAGAAATGATTTCCCCATCAGTGACAAGTCATCCCCTCTAAATTAAAATATAACTTGTTTTTTGTAGCATTCTTCTAAAGACTATGTCATGGTTGGACAGACAACCCATAGAGCTAGTCCATCAGCTTTTTGTAGGCAATTGGAGTTACGTGACTTGCCCAGGGTCATACACTAGTAAGTTCCTGAGGCTGGATTTGAACTCAGGTCCTCCTGCTTCCAGAGTCAGTGCTCTATTTACTGCATGACTTAGCTGCCCCAAGGGCCACTCTTTGTAACACAAATGTTCTTTCAATGATCCTGTATGGCTGGAAATCATGCATGGCTTTGAAAAGCTAAAATTGTGGTTCATGCAAAAGACAATGGAGAAGCATGTGGTGGACTGCAACATACAGTATTACCAATGAAGAGCTGTTCAGGAAAGGTTGTATAAAAGTTACCATCACAGAGATGTATGACGGGGACGGGGAAAGTTGGGTTGGCTATGTAACAAGTATGAAATTGTTGTTGTTTGTCCTTCATTCTCAAAAAGGAAATCAGAAAATCAGGGAAGGTGATGCCATGACTTGAGTGTGAAATGGGTTTAAGTGAGAGAGGGCTATGGCAAAATTACCAGCCTTGCTTTCTCCTCCGGAACCATCTGGGTCCAGTAGTAAGACATAGAACAGGATGACTGGAGATGAGAGGAAAACCAATGAACCAATGGCCAGCAAATGTGTTCTGTTGACGTGCAATGTCAAGAGAATCTCCAGCATGTTGGGTGACTCCTTGTGAAGGATTAGGGAAAGACAGGTAGAAAAGTCACACAGGATGAGAAGGTCCAGTGAGATTTTTATCTGCACCTTTGGAAGAAGTACTCATATTATTCACAGATCCATCCAAGTTTCAAATATTAAAAGTACATTTTTTTAGAAATAATTACAAATTTTCCCACTGAACTTACTGTTTAAAAGTTTAACTTTTGTTATAAACAGTTACAAGACACTGAAATCTGGTGAATCTTGAGTCTCTTTAGTTTTGATAATTAATAGGAAGTAAGTAAAATCCTGATAACAGAAGAAGTCATAAACATTATAGCACATGCCATGGAGCAACTCTGCCCCTTTCTACTTCTACTAGCAGGCTTGATCCCTAGAGGGCAGCTACTACATGTACCCCACAAGAGTTCTTGGGATTTCCCTAAGAAGCTGAAGGAATCTTTTATACACACGCACACACACACACACACACACACATACACACACACACACATATACATATATATAAACATACATATATATATATATATATACATATACATATGTATATACACAAAATTTCACAAGCCCCTATCATTATGTTTCCACTAATGATTATTAGTTGACATCAACTAAAGGTGGTATTTTACAAAGGTTGTATATGAACTGTCCCACTTGTATAATCAGAGTACAGAGGGATATGGGCTTAAGCTTATAGAGCACATTTGGCGAAGGGATAACTCATATGTCCTGGTTGCTAGAAGCCCCTTTTTTGTGGAATATTCATGAAGTTCACCTTAGGAATGGTGTAGCTTTCTGATAGGTTTCTTGTAGACTCTCATATCTAGTTTATCCTCAGCTCCAGACGCTGCTTCTAGTGACTACTATTCCAGGGATACTGTTACAAGGCCAATGAAGAAGTCCAAATCCTCTGGTTCTTCAAAGTTTACTAGGTCTTCATTTGATCAAAGGTGTAGGGGAAAACACCCAAGGATTATTTCTCATTTCCCCCAAATGATTCCTCAGAGGCTTGGCTGGAAGGCTTCTAATATTATCCTTTCAGACTATTAAATTCCCAGGTTCTGATTTGAAGGTAGCTAGACGGTACAGTAGAGAGAGTACTGGACTAGAGTCAGGAAGGCCTCAGTTCAAATCCTGCTTCAGACACGTAGAAGCTGTGATTGTATGCAAATCATTTGACCTTTGTTTGCCTTAGATTCCTCATTTATAAAATGGTGATAATAATAGCACCTACCTCCCAAGGTTGGTGTAAGGATAAAAGCAGATTTTTGTGAAGCATTTTGCAAACCTTAAAGTTCTGTAAAAATGCTAGCCATCATTACTAGCTATTTTGGATTGGCTTGCTATTTTAGCAGGTAGGCCGCATAGTGGATAGAGCACTGGTTCTGGATTCAGGAAGACCTGAATTCAAATCCAGGTTCAGACACTTACTAGCTATATGACCCTGGCCAAGTCCCTTAAACTCTGTCTACCTCAGTTTCCTCAACTGTAAATGGGAATAATAATAGTACCTACCTCCCAGGGTTGTTACGAGGATCAAATGAAATAATATTTGTAGAGAACATAGCAGAGTGCTTAGCATATATATAGGAGCTATATAAAGGATGATGATGATGACGATGATGATATTAGTCATGTTGTGCTTCAGAAAACTAAAGTTTTGTCCACATGAAAATAAGGTTTGACATACCACCACATGTTAGTTAATTCTAGATTAGGTGTAAACATTCCCAAACCCTGACTCATTCCTCTCACATCCTGCAGTGGATGACGATATCCAAAGCAGCCAAGAAGCAAGAGGTCCTCAAACACTGTAGCATGTGTGCTTTCCCACAATGTTACAAGATGTTTTACTTTGAATCTCTGATTCAAAACAAGAATTGTCTGAGAACTTTTTTTCTATTTCCTTTTTTGTTGTTGTTGCTGTTTCTTAATAAAATCTTTCATTTTATTTTTTTCTGTGCTTACAGGAGAAACATATTATTGGCGAGATGAAGTGCCATGAAACAATAGAAAGAACACAGGCTCTGGAGTTAAAAGATCTCAGTTCAAATCTCTCCTCAAATGCTTACTCCTTAAGCGACCTTGAACAAATCACTTGGTGATTATAGATTTCTCATGTAACTAGAAAGATTCAAGGACAGCTAGGTGGTACAGTAGATAGAGCACCAGTCCTGGAATTAGGAGAACCTGAGTTCGAATCTGGCCTCAAACATTTACTAGCTGTGTGACCCTGGGCAAGTCACTTAACCCTGATTGCCTCAAAAAAGAAAAGAAAAGTACAAAAAGCACAACTTACATAAGAGCCAAGGGGAAAAGCCTTCAGCCATAATCTAAGGCTAAGAAAGGTGGCTGACCCCCTTTCTCAAATGCAAGAAAAAGAATTGGAAATGGCCAACCCTCTCCTATAAAAGAGCCATAGCTCTTTTAGATAATTTTTTTTGTCAATTGGCAAAAAGGACTATCAAAAAAAGACACTTTTGTCCCACTACTTAGAGGAGTTTCATTGATGGGGGACAATGAATATATTTTCAGCTTTTTTTAAATGTGCTGATCAGTTTTGTTGTCTTTTTCTCTTCTTCCTCTTTATTTCTTTAAAAAACATTCTTTGTTATAGCTTTCTGGGAGGGGAGAGATGAAGAGATATATAGGGGAAATTTAGGCAATGTAAAAACAAAAGATATTGTCATGTGGGCTTCTCTGTTGCTTTTTACCTCACTTCCTGCTGCCAAACACACATACAAAGTAACCACTTCATACCCTAAGAGGATTGGGTGTGGTCTCTTTTCTCAAAAAAGTCTGCCCCTAATTATGTGGTTGGCCAATGCACAATGTCCATGCATGTGCCAGTTTTCCTGTCTCCCAGAAGCAGATCCCCAGTATCTTCCACATGGGTAATTTCATTTTAGGTAATCTGGATTCCCCCAATAAAAAATTTATTGACATTATGATAACATTAATATCAATAATATGATATCAATAAAGTTTGCTTTTCAAAAAAAAATATTTAGCTACATACAGGTAGAATCCTCTGAAAGAATTCAGTCAGCGTTCCAAAATGAAAATACAACCTTGACTGCCAAGCTTGGTAATTCAACAAACAATAATTAATCATTTCATGTGTGCACAGAAGATTCACAATGGAAATGAGAAAGGATTTTTGCCCTCATATAGATAATAGTCTGATGAAAAAGTCATCATCTCCTCCAATTTATCTCATGTTCAGTTATTTCAGTCACGTCCAACTCTTTGTGACCATATTTGGGATTTTTCTTGGCAAAGATACTGGACTGCCATTTCCTTCCCATTTGACAGATGAGGAAACTCAGACAAACAGGCTTAAGTTATTTGCCCAGAGCCACATAGTAAGTGTCAGATTTGAACCTAGGTCTTCCTGACATTAGGACTTGTTGTGTCCCCTGTGCAACCTTTGAATCCTTTGCAATCTGACCTCTGAACTTCTCACTCAACTAAAAGTGCTCTCTCCCAAATTATCTTAATTTTCAAATCCGAAATGTAATGGTCTTTTCTTAATTTTAATCTTTCTTTACCTATCTTCACCATTTGACACTACTGATCTCGCTCTCCTATGTATTTTTCTCTCTGGGTTTTCATGATATTATCCTCTCTTGGTTCCTTTCCTATCTACCTGACCATTCCTCAGTTTCCTTTGCTGTATCATGTCCTGTAACTGTGTATTTTACCCAAGGTTCTGTCTTAGTCTGACCTCTTCTCTCTCTATACTCTCTCTCATGTTAACCTCATCAGCTCTCATGGGTTTTACTATTATCTCTATGCAGATGATTTCAATATCTGTACATTCAGCCTCGGTCCCTACATTAAGTTTCAGTCCTACATCACCAACTGCTTGGTGGATGTTTCAAACTGAATGTCCTAGGGACATGTCAACATGTCCAAAAATGAACTAATTAATTTTCCCCAAAACACTTCCCTCTTTCAAGTCCCTCCCTTGTATTTAAAAGAAATGTAAAAACTATTCTTAGTTCTCAGGGTTGCACAAAAACATGCGGTGGGCCTGCTTTTGCCCTTGTACTTTGCTGATCCCTGGTAGATGATCAACAAAACAGTAAATTGAGCTTTAATTTATAAGTTACTGATTTCCCAAGATGTAAATGCTCATAGTGAAAATTTAATAATCATCCCTCTTCAGACAGTTTGAGCTAGCCCCAGCACACCCTCCTGGATAAGAGAGTGTAAAGAGTTGTAGAGGACAGCCATGAGGGTGGTTGTGGCCTCAACGGTAATTGGGAATTTTGGAAGAAGGAAAGGTGATGTGAGAAAAAAAAAAGGATCAGGCTTGTGTCTGAATCTGAAAGGAAGCTGATAAAGTAGTGAGGTAGTGTAGTACCTCAGTGTCACACAAGGTACGTGAAGACAGGAGTGAAGGAAAGTCAAATTTTCTGTGTTCTTTATTTTTCTTCCAACTGGAAATAAGGAAAGGCAAAAACCTCACCTACTGTATTGCCCTTTCTCTGATCTCTGATCCTGTGGGGAAGAGCTTTCTCCTCTAGTCTCTTCCCTTAGCCCTCCCTCCCTCTTGATCTAGAGACTTGGGTGAAGAGACAAGTAAGAAATACTTTACCTCTGAGCCATCCGTCCGGCTTCTTTCTCTTCCAGTGGGCCCCACCTGGTGCTTACAGGCACTAGAAATGAAAGACTGGCATTCTGAGGAGCAGACAGAAGCAAAGCCCAAGGTTTTCTTCCATTTCTGCCCTTGAGAATTTAAGTATGAAACATACAGGATACGTAGCTCATAAAACATGCACCTGGATGGTCTCCTTGACCACAAAACCCCTGTTTGGTGTCCTGGCTTATATGTTCTGTGAAATATAAAAACTTCTCAGAACTGTCTTTCTCCAAACCACCCCTCAAAGCTCAGAGGATGTTGACAGTTTTACTTAGCAAAACAATAAAGAACAAACTCTTATCTAAATGAATTAAGTTTAACAAAATCGGACAGTACAGTGAAAGATCCATGTAAAGAGAATAGAAAGTCCTAGGAGGAAATCTCTCTTGGCAGACAGAGGAGAACACAGAAGAAATCTTCAGCCTCTTGGCTATCTGACGTGGACATTCTCTCTTTTCTCCACCCATCTCAGTGCCCCTAAAATTTCATGCTGCACCAAGAATCTTGGATAACCATAATAGCCCATCCTCCCTCAAGAACCTATCCAATTAGACCATGAAAATTTGAGGGAAGGGCTATACTAGTAACTCATCTATCACTGTAACAGATCAGAGCCAATAATGATGGATTTAATCCAGCCCCACCACTTCCCAATTTTATAGAAAAGCTAGTCTTTCAGACATCTCCCTTGAAGTAATCATTTTGATTTTCAGTATATTAATGGTAGGTAAATATTCTATTTTTCACTTGATCCTATTTTTTTTGTTAATTTTTTTGCTTGTTTACTTTTTTGTCAGACTCATAGATAATTATATGTTTTCCACATCCTTCTTCTTTGAGCAGTCTTTCTCCTCTAGTTTCCTTCCTTCTAATATATATATATATATATATATATATATATATATATATATATATATATATATGTGTGTGTGTGTGTGTGTGTGTGTGTGTGTGTTTGTGTATACATATATATATATATTTATATATATAATATATATATATTTATACATATAATATATATATATATATATATATATATATATATATATACACATACATATATATAAATGTTTAATGATTCTGTTCTTGTACTGCTGTGGCTTCCTGTATTACCTTAACCTTTTGGCTTTCACTTGCAATTGCTAACTAAAGGTATCTAGAGTTTCTGTTTTCCTTATGGTTTCTGGATTCCATTTTGTACGTTTATTTTTGTTGCTTTTAATCAAGCAATATGGCATTCAAGTCTCCTACTGCAGATATCAGCTAGATATTGACATAATCTTCCAATGTCTTTTCACATGTCTTCAATAGTTCTCCCTCTTCTACCATGGTGGCATACAATTCCTGTCCTTCTTTCTGAGTGTTCCTTGATAGTTTTACCTTGCCTACCATAGGACTGAGCAACAATCACATTGCATACTGGTGTGCTTCAGATTTTTTGCTATTATTAATGTCGCTATGTCATTGTCATCTTTTTAAAAGTTCATATTGAAATTATTGCAGGAAAAGTCAATATATCCTGTTTTTATTCTTTTGTGTTTAATGATCTTTGTACTTTTTCACAGGATGACAAAATAACTGCTTCTTGTACGTCGATCAATCAATTAAAGATATTTATAAGTACCCACTATGTGCCAGTCACGGGATTGGTTAGGTGGCACAGTGATACTTGGAGTCAGGAAGACCTGAGTTCAAATCTGGCCTCAGACACTTACCAGCTATGTGATTCTGGGCAAGTCACTTAACTCTGTTTGCTTTAGTTTCCTCATCTGTAAAATGAGTTGGAAAAGGAAATGGCAATCCAGTCCAGTATCTTTGCCAAGAAAACCCCAAATGGGGTCACAAAGAATTGGATACAACTGAAATGACTCAGCAGCAACATTGTGTGAGACATTGTGCTAAGCACTGGGAATGGAATACAAGTAAAAAGAATCAAACAATCCCTACTGGCAAAGAGCTTACATTCTAATGAGGGAGGCAACAAGCACATATAAAAATGTATGCAACATAAATATAAAGTGAATAAATACAAATATATGCAAATAAGGTAAATACATGTTAGTTTGAGAGAGAGGGCATGGGCAGTTAGGATCTGGAAAGATATAGAAGATGGTGCTTGTGCTGTGTCCTCTATGAAGCTGAAGTAAGGAAGGGGTGCATTCCAGGCATGGAGGAGGGCATGGAGTGTCCTGTGTGAGGAACCAAGAGACCTATTTGGCTGAGTTTGCAGTGGGTGGAATGGGGAGAAATATACAAAGAATCTGGAAGGGTAGGTTGAGATCAGGTTGTGTATAGTTTTAAAAGGTAAACAGAAAAAGTTTATATTTTATCCTAGAGGCAATGGGAAGCCATTGGGATTGAGTATGAAAGTCATATGATCTGATACATGTCTAAGGAAAGTTACTAAGGCAGCTGTAGGTGGGATGGACTATGGTGAGGAGAGGGAGCTAGGGAGACTAATTAAGAGATAATTAAATATTCTAAGTGAAAAGTGATGAGACCCTAAACCAAAATGGAATCTGTGTGAGTGGAAAGAAGGGGTTGGATGTGAGAGGTGTTGTAAAGGGAGAAAAAGCAAGATTTGGCAACTGATTAGATATGTGGGATGAAGGAAAGTGAGGAGCCAAGGATAATGCCAAGATTTCAAACCTGGGAGGCAGGAAAGATGGTGGTATCTTTGGCAAAAATTAGAAAGTTTGGGAAAGGGTGGTGTTTTGGAGAAGAGATAATGAGTTATGTTTGGACATGCTGAGTTTAAGATATCTCTGGGATATCCAGTTTGTAAATATCCACTGGGCACTTGGTAATGCAAGACAAAGTCAAGGCAGAGAGAATGGGGATGCCTTTTCAGATCTGAGAGTCATGTACATAGGGAAAATAGTGAAACACATTAAACTGACGAAGTTACAAAGGAAAAAAGTATAGAGGAATAGAAGGTAGACTATGACAGACCTTAGGGGACACCCACATGTATTGGAGTATAAGTTTATTTTGTGTAGACTCACTAGAAGCATATTTGGAAGCATCATGGGAAAGGAGAGGAAAAATGAAGGGAAAAGGAAAGGAAAGACGAGAGGAGAGGAAACTTGTCCTGACTATAGCAGACAGAGTGACAAGGGTGATATTTGCTCATGAAGTTTGGATTCCTTCCACTAGATCTCTGTGTTTTGTAAGCTTTCATCCTTCATACTTTAATAAATATGAATGTTTGGTATATTGACTTCTGTTAAAAATATGGTCTTTAAATATTTGTAGATCAATATTATGTTTGTCAATTGCAGACAACAGTTCTGCCTGTGATAATGTTCTAGTTCCAATGCAATTTATTTGTTGAATTCTCAAGAAGAGTTTGGGTGGCTGTATTTGTAGCATGAGGTTTGTGATCTACTGATTTCTGAAGGATAGCAAGCTTCTGGTATATGAGTCTGATAGCCTGATAGCCATGTCTTTCTTGGTTTTTGGTGGGTGCAAAATTTTTGCAATTTGCAACAGTAAATTGCATATTATCTATTGTTTTCTTGCACACTTTGCACTGATCAATGAATTTAGGCCTCTTGAGGATAATCTTTATATACTTTTCAATGGTGATGAGTTGATCCTGAATGACTATCAAACTCCTATGTTGTATAAACAAATCCTCATGATAGGAATTTATTCCATGCTTCCTTGTCAATATATTGCTGGTTAAGTTCATAGGTAAGCCTCTTTATTTACATTTGGCAAATAGCAATGTAACTGCTAGATTAAAAGCTGCTGTCAGCCTTTGCCGTTACCTTTTGAGGCATGGCTTGTTTGTTCCAAAATAAATTTTTGACCTTTTGATCATGTGCTTTGAGAACCTATATCAATCCTCTTGCTCCTTTTTCATGAGAAATGTTAATTTCTTATATAGCTGTTTTAGGGTGGTAGGCCCTGTTTTTCTTTAACGTTGTCCAGAGTTTTGTTAGGATATTTCATCTCTCAGCTCTGGCAATTCTCTCTGACTGTCCTCCAGGTTCCCTCTTCTACTCCAACTACTGATCTCTCTGGCTTCTTTAAAGTCCCATCTAAAATCTGATCTTCTACAGGAAGCCCTCTCCAACCCCTCTTAATTCCAGTGCTTGTCATCTATTAATTATCTCCTATTTGTCCTGAATATAGCTTGTTTTGTATATATTTGTTTGCATCTTGTCTCCCTCATTAGAATGTAAACTCCTTGAGGGCAGGGACTGTTTTTGCCTATTTTTGTATCCCCAGTGCTTACCACAGTGCATAGGATATAACAGGTGCTTGATAAATAGCGATTGATTGATACTTTCCAAATCTGTATCATCATTATCATTATCATCATTATCATCATCATCATCATCATCATCATCATCATCATCATCATCATCAAAGTAAAAGCATAATATAGTGAATAGAGAGCTGATTTTCGAACCAGACCTGGGTTTATAACCTCCCTCTGACAACTCACCATGTGTGTATACTCACTCAGGCAAATCATTTAACTTTTCAATAAGTGTTCTAGGCAATTCTAACACCATGTGTTACAGGAAAGGTGCCAACATGCACTGGTAGCAAAAATTTCCTTACTGGGAAGCTCTTTATAATAATGAACTCCTAGGTTTAGTCCCTATCCCTATTATCTTTAAATTCAGGGATTGGCATCGGATTTGGAGTTGGAAGACCTGGGTTAAAATTCCGCCTTAGACATTTACCAGCTGTGTTTGTTATTGTTGTTGAGTCATTTTCAGTTGTGTCTGACTCTTTGTGACCTCATTTAAGGTTTTCTTGGCAAAAATATTGGAGTGTTTGCCATTTCCTTCTCCAGCTCATTTTCCAGATAAGGAAACTGAGGCAAACACTGTTAAGTGACTTGCCCAGGGTCACACAGCTAGTAAGTGTCTGAGGCTGGATTTGAACTCAGGTCTTCCTGACTCCAGGCCTGGCACTCTATCCACTGTACCACCTACTAGCTGTGTGATCACTAGCAAATTACTCTATTTCATATAGCTTCAGTTTCCTCATCTGTAAAATGAGTATAATAATATTTATACTACCCACCAGGGTAGTATACTTATATTTTATACTAACCAACAGAATTTTTTTGTGAAGAAAGCACTTTTTAAAATTCCCAAATTGTGTATGTGTATGTATGCACATACATTCATATCTGAATTATTATTATTGCTATATGGTCTCCCAAGGGCAAAGTTGAAAGTAGAATTTTTAGTTTATCTTTCCCTTTCCCCAAATCATTCTTTTTCCTTTACAGTAAGTCTTAGATGTGAATAGAAGGGACCACATCTTAGCAGTCACCAGCGACTGAGGAGGAGGGGATAGATATTTTCACCTAAAGTCAACATGATTCTTCACTCCTGCACAGTCACACTGCAGCATAGCTCCCGGCCAAGACAATTGCTACAGCTTCCCTGCTGATGTCTCTGCCTTATCAATGCTTTAAAAAACTACCTGTGTGTAGAAAAGGTAATTTGGCCAACAAATGGCATTGTAAAACCTATTCAACATTAACTTGTGTTTCTTTGAGGAAGTCATTTAATCTCTCTGGGCCTCAGTTTCCTCTTGGATAAAGGGATTAGACCATATGATCTTAAAGGTCAGACTTCTGGCCCTATAAATGTACAAGCCTAATAATCTATTTTTCTGTTCTAGCTCTGCAGTGGTTACTATTAAAAATAGTATCATTAAAAACTTCATGGGAAAAAATTTCTATCAATCACTTAGATGTCAGAGGGAGTTATTCACATAGACTGTATAGTGTTCTTTTTTTTTATATAGGCTTCCTTTTGAAAAAAAAATGCATGTTATTTTTTTTCAATGAGCAAAAATCTGTTTTCTTTGGAACTTCTCTCAGCCACTGAGGCTTTCTCACTGGAACATCCCTCCAACCAATTCTTCCTTCTGGGGCTTACATTTTGGGGAAGGTCCTAGGCCAGCAATGCTTCATCCACTTCAGGCCCCTGCCCCTTTCACCACCTCATCTCTACTAGGCTTTTTAGCTTCCTTTTTTTGTGCTATTTCCCCCTATTAGAATGTAAGTGGCTTGTGGCAGGGATTTTCCTTCTACTGTGCTCCTGCTGTATACTAACATCTTAATAAATCCTGGTTGCTTTGCCTTGCCTCTCCTTCCCACTTCTTCTCCTACCCCTCAGTTAAAAGAAAGGAAAAGGAGCAAAAAAATCCCAGAACCCTTGTAACAAATACGCATAATCAAGAAAAATTAATTTCCACATGGACCACGCCCCATCCCCAACCCCAAATGTCTCTGTTTGCACCCTGAGTCCATCACCTCCCTATCTAGAGGTAGGTAACATGCTTCCTCATGAGTCCTTTATAATCGAGAATTATATATAGTATAATTGATATGATAATTATGTTCAGCAGAGCTTTAAGTCTTCAAAGTTGTTTTTCTTTACAATGTTGTTGTTATTGTATTAATTGTTCACCTGGTTTTTTCTCATTTCAGTCTACATGAGTACTTACTAGTCTGCCCTGGTTTCTATCACCCCAACCTTTCATCATTTCTTATAGCACAATAGTGCACTGGAAAGACTACCACACCTGGAATCAGAGAGACCTGAGTTTAAATCTGGCCTCTGACACCAGATATATAGGCCTAAACAAGTCACCTAACCTCTATTTGCCTCAGTTTCTTTATCAGTAAAATAGAGTTAATAATAGCACCTACCTCCCAGGGTTGTTGTGAGGATCAAATGAAATGCCAATTGTAAAGAGCTTAGCACAGTGTCTGCATGTTATTACTCTATACATTTCTGTACCATAACTTGTTCAGATATTCCCCAGTTGATGAGTACCCTCTTAATTTTTAGTTCCTTGCCATCACAAAAGGAGCTGCTATAGATATTTTTGTACATCTTCACTTGTATATTTATATTTAAAAATATTTTTGTACATCTTGATCGTCTTTTTCATTCATCTCTTTGGAGTACAGACCCAGTAGTGAGTGACATAACTGGGTCTAAAGGGATACATAGTTTAGTAACTTTGGGGGCATAGCCCTACATTGCTTTTCAGGATGGCTGGGTTAGTTAATAGCTCCACCAATAGTTATCAATAAATCTGTTTTTCCACAACCCCTCCAGCATTTGTAATTATTCTTTTTGTCCACTTTGCCAATCTGATGGGTGAGATAGAACTTCAGAACTGCTTTAATTTGTATTTGTCTAATGATTAATGGTTTAGAGCTTTTTTCATATACTATTGATAGATTGAATTTCTTTCTCTGAAAACTATTTATATCCTTTTAGCCTTTATCAATTAAAAAACAGTTCTTATTCTTTTAAAAAAATTTACCTTTTAATTTTATTTTTTACCAATTACACGTAAAAACAATTTTTAAAACCTTTTAAAAAAATTTTGAGTTCCAAATTTTCTCCTTCCTTTCCTCCCCCCTCTCCTTCCTTGAGAAGGCAAGCAGTTTGATACAGATTATACATGTGCAGTTATGCAAAACATATTTACATATTAGCCACGTTGCCAAAGAAGACACACACACACATACACCCCAAGAAAAATAAAGTTTAAAAAAAGTATACTCCTATCTACTTTGAGACTCCATCAGTTCTTTCTCTGGAGGTAAATAGTATTTTTCACCGTGAGTCTTTCAGAATCGTAGGTCATTGTACTGTTGAGAATAGCTAAGTCATTCACAGGTGATCATCAAACAATTTTGCTTTTACTGTGTGCAGCGTTCTCCTGGTTCTGCTCATTTCGCTTTGCACAGTTCATGTAAAGCTTTCTGATATCGTCCTGCTCATCATCTCTTATAACACAGTAGTATTCCATCACAATCATATACTACAACTTGTTCAACCATTCCCCAATCGATGGGCATCCCTTCAATTTTAATTCTTTGCCACCACAAAAAGAGCTGCTATAAATATTTTTGTACATGTGGGTCCTTTCCCCATTTGTATGATCTCTTTGGGGTACAGATCTAGTAGTTTTATTCCTGGGTGAAAGGGTATGCAGTTTTATAGCCCTTTGGACATGGTTCCAAATTATTCTCCAGAATGGTTGGATCTGTTCACAACTTCACTAACAGTGCATTAGTATCTCAATTTTTCTGCATCCCTTCCAACATTTGTAATTTTTCTTTTCTATCATTTTAGCCAGTCTGATGGGTATGAGATGGTACCTCAGAGTTGTCTTAATTTGTATTTCTGTAATCAACAGTGATTTAGAGCATTTTGTCATATGACTACAGATAGCTCTGATTTCTTTTTCTGAAAACTACCTTTTCATATCCTTTCAGCATTTATCAATTGGGGAATGACTTATATTCATATAGAATTGACTCAGTTCTCGATATGTTTCAGAAATAAGGTCTTTATCAGAGAAACTTGATATAAAATCTCTTCCCCAACCCTCTGCCAGTTTCCTGCTTCCTCCTAATCTTGGCTGCACTGGATTTGTTTGTGCAAAATTTTTAAAATATAACATCATCAAAATTATCCATTTTACTTCCTGTAATGTTCTCTGTTTTTTGTTTTGTCATAAATTCTTCCCTTATTCATAGATCTGACAGGTAAGCTAGTCCACATTCCCCTAATTTGCTTATATCACCCTGATGGCTCTTATTCTTTTTTTTTTTTTTTTTTTGGTGAGGCATTTGGGGTTAAGTGACTTGCCTAGGGTCACACAGCTAATGAGTGTTATGTGTCCGAGGTTGGATTTGAACTCTGGTCCTCCTGACTCCAGGGCCAGTGCTCTATCCACTGTGCCATCTAGCTGCCCCCAATAGCTCTTATTCCTAAAATTTTGAATTAGTTTCTATATACTTTGGAAATGAAACTTTTATTAGAGAAACTTGCTACAAAGGTTTTTTCCCTGCAGTTATCCGCTTCCCTTCTAATTTTAGCTGCACTGGGATTTTTTTGTGTAAAATTTTTCAATTTTATATAATTAAAAGTATCTATTTATCTTCTGTGATCTGCTCTGTTGTTTGTCTAAGTCATGAACTCTTCCCCTATCTTTAGATCTGAAATGTAATTTCTTCCTTGCTCCTCTGATTTGTCCCTGATGTCACCCTTCATGTCTATAGGTTTTCAATGGCCCATTCCCCAACCTGTACAAAGTAGAACTAGACTGAAAGAAGCATTGAATATCAAAATGACATTTGTAAGCAACCTAGGAGTCATCCTTGATGGTTTCCTCTCCTTCCCAGTCACATATTCGCTCAGTAGCAGCTACCTATCTGTATTACCCCTCCCCTCTCTCCACTCACAAGACAAACTGAAGCTGAGAGAGGGTAAATGATTTGCCCAGGGTCACAAGGCTAGCAAGTGTTTGAGTCAGGATTTGAAATCAGGTCTCCCTAAAAGAGTCCTGGCTTTCAATCTACTGTACCACCCAAAGGTCTTATATGAAAACAACCTATAGTGAAGGGGTGGAGAACCTTAGGCCTCAAGGCCACACTTGAGGACCTAGAGGGCCACATGTGGCCTGGAGGCCACAGGTTCCCCATCCCTGCCATAATGACTCCCTATTATCCACCAAAGGAAATATAAACTCCTGTTTTAGACATGTCAACCAGAAACAATTTTTAAAATTAATTTACCATCATTCTAAATTCAATGATTTCCAACTTGGAGAAATGTCCAAACTAAACAGTCCCTCTCATGCCCTTGGACCTCTCTCTACCCCAAGACAATTCTAAGTAACAGTTACAGGAATCTTTAAGGGGGTAAAGGTTACAGTATGTTAAAATAGTTTTGAGTTAACATTCCAGAACAACCTTTACTAGAATTTACTAGATTTTATTAAATTTTACTAGACTTTGCTAAATTTACTAGAATGCTACTAGAATTCTTTCCTTGATATTCATCTCAGGGATTAAAAAAGATCCTTTATAAAATTGCTATCTGCATCCAGAAAGAGAACTGATAAATCAAATAATAATTTTACATATAATTACATAATTGTACCTAATGGCATCCATCTCTAGGGGGAGGGGAAGGAATTTTTAAAAAAGAAAAATGTTATGATCACTTTGTTATATATTTAAAAGAAATAGCAAGTTGTACATAATAGACTTGCAGTTTCATGTTCAATCACTTTTTAGTGTACTATGTTATGGAACTGCTAATTTTATTTCATAAATTAAAACTAAAATAAATATTTTTCAAAGAAAAAAAGAAAATCAATATCTTAATCCATGAGTGGAAAAGAAGACACTCCCCTTAGGTGGGTCCTAGGATGTACAATTTTGGAGATGAGGAAAGCCATAATCTTCACTGGGTATTTTTTGTTCTAAGTTTGGTTATCACTCTTAGTCCATTTTCCTGGAACTTCAGCTTCTGTCTTTGACCTTTAACACATTTTCCTGAAGGGAATGGTCTGGAAAGAATTTTCAGCTGGAGAAAATATTATTTCTTAATATTTTTAGTTGAACCAAAAGGCAGGTTTTTAAGACATTTCCACACTAATGCTCAAAATCCTCTAGAATCTGACCCCAATCTCTCTTTGCAGCCTTTCCTCACATTATTTCCCTTTCCTTATTCTCTTTCCACTCTATTCAATAGTCCTAGATTTATTCCCTTAGCCAGACAGGAAGACTTCTAATTGCTGGTGAGATTTTTGGCATTCTCACCCAAGATCATAGGATTTAAAGCTAGAAAGAATATTGCCAGTCATTTAATCCTATATAGCCTTAGGTTAAAATGAGGAAATTAAGGCCTGAGAGGTTAAATTATATGCTTAGAGTCACAAAGACAATGCAAAATTAGGACTGTTCTTCGTCCCTGGTACATGGGGATTTCAGGTGAAGCTTCAGGGTTTCAGGTGGTGAGGTAGAACAGTCAGAAAGTGAATGGATCTGCCAGTAAAATGAACACAGCTAGAGCCTGATGGTATGCTGGAACCAGTTCATACTAAGATAAAGAGACAATTGTTAAATTTCTAGTATGAGAACTTTTACACCTCAGAAATCAGCAAATGCTACAAATTAGATTGAAGCAGCTACGTGGTTCAGTGGATAGATCTCTGGGCCTGGATTCAAGAAGACTTGAATTCAAATCTGACCTCAGACACTTACTTGCTGTGTGATCTTGGACAAACAATTTAACTTCTGTTTACCTTAATCTGCTGGAGAGGGAAATGGCAAACCACTGCAGTATCTTTGCCAAGAAATTTACAAATGGGGTCACAAAGAGCTGGACATGACTGAACAAAATCAAATTAAGCCTTGATTTTTGTTGACATTGATTGTCTAGATTTGAAAAAGGGATGGAGAAAATGTTAGTAATGCAGATTAACCTTAAAAGTGTCTTATGCCTACAATGCTTCCCACCCCCAAGCTGGTTGTTTAACATTTAAAAACATATTCCTGCTCTTGAAATGGTATTCCTGGCCAAAGTCTGGCTAATTAGGAGAGCTGGGCCTTGAGGTGCAATTAGGAATGCATATGAGATATAAATGAAAAACATTATGTTTATCTTTTGTAAAGAAAATAATAATAAAAACAAGATTAAAATTACAAGGATAGGGGTAGACTCATAAATTCACTGGTACATGGAACCCTTAGATAAGGAAATTCCCTCTAACAATGCAGGTCAGCTCAGTTTCTGCAATTTACAGTCCTAGGCCATTGTCTAGAGGACTGAAATTCATTGACTTGTTCAAGGGGACAGTGATTATGTGTCAGCACATAAACCCAAACCTTTCTAACTGCAAGGCTGGCTCTCTTATCCATTACCCCTTCTAACCTACAATTTGAAGTCCTATTTCTACAGATCTATATAGTATAGGGGGCAGCTAGGTGGGAGCTAGGTGGCACAGTGGCTAGAGTGTCAGGTGTTGAGTTAGGAAGACCTGAGTTCAAATCTGACCTAAAACACATTTATGTGACCCTGTTTGCCTCAGTTTCCTCATCTGTCAAATGAGCTGGAGAAAGAAATGGCAAACCACTCCAGTATCTTTGTGAAGAAAACCCCAAGTAGGGTCAGGAAGAGTTGAGCACAACTGAAAAAATGATTGAACAGCAGCATATAGTGCAGATATGGGTTAGGCAGCATGGTGAGGTAAAAAGCATGCTGGCATGAAGTCAGGGAACCTCGGTTCAAGTCCTGACTCTGATATTTGCTAATTATGTGAACATGTCGCTATTGAGGCTCCTCAGTTCACATCTGCAAAGTGAAGACAATAATATTTACATTGCCTACCTCAGAGAGCCCTTTGGGCATTATGGAAATTATAAAATGCCATAGAAACGTGAGTTATCATTTTTAGGTATTTTTCTAAAATGGCTCTTTAGGAATCTGTGGAACTGAACAATAAAGGAATTTTTCTTTCTTTTTTTTTTTAAAGAGAAGCTAAATTCTGAGGAATGGGAAAAAACAAAATGGTAAAGGTCCTGAAGGAGAGCTAAGGAAAAATCCCTCTTCCCTCACAGCAGAGAAGCTGAGGACTCCTAGGACAGAATATTATATACATTGTTAGACAAGGCTGTTTATACTTTGTCATTTTTCTTTATCTCAAGGGGCGAATTAAATCTGAAGGTGGGAATTGAAAGCTGCTGGGATTTAAAAAGCCACATATATATTTATGTACATTCTATTAAAATTTTTAAAGAAAATTATGGAAAGTTTTATAAAGGCAAAATGCATAGGAATGGTTGAAAATTATAATTTCTGATTCTGTCACATCATATAATAATGGCATCCTATGTGATTATGATAGCACATCATATCACAGTACCACAATTTCATATGATGCAACCAGCCAGGAGTAGAGTTTATAAAGGGAGAATACAATTTCAAAGGCAAAGCATTGAATGTAAAAGAAAAAATTAGAAAGGGGGAAAAAAAAGAACCATGAAAAGAAAGGAAAGAAGCAAGTTCAAGAATTTGTTGGGAGTGTGGAGGGGGGAAAGTGACAAAAACAGAAAGAAAAAATAAAATAGAAGCTTTAAAAGAGTCTAGATCAAATAGCAGGTTATAGTTTGGGTGCCAGGGAGAATGAGTCTTCACATACTGGCTGCTGAGCTATTGGTCAGCTTCAACTAACCAAATCTTTCCTTAAACTGAAAGATCATTATGTCCTATACATTTTCATTTGCAGGCAAGACAGGTTGTTTTCCATCTTCCAGTAGTGCATTTTCTTCACTAAATCAATCAAGGGCATTGAATGTGTTCTCTCACCAAGAACCGGGGGAAAGAGTTGAGGTCAGGCAACTTGAGAAAATCTGCTGCTTAGCTAAGCCATTGTTTTTACACAAGGGAGGCTGGCCAGCTCTGGTCTTTTCCAGAGAAATCTCTGCTTAGCTAAAAAGAAACTAGAATTGATTGAGAGTACTTGGCTTTTTCTTTCTTTTTTTTTTTAAAACAAAACCCAAAACCTCTCTCTCTCTCTCTCTCTCTCTCTCTCTCTCTCTCTCTCTCTCTCTCTCTCTCTCTCTCTCTCTCTCTCTCTTCTCTCTCTCTCTCTCTCTCTCCTCAAATGCTTTGGTTGACTGTAAAGTGATAACAGATAAGAAATATTCATTATTCAAAATTCAACAAACATTAAGTGCTTGCTGAGTGCAAAGTAATCATAATGATAACTAACATTTATATAGTCGTTTAAGGTTTGTGAAATGCTTTACAAATAGTAGCTCATTTGATCCTCACAACAACCCTGAAAAGTAGGTGCTATTATAATCTGCATTTTACAGATGAGAAAACTGAGGCAAACAGAGGTCAAGTAACTTGCCCAGAGTCACATAGCTAGTAAGTATCTGAGGTTGGATTTGAACTCAGGTCTTCCTGATTTCAGATCTATTGTTCTATCCAAATGTGTTACCTATTGCTCCAAACACTGGAGGGTAACAATGAGTAGGGAGCTTGAAAGTTTAGATAATATAGAACAATCCGTGCCCTCATGGAGGTCATGGTCCAGCAGTTCTTTCCCCTATTCTGACAAGTATACAGATGTACAGAATCAGAAAGTAACATCTCCTCAGGGAATATTAGGAAACACCTGTTAGAGACAGTGACTGTTACCTGGATAAGGACCAGGGAAAGCATCTGTGGTTCAACAAAGTATTATTCTGATATACAGAAATAGCCTTGCCTTTCAGACTCATCATTTTAATCGAATTAGTTCTACTGAAATATTTCCTTCATAAAAATACAAATAATGTGACCAGATGCCTCTATTTTAATCCCTATTACATAACACCTATTGGATATAAATAATTCTCAAGGTGCTGAGCTGACCCCATAACTGAGATAACTATACTCATTCAACAGTTATTCAACAAACATTAACTGCTACTCACGTGACATTGTACCTGGAGGGAGTGCATTCTAGGCATGGGAGCCAAACATTCCAAAGGTACAGAGAGAGGAGATGGCACTTTCTGCATTTGATAAACGTGAGAACTCACTTCATTTCTCTGAAACTTGGGTTCCTCATCTTTATAGAATCATTTAGTGTTGCTGTATGGCTGGAAGAGCAGTTAGGTGGCACAGTGGATAGAGCATCAGACATGGAGTCAAGAAGACCTGAGTTCAAATCTGGACTCAGACACTTACCAGCCAGGTGACCCTGGGCAAGTCAATTAACCCTGTTTGCCTCAGTTTCCTCATCTGTCAAATGAGCTGGAGAAGGCAATGGCAAACCACTGAGCAACAACAAAATGAGAAGCAGGGTTTAGAGGCTTAAGATAGGAAATGAAAACAAAAGGAAAGGGTGTTCCCTCTTTCCTGTGGCACCCACCTTTGCAATGTGGTGTGGACCACTCTTCTCAAAACTATATTTTTCTCCTCGCACCAGGTATACGTACCCCTTTTAAACACTGCCTATGCTTCACTGATCATGAAAGGGAGGAAACAATAGGTGGGATTGCTTCCAGTTTTAAATCTAGGGGAAGATACCAGCCAGAGGACAACCCCTATTCCCCATTAAGTGTATATTTTATTGTGAAAAAAAATATTATTTTTCAACTAAAAAGCATTTATTTTCTCTCTCACCTTGAGAAAAAAATTTAAAAAAAAATAAAACCTTTGTCATGAATAACTTATTTTGAGATTTTTATAAAATTAATATCAATAAGATTCTCAAAGCCCCATCTAGGGAAAGAACCCTAGCATTTTAGACCAAGGTTCAAATCTCTGTCCTGTTTTATCTCTATATACTCTAAGCCTTTTACTGGCTCCTTCTCTTGCAGCTTCTGTATTTGCATGGAACATACGCAATTCAGAAAGGAGTTATGACAAGTCATAATTTTATATCACAGGTAAGCTAGCCTTAAAAAACTACACAGATCAAGAATTATAAGCAATTGAAAGAACAAAGAAAAGGTCTTGGAATAAATGCCTGCCCTTTGCAGGCAGAGGGGATGTGGACTTAATACTTCAGGGGCTTTCACAGATTTCTTTCAATGACAGCAGGACAACATTCAGCAACTTCAGTCTATTTTAACCACACCCTCTTCTCAGGGATTCTAATAGGGACAGGAAGCAACTGATGATGGTCAGTTGTTTGCAATGCCTGTTCTCTAGTCATTGGACTTATTGCAAAATGCCTCTTGGAGTTTCTCTGTCTCTGTCTCTCTCCCTCACCTTTCTCCTCTCTTCTCTCCATCCTCTTCTTGCTCCTCCCTTCTCTTCTCTCCTTCTTGACCTCCTTCCTCTCTCTGTCTCTCTCTGTCTTTTTGTCTCTGTCTTTCTGTCTCTATCTCTGTCTCTCTGTCTATCTCTCTCTCTGTCTCTCCCTCTCTCTCTGTTTTTTTTTTTGATCCTGCCTCCCATGCTCTCTCCAAAGTGAAATTGAAAACAAACTCCCAGCATGGAGCCTCTGCTATCTGAGTTCTCTTAATCCTTTTTCTTCTTCTCTAGGCAAGAGGAATTTGTACTCTGTATATAACTTAAAACTATACAAAAACCTTTGGGACTCCCTGTATCTTGTATATATCTAGTTATTTACATATTGTCTCTCCCATTAGAATCTGAGCTTCTTTAGGTCAGGCACTGTTTTTACCCAGTTTTTACCTATGCCCAGCTTTTTAGCACAGTGCCTGGCACAGAGTTAGTACTTAAATGTTTTTGGCTGATTGATCAGAACTTTCCCTCCCTGAAGGGAAATTGGTTTCAATATCCTACTGCATATAAAATTATTAAATTGGACTAGATAAGTTCTCAAACTTTGCTAGACCCCTTAAATGCTCTTGAAAATTATTGAGAACCTTCCTCCCAAAGAGCTTTTAGTTATGTGGGTTATTTTCATCAATATTTACTATATTAGAAATTAAAACATCTTAATATTAGTATGAGAATAGAATAAGTACTTTAAAATATTTTTTTTTGACAGAATGACCTTACAGATTCCCTTAGAAAGGTCTCAGGGATCCTCAGCGGTCCCTGGATCATACTTTGAGATCTGCCAGAGTAGTTGATCAAGGTAAGTTCCAACCCAAGAGGTTGGTTGAGGACCTTGATTGCCAGGCTGACTGGTTTGGATATTACTCAGTAGGCAATGAACAGCTGCTGACATTTTGTTTTGTTTTGATTTGTTTTTAGAGAAAGGGAATATTATAAAATAATGCTTTCATTTTCCTCTTTCCAGAAAAAAAAAAGAAAATCAAGAGGGAAAAAAATCATTTATCCATCTTAAATTCACATTTCTTTTAAAGAAGGCTAGAGTAAGTCAAGAGACCAAGTTTGTTATGTCCGAATCTAAGGAAACATACATAAAGTTTGCATTTTCATAAACCTTCACCCACCAACACCGATGGTTACAGATAATGATGAAGAAATACCAGAAATCTGAAACAAATCACCCATGAAACGGATCCATGAAGCCATTTGTATCCCTGTAAGTCGGAACAGTGAAGACTTAGTCTAGTCTCAACCAGAGTGAATTGTTCATATACTGCTTTGGCTTTTGAAAATGTGGTATCTTTCCATAGATAGTCTCTGGTGGATAGGAAAGATTTTGAAAATGTAAATTGTATCTGGCATTTCTGTAATACTTTTTGGTCATTATTTTATATCATTGAATATGAACATTCAACTGTTCAAAATCTACCCAGATTTCCCCTTCCCAAGTTTTTAATCATTTGGATATGTCAAATTGTAGATTTGAAACATCTTGCCTTCTCTCATAATGTACTTTGTTGCGTCAGTGAGTGCTGTGAAGGAATATGCCCTAGGACCTCTGGGAAGAGTTTATGTTTATGATATACTTATTTTTATTGACTTGCTAGTGAAAGTGATTGCTGGAGTTTAGCTCTTTCTTAAATATGTATTTTCATTCAATTTCTTTTGAGTATAGCATGAATTTCTATGCATCTTTCATTCTATGTGTCAAACTTAGGAGAAAAAATAAACCACTCTCCTTTTCTGCTCCTGAAGGACACAACAGTGGGTCCTTTAGGAGCCATGGGAGGAGAGAAAACCATTCTTTGCCTGGGGTCTGGAAAATGAATTCTCTGATTCCTTCAAAAAATCCTATAGAAGCTTTCCTGTTGGAGGCTGTAACATATCCCATCTTCCTCCAATCTCTGGGTAAGAGAATTGGGAAGAAATTTAAACTGGAGTGGAAATAGAAAGCACTTCTATTTATCATCAAACTCATTTAAATTGGATTACAGGGATCATATACAGCAAAGATGGGGTCTAGGTTGACACTGAAACTAGCTACCAGAAAAGAGATGGAATCTCTCTCACAGGAAATCTAATAACTAACATGATGGAACAGAAACATTGAAAGGTTAAGGGGCTTGCCTACAATTCTGTAGATTTGATAGCATGGCCAATATTAGAACACATGGTTCTCAACTCAGGTTTACTGTTTAATACATGTGCCTATCAGCCTTTCCTCCTCTCCACACACCAATATTGCAAGCTGCTAAAAGATGCCTGCCACCCTCTCCCAACATATGCAACATCACATATATCCACTTGCTTTACCCATCAATTAGTTAAAGCATGGTATGATTGAGACAAAGGTTATAGGTCTTGGGGTTATTGAACTTTTCAAAGAGAGTTTTGTTTCATGGCCTAGTGGTAAGGGACAATAACTGACATTTATTTATAAGTTACCCAACATTTGTTAGCTCATTTGATTCTTACAACCACCGTTAAAGGTAGCTTAGGTACCACAGATATCATTGTACCTATTTTGCAGATGAGGAAATGGAGATTCAGAGGGGTGAAGTGATTTGTCCATGGTCACAGAGGCAGGATTCAAACCTTCCTACTCCATCACTTCAAAATCCAACAATTTCGTTGTTATCTCTCCAGCCAGAAGACTGACAAGAAGTGTCAATGGTCAAAAGGAGGATTAATCTACGTTCTCTTCGGGAAAAAAATAAAATTCAAAAAACTGGTAGTTATGATAGTGGGTCAACAGCATTGCCTAACACACTAAAGAATGTTTACTTATCCTATGAAGTATGGGAACCTATATGCTGAGGTTTTATGTTATGTACACTTTATATTATATACCTTCATTCTGGGTACTTCTTGTTTTGACCTTCAAAATCTTTCTTGACTATGTATCTTTCACATCCATGCCAGATAAGTGTCAATTTGGGGCAGCATTGTTTTCCAAAAGATTTCTGGTTTTGCCTTTCCAAGCTGCAGGGCTGAGAAAGATGAAGGCCTTCTTCATTTGTGCATTGGAAGGAATGAGTTGATTTTCCAATATCTGGACTTCTTGACAGATTACTCTCTTGTTGTGTAGATGATCACAATGGGAAAATATTCCTGTTATCCTTTCTAAATTTCTCATGATGTCATTTCTCTGCTATTTCATTTTCTTTCCCTTTGTGGAGATATAGTTAATTATATTCAAATATACAGAGAAATGCTACAATAAAGTGAAGAGAATACTGGACTTGGAATAAAAAACTTATATTTTGGGCTTGACTCTATCACTTCTTAGCCATGTGATCTTGGGCAAATCCCTTCAACTTCCTCATCTAGAAATAATAGGAATAGTGACTAGGCTTATAATTTTATTGGTATAGGAAGTTCCAAGAGAGGGGAAGAAAAGGGAAGGGAAAGAAACAGAAGGGAAGGAAAGGGAGGGAAAGGGAAGGGAAAGAAAGGAAAAGAAAAGAAATATTCTTCAATCTGTAATCAAGTCCATCACTTCTCTATCTGGAAGTGGGTAGCATGTTTCATCATGTGTTTTTTGGATTGTGGCTGGGCATTGTGTTGATCATAGTTACCAAGTCTTTCAAAGTCGATTATCTTTACAATAATATTACTATTGTATAAATTGTTCTTGTTCTGCTCATTTCACTTTGCATCAGTTCACATATGTCATCCAAGGTTTATCTGAAACTATCACCTGCATCATTTTTTATAGCAAAATAGCATTCCATCATATTCATATAACATAACTTGTCCAGCCATTCCCCTGATTGATGAGTACCCCCTCAGTTTCCAATTCTTTGCTATCCCAAAAAGAACTGCTATAAGTATTTTTATACATATGGATCATTTTCCTCTTTCTATTTCTATTTGGGAGTATAGACCCAGTAGTGGTATCACAGCACAGTGATATTTCAACAGACTGAGATATAACAATTTATTTTACCATTCCCAATTGATGGTCTTCTACTTAGTTTCCATTTTTTTTTTGCTAGCACAAAAAGTGCTACCATGAATATTTTGGTGTATTTGGGATCTTTTTTCTCTGTCTTTAGCCTCCCTGTGGTATATGTCTAGTAATGGAACTTTTAGGGTAGAAAATAGGGACCTTTTAAAACTTCTCATTCTTTAGAGGAGAAGAATGACATAGTGAATATAGGGTAGGTTTTGCAATCAGGGACACCTAGATTCAAATCTTACCTCTGATGAACTAGCTGTGTGACTATTTGCATGTCATTTAACTTCTCAGTGAATCATCTAAGTCTATAACTTGCATAGGGACTGGCCCATGGAAGGGAGTTTCCATAAAGACGTTCTCTTTTCTCTCACTAATAAATTCACAAGTCTGGACCATTAATGACTACTGGGTACTAAGGTCAGCTGTTTCTGTACCACTAAAGGACTTCAAGTCCTCTAAGTACCCTATAAATTTTGGCACACTGGGGATAAGCCTTAATTACCTCTGCCCTAGGTAGATCTTTGCCTCTTTTGCCAACTAGCTTAGAGAAACAGTACCTTCTACGGCAAAATCATTAGACCATGGAGACGCCCAGGCAGAGGCAGATAGGGAACCTAAGGGGGTTGCTCCCACATTATAATAGGAAGCTGCAAGCAAGTGATTTGGGGTTTGGAGCAGATAGTGGGGGAGGGAACAGCTGGATGTTTTGAAAAATCATCCTTCCAGCAACCTATAACTCACCAGCTGGGTTATCAGACTACATATTCTTGAACCCAGGGTGGTTCTTGCTTCAGTTTACCTCTCTCATCCCAGCTCTCTCACTAGTTCAACCTCTTGACCACTATAAGATAGAAACATGAGTGATAATTATTAGACCTTCTAGCATTCACCAACAGATCACATGTAAATCAATACAAGAGGATTTGTTTCAGTTTCCTTAATCCGATGTACCTCACCTTCAAATAGGAGTAATCACTCCTTTGTAATGTGATGCAGGGCATGATGGTACCTGATAAATTTGTCTTTAGCCTTCTCCAGGGTACCTTTCTTTAGCCCAGTTCCAAAATCCAATCAGACCATGATAGCCACAACACATTTCATGCAAGCATCCCTTGATAACTTTGAGGAGGATTGCACAATATCCCATTTTAATAAAACTCTGCTCTCTAAAATCCACAGCAAGCATATGGTACAGACATTCCCTAGCTGCATTTTTTTCCCTCCTGCAAATCTAACCCTTTCCCCTCCCTCACCTAATTTTCACACCACATCTTTGGAGGCATAAATCCTGCTTAGAGTCTGATCTTGGAAGGAATTATCCATACATATGTGAAATATGTAAAAACCCAAGATAAACATGCCAGGTATCGCCTTGTGAAGATCAGTGCCTGGGATTTTCTTCAGTAATCCCCAGGCTTTAGAAGAAAAGCCAAGAGCCAGGGAATCTGCAGCAACATCTGACAGAAGCAATCCATGACAGCAGATCCCACAACTTGGAAAATGTGCACAGACAAATGCAATAAACAGACAAACAAAACAACAACAATTGAACCTCATCTACTCCTCTTGGCTTCCTTCAAGTCCCAGCTAAAATTTCACCTTTTATAAGAAGCCTTTCCTAATCTCTCTTAATTCTAGTGCCTTTCCCACACTGGCTGAACGTTTCCTATTTATCCTGCATAGGGTCTGTTGTATCTAGTTGTTTGCATGTTGTCTCCTTCATTAGACTGCAAGCTCCTAGAAGACAGGGAATATCTTTTGCATTTCTTTGTATCTTCAGTGCTTGGTACACAGTAGGCACTTAATAAATAGCACAGGCAGATTTCCAGCAAGTGGCCTTCCACCTGATTTTGCCAATATAGGTAAGTTCTGATTCACAAACAATACCTGTTTTACTCCTTTGTCTCACACAATTCTGCTATTATCCTTCAGACTCACCCTATGCAATTTAATTTGAACCTTACAACCACCCTTGGAAATAGGTGTTATTATTATCCCCATTTTATAGATGAAGAAAATGAGGCAGAGAGAGGGTAAGTGACTTGCCCAGGATCATGGTAAGTATCTAAGGTAGGATTTAAATTCAAGTCCTCCTGACTCTGAGCTAAGTACCTAGATGTTCTTTAAGGTCCCTTCAAATACTAAAATTCTCTGGTCTCTCTGATTCTTTTATAATACCTCTGATAGATAGCTGGACATCAAGCCACCTACCTCACAGTGTTGCTGTGAGGAACAAATGAGAAAATATTTGTAAGGCACCTAACATAGAGCCTGGCACACAGTAAGTGGTTAATAAATGCTTCTCCTTGTTGTTGTTGTTTTATGTATGTACACAGACTAGGCTGTGATATGTTGCTATGGGGGGAAGTGGAATGAAGGTCACCAGTCTTTTCTTCTTCACCTGAGGAGAGCTATAACCTTCTCCTGTAAAAGAGAATCTTACTAACCACAGAATTCCTGGTGAATAGTGAAAGGGATATTAGTTAACCCTGAAGGTAAGTGGATAGATAAATAACAGCTAGAAGAGCAGAATTATGATACCCAGCAGGGAGCAGCAAAGACATGACACTTGGTGGGAAGTAGCAGAGAATAACACCTGGTGGAAGCTGGCCCATCAAGAGAGCCGTATAAATAACATTACTAGCTTACACTGGCAGAGAAAAGGCATGTTGTTGATCTATTAGGGTGGCCTGGCCACATATGTTCCTTGAATGTATTTTTTTTCTCTCATAATCCCTATGCATATTCATTCTTCTCATCAAGGATATATGCATTTGTGGGACAGAAAATTTAAACTTTAGGAATGGAATGTTCTATTGTTACTAGTACTATGCTATTTCATTAAGTGTGATCTCTGGCTGACTAGAAGAAAATATATATACTGGTTGGGGCTCATGGGCTAAGGTCTGATGAGGATTCTGACCTTCAAAGTACCTAGTATCTGGGGTAGCTTTCTGGCAGTACATGAATAAAAGGGGCCTGAGCTATTTTACACTCACACATACACATACTACATATATACATACATACACACATTATCCATCCAGCCATCTATGTATCTATCTAGAGACTGTTAGCATTGGAGCTAAAGGCTCTTTCTCTGCACATCTGTAGATATAGTAGAAGGTACATAAGTACATAGACATGTAGCATAGGCTGATTCACAGGGGAGATCCTAGGAGGGGATAAAACCAGCCCTCAAGCTAACACTCAAGATACCAATATATGGAGGATGTAGGACAGCTTTTTATTTCACATGACACCTAGCACAGTGACCTGGATAAACAGTGTTTGTTGAATTAAATTGAATCATTGTTCAGAGCCTAATGCATATTTATTTCAATCATTAAACTCTTAATATTACAAGGACCTTTAAAGGGCATCTAGCACCACCCTGGCCCCATTTTGGAAGTGATATTGAATAGTATGACAGCCATAGCTACTGAAGACCCAGAAAAGAGAGTTCTTGCCCCTAAAATCCTTGGTATTGTCAAATGATTCAACATCAGAAATAGATATAATTCCATCAATAGACATATCACTGAAGATACTTTACCATCTCTCTTCCCCTGCTTCCTAAAACTACTGGGCTTGTACATCTGTGCTGTAGCAGAATCTTTCCATATATGTTGTTTCTCCCTATTAGAGAGTAGAGACTGTTTTTCTTTTTTATCTATATGTAGCAGAGTGCATATAGTAAACATTAAATAAAATAAATATATTTTCATTCATCTATTCTCTTTTGTTTGTATTTAATTTGGGGAATTATCAAAAAGAAGGTGAGACTAGAAGGGCAGGCAGAATTTGGGTCTGTGGAGGGAGGAAGCTGCACATTACAGGCAGCTCACACAAAGGCACAGAAGCAGGAATGAATGCAGTGTATTCTCAGAACAGCAAGGATACTGGCCTGGCTGGATCATAGTCATTTAAAAAAATTGCCTAAACACATCTTTTTCTCTTTTCCTGTCTCAGAGGATGAAATGGCTTTCTTCCTAATCAAGGATAACATTTCCATTTGAAGTCTTGATCTCATCCCTTGCTACATCCTCTGGGATCTTGTTCCATCAATTATTGCCTCTTCTTTTGCCATCATCAATATCTCCTGTTCCTGTCTATTTGTCTTTGACCTACAAACATAGTCAAGTATCTCCCAGGCAAAACAACAACAACAACAAACTCCAAAAAACCAACCCAAAACAAAATAAAAGCCACCACCTCAAATCTTCCCTTTACCCTGCTACTCAAAATTCCTCCCCTATAGGTATGCTGCACCTTTTCTAAAGATGAGGATAATAAGAATAATATGCATCTACATAGCAATTTAAAATGTAGAATGTTAGAATGTGAGCTCCTGGAAGGTAAGGATTCTTGCTTTTGTCTTTACACTCCCAGTGCCTAGGAGAGTATTTGCCTCATGGCAGGTGTTTAATAAATGCTTGTGGATTAATTGATTGATACAAATCACTGAAAGTCTTAAATCAAAGAATCTTCAGATTTTAGAAAATCAATCCAGCTCAATTTTGTTACCTTTCCTGATGAGAGTTGAAGAAGAGGAAGGAATAATAATAAATATTGGTAATAATGACAGCTAGAATTTATACAGTACTCCAAGGTTTATAAAAAGTTTTGTTCATCTTATCTGATTCTCGCAATGACTCTGAGGGAGGTGCTATTATTATCTGCATTACACAGATGAAGAAACTGAGGCAGAGAGAGGTTAAGTGACTTGCCCAAGGTATCTGAGTCTGGATTTGAACACAGGTTTCCTGACTCCAAGTTCCCTGATTCTCTCCACTTCTCCACCCAGCTTCCCATCTGAATCATTGTGCCGTGGAATGAATGCTGAATTTAGAGTCAAAGGAGTTGGAGTGAAATTGCAGCTTTTCCGCTTACTAGTTCAGTGACCTTGGATGAATTACTTTACTTCTTAGGGCTATAGTTTCCCTAGTTGTAAAATGGGAGGGTTTTTCTAAGGCCCCTTGCTCTAAATCTAAGACCTTTTAAAGAAAGGAGGAAACAAATATTTGTTAAATACCTACTGTGTGCCACTGTGCTCAGTCCTTTTACAGATATTATCTCTTTCAGTCTTTACAACAACTCTGTGAGGTAGGTGCTATTATTATCCCCATTTTGCAATAGAGGAATCTGAAGTGGAAAGATGTTAAATGACTTACCCAAGGTCATATAACTAGTAAGTGTCTAAGGCTGGATTTTAACTCAGGTCTTCTTGTTTCCAGATCCAGCCCTCTATCCCCTGAGCCACTTGGCTGCCTTTATAAGCAGGCTTCAGAAATCTCTAGAAACTTAGATTAACTGAGAGCTGATTCCAATATATCTTTTTGCACATAGACACTATTTTTACAATTGTTTGATAGTGTTTGAAGATCACCTTATTGTCATATAATTAGAATCAATATATTATATATAATGAATTATATAGATAGATGCATATCAATATCTATTATCTCAATATAATATCAGTATCTATAAATCTATAGGAGGAAGCCAGGTGGCTCAATGGATAGAGTACTGTGCCTGGAGTCAGGAAGACCTGGGTTAAAATCCAGCCTCAGATACTGATCAGCTGTGTGACCCTGGACAAGTCACTTAACCTCTGCCTTAATCCACTGGAGAAGGAAATGGCAAATTAGTCCAGTATTTTTGCCAAGAAAACCCCATGGACAGAGTGGTTCATAGGGCTGTAAAGAGTTGTTCATGACTCAGCAACAACATTTATATTTATTATATGTATCTATATCATCTATAACTATATCATTTATATTTATTATCTCTATCATCTATACTGCTATATCTCTATCTATCTATTTATCCATCTATCTCATTTATCTCCATCCTGAGTGACTTTAGCCATATGCCATTTAACAGGAGCCTTTGGCACAGAAAAATATGCCATTATGTGATTTTATTCCCCGTGTAGTCCCAGCATTGCAAACAGAGAGGAAGACAATCCAGAAATGTATGGTAACATTTATAGAAAATGATTACATGATAATTTTGTTGTATATTTGAAAGGTATAACAAGATGTGCATAGTAGATTTGCAGCTTAATGTACAATCCGCTTTTTATTGTACTATCTTATGGAAAAGCTTGTTTTATTCCATAAATTAAAAACAAAATTTAAAAAAGTTATCAACACACAGAGCTGTTGTATAGTGAAAAGAACCCAGTTTAGGACTTAATTGCCTGGGTTGTAATTCTGAATCTTCTGCTTGGCCAGGTCACCTAGGCACTTTAAACTAATACCACAGGTTTCTAGCTCATAAAATTGTTATAAAGACTTGTAATGGAGATTTGGCTTGTGTCCAGACTAAATAAGATGGCATTAGCCACGTGTAAAGCTCTAGGGACCCTGTTTCAGGGAGCCTGGAGGATTGGAGAATATGTGGACGTTCTGCATTGGACTATCACATAGCTGCAACCGTCAGTGTTTTTAAAATAACCTGACTCAGCACCAGCCTGGGGTTTTTGCAGGATTCGTATCTGATAGAGGAGGTGACTCTTTCACCGAAAGCATACAGTAAAGGACGGGAGTCTTACGGCTGCCTCCTTCCCTCTCCTGAAGCCACATTGTCTTCAGAAATGGTCTGAGTCTTTGGGCTCCTCCTTTGTTCATTTTCATTCTGGGTGCGGAGAATGTAATGTCTGATCCAGGTCAGAATCTCAAGTCATTGGAATCCAGGAGTTCAAGAACCTGGGCTGGGTATTGCAGCCAGCCTAGCAGATAGGCCCTGAAGAAAGAGGGTCCCCGGAATCCAGTCCAGCAGAAGCCAGCACCAATACTGGCTTTGGACATGAACTACCCTAGGTTCAAGGCATTTGGTGTGTCCGCATTCACTGCAAACGATAGCTAATGAACTCCTGACAATCTACATTTTTGGTTTGGGGAGTCAAATTGAATTAATGAGTCAAAGGATACAACTGATTCAAATTCTCTATAGGAACCGATTTAAGTTGCAAACCTCATTTCCTTTTCTGCACCCCACCCCACCCACATGCCTCTGAGGTGTTAGAGAAAATGTTTCTATACTTTTGTTTTTGCTATATTGTCAAAGCAAATGGTCCTTTTTAAGAAGCGAATCCCATGTTAAGTGGTTAATTAGAACTGAAACACCGGTCCCCTAAAATGGAGGGAACATGGCCAGTTGGGATTTGAGTCCTTGGTGAGGAAGAGACAACCCCAAACTCCTCAGTGTCTGAGAATTCTGAAGGGTAGAATGTAATAAGTCTGACCCTGAGAGAGTGGGACCGAAGTCAACCATGTTACAGACTCAAACGAGATGATGGATGTAAGTGCTTTGACAAACCAAGTATAGCAGTACTGGCATTAAGAAAAGAAATCTAGTTTCAAACTAACTTTTGAACTCTCCCTAGAATCCATTCATTTGTAGCACCTGGACCATCCCCTTTTGCACTTGTTGTTGAATCCTTTTTCAGTCGTGTCCAACTCTTCGTGACCCCATTTGGGGTTTTCCTGGCCAAGAGGCTGGAGTGGTTTGCCATTTCCTTCTTCAGCTCATTTTACAGATGAGGAAACTGAGGCAAACAGGGTTAAGTGACTTGTCCAGAGTCACACAACTAGTAAATGTCTGAGGCCAGATTTGAACTCAGGAAAATAAGTGTTTCTGACTCCAGGGCTGGTATTCCATATGTGTGTGTGTGTGTGTGTATGTGTGTGGTGTGTGTGTGTGGTGTGTGTGTGTGTGTGTGTGTGTGTGTATGGATATACATATATATATATATGTATGTATGTATGTGTGTGTATGGATGGATGGATGGATATATGTGTATGTATTATGTGTGTGTGTGTATATATATATATATATATGTATATATATATATATACATAAATTTTTTTTTACAAAGGAGAAAACTGAGGCTTACAGGAAGGGACTTGCCCAGGATCACACAGCATCAAGGGGAAAGTCTACAATGTGGAAGAGCAAATCATGAGCTTGCTTTCCACTACTATATGAATTTTGCAGATCTAGGGGGAAGATTATTCCTCTTCTTTCCAGTAGACTTGTTTAAGGATCTTAGGTGGAACTTTTCTTTTTACCTACAAAGAAAAATGCATCTAAGAACTTGGCGTTATTGTTCAGGAGCCTTGGTACTTCTTTCTTTCAGGAAGCTTGGTCCAAGAACTTCTGCTCTCATAGCTCCTCTTTCAGCTGCTATTTGATACTGTTCTGATGTTGCGTTTCTCAGGACTGATCCCTCTTCCAGTCATCCTTACTGAACTGTTCACAGTTTGCTTGTAAGCAATCAGGATAAGGAGACATAACCACATCTCAAGTGTGATATTAAGGGTCACTTTGATGCCTTGTATTGAAAAAGATCTTCAAAGTCAAAGCAAGGATCTCATCCTTTAACTTTGTTAAGTTGGCTAGGCTCCTCCTGGTCACCTCCCTTAATGCAAAATTCCCTGAAGTTCCATTTCTTTCTTTGGGGCTCTTGGCAGACATACTCCTATAGACAACAGGAGTCACTGCCCCCTTCTGGAGATGCTTATAAGGCATATGTCCTTCAAGTTTGGAACCAGCAAGTTCATTTCGGGCACCTGACCAGGAGAACAGTGACAGTTTAAATTCCCATTACTTTTTATGCATGACAGCTCTATGAAAAGGGCATAGCATTTACTTTAGCAAATTTGGAAATGGGGATTGGTGAACTGACCAAAGTCTGTAAATATCAAGGGTAAAAAAACTGGTCTCGACATTATTAACCTTGTTGCTGACATGCATACATCAACCTTTGGAAAGGATAGGATCTGAGGGTCAGCAGAGACTCAGGTCATAGAAGGATTCCTTATTTTTTGCAGTCTGAGAAAAAAATGACCAACCACTCACAGACAGCCCCGCAGTGGCTAGACTCCAGGGACAGCTGAAGCATTACAAATGTGCAGGACTCCTTCCAACTCTGATGTTTGGGGTGCTTTACAGATGGATACAATAGGCAGGAGTCTAGACTTAAGATTATAGAATTTGGTCAGAAGGAACCCTACAGATCATCTAGTCCAACTCTACTACCCAGTGTAGGTAATTCTTCCCACCCTAGCCTCCTCCAGAGTAGATTCAACAAATGTTGGTGGGAGTGAGCATCATGCCAGGGGCTCTGTGGCTTACCAAAAAAAAGTATTTTTAGGCCTTCTGCCCTTAGCACTTACAATGTAGTTGGGGAAGAAAACTAGGAATAGTAGGGCAGTGTAGTGGAAAGATCTAGGCTAGAGCATAGAACCCATAAAATTCAGACAGCTAGGTAGCACAATGGATAGAATTCTGGGTATGGAGTCAGGAAGACTCATCTGGTAGAGTTCAAATCTGGCCTCAGACATTTAACTAGCTGTGTGATCCTGGGCAAGTCACTTAACCCTGTTTGAATTAATTTCTTCCTATGTAAAAATGAGCTAGAGAAGGAAATGGCAAGCCTATCTATTATCTCTGTCAAGAAAACCCCAAATAGGGTCATGAAGAATCAGACACAACCAAAATAACTCAACAACAACCACAAAGTCTCTTTTCTCCCAACTAGCAAGTGATTTTCCTTCTTGGGGCCTCTGTTTCCTTAATACACTTAATGAAGGGATTAAACTTGGGGAGTCCAAAGGTTCCTTCCAACACTAAGGGTTTATGGTCTTATGTGTGTAACATAAACCTCACTATCAGAAGGCCAGGTCTATTATAGTTCCCCCTCCATAGAGCACTCCAGTGCCCTGAAGGAGTTGGGAAGTCTCTCATCTCTGCCAATACTTTGGGCCCCCAATGCTTGTATTTTCCCTATTTAGGGTCCCAGTGACTAGTGCCCCAGTTCCATTTAATTCTTAAATGACTTGTTTTTATGAGGGGATATTTACTTCAAAGATATAACAAAAACAAACATATAAATATTTCATCTCAATGCCTCAGGGGCATAATGCTTCCTGTACCACCTAGGTTTCTAGAGACAAGAAGCAAATTAGGCTCATAGCTTAACTCAATTTCTATATAGAATTAGTCTCACCAAGCTCGAGTCCAAAGCTCTAGTGTTTCCCTGTTAAGCTGGCTATAATATGTCTTTGAATCCTGGACTCCTGGATACTTGTGGCTCAAGCTTCTGGGTTGGTGACTGCACTGCCTGCATCTACAACTGAAAAGGGCAATGAAAAAAAAAAACCTACCCAGGCCCTCTTCTTGGGGCCATGTGGTCTAAAGCAGGGGAAGGTAGCTGTCAGGATGTCCTGCATCACTGAATGGTGTCATCTATTGTGAATAAAGGAGTCTTTCTTCTTCAGAGATGAGTGCAGGAAAATGGCCTTACCATGCTCATTTAGGCAATTTTAAAGATTCACACAGCTGTGGATATGCAACCAATGGAAAAAGGCTGCTTGCAATAATGTGCTTTTATTGTTGTTCAGTTATATCTGACTTTTTGTGACCCCATCTGAGGTTGGTTTTTGTTTTTTGGCAAAGGTACTGGAGTGGTTTGCCATCTCCTTCTCCAGCTCATTTGACAGATGAGGAAACCAAGGCAAACAAGATTAAGTGACTTGTCTGGGGTCACACAGCCAGTAAGTGTGTGAGGCCAGATTTGAACTCAGGTCTTCCTGTCTCAGCACTCTATCTACTGCGCCACCTTGATGCCCCAATTGTATGATAGGACAATGCAAAATGTCTATGGTGTGTCAATTGTGCAGTTTTCCTACAGCAGGTCCTCTGGCATTTTCTGTGTGGGTGATGCCATCTTAGGGATTCTAGGCATGTGCCAAACCTCCATTATATGTAAAAAGTTAAATAACAATACAAGACAGGCTTGTTTGTATGACAGTACAAACACTGTGCTCTTCAAAATATTCAAAAGTTAATGCTTCCTTATTCTTTCCATGACTGTATAGCTCATGTGTCTTCCTAGCTAGCTCCCCCTCCTCCTAATCCTTTCCAGGGCTTGTCTTCCTCATCTAATTCTGCCCATTAGGGGCTAGTCCCTGGGGTCTCTTGCTTCCATTTTCTCTCTTGCTCAATTGGGCTGTGTTTACAAGGCAAAGTCAATATTTGACACCTCTCCGATTAACTGACTTGGCATAAACAGCCAGACTGGCAATTTCGGCCATAGCAAAACATAAAGAAGTAAGTAAATTTATATGTTGTGCAAACCCCATCGTGGATTTTTTGGTCTGATTTTTCCAGTCAAATTGTATTATAGAATGTTCTGCTTTGAAACTTCAGGACATAACAGTTTAAAATTGAAAGGGAGAAGGAAGAAAATAGTGAAGGGAAGAGAATAAAAGAAATAAAAAGAAGGCTATGGTCTGGTCTTTCAGTTAAGAGGATGGCATGAAAGGTCATAATACTTCCACATATACTTTAGAAATTATATAGAAAGATTGACTAATCTTTTAATTTTGACAAGAATCTTTTGACCAGATTGACTAATGATCAAGAAATCTAAAGAGAAACATTAGTAAACTCCATCCAGTCTAGAACTATACCAAAAGATAGCCTAAAACCTCAATCACTAGAAAAAGGATCTGTCAAGGAAACCAACATGTAGTCAAGACCATAAGCAAGCAGAAGCACTTGACTCGGGGTAAAAGACATCTTGACAGGGACAGCATGAGAGGGAAGGAAGTCAATAGTAGCACCTGACCAATGATGCTCCAGAAACTCATAGCAATACCCTGACTGACAGTTGTCCACAGAGCTCTAACTAAGGATAGCCTCATGAAAATGCTCAATTCAGACACATCAGGGAAGCCAGGGGTAGTATCCCAGAAAATTGAGGTCAAGACCAAATAAGGACTATGTGTGTGGGGAGGGGGTGCTGGAAGGAGTGGAGTCTAGTCCTGGCACAAAGTCTCCAATTAGAAATTGAGGCTAGACATATAAGTAAACAGGAGAAGATACTAAACATAACGAAGAAATATTATGGGTCAAAAGATGCCCAAGAGGTAAACCCAGAAGAGTATAATCACACACCAGAGCAACTTGGTAAGCGGAGCCTCAGAGAGAAAAAATGGCTTGGACATAAGGTCTATCAGTACATGGAAGAGAAATGAAGCAAAATGTTAAAAATGAAATAAGAGCTCAAGAAGAAAAATTGGAAGGGGGATTAAAGATCTCAGAAAAGAAGGTGAAAATTGTTAGCTAAATAGTTGAAAATTAGAATGAATCAGCTAGATATTAGTGACTGAGAGACAAAATGAAATATTAGAACAAAGTCAAAAGATTTTTTTAAAAGGAGAAAATATAAACCATTTATTGTATTTAAAAACTTAAGTGCAAAACAGATCAAAGAGAGATAATTTAAAAAATCATTGCACTTCTGGAAAACTATAATCAAAAAGACCTATATACCACATTTTAAGAAATCAAAATGAAAATTGCCCATATTTACTAGAATCAGAGGGCAAAGTAAAATCTAAAGAATCTACCAATCACTTCCTATAGTAAGTCCCAAAATAAAGACTCCCAGCTAAAATCCAGAACTTCAAGGTCAAAGAAAATATATTGTAATAAGTTAGAGGGAATTCAATGACCAAGGAACCACAGTCAGAATCATATAAGACATATAATAGCTAAGACAAAGGAGAGCAAATCTTGAAATATAATACTTCAAAATGCAAAAGAAAATGACGAACATAACATATCCTGCAAGAGTAATACAATTGTACAGGAGGAAAATGGTATAGAGAACTTTTACACATACTGGAGGAAAAGACAACTGAGTAGAAACTTAGAGTTATAAAGACAAGAATTGAGAAATCTAGAAAAGTAAATAAATTAAGAAATCAGAAGAAGATAAATAATGATAAACATATTCTATTAGAGGGAGAAGAGACAATTGGCCTTTCAGAATCCAAAGATCTTCAAGGGTCATAGATGGAATTAACAAAACAAAGGGACTGGCAGTGTTTCATTTCATTTTGTTTTGTTTTTTGGTAGTCTTAAGAAAGCAAAGAAAAGGTAGGGATAAAAGGAATACGCTTAAGAAGAAATGAGGAAAAAGGAAGACCACATTTATTGTATCTCATAATTGGGGTATACAAGAAGAGTATACAAGCATGGAGGAAGAATTGGGGAGAGTAGGAATCATATGGACTTTATTTTTATCTGAACTAGGCACAAAAGATTGAAAATACACCGATGCACAAACACAAAGGGTTTGGTGAAGTAATACATTAAACTCAACCAGTCAATAGGAAGGGATAAAGAAAGGAATGAAAGGAGTGAAAGGTGAGGTAGAGTCAGAGAAGGAAGAGTTACAAACAAAGCAAACCAACTTAAGAGGGAGGATGGTAAAGGAAAAAAACTTTTTTTTTTTTGGTGAGGCAATTGGGGTTAAGTGACTTGCCCAGGGTCACACAGCTAGTAACTGTCAAGTGTCTGGTCCGAGGCTGGATTTGAACTCATGTCCTGCTGACTGCAGGGCCAGTGCTCTCTATCCACTGTGCCACCTAGCTGCCTCCAAGAAAAATTTTTTTAAAAGAAAAAGAAGCAGTGATCAGAGTCCAGGAAAGGAGAAGAGAGAAGGAACCTTGGAGTGAAGACAAATTAATGAATTACTAGTGTTGAATGTATTCTAGTAAAATAATACTAATCAGTATTTTATTATGATATTTTAAATGGTGTAGCATATAACTATTTAGAAGAAAAGTTAATCAAATTACAAGAAGAAAGAGATACTCAAACTATATCAGGGGATCAAAATATACCTCTCTTGGACATATACAAATTTAACAAAAAGCTAAGCAAGAAAAAATTTAAGGATCTGACCAGAACTTTAGAAAAGTTAGACATGATAGATATTTAGTGAGTACTGAATAGTAATCAAAAAGAGTATACAAATTTCTCAGCTGTGTATGGTACCCTTTGCAAAAGTTAACCATGGGCATAAAAAAATCTTATAAGCAAATGAAGAAAAGTTTAAAAAATGTTAAACAACATCTTTTACTAACTACAATGGAGTAAAAGTTTAATCAATAAAAAATTTTTCAAGAAAAAAATTCAAACTTTGATGCAAATTAAATAATTTAATCCTAAAGAATCGTAGGTCAAAGAAAAAAATCATTGCTTTTTTATAGATCAAATAGATAATTTATCAAAGAAAATGACAACAGACCAGAATTTAAGAGTTTCAGCTCTTAGAGGGTAATTTATATCATTGAACACTTTTATCATCAAAAGAAAGAAAACAGAGACAATGAATTACCATACAACATAAAAATGCAACAAATCAATGCATTTCAACTTAATGGAAAAATAGAAAAAATTGAAAATCAAAGATGAAACATGAGACAAACATTAAAGGCATAAAGATAGGTAAAGAAGAAATAAAACTCACCCTAGTTGCTGACATGATGGTATACTTGGAAAATACTACAGAATCAACAAACATACTAATTCAGACAATTAATGGCTTCATCAAAGTTGTAGGCTACAAAATAAATCCTCAAAAATCAACAGCATTTTCATATAAAAATAAGAAAACCCAAGAAGAAAAAATAGAGTTGGAAATTCCATTCCAAATAACAACAAAATGAAATATCTCAGGATCAATCTTCCAAAGCCCACAAAAGTCTTATATAAATTGAATTACAAAAAAAACAATAAAACAAAACTAAACTAAAATAAAACCTCAAATAGTTGGAGGAATATTCAGTGCTTGTGGATAGGCCATGCCAATGTAATAAAAACCATAATACTACTGAAGTTAATTTACACTTTTAATGCTATACCTATAAAATTATGATGAGGTTACTTTATAGAACTTAATAAAATAATAATGAAATTCATTTGGAAAAATGAAAGATCTAGAATATTATGGGAAAGGATGAAAAGAAATAGAGACAAAAGAAGAATAACATTTCCAGACCTCAAACTATATTACAAATATAGTTTGTACCAGTCATCAAAACCGTATATTGGTTAAAAAATAGAGAGTGGAATGGACTAGTCAAGGGACATAAAGAAACGATTCAATAATCTAGTGTTTGATAAAGTAGAAAATATACATTACCTACAGGAAAACTCTTTTTTTAAAAAATAAAAATTGCTGGGAAAACAAGAAAGCAGTCTGGTAGAAACTAGGCTTAGATGAACATCAAATTCCACAATATATTCTAAATGGAAATCTGACCTTAGTAGTAAAGATCATACTATAAAAAAATTAGGGGACAGCTAGGTGGTGCAATGAATAGAGCACCAGCCCTGGAGTCAAGAGGACCTGAGTTCACATCCAGCCTCAGATACATAACACTCACTAGCTGTGCTACTCTAGGCAAGTCACTTAACCCCAATTGCCTCACCAAAAAAAACAACAAAAAAACTTCTTATTTTTCATCCTTCATTCTCAAAGAGGACCAATGACATCAAAAGGGTGATTTCTTGACTTGCATGTGAATTGGACACAAGTGAGGCAGAGCTGCATAAAGTCATCAATAACTAATAAAATAAGTAAATCATTAAAATCAAATTGCACACATCAAAAAGGAAAAAAAGAAAATTCACAACACATGAAGAAGAAAGTAGGAAAATTATTATAATTATTTTGTCCAATTCTATTTCAACAAAACTGATAACAAATGAAGTTAATGAATAGTTACATAAATGTAAAATACCCAAGCTTAACAGACTAAGAGATAGAAAATTTAAATAACTTTATTTCAGAAAAAGAATTAACAATTTGATTTATAAGTAAATTCTATCAAACATTCAAAGAATAATTAACTCCCAATAGTCTACAAATTTTTTTAAATGAGAAAATAAGAGATCCCCTCAAATTCCTTCTACGATACAAATATGGTTTTCATCTGTCAAACAGGGAGAAACAAAGCAGAGAAAGAAAACTATCAGATATTCCTAGTGAATGTCAATACCAAAATATTAAAATAACAATTAGAAAAGAAGCTATAGCAACATATTACAAAGATTATACATGGGCTATGATCAAGTTAGACTTAAGCTATGAACCAACTTGACTACACATAGATTATGAATCAACCACTAGGAATGAAGAGTTGGTCCAATATTTGGAAAATTATAAACCTAATAGACCATGTTCATAACAGAACTAATAAAAATCATATTATTATATCATTAGATAAAGAAAAAAATTTGGCATAATAAAATATCCATTTCTTCTTTTAAAAATCTTATAAAGCATGGGAAGACACAAACCTTTACTTAATATGATAAATAGTATTTATCTGAAGACAAGAGCTAGGATAATATTAAAAGGCAAAGTCTAGAGGCATAATTAATAAGATCAGGGACAAAGCAAAAATGGTTATTACCATGACTTTTATATAGTTCTAGAAATAGTTTTAACAAAAAGAAATGAAAAAGATATTGAGGGAATAAGCACAGATGAAGAAATACAATTATCACTTTTTACAAATGCCATGATAGTTTCCTCTTAAAGAATTCTAGAGATTCAACCAAAAAATTAATAAAAACAATAACTTCAGCAAAGTAACATTATGTAAAAGAAATCCGCACGAATCATTAGCTTTTCTATATATTACTAACAAAATGCATCAGAAAGACAGAAAAAGAAATTCCACTCAGAAATACTACAGATTATATAAAATATTTGGGAGCCAATTTACCAACACACATGCTAGGAATTATATGAATATTACTATAAACCACTCTTTATAGAAATTCAGAAACAAATAATCAAAGAGATATTAATTGCTTCTATCCAGGCCAAGCTAATATAATAAAAATGATGTCACTACCTAAATACATTTGCAGATTTAATGTCATAGCAATCAAATTACAAAGGAATTACTTTATAGAGCTAGAACAATTATAGCAGGAAAAATAATGAAAAAAGTGGGAAGGAAGAGGACATAGTAGTTTCAGATTTCAAATTATCCTGCAAGCAGTAATCATAAAAAACCATTTGATACTGGTTTAAAAATTAGAAAGTTGATCCGGTGGAGAAGATTAGGAACCCAACATCCAAAAGCAAATGTATATAATTGCATAATAGCTAGTATTTATATAGCACTTTAAAGTTTGCAATGTGTTTTATGAATATCTCATTTTTATCCTCACCACAACTCTGAGAGATAGGTGTTATGATTATATTCATGTTACAGATGAAGAAACTGAGGCATGCAGAGTGTAAATGCCTTACTTAGGATCAGGCTGAATTTGAACTTAGTTCTTCCTGATTCCAGGTCCAGTACTCCATCTGGCTACCTCCTTAAGCTAGAGAAGAACAGCATAATGGATTACAAAGCAAAGTCTAAAATCATGTTATTTCAAGAAATATTCCAGGTTTAGAGTTGCAATTCCTGCCACTGGGGCAGGATGAGGTTTGTGGATCGCTTGACTTACTTAAGGTTACACAGCTAGGAAGTGTATGAGGCTGGATTTGAATTCAGCTCTTCCTTACTCCAGGTCCTGAGACCCAACCCAGTGGTAGGTGAGATGATGAGTCATCTGGAACCATTAAAGCATGTGGACGTGAATTTGGTGGGATCAGTGCTATGTAGAAACAGTGTTCAGTCTGATCCCACTCTCCCCAAGGTGATCGTATAGGTAGAGTATGTCCCTGGGGCGTTGGGGCAAAATGTTTTTAATCTTATTCTTGCTATATCTTGGAAGTAAATATCCCTGTGTAAAAGCTAATTGATGGTACTAGGTTAAATAGAACTAGGGTGATAATCACTAGTTGGCTAACAGCAGAGGAACACATCTGGAGTGAGGACTGCAAGAGATAGTATTAGAGAAGAGAAATCCCAACCCCTTGGGGGTACCCCGGTCACCTTGAGGGGTAGATGCAGTCAGAATAACTCTAGGTGAATGAGCCCAGAAGAGAATACTTTCTAGAACAACAATTAAAAAAATAATAAAAACTAACATTAAAAAAATTAAAATAAGCTAAGGTGTTTATGATTTTTAATTGAGAGAATCAAGGCAATGTAACAGATTGTAAGGTCTGTCTGGGGAGAGAAACTTTTTGTGGATTTTTTGTAGATTTGACTATTTACTTTTAAGCCCTTATCTGTCCTGTAAATTTATAACTTTTGGTTGAAAATTTTGAGTCCAAACCATACTACACTGAGGCTTTCTGTCTTCTGGGGAAAATAGAGATGGAGTAATCTAGTGTCTGAGCCCTGGCCTGGGAGCAGAGCCAGAAGAAACAGTTTGGTGCCTCAGGCAAGTGACAGGAAATGTACCCTCAACTCAACTTTGTCATTCGTGACATGAAAATATAAGAAGTAATTAAGACAAATTCAGTTGAGTAGGAAGGGGAATTAGTAACTATAATGACTTAGAGATGGGTACATCTTGTAGCTTTCTATTTTGTTGTTCAGTCATTTCAGTTGTGTCTGACTCTTCATGACCCTATTTATGATTTTCTTGGCAAAGAAATTGGAGTGGCTTGCCATTTCCTTCTCTAGCTCTTTTGATGGAGGAGGAAACTGAGACAAACGGCATTAAGTGACTTGCCCTGGGTCACAGAGCCAGAAAATGTCTGAGCCCGTATTTGAACTCAGGAAGATGAGTCTTCCTGACTCTAGGCCTGGCATTCTCTATCACCTAGCTGCCCCTAAGCTTTCTATTTTAACTGATGATTTTTGTTCAGACCAGTTACTTTCTGGTTGTTCAGATGTGTGTTAAATTTTTGCTCTGTATATGTTTTACCCTACCACAGTAATGGCTTTGAGTGGGAGGTAGGGCACCTAATGCCATTCATTGATACCATTAATATGTTATGTCATCTTGGGCAAATCATTTGATTTCCTTTTGCTCTAGTTTCCCTGTCTGTTGAATGGGCATAATATTTATCCTATGTTTTCCACATGATAACCATGTTTTCCTGGGAGAAAGATAAGCAATTTTAGGTAATTTCATTAACTCTTTCAGGTCATTTGAATTTACTAACTAGTAACTAAAGATCCATGACTTCAACCAGCATCCAAGGAGTCATTTGTTCAATTGGATGATTATCCAGTCTATGGAACCTTCAGGGCCTTTCAGGTTGGCTGTTGCTGTTTTTGCTCTCATGGGGTGTTCTTGCCTTTGGGGCAATTCCCTGATTACATCAGGCCAAGAAGGAGAAATGAATATGGAAAAAATGAGAAACACAAATCAATCTATTTTGACCCTCTTTTTAGCAAGTTAGGAAATATCTGGGAGTGAATAAGACTGAAATGATGCCTACTCCATGAAACTTTCCTGGAATCCCTCTCTCCACAACAATTAGAAGCCATCTCTTCTGTAAAAATGCTAAAATCGACTTCCTCCACAACTTCTACCAATAATTCCCCCTCTTTCTCTGGGTACCACATAGAACAAGTCTGATCTCTTTTTCTAATGACAGACCCTCAGAATTAAACATCGCCAGCTCCTTCAATCTATTCTCATAAAAAAATAACCTGAAGGTCCCTCACCAGACTTTTCCCATAGAAAGATATTTCATTTGGGTATTTGCCCTGGATATTTTTTAAAAAGATGAGTATTTTTTGCGTATTGATTCATAAATGACATAATTTTATTCATAAAACTAAATAAAATAAAACTTAACTAAACAACTTTAAAAACATTAACAACTCTGCCTTTTCAATAATGGGGAAGGAAGGGAGGATGGGAGAGAATTTAGGACTCAAAATTGTAAAAATTGAAGGTTAAAAATTGTTTTTAAATGCAATTGGGAAAAATAAAATATTAAAAAGAAAAAAAATCGCAAATCAATTTTATTTTAAAAATACAAACAAAAACAGCATGTGAAATATATTTTTATTTCAGTGATGACCAAATATACATATATATTCAGTTAATTTTCATGATTTTTATCTTTTGTTTTGTTTTGTTTTTAGGAAATTGGAGTTAAATGACTTTCCCAGGGTCACACAGCTAGTAAGTGTCAAGTATCTGGTCTGAGGCCAGATTTGAACTCAGGTCCTCCTGACTTCAGGGGGCTGGTGCTCTATACACTGTGCCACCTAGCTGCCCCCTGCTTTTTATTTTTAACTAGATAATAAGCTAGCTCAATTTGACCAAAATAGATTAAGATTTCATCATTATCCAAGTGTTATGGATTTAAAATTCTCAAACACATTAATGCAATTAGCTAAGGAAGCCAACTCTTGTTTACTGTACAAAATCGTGAGTGAGTTGCGGTATTATTGGTGCATTGTATTTCTTTGTTTTTTACATGTGCTGGTTTTGAAAAAGCTCTTTCACATAGACAGCTGGTGAAAGGTAGGACTGAAACGCATGGAATAGACTTGTAAAAGGCCCAGAACGCAGAAGATCCAGGCTATTTCTTTAGCCAATCAAATTTCTCTCTGGTGGGGCTTGTGATAGAAACATCAGAATCGTTAAGCAATTGGGCTTCAGTCTCAAAATCATCCAAGCACATTTTAAATTTATTGGCTGTGATTCTAACATTGTCTCTGCCAGTGTCTAAGCTAAGCATTTTTCCCATTGCAGCCACAATTCTGCATCTCTCTAGCTCAAATTGCTAGTCAATGTTGGTAATTCTGTATTCTACAGGTGGGCAAAATGACATTATTCTCTACTGCTCCTTTTATAAAAAAGTGTTACTGGGGCTCAAACACATCATTAATACAAGTAGACATTTTTGTCTTCTTAACTGGTAGGGAAGGGTTGATATATTTTTTCTACCTACATTTTCATGCCATCATTGAAATTGTATTGAAAAATATTCTGGAACCCTTTTCATTGCAGTTAGAATTATGCAACCAAATGGCTTAGATGATAGAGTTCTGGGCCTGGAGACAGGAAGACCCAAGTTCAATTCAGGATTCAGATACTTACTAGCTCTGTGACCCTGAGCAAGTCATTTAACCTCTGTTTACCTTAATCTCCTGGAAAAGGAAATGGCAAACCATTCCAGTATCTTTGCCAGGAAAACCCCATGGACAGTCACAAAGAATTGGACATGACTGAATAACAACAAAAAGTTATGCAAAGTTTTCACCCCTGTCTTTAATGGAAGAAATTTGAAAACTGGAGCTTAAAGAGGCTTGTTAATTTTTACCACCATCTGGAAAATAGAGTGCATCATATAAAGATAGACAGACCACTTATTAAGTGTTTACTAAGTCATGATGATAGAAATAATTGTTAGCATTTATATAGTACCTACTATGTGCCAGGCACTATACTAAGTACTTTGCGAATATTGTTTCATTTAATCCTCACAATAACTGTGTGAGGCAGGTCCCATTATTTCCCCTCATTTTACAGTCAAGGAAATTGAGGCAGACAGAGACTTAGTGACTTATCCAGGGTCACACAGACGATGCTGGATTTGATGGCAGGTCTTCCTGACTCTCCATCCACTGTTCTATCCACTGTTCCATCCAGCTATGCTAAGGACTAGAGATGTTTGTTTGTTTGTTTGTTGTTCAGTTGTTTCAACTGTGTCTGACTTTTTGTGATCGATCTCATTTGGGGTATTCTTGGCAAAGATACTAGGGTTGTTTGCCATTTCCTTCTCTAGCTCTTTTTTTGTTAAACAGGTGAAGAACTGAGGCAAACAAGATTAAGTGATTTGCTCAAGGTCACACATCTGAGGCCAGATTTGAACTCATGAAGATGAATCTTCCTGATTCCAAGCCTAGCAGCGTCCTATCTTCTGCACCACCTACCTGCCCCTGGAGCACTGGAGATATAAATAAAAATAACCAAGCTAGTCCTTAAGGAGTTTATCTTCTAATAAGTGAAGACAGCATGTAAAAGGGAAAATAGGGAAGAAAGGTAGGGAATGGGTAGCTTGGTTTGGAGGTGATAGCTGTGAAGTGAGGGGAAGGCCTGATTCCGGGTAAGATAAGGCAAACTACTGGAACCCAGGGTGGTTCCAGGTGCTGAGGCCAAGGTTCTGGTGGGGAGAAGGTTGGATTTTTTGCTGGATTGGAGGTGGCTTTAAATGCTAAGCAGAAAAGTTGATAGTGAGCCACTGGAATTTATAGAGTAGTGGGGTAAAATGATCAGACATGTATCTTAGGAAAATCATTTGGTGTCTGTATGGAGAATTGATTGGAATGGGAAGAGAGTAGAAGCAGAGAGAACCATTAGGAAGCTATTATGAAGAGATGATGAGGGCCTCCATTAGGGTGTTGGCTGCATGTGTAGAGAAGGGGATAGAAATGAGATCTATCTCCAAGATAGAGATGATAAGATTCAGCAACTAATTGGAAATGAAGGATGAATGAAAGAATCAAAGCAGACACTAAGTCTGTGAATCTGGATGACTAGGAGGATGATGGTGCATTCAACAGTAAAAGGGAAACTTGGAAGAAGTCCCCTTGTATAAAGGGAGGAGTTGGGATGGAAAGGAAAACTGTAAGTCAGGCACTGAGTTCAATGAGAATGGAGGGAGAATGTCCTAGGGGTTTATTAGTAACAAATGGCGGTATTTAGAATGAGCCACCGAAAAGGAAGGGTTGTTGGATGAAGGCAACAGAGGAAGAGTACAGCAATGGCAGTGCAATGACTGGAGTAATCCTACTCCCCTTCCAGTCCCAGTGAGCCAAGGTATATTAGAGATCGTGCAACAAGTACTTGAAAGGGATGCGGTATCATCTGGGAGAACTAGGTCCTAATAAGACTGAGAAGATGGAAGGAACATGAGAGGAAGTGATCTAAAATGAAGGGAAGACAGAAGTCATACACTGCGGCAGAGGTCAGGCCTATCCTAGCCCCCTCATTTAGAACTTTAGAAGCAGAGATACTGAAACTGGGGAAGAGGGCAATATTAAATGCAGCTCATTCACCCCTTCCAAGAATGCAAAAAAGGTGGAACTTAGTCTGGTATATAGTTCTAATTAGAAACTGAGGCTGGAGACATTAGAAACAAAAGATATTAGAAAATAGTCAAGAAATATGATAGGTTAAATAGATATGATATTATGTAATAGATAGATAAGAGCATGAGATAAATGTAGAAGAAGAGAGTGGTTCCATAATAAGTATGAGTAGAAAAAAGAATGGATTTGCCATAAGGACTCCAAGAGTAGCTAGAAGAAATGAAGCATAAAACAAAATTAGATGTGAAACTAAAGCTTCTGAGGAAAAAAATTGAAAATCGAATGAATAGCTTAGTACCAAAGGTAGAAAACTTTACCCAAGTAGCAGACTTTTTGGGAAAAAGACCTAAAATAGACCAAATTAATTTCAATGATTTTGTGAGATAAGAAATACCAAAGCAATAACATATAACACATCTACTGACAAAAAATAATTGACCTGGATGACAGGGCAAAGAGATTCATCTGACTCCCTAAAAATTGTGATCAACTCTCCTATTCTCCCCATCTGGATACCAGATATCAAGCAATCATAAATGAAAACTTTCCAGAAGCATTAGAATCAAAGGACAAAGTGAAAATTAAAATAATCCACTGGTCGCTCCTTCAAAGAAATTAGAAATTGAAAATGTCCAGGAAAGTTGTAGCCAAAATCCAAAGTATTTTTAAGCAGACCTAAAGCCCAGTCCAACAATTCTCATTCAAGTTTTAAAATTCAGTGATGCCTTGTAGCTCTTAAGCTATAAATAAAACAAACTTGGATTAAAAGAAAAATTCAAGAGGATGTTAAATCAAGATAAAACAGTCACCCCTCCTCCAGAATCAGCACAGGAAATAATCAACTAGATCAGGAATATATTCCTTAAAGGGTCAAAAGAGCTGAGGTGAAACTTTGATTTATTTTCCCCCTATGCTGATCCTCTTACATTTCAAGGGGCAGGGGGGGAAAATAGCCTCCTTCATCTTTGAAGAGTGATTGTCCATCTAGTTTATAGAGGGCTAAGCAGGGCTGTCTATAAGAAAAAGGAGAAGGAATAATGAAGGGTTTGGGGTGAAAGGTAAAGTGAGGGAGAAAAGGCTTCAGCCACAACCAGGATGAGATGCAAACAAGACTCCAGCCTCAGCAAAAATAGGTACAGTAGCCTGTTCTCTTTTCCCCAATGAGAGCCCTAAGCACTCTACTCTTTGTCTATATGAATACAACACAACCTCCATCATATAGCACTTTCAGGTTAAAGAAAAAAACATACAGTAAACATCAAGAAAGAAAGGAATCATGAGGAGGATCACAAAAGACTATGCTGCAAATACAATGAAGGAGAGGAAATCTTGAGATATGACAAAAGAAAAAGGCGTACAACCAAGAATAATTCACCCAGCGAAACTGAATATAATCTACAAGAGAAAAGTTGCCTTTTAATAGAATAGAGCAGAGGTGTCAAACTTGTGATGCAAGGCCTGTGTGGCCCAAAAAATTCCAGAGTGAATCCCAAATCAGATTAAAATGTAACTGGGAAATGTTAAAACAAGTAAGAATACAAATAGATAGTGTTGATTTGCGGCTTTCTAAGTCAATATGTTGCCAACAGAGATTTATTTCTATTTCAGTTTGACACATCTGGAATAGAGGACTTTCATCTATTCCTTATGAAAAGATCACAGCTGGATAGTATCTTTGAAATGAAAAGACAGGAGAAAATATGTTAGAGCACCTGGAGGGGTCTAAATCATAAGATACAATTGTCTGTTCTGAATCCCATGGTCTTAAATTTTCAGAGGATGAGCAAAGAAAGATAAATGCAGGACCCAGGGTGATTTTGTTCCATTTTATTTGTTTTAAGGAAGGAGAGAAAAAGGAGGAAAAAAGAAATACATTAGAAGAAAATGTAGAAGAAGGGGAAGAAAGCTTTTTTTTTTTGTAATTGGAATGCATGAAAAAGAGTATATAATATGGAGGGAGATATACAGGGAGTAGGCATTTCCTAAGTTTCACTTTTATCTAAACTGGGCAAAACGAAATTGAGTGCACAAAAGCAAAGAATTTGGAATAGAAATACATTATATTCGGGGACATTGGGAAAGGAGAAGGTGGCTTAAGATAGAAGGTACAGATGGGGAGAGAATAGTCTTAAGCAAAACAAACCAACTTCAGAGGACAAATCATAAAGGGGAGATTAAAAGGAGAGAAGGAAAGTGTAACAACCATTGATGGGATCTGGGTTTAGGAGAGAGAAGAGGCAGAAGAATGATATTAGCCTGATTTAATTATTAATTACTAGTATTCACATTCCTTTCCTTTTTAAAAATGTTCCTTTATAAATCATGAACTTAATGAACACCAGTAGACATGAACCTTTCTGTATACAAAGAACAGAAAAAGATGATGATATACAAAACTATGATTTCCCATTATATATACCTTTAAAACATTTTTTAAAATTTATTTTATTTTTAATTTATGGAATAAAATAAACATATATGTAACAGTATACCGACAAAGATATTTGCACATGAAACTGCAGATCTCTTATGAATAACTAGTTATTCCTTTTAAATATATAATAAAGTTATCATGTAAATTTCATTTTTTTCTTATTTTTTCTTCCCTCCCCACTCCTGCCCTACAGATGGCTACCATTAGACACAAATATGTATGCATATAGCTATAAAATCATTCTATATATACCTCTATTTATCAGTTCTTTCTCTCGATGCAAATAGCATCTTCCTTTATAGATCCTTTGTAGTTACTTTTTTAAAAAGTATATAATAAATTAACATAGTAGTACCAATATGATCATAGTCTTCTTCTTGTGAGTTCTTCCCAAAATCTCTATTTTGAGGAAGAGCTCAGACCAGCCATCCCTCACTCTCTAGATTATGTCATGATGCCCCTAGGCAGGTCCACTATCTTCTCACTTTTTTCAGCTTCCCTTTTATTTATTGTCTTCTCCCATTACAATGTAAGCAACTTGAGGTCAGGAACTATCTTTTTCACTTGTATTTGTATTCCTAATGCTTAGTAGAGTGCCTGACATTTAGTGATCACTCAAAAAATGCTTATTGACTAATAAGTGCTTACTGATGGAAGAGCCTAATGAAGACAAAAAGGAGCAATCACAAGAGGATATTAATGGAGGGAACAACGCAATTGACAATCATAGTCATGAATATGAATAGCATGAACTCATTAATAATAATAACATAATAGCTAAAATTTATATAGTGCTTACTATGTGCCAGGTATTGTGCTAAGCACTTTATAATTATTATCTCGTTTCACTCTGGCAACAGCCCTGAGAGGTGGATGCCATTGATATTCAATTTTGTAGTTGAGGAAATTGAAGCAGACAGAAACTAAATGTCTTGCCAAGGGTCACACAGCTAGTAAGTATTTGAGGCCATATTTGAACTCAGGTCTTCCTGACTCCAGGCTACATGCACTGTACCACTTGGTTACTTTCATTAATTGGAAGAGCATAGCATAATGGATTAGAAAGCAGAATCTAAAATTATGGTACTTCAAGAAATATTCTAGGCTCGGTGGCATGATTCTACTGGGATAGGCTGAAGCTGATAGATCCCTTGAGTTCAGGAGTTCTGAACTGCAGTAGGGCTAAAACCAATGTATATGTTGGAGCCTACTCATGAGAACCAATTGCTAAATGTTAAGTGTGTGTATTTACATCTCAGAAAATGTGTCATGTTTATTTTTTCAGAGCCAGTTGTTAAACATTTATTAATGAAATATAAATATATATTGAGGCTTACATATAGTTTATATAATACAAACATTAAAATTTATATATTATTTAATATATTAAATAAACATATTTCCCTTGGCCAAAGCTGTTCAGGTATCTACACCAAGTTTAGCATCAATATTGGAAACAGGAGCAGGGTGTCACTGGAATAAATAAAGGGAAGGGGGGGAAACCAGCCCAGGTCAGAAATGGAGCAAGTCAAAGCTTCCACTGAGCAGTGGGACTAGGCTGGTAAGTGGCCACTGTACTTCCAACCTGGGCAAGATAGGAAAATTCAATCTCAACAAACAAAAAGGTAAAAAAATTTAAAAAAAGATACTTGTAACATAAAGAATTTGGATTCTGCATCTTAGACCCTCATCTCTGACATATGAGCTTTGATCTTATCTTTCCTGGAACCAGATCCCCATGCTATCTTCCTATCCAACTTCTTAGATTTTTCCAAACTATGCCACTGTTATGTATACCTTCACTCAACTTTTTTTGCATTTCTAGTTCCCATTTTTATGTTATCTCCCCTATTAGAATGTAAACTTCTTGAAGGGAAAGACTGTTATGTTTATTTGTTTTGCTTTCTCCAGCAATTAACACAATGCCTGGAATATAATAAGTGTTTAACAAATTCTTTTTCTTTCTTTCTTTCATTCACAAAAAAGAAACCTTATAAATAAGTGCAGGAAATTCATTTAGTTACCACAACATTATAAAAATTATAATCCATAAAGGGATTTGAAGAAAGAATTTAAACTTAGAGACAATAATATAATCCTTAACAATATGTAGGTCAAAGAGCAAACCACAGAAAAACCAGAATTTCATCAAAGAAAATGCAATGAGACAACATGCCAACATTTTTGGAATGTAGTCAAAGTAGTCATTAGAGGGAAAATTTATATCTCAAAACACTTTTATCAACAAAAGATAGAAAGAACAGATCAATGCCTTGGGTATACAGCTAAAAAGACTTAAAAAAACAAAGGAAACATATTAAAAATAGAAATTAAAATAAAATAAATTAAAAACAACAATTGAATTGATAAGTAAAACTGGGAACTTTAAAAAAACTAATAAAATAGATGAATTGTTAATTAATTTGACTTTTTAAAAGTGAAGAGTCACACCAAATACCAAGATAAAGTACGACATCATAAAGATGATATCATAAGCAAATTAGGGGAGCATGGAAAAGTTTACCTGTCAGATCTATTGGTATGAGAAGAATTTATAACAAAATAAGAGATAGAGAGTATTACAGGGTATAAAAAAATATTTTTATTACATTAAATTAAAAAGTTTTTGCAAAACAAAACCAATGAAGACAAGATTATAAGGAAAGCAGAAAATTGGGGGGAAATTTTACATAGAGTTTCTCTGATAAAGGCTTCATTTCTCAAATATGTAGAGAACTGAGTCAAATTTATAAGAATACAGGTCATTCCCCAAGTGATGTTATTGTTGTTTGTCCTTCATTCTCTAAGAGGACTATGACATCAGGGAGGTAATGCCATAACATGCAAGCCATGACACACACTGGATTTAAGTGAAGGAGGGCTGTGTAAAGTCACCAACCTCACTTTCTCCTCCAGAGCAGTCTGGATCCAGTGGCGTGATATAGATCAGGATGACTGGAGTGGGAGACCTTGACTTTTTAAAGTTAAGTTCTTTAACAGGTCTCACTCTGACTGAGGCACCACCAACAGTGCTCAAGACTAGTTGAGAAATTAGGCAAAGAATGGCCTCTTTTACCTAGTCCAAAAAAAAAAATCAATCTGGGAAAGAAAGACCTTCAAGGTTTCTGGCCAAAACAGAAACAATTACTATTTACATTCACTCTGAGCCATTGTTGGCCAATCAATGTGAGCCAGAGTGATTTGGTTTTAAGGCATGGTCCTTAAAAAAAGAAATGTAGCCTCTAAAATATCTTGTGAGGTTTCAGCAATCAAAGTTTATATTTCTTTGGGCAGAGCACCCAAAGGTAAGGGCATGATACCTTATGTGGACAGAAGGGGAAGGAGGGGAAAAAGAAAAGGAAAGGTGAGAGGAGAAGAGAGGGAACGGGAGGGGAAAGGAGGGGAAGAGAGGAATGAAGAGGAGAGGGGAGAGAAGAGGAGAAGAGAGAGAAGGAAAGGAAAGGGAAAAAGAAGGAAGTGAGGAAGGAGATGTGTTGACTAGCTGTAACCGGCCAGTTAGGTACCTACTGGGGCAGCTCGTGCTATTCACAGGTTGTTGTTTGTCCTTCGTTCTCAAAGAGGACCATGACATCAGGAAGGTGATGCCAGGACTTGCAAGTGAATTGGATTTAAGTGAGGAAGTGCTGTGCAAAGTCACCAAAGCCAAAGTCACCTGGTTAAAGCATATGAACAGACAATTTTCAGAAGAAGAAATCAAATCTATAGACATATGAAAAAATGTTTTGAATCACTATTGATTAGAGAAATGCAAACTAAAACAACTCTGAGGTATTATCTAACACCTAGCAGACAGGTTAATATGACAGAAAAGGAAAATGACAAATGTTGGAGGAGATGTGGGAAAATCAGGACAATAATGTATTGTTGGTGGAGTTGTGAACTGATCCAATTATCTTGAAGAGTAATTTGGAACTATGTCCAAAAGGTTGTAAAACTGTGCATACCCTTTGACCTAGAAATAACACTATTAATAGTCTGTACCCCAAAGAGGGAAAAGGAAAAGGAAAAGGACCTATATGTGGAAAAATATTTATAGCAGTTTTTTTTTTTTTTGCGGTGGCAAAGACTTGAAAATTAAGAGGATATCTACCAGTTAGGGAATGACTGAACAAATTGTGGTACGTTGTACACAATAGCATACTGTAATAGTACACAGTATAAGGACATTGTACACAATAATAGCAATATTGTGTGATAATCAACTGTGAATGACTTAACTATTCTTAGTAGTACAATTATCTAAGACAATTCTAAAGGACTCATGATGAAAAATGCTATCCACCTCCAGAGAAGGAACTGATGGAGTGTGAATGGAGATTGAAACATACTTTTTTAAAATTTTATTTTTCTTGGAGTTATTTTTGTCTGTTTGCTTTCATAACATGACTCATATAGAAATATGCTGTGCATGACTACACATGTGAAAGCTATATCAAAATGTTTGCCTTCTCAGTGAGAGGGGAATGGAGGGAAGAAGGGAGAGAATTTGAAACTTTAGATTATTTTTTAATTAATTTTTTTATTCATTTGGAACTTAAATACAAAAAAGACAAAAATGAAAACATTTCCATGTACACAGCATAACACAGAGGATTCAATATAAAACCATGAATTTCCATTTTACAGTTTACTTTTTAAAAAACTATGTAATAAATACTACACATTACTTTCAAAGCTACTCAGCTTTTCTGTGTTTCCTTCTAAGTTGTTCTTTGCTGTGCACTTTTTATTTTTTCCTCCCTCTCTCCCCACTCTACCCTAGAGATAACTACCATTAGACATAATTGTGTGTGTGTGTGTGTGTGTATGTGTGTGTGAAACCACACTATACATGTTTGTATTTATCAGTTCTGTCTATGAAAGTGGATAACATTTTCCTTCGTGGGGTTTTTATAGTTTATTTGAGTATTTATAATAGTCAAAATGGCTTAGTTATTCAAAGTTGTTCTTAGAACAGTATTGCTGTTACTTTGCACAACATTTTCTTAGTTCTGTTCATTTCTGTCTTCATTATTTCATTCAAGTCTTCCCATGTTCTTCTAAAATCAACCAGTTCATCATTTGTTTTAGCACATTAGTATTCCATCATAATCATGTACCACAACTTATTTAATCATACCCCAATTGACAGGCAGCTCCTCAATTTCCAGTTCTTTGCCACAACAAAGAGAGCTGCTATAAATTTTAGAACATGTAAGTTCTTTTCCTTTTCCCTTAATCCCCTTGGAAAATAGATCCAGTAGTGGTATTGCTGGGTCAATGAGAATAGGCAGTTTAATAACTCTTTGTGCATAATTCCAAATTGCCTTTCTTTACATTTTTTTCATTAATTCTTTTGATATTCTGGATCTTTTGTTCTTTGAAATTAATTTTGTTATTATTTTTCTAGCTCAATAAAATAATATTTTGGTAATTTAATTGGGGTAGCATAGTAAATAGATGAGTCTAGGTAAAACTGTCATTTTTATTATATTGGCCCTGCCTACCCATGAACAATGAATATTTCTCCAATTATTTTAATCTGACTTTATTTGTATAAAAATATTTTATAATTATGTCCATGTAGTTCCTGGGTTTGTTTTGGTAGGTATACTCCAAAGTATGTTACACTGTCTACTTATTATTTTTTTTCTTGCAGGGGTTTGTTGATGATATATAGAAATGTTGGTGATTTATGTGGGTTTATTTTATATCCTGTTGTTTTGCTAAAATTATTAATTGTTTCCACCAACTTTTTAGTTGAATCTTTAGGATTTTCCAAGCATATCATCATATTTTTTTTCTGCAAAAAAGAGATAGTTTTATTACTTCATTGCCCATTCTGCTTCCTTCAATTTCTTTCTTTTTTGGGGGGGGCAATTGGGGTTAAGTGACTTGCCCAGGGTCACGCAGCTAGTAAGTGTCAAGTGTTTGGTATGAGGCCAGATTTGAACTCAGGTACTCCTGACTTCAGGGCCAGTGCTCTATCCACTGTGCCACCTAGCTATCCCCTTCTTTCAATTTCTTTTTCTTCTCTTATTGCTAGCATTTATAATACAGTATTGAATAATATTGGTGACAATGGGCATCCTTGTTTCATTCCTGATCTTATTTGGAAGGCTTCTAGCTTATCTCCATTACAAATAATGTTTGCTGATAATTTAAGTAGATGCTTCTAATCATTTTAAGGAAAAATTCCTTTATACTTATGCTTTCAAGTGTTTTTAATAGGAACGAGTGTTGTATTTTATCAAAAGCTTTTTCTGCATCTATTGATGTAATAAGTTTTTGTTACTTTTGTTACTGACATAATCAATTATGTTAATAATTTCCTTATGTTAAACCATTCTGCATTCCTTGGACATAATGTATAATCTTTTAAATATATACTTGTAGTTTCCTAGCTAGCATTTTATTTAGGATTTTTGCATCCATATTCATTTATGTAATTGGTCTATATTTGTTTCTCTGTTTTTGCTCTTCCCAGTTTAGGAATCAGTATCACATTTGTTTCATAAAAAGAGTTTGGTAGAATTCCTTCTTTGCCTATTATTTGAAATAATTTACTTATTAAAATTAGTTGATCTTTAAATGTTTGGTAGAATTCACTCACAAATCTATGTGGCCCTGATGCTTTTTTCTTAGGAAGCTCATCTATGGCATGTTCAATTTATTTTTCTAAAATAGGTTTATTTAGATATCCTATTTCCTCTTCTGTTAATCTAGGTGGTTTGTATTTTTGTAGACATTCTTCCATTTCACTTAAATAGTTAAGTTTATTTCCAAAATAATACCTTACGTTTTATTTCCTCTTCATTAGTAGTATATTCACCCTTCTCATTTTTAGTACTAGTGATTTGGTTTTCTTCTCTCCTTTTAAAAATCATATTAACCAAAGCTTGATCTATTTTATCGGTTTGTTCATAAAACCAGCTCCTAGTTTTATTTATTAATTCAATGGTTTTCTAACATTCAATTTTTATTAATCTCACCTTTAATTTTTAAGATTTCCAATTTGGTATTTAATCAGGATTTAAAATCTGTGCTTATTCTTGTTTTTTTTTAAATTGCACAGTCAATTTGTTGATCTTTTCTCTCTCTCTTTTATTGATATAAGCAGTTAGAGATATAAATTTCCCTCTGACTATTGTTTTTGCTGCATCCCATAGGTTTTGATATATTGTCTCATTATTGTCATTCTCTTTAAAGAAATTATTGTTTCTTTAAACCATTCATTCTTTAGGATTACATTGTTTAGTCTCCAGCTTTTGATCTTTTTTTCCATTGTCCCTGATTGAATATAATTTTTATTGCATTGTTACCTGAGAAGAATGTATTTAATATTTCTGCTTTTCTGCACTTAACTATAAAGTTTTTATGCTTTAATATATGATCAATTTTTGTAAAGGTACCATGTGCCACTGTGAAAAAATGTATATTCTTTTTTATTCCCATTCAGTTCTCTCCAGATATCCATTATATTTAGCTTATCTAAGATTTTATTCACCTCCTTAACTCCTTTCTTATTTTTTGTTAGATTTATCTAGTTCTGAGAGGGGAAGGTTGAAGTCCCCCACTATTATAACATTACAATCTATTTCCACCTATAATTTATTTAACTTTTCCTTCAAAAATGTAAATCCTATATCATTTGGTGCATATAAGTTTAGTATTGATATTGCTTCATTTTCTATGGTACCTTTTGTCATAATGTAGTCTTCCCATTTATTTCTTTTAATTAAATTTATTTTAGCTTTAACTTTGAGATCATGATTGGTACCCTTGATTTTTTTCTTAACCTCAACTGAAGCATAATAAATTCTACTCTAGCCCTTTATTTTAACTCAGTGTGTAACTCTCATTTAAAAATGTGTTTTGTAAATAACATATTGTCAGATTCTGATTTTTAATCCCTTCTGCTGTTTTTGTTTTATAAGTGAGTTCATCCCATTAATACTTAAAGTTATAATTATTAGTTATGTATTTCCATCCATCCTACTTTTATTCACTGTTTATCCTTCTCACCCTCTCATTTTTACCCTATCCCTCCTCACAGTTTGATTTACTTCTAAATTTTTTTACCTCCCTAATCTGCATCGTTTTAAAGAATCTCTCCCTTATCCTTCCTTACCCTCCTATTTCTTCATCTACCCATCCCTCTAGGAACTCCTTCCTTATCCTCTCCCCCCCTCCTACTTTTTGATCTACAAAAGTCCCTCCCTCACCTTGTCCCCTCACTCTCCTATTTCTTTATAAATTTATAAAACCTCTATTCACTTCCAGATGTATATTATTCCCTCTCTAACCCAGTTCTGAAGAGAACAAGGTTCCAGCACTACCAGTCCTCCACTGTACCTGCTTCCACTATAACAGTTCTTCCATTCATGCCTCATTTGTATGAGATAATTGCTCCATTTTGCCTCTCCCTGCCCAATTTTATTTCTTAGAATTACCCCATTATACACAACTCAATCCTAAGCCTTCTGTCTATGTATGCTCTTTCAAACTACCCAAGTAGCGATAACATTCTTAAGAGTATAGAAAACATTTTCCCACATAAGAAATAAACAGTTTGACCTTATTGAGTCCCTTATAATTGGTCTTTAATGTAGACCTTATGTTTCTCATGAATCTTATATGTCAAATTTTCCATTGAGTTCTGGTATTTTTGTCACAAATATCTGAAAGTCTTTTAATTCATTAAATGTGTATTTTTTTTCATTCAGGATTATAATCAGCTTTGTTGGGTAAGTTATTTTTGGTTGCAATTGCAGCTGCTTTGCTCTTTAAAATATAATGTTCCATGTCCTTCTGTCTTTTAAGGTAGAAGCTACTAGATCTTGTGTTATACTGACTGTTCCACAGTATTTAAATTGTTTTTTTTTCCCTTGTGGCTTACAGTATTTTCTTCTTGACTTGGGAGTGTCAAAACTTGGCTATGATGTTCCTGTGAGTTTTCATCTTGGGACCTCTTTCAGGTCATGATGGATGGATTTTGTCTATTTTTAGAACCTGTTCTAGAACTTCAGGACAATTTTCCTTAACAATTTCTTGTAATGGCATATCTAGACTCTTTTTTATCATAAAGTTCAGGTAGTTAAACATTTCTTATATTGTCTTTCATTGATCTATTCTCTCCATCAGTTGTTTTTCTAATGAGAACATTCTCTTCTATTTTTTCATTCTTTTAATTTTGTTTTATTATTTCTTGGGGTCTTGTCATCAGCTTCCCTTTGCCCAATTCTAGTTTTTAAGGAATTATTTTCTTCCATATGTTTTGGGCTCTCTTTTATCATGGTTGACTTTCTTTTCATAATTTTCTTGATTTTCTTGGATTGGTCTTATTTTCCCTATTTTTTTCAACCTCTCTTATTTTATTTTTTAAAGTACTTTTTAACCTCTTCCAAGAGCTCTTTTTGGGGTTGTGACCATTTGACATTTTTCTTTGAAGTAGGAGTGCCTTTTTTAAACTTCACTATCTTCATCTGAGTATGAACCCAGATCTTCTCTGTCCTCATTGTAGCTATCTATGGTCAGGTACTTTCTCCTTTGCTTGCTCATTATTATTTTTTGGGGGAGCAATTGGGGTTAAGTGACTTGCCCAGGGTCACATAGCTAGTAATTATCAAGTGTTTGGTCTGAGGCCAGATTTGAACTCAGGTCCTCTGACTTCAGGGCCGGTGCTCTATCCACTGCACCACCTACCTTCCCCCTCACTATTTTTTTAAAAGCAGCTTATTATAGTCAGGCTCTAGTCTTGAGGTGTTGAGGATGATGCCTCCATCTTCAGGTTTTTGTATAGTTGTTTTCTGAGTTTTGTCTGGGGGCCTGACCTTAGGCACTCCTCTCTGCCCCTGAGCCACTGCAAGGGCCCCCACTAATGGTGTTGCTGCAAATACTCTTACTACCTGTCATAGCTGCAAACTTTAGCTTACCCCTCTGCCCTAGAACTGAAACTAGGACTCTGCTCTCCTGAAAAAGCCCATAGCCAATAGGGTCCCCACTGCTCTGATCCCTCATTCATCATGCATGTGCTCACTCCTCCTTGCCCATAGCCATAACTTGGGATCACGTCTGGTCAGCACAACTGGGCCTGGCTCCCCACAACAGCAAAGGGTCCTTCAATCATCCCCTACACAGCTGTCTGCCCCCCACACTGTCTGTGGGGTGAGTCAAGGCTGACACTGACCCCACTGGCTTGTTGTTTGTTGATTCACAGAGTCTACATGGAAGGTGTTTGTGGTTCAATCCTGGAGGTCAATTCTTTCCTGAGGTCCTTCTAAGTTGTCTTAGGACAATTGCTTAGGAGGACAACTTTTAATCATTTCTACCACTCATAGTTCTCTTTGAGGCAATATTTTATTTTGTTTGTGGGAGAATTTTGGAATATTTCCTGTCTTATTCACCATCTTCTTGAACTCAAATTAAAAAAAAAAGTCAAAACATTTACATGTAATTGGTAAAAACAAAATATTTTATTAATTTTTTAAAAGAGAAGAAAGCTTAATTATCATGCTTGAAAATGAAATATATTTGAAAATCTTCATATATGTTTAGTTCATTTTAAAAAAGGGAGGAAAAAAGAATGATAGTACCACAGATATCAGCAATGAATCAATCAGTAAACATTTCTTAAGCACATGATAGGCCTGGGGATACAATGACAAAAATTAAACAGTCCTTGTCCTCAAAGAGCTTACATTCTATTAAAGAAGGAAATGTACACACACACACACACACACACACACACACACACACACACACACACGTATATGCAAAATATATGAAAACAGATACAAGATAACTTTAAAGTGAGCACTAGTAGCTGGGAGGATTTACACTAAGGGATTCACATTGAACTTGAGTTTTCAAGGAAACAAGGAACCTTGTCAAGTTTGTTGTAAGTGTTCACCAAAGGCTTTAGGCTGATGGCTGCTGTCTAGGGTTCTAGGGAAGTAATTCTTTATAAGGTAATGTTCAGACGAAATAGAGGTCCCTTCTAGTTCTAAAACTCTGCAACTGTAGCTAAATAATACAGTATTTTACTTTTAGAGATTACTGAGTCTTGACTAGGTTTCCAAAATTGTTACTTTAACAGTTTTTATAATTAAGATAATTTCATAATAAATCAAATTTAATAGATTCTGAGGTTCCAAAAAAAGATACTTTGTTAAAAGCTTAACATGGAATACAACCAAAAAGAACTTGCTCAGTAACTTTATATTTTTGCTCAGTGAGTTTAATGTATAACATTTCATAGCAAGTTTCTCCCCCACATTCTTCTCCTCTATTCCTTCATCTTACTACTGAGAAGAGAGGTTTTGTTTTATTTTTTAATTAGATTTTCTTTTTATTATGAACTTAAATATCAATAGATAAGAACATTTCAATAGACAAAAAATAAAATTTGGATATGAAACTGTGAACTTTTGCTACATATATATTTTTAAATTTTATTAATTTATTTTGATTTATCAACAATCACTTCCATATGCTTTTGAGTTGAAAATTTTTCTCCCCCTTCCTCCCCACCCAAGATGGCACACAATCCGATATAGGCTTTACATTTACATACCCATTAAACATATTTTCACATTATTTGAAGTCATAAGTAAAAATTAAAACCAATAGGAGGAACCATCAGACAGATGAAACAAAACTCAACAGAAGGTAAAAATAAGTGATAGCAATTTGATTTCCATAGTTCTTTCTTTGGATATAGACAGCATTTTCCATCCCGAGGCCTCTGGAGATGTCTTAGATCCTCATAATGCTGAGAAAGGTTCAGTTTAACAGTCTTAGTCATTGCATAACGTGGCTGTTATTGTGTACAAAGTCCGCTTGGTTCTGTTCACTTCACTCAGCATCAGACCATATAAGTCTTTCCAGGTTTTTCTGAACTCAGCCTGTTCATCATTTATTATATATAGCACAATAGTATTCCATTACATTCATATACCACAACTTACTCAGCCATTCCCCAATTGTTGGGCATCCTCTCAATTTCCAATTCTTTGCCACCACAAAAAGAGCTGCTATGAATATTTTTGTACATATGGGTCCTTTTCCCATTTGTTTGATCTCTTTGGGATATTTGCTACTATATTTTTAAAGTAATATTAAGTTTATTATTGTAGTAACAAAACTGCCATGCTTCTCTATTTTCCCTTTTGAACTTCTCCTGCTGTTCTTCTGTGTATTTTTAAAACACTTTATTGAAACATTTTATTTCTTTTTTTATCCTTATCACTATTGATCAACTTTATTCCTCCAAATTGAAGCTTTCTCTTTGAACAAATAAGTATAATCAAATAAAACAAATCAACCCACTATGTCTGAAAATGCATGGTTCCACATAGCCAGTCTTCAGTTACTCCTTTGTTTATCCATTCATTCTCATTTGATTTTTCCTCTAATATGCTTGTAGTTAGTGATATGTAGAAATATTAGCCAGATCTTCAAATGACTCTCACACACCATACCCAGATCTTCTTTCCTGACTCTAATGGCATCATATTGTATTGTATTGAAATCAGTTTTAGACTTTCCTCTTTAATGATGATCTGAATATTTGTGGATTTGCCATCCAAGAAGTTCTCAGTCATCTTCTTAATGGCACTTGTTGGATGACCTCCTTGGCTGCAATTCTGCCTCCGAATTACCCCTACCACCAGTATGACAGCCATGGTAATAGATGTGCACAAAGAAACTAGTAGTTTTAACTCACCAAGAAACATTATAGTCAAATTTTAGAACTACAAAATGAAGGGATAAATTTTACAGACAGTGAGGGAAAAAACTCTTTAAATTCCAAGGGAAACAATCAAAATAGCACAGGACTATTCCATGGTTACAATAAATCAAACAAAAACTTTTTAAATTTTGAAGGGCAAGGGAACCAATCTCCACCCCCAAAACAATTTATACCCTAAAGCTGACCCTAAACATCAAAGAAAACAATAGTACATTGAGTTAATGGTAAAAGTTTTGATCATGTTTTCAAAAGAACAGCAAAGGGAGCAGAGTATTTAACATAAAAGCTGACCAAATAGCAGAAAGTTAAATGCTCTCTGATAGTAATGAAAGACTAAGAAATGAAATGCTTGTTTTCCTGTGGCTAGAGCTAGACAAGAACGTGAATGTGAGGTAAGGAAGTCTTTCTATTTGTTTCCTTTTTTTAGGAAACAAAACCAAAAACCCTCACATATTATATAAGGGGCAGTGAGAGAGCAAAGAGAGAATTAATGCACAGAAAAATCTAGGAAGTAAGAGGCAGAAATAGAAAAAAAAAGAACAGTAAATAAAAGTGAATTATTATAAATGAAAAAATCTCATCCCCACATTAGTAAATCAATATGATGAGAAGTAGGACATTATGAGCAACATCTCTTAAACAGTGAAAGGAGAGAGTCAATCAGATATAGGGGAAGCAGGTAATGAAAATTGAGTCAGTCAGGACTCAAGAGGAGAAGTAGATGAAGGGCTTTCAATTTCTCCCCCTGCTTTTTGGGTGGTGGGAGATAAAGAATTAAATATTATAGGGGCATATCATAGAGGAAAGGGAGAGTTAGAAATAGCCTGGAAAAGAGGAATAATCTGGTAGCATAATAAAGAGACTCTCAAGGGAGGGGACAAGGGAAAGGTCATGCAACAAACTCTGCAGGAGTGGGATTGAACACTTCAGATTCAGCTTTTACTAGAAGGGATTATATGTCTCAATATTAACCTCAACTAGAGAGGAAGAAGTTGTTGGGAGGAGGACAAAGCTTGGAGGGTGTTTAATAGGAAGGTGAATAACATGAAAATATAAAAAGAAAAGGATGAGGGTGGAGGGAAAACATAAAGGAAATTACTGGACTCTCTAGATTTGTGTTACTGAATTCTTCACACTTCATGCAACTTTCATCATCAACAAATAACATGTCTTGGGATTACTAGTAGTAGTAGTAGTAGTAGTAGTAGTAGTAGTAGTAGTAGTACTACTACTACTACTACTACTACTACTGCTACTACTGCTACTGCCACTGCTGCTGCTGCTGCTGCTGCTACTACTACTACTACTACTACTATTACTACTGCTATTACTGTTATTACTACCACTAGAATTTATATAGCAAAACTAAGATTTGGGAAAAGTTTTACCTATTATTAGTCTTTCAGTTTTCATCCTTGAATGTCCTTTGGATGACTTTCCTTGGTTGAATATCTTGCCAAATTTTCTTTAAACTAGTTTAATCCTCCACTGCTTTACTTTAGGAGATGATACTGATCATAATTGTTCATCAACTTTTCTTCATAAGATTTCACAAACAAGATTATATTATAACCCAATGTTGCCTTTGTCAGTGAACCAGATGTTTGGTGATTAAAATGATTTATGGGTTCTTTTGGTCTCCTTATGACAATTAACTTTAGCTTCTGGATAAAATTGTTACAAGTGGTATCAATGTGATTTTTTATTTAATTATTTCATTGAATAATTATGGGAAAGAGATTATATATAATTTAAAATATTTAATCCTGAATTATTTCTATAAGTTATTGAAGAATCAAAAATAGGAAATTGACAATAGACAAAGGAATCATTAAGAAGTATAAAAAAGCAACTATGATAAAACACTCTTTAAAGATTGTCAGTGAATTCTATAAAATATTTAAAGGGAAATTAATAACTATACTATAAAAATTAGTCTTAAAAATGAGAGACAGAATGCATTTTACCAATATCCTTTTAGCAGACAAATATGATGATAATATTCAAACCTCAGAAGAAGAAAAAAGAGAAAAACATCTATAGACGAATCTCAATAATGAATAGTGATGCAAAATACAGAGACTATAGCAATACACACACAAAAAAATTCCCTAACACCAACTTGAGTTTGTATCAAAAACACAAGGATGATTCAACATTGGAAAAATATTATTATAATTGATCACATAAACAAGAAAGATAGCAGAAATCTGACCCAAGCCTTAAGTGTGTTTCTTTGAGGCTCAGGGGTGGGGATATAAATATCCAGAGAAAAGAAGCCTGACTCCTTTTTCTGATGGCCAGAACTGAATCCAATTCTCATACACGGGTTCAGAACTATGGAGCTCTTGAGAAGTAAAGGGGAAATGGCACAATCCCCCTCAGTCTAGCCTTGATTTTTTGTCATTATATCTTCTTGTGAGTGATTTGTGTTTTAAGCATTGCTATCATAATTGAAGAAATAAATAGCTACCCTAAATCTAATCTACTTTTCATATTTGCAAAGAGGTCAAGAAATATGAGGACTGAGAAAAGCCCATCAGATTTGTCAATTAAGAAATCATTTGTGAATTTAAAGAGAACAGTTTCAATTAAGTTCTGAAGCCAGATGAAAAAGAGTTGAGAAATGAGTGAGAGAAGTTGGGGCAACAAGTGCAAATAATTTATTCTAGGAATTTGGCTGAAAAAGGATGACATATATACATATATATGTGCATATATGCATATGCACATATATGTGTCATCCTTTCTCAGCCAAATTCCTAGAATAAATATGTATATATATATATGTGTAGTATAAATAAGCCTATATATGGTATGTATCATATGCGTGTGTACACACATATATGATAGCGTGACAAGATGGTGTGTCTAGTAAAAAGTTGTTACCTTTTCTTTTTTTTTTTAAAGACTGAGGAGACTTAGGTGTGTTTTTAGGCATCAGGGAAGAGACTAGTAGATAGGGAGAGATGAAGATTAGAGAAAGGGATGGATGATTGTGAGACAATCTACTGAGTATTCTGAAATCAACACAATTTTCAAAATGCTAGTATATTCAATTTAATGTTAATCTTAAGGAGAGGAAGATAAAGAATGGGAAAAAAATCAGAGAATACGCTATGTACAGCAACTTTAATAAACTATGCTAAGTGAATATAGGCAGGATTTCAAAGACAATTTTGCATTTCTGACTGCATTTTCACAGTCACAAAGTTGGCTTAAAGGTGTAGAAAACGCAAGAATATGCTACATTTGTCATTTATCTCACTCGATCATCACAACATTTTTGTGAAAGTAATGCTATTATCAACCTTATTTTATAGAAGTGGAAACTGCAGCTGACAAGTTAAGTGACTTGCCCAGGGTCACACAACTGAGGCACAATTTGCACTTAGGTCTTCCTGACTTCAAGTCCAGTGTTCTATATATTGTATTGTCTATCTTAAATGAGATAATAAATATAAATCACTTTGAAAATCTAAAATCAGCATATAAATGCTAGATATTTATTTTGGCTACTTTTCTAAACAAAACAAAACAAAACAAAACCTTTTTAATTTCACAGAGAAAACTGTTACCATAAAAGTTCTCCTCTAGCAAGATGCTTTTTATGTATGTGTACGATCGCACAAAATTCCTTTTCATATCATGCACAAAAATATCATTGCTTAATGAGTGGTGCCATGGTCATCAATACAAAATTGGGATATGTACAAAACAGGTATAAAGTAAGGCTGTATAGGCTCATCAAAAGTTTTTGCCACTATCATGGAGAATGTCTTGCTCATAATTCAAGTGAAAGAGAAGTTTAAATAGAAAGCGAGCTGCAATTGTTCTTATTTTCAGATGACATTGTGCTGATTACATCAATCCACAAAATACTATGGGGCTTGGATACTTAAAAAATATTGAGCCAGCAATCTACAGAAGGAACAACAAGTAAAAGAAGAATGTTTGTTGTCTGGATTGTGACACTCAATTTTATGGGCATTTTAAAAACATTTATTATATATAGTGCATATGTCTTGGACAATGAGTTGGACCCAGAAATGACTAGAAGAAAGAGAACCATATTACTTCCCTGATTTCTCTTAAATAGACATTTACACCTACCTACCTATATGCATACATACATACATACATACATACATATATTTGTACATACATATAGACACAGATAATGAATTGCCAATCTGATTCAGAAACATATTCCCCATCAAAAAGTTCTTTCCACCTCCTTAAGATAAATGTTAAATTGACTATAACAACACTTTCAAAATTCTGTTGATTTCAGTATTCTCAGTAGATTGTCTCACAACCATCCATCCCTTTCTCTAATCTTCAATCTGTCCTCATCTACTGGTTCCTTCCCTGATGTCTACAAACACATCCACATCTTCTCAATGACCTTATACATATATGTTTTGGGTCCTAGGCTTGAAGTTTCATCAGTCTGAGAGAACACTCCACACTACAGCATATTGGCAACTTTCTTGAGTTCCCTGGGGCACTGACAGGTTGTAAATTGCCATGGTCATTCAGCTTGTAAGTAGGAAGGACAGTTATTGAAACCATGTCTTCTTGACTCCAAAGCCTAGTTTTTTCATCATTCTACCACTCCACCATAGTCATTTGAGAGGAGGGGTTCTTTTTAGTGGTAGCTTTCATTAAAGCAAAATGATATATCAATTTGACTCAATTCAAATGAACAAATTAGGTACTACTACTGTCGGTCTGGCTAGGTTCATCAAGGAATACAGACTTTAAAGATCAAAAATTAAAAAAAAATTATTCCAACTGAAAGGATTTTTTAAAAAGTCATCATGTTGTCATTTGTTTTACTTCTTCATGTTGGAAAAAGGAATAAAATGCTGTCAACAAGAGTTTATCTTGAAGATGGTGGAGTGAAAGCAGCAACTTGCTTGAGCTCTCCCCCAAACTCCTCCAAATACCTATAAAAATGGCTCTAAACAAATTCTAAGACAGCTTAAGCCACAAAATGACAGAGTGAAACAAATTTCCAGCCCAAGACAACCTGGATGATTGATCAGAAAGGTATATCTCACCGGGCTGGGAGCTGAGCACAGCGCAGCATGGGTACACAGGGCACAGCAAACCTGGAACAGGCCTCAGAGGACTGAATCATGGGCATCTGTGGTGGTTTCCAGACTTCTCAACCCAGGAGCCCTAAAGACAACTTAGAACGTTGGTGGGAAAAGTCTGTTTCTGCGGTGCTGAGAGAGGAAGGCAGGGTCTCAGATCCATTCCCCAGTAGCATGGCCCTAGGGTGGGCAGCTGCTTCCCAAGCTTCCAGCCCACAGACTGAGGGGAAATCGAGTGGCTGATCAGAGGGGGATTGCAGGGATCTCTCTGCTGGTGCTGAGGCAGGAATCTATTGCTTTGCCTGTGCTTGGATCTGGGTCACAGTTCTGGATAGGGGTCCTGGGGTGAGGAGGAGCACTGGCATGGTGGAGCTTGTAGTGGCTGTGGACAGGAAACCCTCCTCACAGTTCCAGGACAGAAAGTAGTGCTTGTGGTCACTAATAGACCACAGCACAGGCTAGGAAAGGAGCAAACACCTCACTCCTTATCATACCACCTTGCAAGAACTGAAAATTTACACGTCCCTACAAGTATCTCTGAAAACAGCTATATAAACCCCTGAAGCTTGGGACAGTACATTCTCCACATTGGTAGCAGACTCTTACCTTAACAAAGAGTTTAAAACTCAAGTAATTGGCCGGGATCATGAGCAAGCAGTGCAAAAAGAGTCAGACTATATTATCTTACTTTGGTGACAAAGAAGATCAAAATATACAACCAGAAGAAGACAACAAAGTCAAAGCTCCTACATCCAAAGCCTCCAAGAAAAATATGAATCACTCCCAGGCCTTGGAAGAGCTCAAAAGGGATTTTGAGAAGCAAGTAAGGGAAGTAGAGGAAAAACTGGGAAGAGAAATGAGAGTGATGCAAGAAAATCATGAAAAACAAGTCAACAGCTTGCTAAAGGAGACCCAAAAAAATACTGAAGAAAATAACACCTTAAAAAATAGCCTAACCCAAATGGCAAAAGAGGTCCAAAAAGCCAATGAGGAGAAAAATGCCCTAAAAAGAAAAATTGGCCAAATGGAAAAGGAAGTCCAAAAGATTACTGAAGAAAATACTTCCTTAAAAATTAGAATAGAGCAATTGGAAGCTAGTGACTTTATGAGAAATCAAGACACTGTAAAACAAATCCAAAAGAATGAAAAATTAGAAAACAATGTGAAATATCTCATTGGAAAAACAACTGACCTGGAAAATAGATCCAGGAGAGAGAATTTAAAAATTATTGGACTATCTGAAAGCCATGATCAAAAAAAGAGCCTAGACATCATCTTTCAAGAAATTATCAAGGAAAACTGCCCTGATATAGAACCAGAGGGCAAAATAGAAATTGAAAGAATCCACAGATCTCCTCCTGAAAGAGATCCCCAAAGGAAAACTCCTAGGAATATTGTAGCCAAATTCCAGAGTTCCCAGGTCAAGGAGAAAATATTACAAGCTGCCAGAAAGGAAACAATTCAAGTACTGTGGAAACACAATCAGGATAACAGAAGATTTACCAGCTTCTACATTAAAGGACCACAGGACATGGAATATAATATTCCAGAGGGCAAAGGAGATAGGATTACAACCAAGAATCACCTACCCAGCAAAACTGAGTATAATCCTTCAAGGGGAAAAATGGTAATTCAGTGAAATAGAGGACTTTCAAGCACTCTTGATGAAAAAAGACCAGAGCTGAATAGAAAATTTGACTTTCAAATACAAGACTCAAGTGGAACATGAAGAGGTAAACAGGAAAGAGAAATCATAAGAGACTTATTAAGATTGAACTGTTTACATTCCTGCATGGAAAGATGATATTTATAACTCATGAGACCTTTGTCAGTATCAGGGTAGTTGCAGGGAAAAAATTATATGTATGTATATGTAGATAGATAGATAGAGGGCACAGGGTGAGTTGAAGATGAAGGGGCCATATCTGGAGAATAAAATTAAGGGATGAGAGAGGATGATACTCGGAGAAGAAGAAAGGGAGAGGTAGAATGGGGTAAATTATGTCACAAAAAAAACCAGAAGAGTAAATGCTGTTACAGTGGAGGGGAAATGGGGAAGGTGAGAGGGAATGAGTGAATCTTATTCTCATAGGATTTGGCTTAAGGAGGGAAAAACACACACATTCAATTGGATAAGGAAATCTGTCTTACCTTATGGGAAAATAGGGGGAGAAGGGGACAAGAGAGCAGGGGGGGTGATAGAGAGGAAGGCAGATTGGGAAAGGGGGTAATCAGAAGCAAATACTTTTGAAGAGGGACAGGGTCAAAAAAAGAATAGAATAAATGGGAGGACAGGATAGGATTAAGGGAAATAGAGTTAGTTTTTCACAACATGTCTACTATGGACATGTTTTGCATAACTGTACATGTATAACCTATATTGAGTTGCTTCCCTTTTCAATGAGGGTGGGTGGGGAGGGAGGAAGGGAGAAGATTTGAAACCTAAAGTTTTAAAAACATATGTTTAAAAAATTGTTTTCACATGCTACTGGGAAATAAGAAATACAGGAAATGGGGTACAGAAGTCTCTCCTGCCCTACAGGAAAATAGAAGGGGAAGGGGATAAGAGAAGGGTGGGAAGAGATAGAAGAGAGGGCAGAGTAGGGGAAGGGATATTCAGAATGCATGTCATCTTGGGGTTGTGGGAGGGGTGAGATGGGGTGAAAATTTGGAACTCAAAATCTTGTGGAAGTAAATATTGAAAACTGAAAATAAATACATTTATAAAAAAAGAAATAAAAAAATTTAGAAATTAAAAAAAGATTTTATCTCCACTGTGCCAGACACTGTACATTGGGATAAAAAGAAAGGCAAAAACAGTCTCTGACCTCAAGGAGCTCACTGTCTATTAGGGGAGATAACATGAAAGTAATTTTATATATAGACAGGGTGTATACAATATGAATTGAAGATAAGCACAAAAGGAAGGCACTAACATTAAGGACGATTGGAAAAGGTTTCTTGAAAATATAGGATTTTAGCTGAGATTTGAAGGAAGCCAAGGAATCCAGTAGGTGGAGATGAGGAGGGAGAGAATTCCAGGCTTGGGAGACAGGTCAGTAAAAATACACAATTGGGAAATAGAGTGTCTTGTTCAAGGAAGAGCAAGGAGGCCAGTGTCACTGGACCATATAATATATTGAGGGGAGTAAGGTGTAAGACTTTAAAGGTAGGAAAGGTCCGAGTAATGAAGGACTTTAAAAGCTAAACAGAGGATTTTGTATTTGATCCTAAAGGTAACTGGGAGCTGCTGGAATTTACTAAATAAGGGGTGCTTTAGTCAAACTTTAGGGAGATCAGTTTGACAACTGGATGGAGGATAGACTACAATGTAAAGAGACTTTAGGCAAGAGAGACCAACCAGAAGGCTTTTTTAAAAAAAATCAATCAATAAACACTTATTAAGCACCTACTATGTTTTAGTCACTGTGCTAAGTGCTGGAGACACAAAAAGAGGTAAAACATAGTCCCCGTTCTCATGGAGCTTGCAATCTAATGGGGCCAACAATGTGCAAAGAAAAATATATACAAACCAAGCTATATGGGGAATAAGGTTAGTACAATAGCCCAGGCAGGTGATGAGGTCTTATGTCTCAGTGGTGGCAATGTCAGAGAAGAAAAGGAGACATGTATGGGAAATATTGCAAGTGTAGAATAGATAGAAGTTGACAATGGATTGGATAAAGGGAGTGAAAGTGAAGATTTGAGAATAACATCTATTTTGCCAGCCTGGTTGACTGAGAGGATGGTGGTGCCCTCTGTAGTAATATGGAAGTTAGGAAAATGGGAGGGTTTGTTGTCTTTATTTATTTATTTTTTTGGTGGGGGAGATAATGAGTTCAGTTTTGGTCATGTTCAATTTAAGATGTCTACAGGACATCAAGTTTTAGATGTCCAAGAGGCAATTGGAGATGTGAGATAGGAGGCCAATGGAAAGGTTAAGGCTGGTTAAGTAGAGACGATGATTGAATCCATTGGAAATGATGTGGTCACCAATCAAAATAGTATAAAGGAAGAAGAGAAGAGGCCCAGGACAGAGCCTTAGGGGACACCCACCATTGGGGGAACAACCTGAATCTATCAAATAAGATTAAGGAATGGTGGGGCGGAGCCAAGATGGCAGAGTAAAAGCAGTGACTTGCTTGAGCTCTCCCCCAAATCCTTCCAAATCCCTGCAAAAAATGGCTCTAAACAAATCCTAAAGCAGCAGAACCCACAAAAAGACAGAGTGAAACAAATTTCCAACCCAAGACAACCTGGATGGTTGATCAGAAATTCATATCACGCTGGGCAGGGAGAGGAATGCAGTTTGGCATGGGCACTTAGGCAAAACAGGCCTCAGCAAACCTGGGGCAGCCCTCAGAGGACTAAATCACTGGCAGGTATGGCGGTTTCCAGACTTCTCAACCCATGAACGCCAGAGACAAATTACAAGGTTAGTAGGAAAGGTCTGTGACTGCAGTGACAGAGAAGCTCGGTCCCAGCCCTACTCCCTTTGCGTGGGGTGGCAGCTGCTTCCAGAGCTTCCAGTCCACAGACTGAGGGGGAATCAAGTGGCTGATCAGAGGGAAATTTGCTCGTACTGAGGCAGGATTCTCTTGCATTGCCCATGCTTGGATCTGGGTTGCAGTTCTGGGTGGTGGTTCTGGGACAAGGAGGAGTGCTGGTATGGTGGAGCTTGTAGTGGTGATGGAGAGATTAAGGAGTGGTCATACAGGTAAGAGGAGAGCTAGGAGAAAGCAAAAACATAGAGAGAAGAGAATATCAAAGAAAAGAGGGCCATCAACTGTGTCAAACAGTATAAGAAGAATGAAGACTGAGAAAAGACCATTAGATCTGGCACTTAAGAGATCATTGATAATTTTGGAGATAGCTGGTTCAGTTGAATGAAAAGATCAGAAGCCAGCCTTCAGAGACTTAAAAAGAGAATGAAAAAGAAGGAAGTGGAGGAACCAGTTGTAGACAACCTTTTCAAGATGATTATCCATGAAAGAGAGGAGAGGTGGGACATAGCTATAGCTAGTGGAGATGGACTGATCAAGGAATGTTTTTTTAGGATGAGTGAGACATGGGCATGAATGAGTAAGGAAGCAGCTAACAGACAGGAAGAGATGACAGACAATGTAAGGGGCAATCTGATGGAGAAGACAAGATGGAATGAGAGCACTTGTGCATGCAGAGGTATTAACCTTGGTAAGGAGAAAATCCACCTCTTCCTGTGAGACAGGGGTGAAGGAGAAGATAGTACAATATCCAAGTGATAGGAAAAGGAGAGAAGAGAGACCTCTTGGAAAATGATATCAATTTTTTTCAGTGCAAGGTTCTCAACTGAGAGGGATGGGGAAGGGGGAGGAACTATAGGAGGTTTAAGGAAGAATGAAAAGGTTTGGGAAAACTACTATGGTGAGTGGGATTGTGAATTGATCTGAGAATAATTGCCTTCCTGGTGTAAGTGCCCAGTAGATATTATGTATGATAAATTTGTAGAGGACCCAGTTAATATGGATTTGAAAATTTCCCCCCCCCCCATTTCTTTCAGCAGACATGAATAAGAGCAAAGGCAGCAGATGGTGGAATTAATCCATGGCTGAGCCTTGACGGAGAAAGACCAGTGGGAGGATAAGGGAGCAAGAGAAGAGAATATTGTAGAGTTGAACTGGTTCACTGCCAGGTCAAGATGAGGAAGAGAGAAGAGTGTAGCCAATGCAGGGGTAATGGCCTGGAAAAGTTGGTGAGATTGGAGATCATGGTGAGAATGAAGGAATAAGGGGTGCAAGGCAGAGGGAAACGTGGGATGACAACACATTATGGTTAAATAAAAGAATTTTAGAGTTTATGAATATGGAAGTAGAATAGTTTAGAATGATAGAACAATCAAGGGTGTGAACATTTAGTATAAATAGGTGGGGTGGAGGAGTAGGTTATGGGAAATGAGTAGGTTGAGGAACCAGGAAATTAAGATAGTTAAGGAAGTCTCCTATCATGAGGGCAACAATTGAGGAGGGGAAACGAAGGGAAGGGAACAAAGCTCTATTAAACACTTACTACGTGTCAGGCACATTACTGAGTGCTTTACAAATATTATCTCATTGGATCTTCACAGCAACCCTGTGAGGTAAGTTCTATTATTATCTCATTTTACATTTGAGGAAACTCAGGCAGGCAAGGGTCTAGTGACTTATGCAGGGTCACAGAGCCTTTAAGTATCTGAGTCCAGATTTAAACTCAGGCCTTTCTGACTTGAAGCCCAGGGCTTTATCAATCAATAAGCATTTATTAAGCACATATGATGTTCCAGTCACTGTGCTAAGCACTGGGGATACAAAAAAGAGTCAAAAAAACCAGTCTCCACTCTTAAGAAACTCACAGTCTAATGGGGGAATACAACAGGCAAACAAATATGTACAAACAAGCAATATACAGGATAAACAGGAAATAATTAAGAAAGGGAAAATGCTAGAATGAAGAGGAGTTGGAAAAGGTTTCCTATAGAAGAAATTTTAGCTGGGCCTGAAAATAAACCAAGAAAGGCAGTAGGTGGAGGTGAGTAGGGTGAGTGTTCCAGGCATGGGGGACAGCCAGAGAAAATGACTGGAGGCTAGATTCATCTAGCCTTGTATCTTGTTCATGGAATGGCAAGGAGGCCAGTATCACTAGATCCAAGCGGATGTGGCAGGGAATAAGGTGTAAGAAAACTTGAAAAGTAGGAAGGAGCTAAGTTAAGAAAGGCTTTGAATGCCAAACAGAGAATTTTATATTTAATCCTGGAGGTGTTTGGGAGCCACTGGAGTTTAACTGAATTGGGAAGGGGGGGGTGATATTATTAGACCTGGGCTTTAGGAAAATCACATTAGTGCCAAATAAAAGATGGATTGGAGTTGGGGGAGACAAGGCAAGCAGACCCACCAGCAGGCTATCAGGGTGTGAGATGATGAGGGCCTGCACCAGAGGGGCAACAATGTAGGAAGGAAGGGGGAACATTCAAAAGATGTTGCAAAGGTGAAATAAGCAGGCCTTGGTAAGAGATTGGATATGGAGGATGAGGAATGAAAGACAGGAGTCCAGAATGATTCTTAAGTTGAGAGCCTGAAGGACTGGGAGGATGATGTTATCCTCTGCAGTAATAAGGAAGTTAGGAGGGGGAACGGTTTAGGGGCAAAGGTAATAAGTTCTGTTTCAGACATGTTTAGTTTAAGGTGTCTACTAGATATCCAATAGGAGATGTCTGAAAAGCAGTTGGAGATGTAAGACTGGAGGTCAGCAGAGAGGCTGAGGCAACATAGGTAGATTTGAAAATCATCAGCTAGAGATGGTAATTAAATCCATGGGAGCTGATGAGATCACCAAACGAAGTAGTATAGAGGCAGAAGAGAAGAGGGTTCAGGACAGAACCCTGAGAGACATCTACAGTGAGAGGGCATGATCTGGAAGAGCATCAAGCAAAGAGAAGGAGTGGTTAGATAGGTAGGAGGAGAATCAGGGGTGAGTGGTATCCCAAAATCCTAGAGAGAAGAGCGTATCAAAGATGAAAGGGTGATCAATGCTGCCAAAGGCAGAGAAGGAGGGTTGAAAAAAGGCCATTGGATTAGGCAACTAAGAGATCATTTATTAACTTTACAATGAGCAATTTCATTGGAATGATAAGGTTGGAAGTCAGACTATAAAGGGTTAGGAAGAGAGTGAGAGAAAAGGAAGCAGAGGCCCTTGTTGTAGATGGACTTTTCAAGGGGTCACAAAGGGCAGAGGAGATATAAGATGATAGTAGAGATAGAATGATCAAATGAGAGTATTTTTCAGAATGGAGGAGACACAGGTATGCTTGTAAGCAATAGAGAATGAGCCAGGAGACAAGCAGGGATTGAAAATAAATAATAGAGTGGGGATGAGAGAGGGGGCAATCTGTTGGAGGAGACAAGATGGAATCTCTCTAGAAAGATTGTGAACCAGGTTCTATACTCATTGAGGAAGGATAGTGCCCTGGAAATAGGTATATAACAGCTACCAGAATGCTGATTAGGTGATAAGTATGGACAGAATAAACATCAAAGGAAGACAGGAAGCCTTATTCCTACTCCCTCACCATGACTTATTTGGGGGACAGGAATGAAAATGCTGGAAAGGGTGAACAGGGAAGTTATGTCGTCAGAAGAGAGCTAAGTTTTATTGAGTGCAAGAAATTGGGAAAGGGAGAAAGGGAAAGGTTTACTATGAATGCAGACATGTTACATATGAAGCAGGCATTCCAAAGAGCATAGTGGAAGGAATGGATGGATTTTATTGGAACAATGGGTGTATGTTGGGTGGGGAGAGCAGCTAGGTGGGGGTGGGGGTGGGAACAAGGGTGTGGGCAGTGGTATAAGGAGGGGAGACCATTTCCCCTCCCCTGCCATGGGAACAAGGCAGTTGATGTGAAGTTGTAGAAGACTAGAAAGGATGCCAGGCAAGTGAATGGATTGGCTGACCCAGGCAAGGACCAGAACAGAAAGTGACTTATTTTTCTTAAGCACAGGTTACCTGGTAAAATGAAAAGAGCACTAATATTGAGTCAACAGGCCTGGGTTTAAATCCTGGCTTTCACATTCCTACCCTGTGACCTTAGCTTCTCTTAGCTTCTCTGCCCCTCACTTTCCTCATCTGCAAAATGTAGGTAACACTACTTCTACAATTGCTACACGGGGTTGTTGTGAGGATCAAATGAGTTAATAAAGCACTTTGCAAACTTTAAGGTGTCCCAAATAGCTTAGAGTAACTTTGAATTTTTTCTATTTGTTTTGGTTTTTTGGAGGGGAAAGGCAATTGGGGTTTAATGACATCACTAAACGGTCGCACAGCTAATGAGTGCTTGAGATCAGATTTGAACTCAGGTCCTCCTGACTCCAGGGCCAATCGTCTGCCCACTGTGCCACCTTGCTGCCCCATCTTAGTGTAATTTTAAACATAAGATTTTGGGGACATCTTGAAGAAATGTTAGCTATTATTAACTATTATTGGGAGAATGCAAACAAATAAAATAATAACAACACTAATAGTTAACATTCACATAGGACTTGAAAAGATTTACAAAATGCTTTCACATAGATTAGCTCAGGTGAGCCTGACAATAACCCTAAAAGGGTTATTGGTTAGATAGTGGCTTCACTGTCCACTCTCCTCTACTTGCTTGCCATACATTCACATCAGTTGTCTGGCCCCCTAGAGACAACTATCTAGACCTGATTGGCTAGAAGTTGCTCATTGGAAACTTAATTGACAAGTTCTTCAGATCTTCTGTCAAGTATGTGGGTCACTTACTCAGCAGGGAGCTCAGTATTGACCCTGAGAAGATAGAATCCTATCACATGAACTGGAGAATTATAGTAAGCAGGAGATGTTTCTGAGGTTTGATGCCTTCTCTGGAGGTCTGTGAAGAATTGTTCCATCCTTACAAAGCCTTTCAATAATCTCCCACATGGATATATGTTTGAGAAGAACCATAAGCATAAAGGCAGAAAGGGGGAAACCTGATCTAGACACCTTGATATGTTTGGGAAAAGAAATGTAAGTAAGATTTTGTTTAGCTGCCTCACACATGCACCAGTGTGGCTTTTGCCTCTTCAGACAAGCCTTTTGCATTGCACACTGACACTCCTCCCCCCAAACCCTGGGCAGCTTGGGAACAATTTTGTACTGCAAGAATAATGATCACCAGAATCTTACTGCATTTTCCAGCAGGGGACTCACTGACAGTGATTAATCCCACATATAAGTTATATTTCTTAGCCTTGGAGTGAGTGGGCTGTCATGGATAGTTCTGAGACTATGTTCAGGGAGCACGATTCCAAGTATGGATGAACAATAATCCACTGGCTTATATACTGACAAACGTCAAAGTGGGTGTCACTATCGAGAGATGAGTAACAGTTTTGACCAACATCAATTACCAGTCAGAGAGAACCAACAAGGATGCAGATACCTTATCCTCTAGGTTCTGTGCACCTGAAACCAAAGTAAAATCCCCATGGAGAAAGTGAGGGAGATCTTAGATGTTCAGGAAGCTGGAATCAAGAAAGCACATGATTATGAAATATGAACTGTGAATTGAGCCAACCATTTTGGAGAGCAATCTGGAATTATGCCCAAAGAGTTATTAAACTGCCTATACCCTTTGACCCAGGGACACCATTACTAGGTCTATTTCCAAAAATGATTAGGGAAAAAGGAAAAGAACCTATATGTTCTAAAATATTTTTAGCGGTGCTGTATGTGGTGGCAAAGAATTGGAAATTGTGGGGATGCCCATCAATCGGGGAATGGCTGAACAAATTGTGGTATATAATTGTGATGGAATACTACTTTGCTATAAGAGATCATGAGCTCAATGATCTTAGAAAAACATAGGTAGACTTGCATGAAATAATGAGGAGCAAAATGAGCAGAACCAGGAGAACATTGTTATATAGTAACAGCAATATTGTTTTAAGAACAACTTTGATTAAATCATTTTGACCATTATAAAAACTTAAATTAACTACAAAGGACATATGAAGAAAAACACTGTCTGCATCCAGTGAAAAAACCAATAAATAGAAGTATGTATAAAATGATTTTACATATATATATATATGCACACACACACACACATATGTATACACATATGTGTGTCTAATGGTAGTCATCTCTGGGAGGAGGGAAAAAAGAAATTTATATAACTGTATTATATGTTTAAAAGGAATAGAAAGTTGTACATAACAGATTTTCAGTTTTATGTGCAATCATCTTTTTATTATACTATGTTATGGAAATGCTTGTTTTATTCCATAAATTAAAAATAAAATAAAGAAAAATTTAAAAAAAGAAAGCACATAAGAGAGTTTTAGACTCCATCTACAGAGTATATCATCGGGGAAGTATAACACCTCCTCAGGAGGTATCTTCAAAGACAGCCCTCTGATCTATGTGTTGTGCACATGCAGGGAGATGTGATTCTTGATTGGTTGAGAGAATGCTGAGTTTGAAGCTTTGTACTTGTAAAAGAGGGAGATACTTCAAGAGTTGAGAAACTTTGAGAGAACATTTCAAGAGAAGTGATCAAGACAGAGAGATGAGGTGTAGATGCCTGAATGGCATCCTGGAACCCTCAGAGCCAGGGGCATCTATAGGAAGTTGGATCCTTGAAGTCCCTTGATCTTCAAGGCTTTCGATTCTAGAGACTGATGAGAGTGGAATTCCTCTGAGTGAGAAAGTTCTATCTCTATTTGTTTGAACTGAGATCTTCTCTTGCTCCCAGTCCAAGAGCACAGTGAAAAGAGTGCTAGTCAGGAAGACCAGAGTTCAAATCTGGCCTCAGTTACTGAAAAGCTGTGTGACCCTGCGTAAGTCACTTAACCTCTGTATGCCTCAGTTTCCTCACATGCAAAGTGGGGATAATAATAGCACCTACATCACAGAGTATTTAGGAGGATGAAATGAGATTATATTTGTAAAATATTTCACACAGTGTCTAGTACTTAAAAATTGTTATTTCTCTTCTTCACTTTCCTATATATCCTTTGGTATATTCTAAAGTATAGAACCTCTCCAATTTCTATTTGCAGTTTTGCTTAGATAGATAAATGGATTTTTTCACCATTCACTTCCTATAGTAGTCTTTTGCAGAACCAGTGTTTTAGGACAGGGTTGAGCTGGTAAACTAAGAGCTATCCTCCCTGTTAAGGGTGATCTTGGGAAGCAGCTTTCATTCTGAATCCAGAATTGGGGTCCTGGACTAGAGGTATTTGAAGGAGTGGCAGATAGATATCATTCTAACCTGATACCCCTCTTAGAGATGAGAGGATAGATTGCCCAACCTTGGCAATCCTGGATCCTCCTTGCCTCTCCTTGGGAGATCAGCACTCTGAGCATTCTAAGGAAGGTTATAGCCTGAAGCTGCTTATCTCCAGGGCATAAACAGCAGCAAAGCTTTGGAGCTGGTGTGCATAGATTCTTGGCTCTGGCAGGGGACAGGAAAAACAGATGTATCATTCTAATGGTGATGGACCTCTTCACCTGGGACACATGGGCCTATCCAACCAGCAAACTAGCAGACTTCCACAGTAGCCAAGTTGTTAAGGGAAAGGTATTTTTCAGTCTATAGATTTCCTGCCAGAATGCATTCTAGCCAAATTCAATGTTTTGAGAGCAAGGTACTCAAAGTTGTTTTTAGTCTGGCAAGAATGAAGAAATCTAGGTTTCACACCATGCCATCTTTAAGGAGGCTGAATGAAACTCTTTTTTAAAAATTATTTTTTCCAATTACATGTAAAGATAATTTTAATATTCTTTAAAAAATATTTTGAGTTTCAAATTTTCTGCCTCCTCTCACCTCCTCCCTCTCTGAGATGGTAAGCAATTTGATACAGGTTATATATGCGCAATCATGCAAAACGTATTTCCATCTTAGATTGTGATAGAAGATACAGAACAAAAGAAAAAACCATGAAAAAATAGTTTTAAAAAACTATGCTTTGATCTGCATTCAGACTCCTTCAGTTCTTTCTCTGGATATTGATAGCATTTTTCAACATGTGTCCTTTGGAATTATCTCAGATCATTGTACTGCTGGGAATAGTTATGTCATTGAATGACATTTGTGTATGTTGGGGGGTCTGGAGGTCAGAGAAGAAGGTTTATTGGGTCAGTATGAGGCCTTTCTAGTGCATAGTGTAATAACACCAGGACTTCAGAAGTTTATGGGATGTTTAGGCATGCTTCATTTGCAAATTAATCTACGCTTTGGAATCTCAGAAGATGGAGAAAATGGAGAAAATCACAACTGCTATGTTGCTTGACTGAGCAGTCATTTGAAGGAACTTAGTCATGAAGTCATCTCAGAAGAGTACAAAGAGGAACAAGCAATATATAGAGTTCTGCTATGTAATCTTAGCGTCCTGGGAAATGCAGGATAGAAACTGAACAGGCAAAAGGTGACCAGATACCAAGTAGTAGTACTATACCCATTTATAAAACAGTTCTTGAGCAGGGAGCATGGGAAGGAATATAGAGATCTATGTTGGGAGCTTGGGATGGGATGTAGCAACGGGGGTTGCTGTGGGTAGCCATCCCCAACAACAGCTACAGGGAAGCAGTCAGCTACAAGATTGGAGAGAGGACTGAAGCATTCAAAATGGTCATCCGCCCTAAGAAACTGATTTAGGTTTCATTGGATCATAGTTGTGTGGTTTGTCTTTCATTCTTGAAGATCATGACATCAGGAAGATGATATCGTGACTTGGAAGTGAATTGGATTTAAGCGAGGCAGGGCTATGTAAAGTCACCAGTCTCACTTTCTCCTCCAGAGCCATCTGGGTCCAGTAGCAAGATATAGATCAGGACAACTGGAGGTGACCCTGGATGCAGTGGGATACCTTGGCCTTTTTTTAAGCTAAATTCTTTAACGAGTTTGTTTGACTGAGGCAATGCCCATTCAGTGATTAAGGCTGGCTAAGAGATGAGTAGGATCATAGACTGTACAGCTGAAAAGGAATTCAGTGATTATCAATCAACCAGTCAATTAATCAACCAAATTCCCCTTCTCCATTTTACAGAGGAGGAAACTGAGGTTCAGAGATATGAAGGGAGTGCCTAAGGTCACAAAGGTAGTAGGTAAGAGTGGTAAGTTTGGAACCCAGGTTCTTTGACTTTAAATTCAGAGGTGTTTCAACATACCTCTTTCCCTCTGCCTGTCTGTCTTCATTTGTAAAATGATAGGGATAGTCTAGAGGATCTTAAGGTTCTTACCAGCTCTGATACTCTATGATTCTAAGACAGTGGGGAGCTCTAATTCCCCTCCTCTTACTTGCGTTTCACCTAATCCTGGCAGAGTTTTTCCAAATTCAAAGGAATTTCTGCTCTGTCAGTAACTACCTCTGTTGCCTCGTGCCTAGTAAAGTGTGTGTGTTGGGGGGGAGGGACTTGGAAGCAGTAGAATCACATTAGCACCTTGTCCCACTGCAGGTCTCTGTCCTCTCTCTCTCTCACCAGCCCTCCTTGTCTTCTCTCAGGATGCAGCTGAATTTGCTCTTGATTAGGTCATTGACAGGTTCAGACTTGTTTTTCCAAGACCTTTTCAGCATGGGGACTAAGGGAGAGGCAGACACCAATCAGCAGAAAGGACTACTCACCCAAAGGTCCCTGGAACTCTGACTTCTTTATTGATCAGATTGAAGGATGCCAGGTTATATAGTATGACAATGATCACAGCACAGCTAAGGCTACACTGAGACTGTATTTTTTAAGCAGGAGCAGGGATTTTTAAAAAATAACTTTTTTACTGATATCTTTTGTTTTTTTACATCACTAGAATTTCTCAAAATATCTCTCCCCTTTCCCTTTCCAGGAGCCATCCTATATTAACAAATAATAATTTATTTTTTAAATATAAATTAATTTATTTTTAGTTTTCAACATTTACTTCCACAAGATTTTGAGTTCCAAATTTTCACCCCATCTCACCCCTCCCCCCACCCCAAGATGGCATGCATTCTGAATACCCCTTCCCCTAGTCTGCCCTCTCTTCTATCTCTCCCCTGCTTCTCTTATCCCCTTCCCCTTCCATTTTCCTGTAGAGCGGGATAGACTTCTGTGTCCCATTTCCTGTATTTCTTATTTCCCAGTTGCATGTAAAAACATTTTTTAAAACATGTGTTTTTAAAACTTTGGGTTCCAAATTTTCTCTCTTCCTCCCCCCCACCCACCCTCATTGAAAATGCAAGCAACTCAATATAGGTTATACATGTGCAGTTATGCAAAACACTTCCATAGTAGACATAACAAATAATAATTTTAAAAAATCATCAAAACCCATCAATACATTGAAAAAAATCTGAGAATATATTAAATGCTTCACACCTGTGGACTTCCCACTTCTGCGAAAGAAAGGGATAGGAATGTCTTCTCATATCTTTTCTTTGGAGCCATACTTGTTCTTTATAGTTTTGCAGCACTCACTTTTTTATTGTTTTGTGGTGGATCTTTCCATTTATATTGTTATAGTCATTGTGTATATTGTTTTCTTGGCTCTCCTTATTTCATTCTGCAGAAGATCTTGTAAATTGTTCTATGCTGCTTTTTATTCATTGCATTGATAATTTCTTCAATCACAGTTAACATTCATATACCACAAAAATTTTAGTTATTACTCAGCTGATAACATCTACTTTGTTAGCACATGAAGTGCCACTATAAATATTTTAGTGTTTATGAGGACTTACGTCTTATGACCACCTTGGGGTACAATCCTAATAGAGGAATTTCTGGGTCAAAGGGAATAGACGTTTTAGTTACTTTATCTGCAGATTTTCAAATTGCTTTCCAAAATGGTGTATTGATTCACAGCTGCACCAAAAAAGTACTAGTGTGCTTATTTTCTTACAACCTTTCCAAAACTGATAATTCTTGTCTTTTGTCATCTTTGCCAATTTTTATGGCGTGAGATGAAATCTCAGAATTGTTTCAATTTGCATTTCTCTTATTAATTAGTGATTTGAAGCATTCCTTCATGTGGTTGTAAATGCTTTGCAGTTTTTCTTTTAAGGACTTTTTGTCCATATCTTTTGACCTCTTTATCTATTGCGGAATGGCTTTCGGTCATATATTCACATATACATGTTTGATACATGTATATATAGATACTTATGTATATATACACATATATGTCAATTAGATATGGAACCTTTATGTGAGAAAACTGAGACATAAATGTTTTTCCTACTTGACCACTTCCCTTCTTATCCTAGATATGTTAATTTTGTTTTAGCAGAAGCTTTTCAGTTTCATGAAATCAAAGTTATTTATTTTATCTTGTACAGTTGCCTCTGTCTCTTGTTTGGTTAAGAGTACATCCTTTATCCTCGTTGTGAAAGATATAGCATCTGTTTCTCTTTCATTTTTTATGGTATGATCTTTAGTGCTAAGGTCAAACATCCATTTTGTTGTTGTCATTGTTCATCCTTCATAATATGAGATGTAGCCTAAGCCTAATTTTGGGACAGAGCTGTCAGTGGGGCTATGGCAAGTTCATTGTGTTTCAGAGATTCTATTGTAGTGAATAGATAGTACTAGACTGGAGTCTTGCATTCAGTCCTCAATAAACATTTATTAAGAATCTATTATACGCCAGGTACTGTGCTAAGCATTAGAGATATAAATACGAAAGCACATTATCTGCTCTCAGAGAGCCTGCAATCTAATGGGGGAAGATAACATACAAAAGGAAGCCTAAAAAGTAGAGGGATGTTTGGAAAAGGAGGATGCTGGGGAAGGATTAATGTTGGGACATGGCGGAAAGGTTGGAGAAGTCCCAAAGTGATGCAGCTAGGTGAGAAATGAGATCTAATCTGGTCTCCTTCCTTAAATGGAGGTTTTGGAGCTCAAGGCTCCACCCTCCAATCACAGGGGCAGTGAGGTAGTGCTGAGGTGAAGGACCAAGACTAGTGATGGGATCTCATAGAATCATGAACTTAGAGAAGTTTTCTTTGGGATCCAGTCTTAGCTCTTTGACTTACTAATCATTTGTCCTTGAGTAAGTCACTTTAATTCTCAGGACTTTTGACTCTTCATCTCTATCTGAAGCTGTCATCATTCTAGTGGCAAGACAAAAGTCAAGATAATTGTTGATGGCCAGTATATTATGGATGACATCTTTGATGTCAAGCTCTAAGCATGCCACAGCATTTACTTCAGCTGCCTTTAAGGCCATTGGAGCAAATTGTTCTTATCTACCCAATCTTCCAGAGGAAGTCTTCACATGCTTGGGGAAACATCTTCCTAACTCACCAATGGGTTTGAGGCCTGTTGGTTACCCTCAATCTGGTTTACTAGTCTTCTGATTCAGTTTTACCGGGGTGTGGCCACTGCATATGCTACAACTATATACATGTAAGATATACGCAGCATGGCATATACTCAAGATGGCAGCATTGGATACAGTGCTGGGCCTGGAACTAGGAATACTCATTTTCCTGAGTCCAAGTTTAGCCTCAGACACTTACTAGGCTGTGTGACCCTTGGCAAATCACTTAATTCTGTTTGCCTCAGTATCCTCATCTCTAAAATGAGCTGAAGGAGGAAATGACAAACCACTCTGGTATCTTTGTCAAGAAAACCCCAAATGGGATCGCAAGGAATCAGACTGAAACTGAACAACAACAACAAAAGAATAGATGGAAGACAATCCCAGAGACAGGATATTAACCGTGGAGATGGTGCCGTGAGGGAGGGGTCTAGGAAAGGCCTTTGGCAAAGGATGGTATTTGATCCAGACTTGAAGGAAGCCAGGGAATCCAGGGGTAGAGGTGAGGAAGGTGAGCTTTCCAGGCACAAGGGGTAGTCAGTGAAAAAGCATGAAATTAGGAGATGGAGTGCCCTGTGTAAGCAACAGCAAGAAAGTCAATGTCACTAGATTGTGGAGTACGTGGAGGGGAGTATAGAGACTAAACTAGAAGCAGACTAGAAGGTAGGAAGGCATCAGATTGTGAAGGGCTTTAAAAGTCAAGCAGGAATTTTTATTTGATCCTGGAGGCAAAAGGGAGCTACTAACTTTTATTGAGTGGACAGGGGTGGGATGATATGATCAGACCTACACTTTAAAGAAAATCACTTTGGCCATTGAGTGGAAGATGGATGGGCATGGGGAGGGCTGAGACAGAGAGGCAAAGGTTGAATGACCGCTCGTTTAGTGTGTTGAAGAATGAATTATTTTTCTGGTTTGAGTAGCCTGTAGGGTTGTCAAATTCCCTTACAACTCTGAAATTGTAAGCGTCTATGAAAATGAAAGTGTTAGTCTGTATGATCTCTTCCAGTTTTTAAATTTTTTTTTATTCTGGGTTTCATCAAATTATTTGATTTGTGAAAGTATAGCTAGGAGTGCATTGGTAGCATCAGCATCTGTTTGGTATCCCCTCCACTGCCCCTCCTGCCCACAGTTCTGATGTCTAATTCCAGAACCACCTTTGCTCTGTTCCATATCTACTTCAGGCAGATCAGTCTCTGTACTGTAGCCACATAAATAATAGAACTGAAATCATTCTTAGTTAAAAATAGATATTCTTCTTAATGAATATTTTACTCTCTGTCTTTAGGATATGAAATTCCCTTGGCTGAAATGTTAAAGCAAACCCTGTTATTGGACCCAAAGAAGTCAGAACCGGCTCAGGTCTGGTTCTACAAATACAGCTGGTGTGGCCCAGAGTTTTCCTTTGATATATTCCCACTTGTAGGAGAAATCTGATGCAAACTACTGGCCAATTATGGCAGCTCTCTCTAGCCGAAAGGCAGCTTGGAAGTTTCTGGGTATGTTAGTCACCTTTTAATTTAATTGAAGCAAATTAATTATAAAATGCCCCTTGGATGTTTATAAATAATTCCTTTCTCTAGGTCTTTCCACTACTAGATCAGCAAAATCAAAAGCAGCTGTTTCTTTGGCCTTGCTGTATAACAGGGTTTTTAGAGATGGAGGTACTGTGGTACAGTGGAAAGACCACTGACTCTGAAGTTTACAGAACGTGGGTTCAAATCACACTTTTCATATACTTATAACCTATGTGAGGATGGCAAGTCACTTCACCTTCCTTGGCCTCAGTTTCCTTATCTGTATAATGAAGATATTTGGACCAGATGTCCTCTGAAGACTGTTTCACTTCTAGATCTTGTGTCAAGAAGTACACCCTAGAGTTGAAAAGGGAATTTTTGCTGTTGTTGAGTTGTTTCAGTCGTGTCCAACTCGTCATGAACTCATTTGGCATTTTTTTGGGCAAAGATATGGGAGTAGTTTGCCATTTACTTCTTTAGCTCATTTGACAGATGAGGAAATTGAGGCAAGCAGTTAAGTGACTCACTCAAGGTCACAGAGCTACTAAGTATCTGAGGCCAGATTTGAACTCAGGTCTCCCTGAGTCTAGGTCTAGAGTTCTGTCTACTAAGCCACCTAGCTACCCAAAAAGGGAACTTAGAAATGGTCAAATGAGGGAGTAGATCTAGATGATCTCTAAGGTCCATTCCTGCTTTAATGACTAAAAGGACCTCCTCTAAAATCATACTCTGATGCCTTCTCATGGAGAGGAGATGACCACGTGTTTTCATTGGCTATGTCAATGGAGTGCACAGTTTATCATATCCGACCAAGCTGAAAAAGCTTCCATCATGTTCTGGTGACGGTTTGCCATTTGATGACCAGTCCTGTTCCTGGTTTGGCTACCAGATGGTGTGAATTTTAGCCTTATCACTTACAAATCCACTCATGAATAAAGAAAAAAAAAAGCAGAGAACAATCTGCCTCACTGGAAGAAGAACCCACACCAGGGAAAGTCAAATTCCATTGAAATATTGACATGATTCTTTGATTTGCTCTCACATTTTTCATCTTAAGATGAAGAAATTGAAGTCTGGAGGGGGAAGTAACTTGCTCCAGGCTACACTAAGCTAATGATAGTGATGGGGGGAAGAGGGTTCTCAGAGGGAAGCTATCATGAAAGAGAAATCACTGGACGAGGGCAATGGATGAAAGCACTTGGATCAGGACCATTTAGGAAGATTTTGAAAATGCAACGGAGGCATGTTGGAGAGAAAGAATTATATTTCTCATGAGGTTTTCAACTTCAAGGACAAGCCTGATTGAAATTCCTAGGACTTCAATTCCCATAAATCCATGTGCCGGCTTTGGTAAAAATCAGGAAGTCTAGAGCTCCACTGTTCTAACAACGAGATTTTCAGGCAGTGTGTTTTAGTTACACTTACAAATGTCCTGGAAAACAAGTGGAGTTAACATGTTCCCATGTGGTACCAACGTATAGTAAATATGTATAATGCCACGAAGAATTTCACCACAAGCTTTATTCCATTTACCTCCTATTGTCTGGGCAAGAGCCACAGGTGCTCACTGTTGTATGCTTTGGAATTTCAGATGATGAGAAAGACGTGTCCATCCTTCTCATGATAAATGGTATAGCAAACACTGAGATCTGACTCTACCTCTCTTACTCTTATTCATTCCAAGTACAAAGTTGGCCCTGGTCTAAACTGAAAATTTGTTAGACACCTACCTATCACCCTCTTGGTGCCCCAATTCCAAATACCATTCTCATGCTATCTACCCCAGGATATCAAATGCCCCATAACAGTATACAATCCTGTCCTGCCACACACTAGACAATGTTGTGTGCTCTGAAACTATTCTTGTCCCCTGTCCTTTATCAATCAATCAACAAGTATTTATTAAGCATGTCTACCATGTGCCAGACATTGGGAATATAAAGACATATATGAAGTAGAGCCTGCCCTCAGAGTGCCTACGTTCTATCAGAGGAGACAATAAATACACATAGAAGTATATACAAAATAAAATTTGTTGTTGTTCAGTCGTTTCAGTTATGTCCAACTCTTCATGACCCCATTTGGGGCTTTATTGGCAAAGATACTGTACTGGTTGCCATTTCCTTCTCCTGCCCCCCCCTTTTTTTTTTACAGAGGAGGAACTGACACAAACAGGATTAAGTGACTTGCTCAGGATCACACAGCTAGTAAGTATCTGAAGCTAGATTTGAACTCAGGTCTTCCTGACTCTATGCCAGCACTTTATCCACTGCACCACCTAGCTGCCAAATAAATAATATAAGAATACACAAAACAAATAAGGCAATTTTTGGGTGGGTAGGAGGGGAGGTATTAGCATTTAGTGGGAAGGGGGCCACAAGAAAGCCTTCATTGTAATACGTGGTGCTTGAGCTGAGCTTTGAAGAAATCAAAGCTCTTCTGATTCAGCCTCAAGGCAGCTGGTGGCTCAGTGGATACAGTGCTGGGCCTTGAGTCAGAATAGACCTGAGTTCCAATCCAGTCTCAGACTTTTCCCAGCTGTGTGACCCTGGGCCAGTCACTTAAATTCTGCCTCAGTTTCCTCAACTGTAAAATGGAGATCATAATAGTACCTACTTCAGAGGGTTGGTTGCAAGGATCAAATGAAATAAGGTAATATTTGTTTCATTTTATTTTTAGGCAATTAGGGTTAAATGACTTGCCCAGGGTCACACAGCTAGTAAGTGTCTAGTGTTTTGTCTGAGGCCAGATTTGAACTCAGGTCCTCCTGACTTCAAGGCTGGTGCTCTATCCACTGTGCCACCTATCTGCCCCTGTAAGGTAATATTTGTAAAAGCACTTATGCCCGGCATATAGTATGCATTTAAAAAATGGCTATTCCCTTCCCTTTACATAGTATATCCTCCACAATTACTTCCCAAACCATCTCATACTGATGTATTCTTTTTCTCCTCTGACCTCCTGTGGACCTGAACATCTGTTTCTCTTGTTTGGCAATAATGTCCTGCCTTGTGACAGCCCTTCTGTTGCATTCTTGAGCAGTTATGACAATAATAATTCACACTGATACTGCAAGTAGGATCATTTTGACAGGCTGCATTGCAGAGTGAGCAGAGAGATGGCCTTAAAGCCAGGAAGACCTAGGTTCAAGTCTCACCTGTGACATATACCATCTGTGTGACCTTGACAAAGTCATTCAACCTCTTAGTGTTCTGGGTAACTCTAAGGCTGGAAGTTATGGAGGGGATGCTGTTCTGCATTGGTAGAGGGAATTTCTTCACCTGGGAGTTCCCTATGCCAATGAGATCATAGGTTCAATCTCTATTCCTGGGGCATGTAAAATGTTGATTATATTATTGATGTTATAATACAACAAAATATTAATTATAATATATAATATAGATAATTATATAATTGTTTAATAAAATAATAAATAATAATATATGATATATTGTTATTAATGTTAATGATACATCAATACCATAGTATAATTATGTTGTATGCTATATTATGTTGTCATTTCAGTCATGTCCCACTCTTTGTGACCCCATTTGACATTTACTTGGCAAAGGAACTGGAGAAGTTTGCCATTTCCTTCTCCAGCTCATTTTGCAGATGAGGAAACTGAGACAAACAGGGTTAAATTACTTGTCCAAGGTCACACAGCTAGTAAGTGTCTGGATTTGAACTCATGAAGAGGCGTATCACTGATTTCAAGCCCAGCACTCTATCTACCGTGCCACCCAGCTGCCCAAATAAGTATATTATTTTAATACCAACAACAATGTGTTATATTAAACTATACATATCACATTAGATATAATACAATAGACATATTTTATGACACTATATTAATAATAATAGCTGACATTTATATAGCTCTTTAAGATTTTACAAAGCACATTTTCTTATTTGATCCTCACAACAACCTCGTTGTTATTATTCCTGAAGAAAATTAGACTTTAAGAGGTACTTTGCCTATGGTTACCTAATTAATAGGTCTTAGAGACAGAATCCGAACCTGATTCTCCTCACTCTTAAGACCAATGCTCTTTCCACTCCCTCACACTGCAGTTTATTATGTTTTTGCTGGCGTGTCTTCTCACCTAAATTGTAAATTCCTTGAGAGCTGATTGTTGCCTCATTTATTGTGAGATATATATGTGTGTGTGTATTGTATAGAATCTAACAAAAATAACTTGTATTTCTGAGTGCCCTCATATTTACAAAATGTTTTCCTTATAGCAATCCATTGTTGTATGTTATCCTCATTTATAGGTGAGAAAAACTGAAGATGGACATCCAGCTAGTAAGTGTAGGAGCCAGGTTCCAAACCTGAATAAAAGTGGCCTGACTCCAAGTCCATTACATTTTCCCACAGTTCTATATTCCCTCTCCTAACACAGACTAAAATAATCAGCAATATTCACAAATGGGATTGAACGATTACCAGGCTACCCATTTCTAAGGGAGCTAAAGAATATTTTCTAACAAAGATTGCTCATCTGTGTATGGCAAGTTTGAGTGGAGCTTAGAATGTATTTCCCCTAAAGCTGTCAGGCACCATGAGGGGGCCAAGAGCTGCCATTATGAGGAAAGTGAGAACTTTGGGGCTCCGGAAGCATTCTGTATTCTTTTATTTCATTCACATCTGTTGGCCTTGAGGCTAACTCCTTCTCAACTGAGTGGTGCAGGTGCTGTAGAATCTCTCCCCACAGAGTAACCACCATCGCTGGCATGTCAGGCTGAGCAATATGGCCTCACAGAACCATGGAGCTGGAAGGGGATTTGGAGATGGGAGTTCCAGTCGTCACTCTCATCACAGAGGCAACGTGGTGACATTAGAGTCAGTGCAGTGCTGCAGAGCGAGAACTAGACGTGAAGTAGGGAGACCTGGATGAAAATCCTGGTTCCAACACTTCCTAGAGAAAGGGAAACAAGCATTCATTAAATGCCTAACATGTGCCAGGCACTTTACAAATATGATCTCATTTGATCCTCACAACAACCCTGGAAGGTAGGTGCTATTATTATCCCCATTTTACAGTTGAAGAAATTGAGGAAGACAGAGGTTAAGTAACTTGCCTGCCCCGACATATGGAGGAACTGTACAACTGGATGTGAACACAGATCTTCCTGACTTCAGGCACAGTGCTCTGTCCTCCGTACCGCTTACCTGCCTCTAAACTAGCCTCTTACTAGCATCACTTCACTGATGGCTCAGAGCCTCAGTTTCCTCATCTATAAAATGGGTCTGATAATAAATAATACTTACATTCTCTATCTCATAAAGCTATGGCAGGCAAAATTATTTTTAAACCATAACGCCTATGTAAATGTAAATTGTTGTTGTTGTTGTTGTAATCCTGGAGCTGAAAGGAATTTTAGCACGTATAGCACTCAGGACTGTTGTGAGGATAAAATGAAATAATATTTATAAAGTGCTCAGCACAGTGCTTAATAAATGCTTCTTTCTTTCTTTCCTTCTTTCTTCTCTCCCTTCCTATCTCTTTTCCTTCTTCATTTCTTCCCTTCCTTCTTCGTTCCTCTCTCCTCTTCCTTTCCTCTTCCTTTCTTTTTCTCTCCTTCCTTTCTTTCCTTGTTCCCTTCCTTCCTCTTTTTCTCCTTCCTTCTCTCCTTTCCATTCAGTGTAGCCTCGTAATTCAGTGTCTATGATATCATAATTCCAAAAAAGGCAAATGGTTCTCAGTGTTTCCACAAACTTGAATGAATTCCTGGGTAACAAAAAAGGTTCAGCAGCCAGAGGGAGCTAAAAGGCTCTGTGATCTTAAAGAGACATTGCCAAATGGGTAACTGGCCCGTGCAGAGATTCATTTTAATTAATTATTTAGTGATTACTTAATATTTTAAGAGTTAGTACAATCATAGAAATGGAAACATTTTTATGAATTTCTTCTTTACTTTAATGAAAGCATTTTTTTTAGGGTGGTGGTGGTTACTAATAGCTTGTAAACTTGACCCTCTGGGCATTAATTTAAGTATAAATTCAGAAAACATGTCAGAAAGTCATGCCTTGCCCTTTGTTAACTGCAAAATAAAGCAGCTCTCCCCCAGCAGAGATGACTTCAACTCTATTTGCTGCTAAAAATTATACTCTAAACCTAATAGCATGGGACAACAACGACTCATGCACATGATTTAAAGATGTAGAAGGTATTCATTTGAGCCTCACAATTATCCCTATTTTACAGATGAGGGAAATGAGGCTGGGATAAGCTGAGTGACTCTGCCAAGATCACCCAACTAGCACACATCTGAATCAGGATTTGAACTTAGGTCCTCCTGACTCCAAAACCAACACTCATAATCTACTGCAGGGTCTTCTTCAGTTAGGTCTAGCTGTTCTAGGTTGGCTTCTGCTTTGGTCTCAGTAGTCTATACCTAAATGCCTCACTTTGAGTCATGCATAGCCCATGTTTATTGCCTCCTACAATCCACTGTGTTCATAATCTCCATCTCTGCTTTCCTGATTGACAAGATCAGTTCTGTGTAGGAGGATGAGGTTGCTTCTACTGTTCCTAAAGCCACAGATTCACCAACAGCCATCATCTATATTTCCTTTATATGCATGAGCCTGCTTTACACAGTTCTACATAACCCCAGACTCCCACAACCACTGTAAAGATCATTATTCTTTTGACAAGTCTTTCCAACCTTAGAACAAAGTAGGAGAGCTTCTCTCCCTCCTTTTGAGAAACAGTTAAGAATTTCACCTCTCCTCTAAGCTGTCAGGGCTTGGGTACACAAACACTGCAATCCTGTCACCTTGAGGCATTACATCTTCAAAAGCATGTATAATGTCAAAAGTGGGCCCCACTGAGGCTCTCTAATAACTATCTGCCTTTCTGCTTCAGTTTTGTGTAACATGTCTATGGTAAGTTCTAAACCAGGTACCAAAGGTTTTCTTGACAGGTCACTTTGCAAATAGTCATAATTGTCTGTACTGGTCTCCTTGCCCTGTACTATTCAAATGATCAATATTCTCTTCCACAGGAATGAGCCCAGCTTCTGTTGGCTTGGAGTCACTGGCAAAATTGAAAGGATCTCAGTTGTCTTACATGGTACACACTCTACCCTACTTTCTTTGTAAAGGATTTGTCCTCATTTAGCCATTCCTAGTCAGAAATAGTGTTGTGTAATTCATACCCAAATATTCCCCTTTCCTAGTACCTCCTTGGGAGGACCTCTGAAGGCTCTAGGGTTTCAGGCAGCTTACATAAGACATCAGCTGCACTGAGACCCTTTATAATATTGCAATATTTTATATCCTCCACCCTGCCCAAAGAGTTCTCAGCATTGCATAAGGTCTTTTTAATTATGTCCTCAACACAATTCATAGGCAGCTCCAAAATCAACAGTCTTCTTTGGGGGTGAGCTATACTTAATAATATGCACCTGTTTCCCCTAAATAGGGTACCCACTGCATGTTAAGCAGAATATTTTCCTACTGTTGCTAAGCCTGCTACTATCAGAGGTCCAAGGAGGAAAGAGTAAATAGCGTGAGGAAGCAGACAAAAGTGTCAAAAGCTGAAAACAGGTAAGAGGAAGATGAGCACTTAGAAGAAGGATTTGGATTTATCAGTGAAGATATCATAAGCAAAAATGATGAAGGATGCTACCTGCCTCCTGATAGAGTGGTAATGGATTAAATGTACAGAATGAGAAACACAACTTTACATGGCAAATATGAGAAATTTTTTTGCTTGACTAGTCGTGTTAGTTTACAAGGTTTCCCCACTGGGAGAGAAAACTATAAACGCTTAATAATTGAAAAAAATAAATTTAATTCTAATTGGATATCACCAGAAGTTTCAGCAGAACTGTGTGGTATCAAAAACCAAGAGTTGAGAATCAAGCAGGTGATGTAAAAGTTTAGACAGGAAGGACAAATGACTCTTTCTGAGAGTTTGACAGTGAAACGAAGGAGAAAAATGGGCAAATAACTTAAAGGGATAGCAGGTTTAGCTGAGGGATGAGAAAGACCTAAAAATGTTTGTCAGCAGAGGAGAAAGAGATAGTAAATAGGTTAGATGACAGAGAGAAGGGCCTGGTTGAGATCTGATTACTTGATTTAGAGAACATGCATCTGTAGTGAACCAAGTCAGCACAATTGTATAACTTCCTCTAGGGGTAGCTAGGTGGCTCAGAGGATAGAGTGCTGGGCCTGAAGTCAGGACGACTCATATTCCTGAGTTCAAATCTGGCCCCAGGTACTTACTAGCTATGTGACCCTAGGCAAGGAAGAAAGGTTCAAATGTGGAAGACAGCCTGTAGTTGATAGGCTGGTTCACAACTTGATCAAGACATGAAGGGATGAAATTGAGATCAGAACAGGGTAATAGACTGGGAGAACAGAGAAGGAAAAAAGGACAAAAGGTCATAAGGAAGACAAAGAACAGATTTGAGAAGAGGAAAAAAAGAGGTAGAAATGAAAGTTCAGGATTAATTTTGGATGATGGTAGAGTTTAAGGCATGACCACCCTGTGGGGCAGAAATTGTGGCTGACAGGGTGGAAATAGAGGTTGTGGGAATAGAGGAGATTGAAGAACTAGGGGGTTAAGGTATTTGTGGGAGCACCATTGTAAACATTTATATTCTCAAGGATGAGGGCAGGAGTTGAGATGGAGAAGAATACTGTGGGCCAAGTACTTAAATCCTTGAGAAAGGATAGAGAGTGATCTGGAGCCTGGTAGATGATTGACAAGGAGCTTGATTGGATAAGACAGAGAAATGGAGTGAACTTCAAAGGCAAAGAGGTTGCTGAACTAATGATGAAAGAGAATCTGGAGGTGGCAGTGAGGAATAAGGATATGCCTATTTTTTCCTCTTGGTTTGATGTGCAGTGGGGCACAAGGAAAGGAGTAACCATCACTGGAGAGGATGATCAGTGATGAGGTGTCATTCTCAAAAAACCAGGAATCATGGAAGATGAAAAGACTAAGGAAGGAAGAAACTCTAGGATGAAGAGGAATTTGTTAACACTGCAATGGAGATTCCAGAAAGCAGAATGGAGGCAGAGGTAAGAACAGGACAGGGACTGGAGAGAAGTGAGATCAGGATAGAGATGAGAGTACAGAGAGGAGTCATTTTTTTCACTCATTCTGCAAGTATTTATTACATATGTAATATGTTCCAGGCACTGTCTTTGGCACTAAGGATACAGAGACAAAAGTTAAATAGTACCTGCCCTCAAGGAGCTTATACTCTATTAGGGGAAACAACATGAATATGCGGGTATATCCAAACACAAAATATATCCAAAGTAAATGCAAAGTAATTTCCATCTCTGTCTGGACTCTTCTTCTGTGGCTAACAGACTTTTAACCCCACTTATTTTCTCAGTCCCTGTGAAAACAAATGCCCAACTATCAAAGAGGAAATAATCTCATTCCTCAGCCCCAAATGCCCATTCTTTCATCCCGAACCCCTTTTAACCCTACTTCTCCACTAACACACTCCATTTCTGCTTACATCTTCTACTATTTCCTCTCAAATTCCCATTCCATAATTACCAAATTTCTTTTGATTTTAAAACTCTCCCTCTCAAGTTTGTTACATTTTCTGGCACTGACAGAGTACCTGATTCCCCAAGAATGACACATTCCTGGCTATCCTTTTTAGTACTTATTGTATCTTCTTTTCATAACCCCCAACATCTACTTCTGGACAGGGAGTCAGAATACATCTTGTGCCTCAGTACTTTCCAGACTCTCCTCTCTCTCTCTCTCTCTCTCTCTCTCTCTCTCTCTCTCTCTCTCTCTCTCTCTCTCTTTCTCTCTTTCTCTTTCTCTCTCTCACTCTGTCTCTCTCTCCCTCCCCCTCACCATCATTCATCCTTTATAGCTCACTCTATCCAAATTTAACACCCAACCCAGATCCAGGTGGCTGTTATTTGCTGCCTCCATGTTATTCTTCCTCCTTTCAAGGGAAGTTCTGTACCTAATTTACCTCAGTTCCTGCCCTTATCTAGAGCACATCATCATATATATGGGATATCTCAGTTCTTCAGTCTGCTTAGCTCCCATGACCTAGTCCTCCTTTCTATCTCAGCTACACATAGGGATGGCCAAACCCTTGATGTAGCTATCACTCACAAGTATCCCCCTTTCAAGATCAAGAACTATGAAATTCCCTTATTTGACAATAGCCTGTCATTCTCTATTCCTAACTACTCCTAATACTATTCTTAATCTTCACCATGAATTCTAGTCCCTCTACCCCTCAGTACTGTCCCTGTCCACCCCTCCTTCACTTTCTTCCACCTTTGTTTTCAACCCTTTATCTGACTGGTTCAATTCTATGATATTATCTATTCTTGAACCCCAGTCTTCATTTTCCTATTACTAATCTTGTCTTACCAAACCTCAACCATGGATTATTTCCACTGTCTAATTCCTCTGCACCTACTAAAGTATAATAGAACAAATCTGGGAAAAGTCATACAACCATGCTAACTGGGTCCACTATAAATTTATGTTCTCTAATCTTATTTAGACCCTAACTATAGCAAGGTGATTATTTTACTCAGCCCTTATTAGTTCTCCTTTAAACATTCTTTTCTATCCTCAAACCTCCACACTACCCCTCTCTCCACCCTCACAGCTGAAGACCTTTTCTTATACTTACACAAGAAAATAGAGGCCATTCACCATGAGCTACTTTTCCCCCCCTTCTCTTCATTTCATAATTTCTTTACATTCCATTCCATTCTCTCCTCCTTTACTTCCCTCTTTAATGTGTTCAATTTCTCCCTATCTACTGCCTATAAACACTCCCAAACCTCTCCTAAGCCTCTCCCAAGTCTCACTAGGCCCTACCATACCCTCAATCTATCTTCCTTTAGCTCTCTTCCTTCTCAACTCATTAGGGGGGCGGGGAAGGGAAACTCCAACCTGCTTCTAAACCCCTTACAACTTTACTTTGGACCTCAATCACTCAAATGAAACTGTCCTTTCCAAAATGACTGGTGATCTTTTTTATTTAAGATCAATTATGGAGCAGCCATTTATTTCCTCCACTCAAAAAAATACTTAAAACAAAAGACTCATAAGTGCATATTGACAAAGACTAAAACATGAAACAATAACTTGTAACTTCTATTATTGACTTCCAGGAGGTTGAGGCTTAAAACATCAAAACATGAGAAATTTTGTGAAACTGATAACTTGGCATTTCACCTTCACCTTGGCCTTGCACTGTCTAAACAACCCTCTCAAGGTCCATGTCTTCTGACAAGCCATGCCAGGGTTTGTTTTCATCCTCTTCTCAATAGTCATCTTCTCCTCCAGGAAATGTTATATTAGCTATATGGGGTGGTGGTGGTGGTGGTGGGAAGACACGGTAGTGCTGCCAGCACTGAATGATGGCTCCCAGGAACTCCTCAGGTAGTCTTTCCCAAAAGTTCATCTCTTCAGATTGCTACTTAGGGATGTGTGCACAGGGAAAGAAATGCAAAACAGAAGAGTCTCCCGGAGGGCCAAGATCCCAACCTAGATTTACCTGGACAATCCTCTGTGCTAGTGGCCACATTTGAGTGTTGCCATTTTCTGTGGTTTTGGAGAAGATGTCCTTTCCCCATCCCTTATGGGAAGTTTCAGAGTCAATTGCACTTCTAATGTTCTTTTAATTACCAATTTAATTATCAAATCTTCTCAAACCTCATTCTTGAACTCCACAACATTGACACTGTCAATCACACTTTCTTCCTGGATACTTTCTCCTCTCTAAATTTTTGTAACTCTAGTCTCTCTCTCTCTCTCTCTCTCTCTCTCTCTCTCTCTCTCTCTCTCTCTCTCTCTCTCTCTCTCTCTCTTTCTCTCTCTCCCTCTTTCTCTCTCTTTCTCCCTCCCTCCCTCCTCCCCTCCCTCTCTCTCCCATCCCTCCCTTCTTCCCTCTTCTCTTTTATCTTTGCAATTTCATCACCTAGCCTAGTGCCTGGAACATAGTATGTGCTTAATAAATACCTTGTGCTTGATTGAGGGGGAAGCAGGCACTATAAACTCAATGATAAGGAAAACTGTTGGGCAGGAGATTTAACCTGAGCTAAACTTTGACAGAAGGTAGACATTCTAAAACACAGAGTAGAAGATGGAGTTCCCTCTTAGAGAACAGTCTGCGCAAAGGCTTTGAAGGTGGGAGGGAGAATGTCCTGCTTGAAGTAAGCAAGTAGGACAGTTTGGCTGGGCTGAACTATAGACTGAATGAAAGGGAGACATCTTCTTTAAAATCCTTGGTGTAGGAGGAGGGGCTGGCACCAAGGCCAAGAATGTTGATTGTAATGCCAGTGTAATGGGAAGACCCAACTCAGAGTGCTCCCCTATTGGTTTAAGTTTGATATTGAAATGAAATAAAGCATTTATAGATTATTCAACAGTAAACAAAAGGAAGCTTACTTAGCCATAGCATATTAGACACTGCCCTTCCTCACTTCAGTACTGACCCGGCCTAGGGACATCCACCAAATCCAGAGGGTATTGATTTCACATAAGTGAGCTTGTTATGCCCTTAGATGACCAGACAGCTATGTCAATACAATCAGATGCCTCCAAGAAGCTACACCAATTGCTAAGCTTGAGTCTTAGCTACCTCCCTTAAAAAGTTAAAAAAAAAAAAGTAAGCTTTAATCTGTATTCAGTCTCCATTGGTTCTTTGTCTGGAGGTGGAGAGCATTTTTCATCATAAGTTCCTCAAAATTGTCTTGGATCCTTGTATTGTTGAGAATAGCTAAGTTACTTACAGTTGATCATTGTACAATGGTCTCCTGGTTTTGCTCACTTCACTTTGCATCAATTCATATAAGTCTTCTCAGGTTCATGAGCTCTTTCTTGATTCTCCTAGTTACTTCATGTTTATTTTATATATACTTATATATGTTACGTATTTTGTTACTACCCCCCCAATAGAATATAAGTTCCTTAAAGGCAAGAATTGTTTGATTTTCATAATTGTAACTTCATAATGTGGCACAATGACTGATGTGTAGTAGGTGCTTGATAAATAAATATTTGATTGATGAATGGAGTGATTGAGTTAAGAGAGTTATCTTTGAGAAGTTCCCCCCTGTTGTTTGGGCAACTCCAATTTGTCATTGTTCTAATCTATGATTCCTAGAACACTTAGAAAAGATAGGTGGTCCATACCCTCAGGGCCATGAGCCACTATGCTCTCTCTCCTAAAAACATAGTTTTCCACCCCCTACCCCTACTCCTAGGCCCTTATTCTCCTCTGAATAGTAAAGAGGGAAACAGTAAAAGCTGGAAGAAAGGCTGAAAAAATTGAAGTTTATAAATGTATAAAGGGTAAAAGGAAGTTAGGGGGAAAAAGAAGAAAGACATAGGGTAGAGAAAGGAGGGGTCACTAACATTTAGTTCAGTCCCCAAGGACTCTGTGGAAAAGAACTAGGAGTCATTGGAATAAGAAGGAAAGATTATTTCGGCCAGTGGGAAGGATTTGAGGTCAGTTGTGCTCCCAGGCAGAGCTGCTGGAATGCTTTAGCTTCAGAGATTGACAGGCAGCTCTCACTGGCTCAGATCATTTAGCACAGATGGCCAGTAGCAGCAAGGGGCACCCTGACCTTGGAGTGGGCAATGGTAGCTGATTTCAGCAGCTGTCTGTTCAGGATGGGTTCATTCTGTCTGTTCAGGATGGGAAAGAGGAGAAGAAAAGTGATGCCCCAGGCTGTCCTGGTCCTGGTGGTTGGCAGCTTACCATGGCAACCATCAAAAATTAGGAGAAAAAGGAAAAATCCAGAAAAGATTAAGATCCTTGATGCTAGCTAGGACCCTGTCTTTGGGAAGGGTCTGGGTCTTGATGAAAGATGCTCTGATATGGTGCCTGAAGCCTCCCCAGTGAACCAGACAATGCCAACCTCACAGGGCATGGGAATTCCTCCTACCAGCTGAACCCCAAATCTACCTTAAAGACATGGTGCTACACTCAGAAAACACCAAAGCCTCCTAAGCGTATGAAGATGACATCTCTGCTTCAAGGAATTATTGCCCTTTAAGTCCTAGAAGGAACTTACCTAGAGGCTTGTAAGACTTGAGATGATTTGAAGAGGAAATGTCAGTGTCTGTCCCATTCATACCTTTCTTTCTACTCAGCCAGTCACCACCCTAGATCAGGCCTTTATAATTTCTCACCTGGATTATTGTAATATCCTGCTAAATGAACTTTATACCAAAAAGAAAGAAGCCTCTCTCTGAATTATAGTTATTATGAAAATGTACATAGACTGATCCTGATGGGTTGGGACTGCAGTAAGCCTGGGTGATGATCCAGGACTAACAGTTGAAGCTTTGGTCAAGCAGCCTGGTATCAAGATGAATCACCATTGTAAGGCAAAGACTTGGCCAGACAGGTAGGAATAAAGACAAGTTAGCTTTGAGCCAGTACTGTCCAGCACCAAGGAGAACTCCTTGTGAGATTGGTTCTAGTCTCTTCCCTTTCAGATTGATCTGTCTTGATAAAAGCCATTTAGTCCAACCTGTACCTTCTAAAACAATACTCCTGATAATTGCTTAAAGAGTAGTTGTATGTGTAAACTACATCAGATCGCTTACTATCTCAAGGAGAGGGGAGAAAAGAGGGGGAGAGATAGAATTTGGAACTCAAAACTTTTTTTAAAGTTTTAAAAATTGCCTTAATATGTAATTGGGGAAAAAATAAAACATTATATTAAAAAAGAGTGATACAAACTTTTGGACAGCTCTCATTCAGCATGATCCAGTGGAAAGAACAATGAATTTTCATTCAGAAGATTTTTCAGGCTTCAGGTTCAGGCTTTGCTACTTTCTACCTATGTGAACTAGGTAAAAATCACTTAAAATTCTTCAAATCATTTTTTCTACATCTGTAAAATGAAAAAGTTGAATTAGAAGACCTCTAAGGTTACTTCTATCTCTTATGATTTTATGAATTGTTAGGACATTTTCCCTTTGATCAAGCTAAAATCTCCATCTGCTATCTCTACCCATTGCTCCTAGTTTGGTCCTCTGGGGACAGGCAGAAGAACTCTTATTCTTCTTCCACATACAAGGAGGTGAGATACCCCACAAAAATTTCAAAAAAAGGCTAAAAGACAAAGATATAGACAAGAGGAAGCTTTCAGATGGAAAATAGATAGTCACCACCATAGAAAATTTGGGAATATATCTATATCTATATCTATAACTATGTGTTACATATCTATCTATATCTATATCTATATGAAAAGAATAGAAAGAAAATCCATGTTATCTCCAAGGCATGGAGTGTATTAACACCTTCATCTTTATCCATTCATCTCTATAAAATTCCCACCCCTACCCTCATAGGAATATGGGAGGTACAAATGACTGCCTTGAAACTACCACCCTAGTGTAACGTGAAGTGGCTTATGGAGGGAAAGGACTTTCAGTAGCTCTAGCTGAAAGAGCTGAAGAGAGTGCAGTACCCACCCTTTCCCTCCCCCCAACTCAGCCAGTGCTAAAGATGGAAAATGATTGTAGATGTCCAATGAAGAACAGGTCCAGGGTATCAGCAGATTGACCTGTCCGGCTGTGACACTACAACCTGTGAAGAGCACAGCAGCTGAGCAACCTGCCTGGCCCGGAAAGCAGCAGCAGAGACACGAAACCCGGCAAAGAGCCAGCCCAGCTGAATAGTAGATCTGACTAGAGGCAAACTTCACAAAGATCCTCTGGAGAAAGAAAGGGCATTAAAGCCTTGGAGTACAGGAACTTCACTACCATAATCCTTTAAGTCTCTTCCCAAGACTCTCCTCTCCTGGAATCTGGGGTGTTTGTGGGAGAGTATACCCTTGATATTTGGTAGAACTCTTTTGTAGCTACTCTCCTTAAATGCCTTTATTAAGAATTGAATCTACTAGCTGATTAAGGGGAAGCACACCAGTGGGGGCATATGACCTAGCATTAGAATAGCCACCTCTTAGGGCCCTGAGAGTAGTGATAGCCATCCTTCTGTGGACCCAACCTAACTATAGGTGGGGCCATTGAGCCTCAAAGGTGAGGATAGACATAGAGCGTAGCCCTTCAAATACTTGAATATTCCCCAAACCTTCTCTTTTCTAGGCCAACCATCCCTGGTTCCTCCAAATGTTCCTTCAGTGTGGTAAGGACCCCAGTCTTCTCACCATTCTGAGCAGTGCTGGATCTATTTTAATTTACCAATGTCCTTTCTAATGCTCACAATATTCCAAATGTAGCTTGAAACTTTCACCTTTATCTTTCTGGACACTATTGCTTTACTAATGCCGACTAAGATCATGTTAACCTTTTGTTTGTTTGTTTGTTCGTTACATTATTGATTTATATTGAGCACGTAGTCCCTAAAACAGGCAGGTCTTTTCCACACAAACTTGTCTAGCCATAGCTAGATGACCTTCTCCAGATGTAGCAGCTTCAGAAAATAGGTTGCCTCCCAAGCTAATGGTCAAGAACAGCATCCCAGGGTGCAGAGGTCCATTCCCACCCCTACCTGTCCTTCATTCACAGCAGTAGGCTGGAAGAAATCTCAAGATTCTGAGGGCCAGGGACAGGGAAAGAGTTTGCTTGCCTCTATCCCATCTATAATTCAGCCCCAATTTGGGAGAAGATATCTTATCCTTATAAGGCTGATTTATGAATATGCTAATTTATTCATTGATTGACTTGTGTAGGGTCTAACATAAATTGGCAGCAGAAGGGAAAGAATGAAGATGAGGGTAGGTAATGATTGGATAAGAAGGAATGAAGGGACTTTAGTGGTTCACTACTACCAACTGAATTAAAAAATACTTAATCTGGCATTCAAGGTCCTCTATATTCTTCTTCCAATACAACTCTCAGCTTTATCTTATACTACTCCCCCCCATACATTCTATGCTACAAAGAAACTCACCATTCACCAATATTATTCTGCCTTCTCTTGTTACAGCCTTTGGGGAGTACAGTGGGGGAAAAGTGCTACATTTGCAGTCAGAGAACCCAGATTGGCTCTGCTGCTTGCAAATTGTGTGACCTTGGCCCAGTCGTATAACCTCTGGAAGTATCGGTTTTCTCATCTATAAAATAATGGGGTTGAACCAGATAACCTCTTAGTCCCTTCCACATCTAAACTTTTCATATCACCTCCTCCCCACTGCTCTCTTCTTTGCCAATTGAAATTCTCATTCCCTTTGAGGAACAACTAATTTTCCGTCCTCTACATGGAAATCTTCCCTGATCCTCACAACTGGGAGTGAGTGCTATCCTATTGGATCCCTCACAGCTCGGTGTTTGGATCTCTGGGCAGCATTTATCCTATTCTAATGTCTATTTTACTTATTTGTGCTCATGTTCTTTCATCTTTGTGGACCCCTTGATACCAAGAATTGTATCACTTTTATCCTTGTATGCCCAGCTCCTGGGAGCCATCTTGCTATTTAGCTTCAACTTCCTTCTTTCTTCTAGTTTCTTTTGCTGTAAGAAATTGCAGCTAAATGGAAAGATGGCTTATAGGTGCTCTTTAAAGACCAAAGGAGTCAGGTATGTGGTCTTATCTTACCCCAAAGTCAACAAGAAATGTTACTTCATGGTGTATTTCATCACTATGTACTGTAATATTTTGAGGATAAGTATTTGCAAAAAGACCACCATGAAAATAATCCCAACTTTTGCAGCAACATCCATTGTTAAGGATAAAGAGGTAGAGAAATTCTATGAAGAACTCAATAAGACTCTCCAAATTAAATCAGCAGCTCCTCACTTGGTGACTTCAATGCAAGGATAAGGAAAAGTATATAAGAAAGCACAGTCCAGAAAGACAGAGAGAGGCCAAAGACTTATAGATAACACTGAAACCTCATGCCTTTATATTACATGTATTTTCTCTGAGAAAAGATTTGGTAGGTGCCAGACATGGAGAGCACCAAATAACACTGAAAAAAATTTAACAGAAAGGAAAATATTTATTATTGATTTTTATCCCTGTCTAGTATTGAGAGACACTTGGCTAAACCCACAATTCAACCCTCTCTGTCCTCTACCCAGTCATGCAGTTTGAGTTCAGCACAGGAAAGGTCTAGCCTCTGGTTAGGGGGGTTAGGACCTCCACTCTCACATTCACTAGCTAATTAGTAAACCCTTTTCTTGTTTGGATAGTAGTAAATGGGGAGGTAGTTCAGTTTGAAAGATAAGGGCTCATCTCATGAAAGGCAATATCTATGAGAAGCCAGAGAAAAAACAGTGGCCTTGGTTATCCAAGAAATCAGTTGTCTACAGGTTTTCAAGTTTCACTTAACAATAGATTTCTTTTTCTTCAGCAAAAAACAGATCAGGTTGCTTTCTTATTTCCAATACAGGAAACATCTTTGTGCATTGACTACGCTCAGCATACAGAACAAAAAGCAACAAATAACACGGGAAGGCTGATTAGGCAAAGGAAATTATTTTTCCACTATGATAATAACTTTTGCTCAGATTATAATATGATTTTGGATGGGTAACCTAAAGGGCTTGTCCATCAGTATTATGTACATGTAAAATACATAAATGTGTATCTATGTATGCATATATATGCATATATGTATATGTATCAAGTCTACTTTGACCCATCCTCCCAGAGCCAGGCTGCCAGTCAAGGTTTTTTTTTAAATTTTATTTTATTTTTAATTTGTGGAATAAAACAACCACAACCATTTCTGTAACATAATAAAATAAAAAAGATGATCACACTTGAAACTGCAAATCTACTACGCACAACTTGCTATTCCTTTCAAATACACAACACAATTATCATGTAAATTTCTTTTTTTGCCCTTTTTTCTTCCCCTTCCCCTCCCTAAAGACACCACCATTAAACACACATAGGTATATATGCGTACACACACATAAATAAATATAAAATTATTCTAAACACAATTTTATTTATCAGTTCTTTCTTTGGTTGCAGATAGCACCTTTCTTCTTATATCCTCTATAGTTAATTTGGGTATTTATAATAAGCCAAATAATTTATTTGATCAAAGTCATTCTTAAAACAACGTTGTTGTTACTGTATACAATGTTCTCTTGGTTCTGCTCATTTCACTCTACATTATTTTGTGCAAGTCTTTCCATGTTTTTCTAAGATCGTTGAACTCATCATTTCTTATAGCATAGTAATATTCCATCACAATCACATACCACAACTTGTTCAGCCGTTCCAATTTTTGTAGAGTGCCTCTTCTGCCCTGCTGTTGGCTCAAGCCCTTACTGACTGTGTTCCGCTTCTTTGTTAGGGGCCGGTGACTAGTGCTCCAATTCCATTTAATCACAAGGTTGTTGTGAGGATCAAATGAGATAAGTTGTGAAGTGTTTTGAAAACCTTTAAGCACTATGTAATTCTAGCTGTTACTATAAAGTGCAAAGCTCAGAACTTTTTCTTCTAATAATCCTCTATGACCATTGCATAGCCCATCTATGGTGTAAAGGAGAATTTGTATTTGACCCAGAAAATGGAGAAAAAAGAGGTTTCCCTCACCACCCCATGCCTTCCTGTCTGGCTGGCAAAATATGGCCATTCAGTGTGTCAGAGTAATCTTGGGTTGAAACGCCACACTTCTTAATGGCAAAGTGATTGCCTTTATTTATATCCCTCCATGGTGATATATGAAGATCTTCAGAAGCAAAAAATATATGAGACAATAAATAAAAGTCAGGATCCTGGCCATAGAAAACTCCACAGAGGAAAGAAAATGAGAAGAAGAGGTGAGCCTTAGGTCTCCGGACAAGATTGAACAGGCAGCTTAGGGGAAGCTACTTTTCAGGAGACTTCTTTGGAGAGGGTTGACCTTAAAGAAGGGGCAGCCAGAAGGGATGGAAAAGAAGCAATTGGGGGCACAGGCCAGGATGGAGAGAGTCAAGGTCTGCAATGTACTATGTCTCCCTAGGCCTCCAATATTCTACCCAGGGCTCATCCTTGGCAAAATTATAAAGTAGATAAGTATCACTTTAATGCCCCCTCCCCTTCTATTTTCAGCCTTTCTCTTCTTCCTGATGTCCTGTCCCCATCCTTCTACTTCCCTAACATTGTTCTTGTGACCCCTTCTCCAGAACTTGCTTTCAACTGATTCAACTTATTCCTGGTAAGATGTAAGTTGAGAACAACTTAAAGCATTATCTCGCCCAGTAGTGTTCGCATTTTAATAAGGTACTAGAAGATCAAGCAGCTTTCCAGGGTCCAAAGGAGTTAGTTGCTAATAGTGAAATTTCAGGCATCTCAATAGGCAGTAGAAGCAATATTTTTAACATTTGAAAAATATTTTTAATATTTATCATCCTCAATTCCCTTAGAAAGCTGCCACTTCCACCTATCTCATAAAGTAGATATTTCACAAATTTCTACCCATTTGTTTAGAAGACTTGGAAGAAGTCCTTGCACCCTTTTTATTCCAGTTGAGAATTAGCTCCTTGGAAACAAAGTCAGATTTTCACTTCATTTTTCTATCTGCTGCACTATTCCAATGCTTTGCACAAAGTAGGTGCTCAATACTGGCAGTGACACGGCCTCTTCGCTGTACCTCACATAAGAAACTCCATCTTCCAACTCTTGGTATTTTCACTGACTTTCCCATCACCTGGAATTCTCTGTTTTCATCTCTGTCTCCTTTCTTCCCCAGCTTCTTTCAAATCCCAGCTAAAATCCTACTTTCTACAGGAAATCTTTCCCAAAGGGCCTTCCCTCTGTTGATTGTTTCCTATTTACGCTGAATCTAGCTTGTTTGTACATAATTATTTGCAAGTTGCTTCCCCCATTAGACTGTAAGCTTCTTGAGAATATTGAGGGATTGCGGGGGCGGGGCTTTTCTTTGTATCTCCAGTGCTTAGCACAGTAAGTGCTTAATAAATGCTGGTTGACTCGACTTGATAAATTTTTTAAAAATTAAACTTTTAGCCCTAGTTCTTTCCTTACACTTAGCCCACAGTCATTCTGGCTGCATCTTCAGCTCTGCCCACTCTGTATTGATTCAGCCCTGCCAATGAAGCATATGAGGCAAAGAGTTATTAGAAGTGTACAAAGGCACTAGATTAGTTAAAAATGCCTTTAGTCCTCATGGCCCTGAGGTCTATCAGCTGTAAGAAAATAAGAATTGTCTCTTATTATTTGGTTTCTCCCTTTTATCCCATTCTATCAACTTTCTTCTGGTCTCAGTTCCATTCTTACTCAGTCTTGACCTTAGGGTCAGCCACTTCAATAATGCCTTGTCTTCTATCCTTGACTTCCTTGCTCCCTCGACATTTCTCTGTTCCTACTCTACTAACCCTCAACCCTAGCTAATGTCTACCATCTGCTGCCTCTGCTCTTACTCCTGAGCAGGCTATAGTGCTGGGAGAAATCACAAAACCTTGTTGACTGAGTCCTCTACAAACTTATGCTCAACAAATTTATCTAGCCTCATCTGAGCCCTCATTTTCAGGATGTTTATCCATCTCTTGTGGAATATTACATTCTCCAAAACAACTACTCTAGACCAGAGGGGAAGAGGGAGACAGACAGACAGACAGAGATAGAAACAGAGAGAGATGCAGAGATGCAGAGACATAAAGACAACAGAGAAACAACAAGACAGTGACAGGAGCTAAAGAGAGGAGGAGGAGGAGAGAAGAAGGGGAAAGAGAGAAACCGAGACACAGACACAGAAAGAGACAGAGAGTGGCAGAGAGACAGATGAGAAGGAGGTACATGTTCTAATTATCATAGGATATAAAGCTAGAAGAGACACTGATAAGTCAAACTCCCTCAGTTTATAGATGAGAAAACCTGAAACTCAGGTGATGTGATTTGCTCAAGGTCCCAAAGGTAGTAAGAGAAGAGCTGGTATTCCAGGTCAGATCCTGTAAATACAGATCCTACACCATAAATTGTCAGCCTCTAAAATAGAATTCTTGTAAAGCATAACTTGGGGTAAATGGGCAGTCTATGAAAAAATTAGTGAATATTAGAAGTTAATAAGCTGAGACCTATTTAAACCCTGACCATTATCTATTCCCACACCGCTGACCATCTTAATCTCTTCCCTAACATGCTCTTTCTGTCTCTCTGTCTCCATGTCTCTATCTCTCTTTCTCTGTCTTTCTCTCTGGCTCTATGTAAATGCATATATATATATATATATATATATATATATATATATATATAGGCACATACACACATATACATTCACATATATAGTAATATTTATAGTAATGGGCAAAGGCAGGACTTCTGTTGTTGTTCAACCATTTCAGTCGTGTCTGACTCTTTGTGACCCCATTCGGGGTTTTCTTGGCAAAGATACTGGAGTGGTTTGCCATTTCCTTCTCCAGCTCATTTTACAGTTGAGGAAACTGAGACAAACAGGATTAAGTGACTTGCCCAGAGTCACACAGCTAGTAAGTGTCTGAGGCCAGATTTGAACTCATGAAGATGAGTCTTCCTGACTCCAGGCCTAACACTCTATGTACTGTACCACCTAGCTGCCCCAATATAGAGGCAAAAGCATGGCTAGACTGCAAGTATTCTAACTCTGAATTCAGTGCTCTTTCTTTTAAACCACACTGCCTTCTTTGCCATGCCTCACCTCACATGGTGGACTATTTTTGGTATCTCTTCAATATAATTAAAAGCTACAGAGAATTTGTAATCTCCTTGATGGGGGGGGTAGTAATCCCTCTAGTGATATAGATTGTTATTTCTTCCTTATGCTAAGAAGTTTGTTCCTGTCCTTTTGTAAATCTGCCCCAGGGACTTCATTCAATATGTTGGAACCTTTCCTCACATTTTGTTGGCAGTATGTGGATGCCACTGGAGCACATGGAGGATCTCAGCAATCTCTTAATCTCATTACATTACTAGCCTATCTTTTTCAGATCAAGTATTTCTCTGATGACATCCTTTACACATTTAATGTGCTTTTCATGTAATATTGTATATTATCATTCATATGTTTAGCACTGAAAAGGACCTCAAAGATCATTAGTTCAATCCCCACATTTTATAAATGAAGAAACTGAAAGACCCTGAAAAGTTAAGTGACTTGCTCAAGGTCATACAACTAATAAATGACATAGCTAGTATTTGAATTTAGGTCCTCTTCACTCCAAAGCTAGTGCTCTTGAATAATGTGGCCTTGGGGAATTTTCTTGTGCAAGGATCATACATGCAGCAAGTAGCAGAAACTGACTCAAAATCTAGCACCCCTTGAATTGCACTGGTCTTCCTTTCAGTTGAGGGGCTCAGATTGCCCCCACAATGATTCTGGCCTCTGTCCTTACTCTCTGAGATGAAAAGATATGTGGTCCTTCCAAAGAGGTTCATAAGATGCAGAATTGTCTTCAAATATAAGGGCAACTATCCCTTAGACTGGTCCTGATATTGTGAAGGGTAAGAAATTTAGCTTGTGTTTCTGTTTCTGCTCACTCAATATCTACCCAAACTCCCAAACTCCACTTGGAAGATTCTGGCTTGGCACCCTGAGCATGAAGACTGCCAGCACAGAGAGTGAACACAATAACATGTTGACTTACATGGTAAGGCCAGCCAGTATATTGGAGTCTACTCAGACAACTCTTCCTACTTTACTTGCTGGGAAGATGATGGTTTAAGGCTCAGCTCCAACAGTAATTAGCAATGTGATAATGAAAAAAAATCACTTAGCCTATGTTTCTTCAGCTGTCAAATAAAGATAATCAGACTTATACTACCTACATCACAGGGTCATTATAAGGAAAACCTTTTGCAAATCTCATTGAAAAATTATGGTAGTTCAAATTTGTCTAGCTGTAATGTGGTGTTATGCTGGGTTGGTGAGAAGGATTGGATGGCAGGGAGGTTGTTGTACCCTCTTACTTGCCCCCATCTTTGAGGATGACTTTCTTTCCAGTAAATGCTGAAGTGCCTTCCCTCTGGGAAGTGGTTTTCCTTTCAAACCAGCCATGGAAAATAATGAGACAGTATGGGACCAAGGTTTGTTCAGTTGTTTCAGTCACGTCCATGTCTTGGTGATCCTATTTGAGGTTTTCTTGGCAAAGATACTGGAGTGGTTTTCCATTTCTTCTCCATTTCATTTGACAGATGAGGAACAGAAGCAAAGAGGGTTGGTGAAGCAATGTGTCCAGGTTCACACAGTAAGTGTCTGAGGCCAGATTTTAACTCAGGAAGAAGAGTCTTTTTTCTTCTAAGCTGGGCACTCTATCCACTGCACCACCTAGCTGCCCAAAAAAACATGAACAAGTGACCAAGGTCTTGACAGCTCTCAATAAGGCAGTCAGCTTCTCACACCTTCCCCCAGACAAAGCTATTGAATCATTTGCCTAGAAAGATTTGAGTATAGGATTCTTTCCCTATTCTGGGAAGTTGTGAAAAATGAGTCACTAATTCTCTTTTGTTCATTCTAAGCCCCAAGTCATCAAGTTGTTGGCAAAATCTACTGACCTTGCAAGCATATTTATAAGGGCTTATGTACGTATAAGGGGGCAGTTTGCTGAGCCTGAAGTTAAGCAGTCTCATCTTCTTGAGTTCAAATCTGGCCTCAGACACTGTGTGACTCTGTGTAAATCACTTAACCCTCTTTGCCTCGGTTTTCTCATCTGTAAAATGAGCTGGAGAAGGAAATGGCAAACCATGTCAGTGTCTTTGGCAAGAAAACCCCAAGTAGGATCACAAAGAGTAGAACATGACTAAAACAACTGAACAATAACATACATCTAAGCCATCTCTTACCTCCTTTGGTATGCTCTCTTTTATCTCCTTTTCTGTGTTTGAACAATGAAACACATAGATTAGCAATGCAATAGTTAAATACCTTTATCTCAGAACCAACTTTAAAGACAAGATGAAGAAAAAAGTAAATAAACTTTAAGGAAACAGATAAATGTCAGAAATAGCATATAACTTCTCAGGATAGACAGAAGGTAAAGAGAGGATAGGAAGGAAGATTCACCTGCTCTAGTCTCAGCAACTTGAGTGGTTCCAACAACTTAGTGTCTGTTTTGCATTGCTTGTAAATGGCTCAGTCCCATAGCCCCCATCCTAGAATATGGTTCTGAGATCTTATGGCTGGTACTTCAACCCGGCTGCAGCTTTCAGTGAGCAGCTGCCCCTCTGCACATTGCCCTGATGCCTATGTGTTTGCTTTTGACCTGAGTGGCAAATACATCTCTCCCATACAGCATTAATTTCACTTCCATCCCCATCCCTTAGAATAAGAAAATTAGCTTATCAGTTACTGGGTCAAAACCAGAGGATTAATGAAAGAAGAAAGATTGGTCAGGATCTTATCTAACCTGCAAGTTTATCTTTCTAGGATTATTATGTCTTTGACAATGCCAAAAAACAAGGCTATATTCATTTGAGCAATTTAGCTATCTGTTTGTGTTTTATTATTCCTTCCCTCCCTCCACTATCCCTCCATTCCCAATCCCATCACCCACTTTAAATTCTTAGGACAGGATCAAAATCCTCTAAACCAATGAGCATTTGGTAAACTTTTTCTGTATTACTACAGACTAATAAATATTTTAGGCTTGGTAGGCCAAGAAACAAAATCAAGGATGTTACATAGGTACTTATCCAACAAGAGAAAAACACATTTCCACAAATTTTTTATTGAGAAAATTCAAAATATGATGATGATAATAATTATCATGAGGAGAATGGAATGTTTTTTGGGATACATTTCACTTCATTGTGATTCAAAGTTAGTCTTCTCTGTGGTCAAAATAGATTGTGAATGTCCATCTATTAATGTTGATCTGTATTGAGATTTTATGTATTTTTAACTTTAAAAATGTCTTTTCATACAGTCAGGTGTTGCTAAATACTGATATTAATCTTTGAACATATGATTTTAGTTGAGTATTTTCATTGCTTGGAAGGCATTTATAGAATTTGATTAAATTCTCCTCTTGAAATTTGCCTCCTAGCTTTGTAGATTAATCACTTATAATGCAAGGTTAGGTAAAAGCTCCTCAATTACACAGTTAAATGGATTTTGGAATTGGAAATTTCTTTTGCACTTGTATCAGGGCCCAAAGAACTCCGCTAGAACTATAGTTGGAGCTCAGAATATATATCCACCAAAAATTTGTGTGAGAATGGAGATCTCACTCCTTGTTTTAACTGTTGATAGCACAGGATGTCCATAAAGCAAGTTCACATTATTGTGACACAGTTGAATTGACTTGAATGCAGTATAAGTTGCATATCTAAGTGCTGTTTTGCCTTAAAATTTTAGGCTGAATTCATTAAGAAATGTTATCAAGTCTACAGTAAAACCTAATTTCCAAGGTTATTCATTATTGAATAATAGTGGTTAAGGGAGGTTCTTCTCATTCAAAAAGAATTCCATCAAAACTGTAAGCTCAACTAATCTTAGTAAAAACTGTTTTGTAAAAAAAAATCTTTTTTATACATGATGGGTATGCACTGGTAGTAAAAAATAAAATAAAATGTTGAGGTATAACAATACACAGGGCAATCAAAATACCATCGAATTATAACTGTGTCACTGTGATTTGTAGGGCATTGAGTAGCAGTGCACAGTGATGAGAGTGCTACATAAAGTCTCTGTCACAACTATTCGACTCTGCTGTTGTAGCATGGAAACAGACATAGATACAAGTAAACTAATGAGTGTAGTTGAGTTCCAATAAAACTTTATTTAAAAATGTAAGAACCATTCTTAGCTGTAGGGCCATACAAAAATAAATGGTGAACTAAATTCAGCCTGTGGGCCTTAGTTTGCCAACCCTTGATCTAAACTATGTGTTTTCTCTAGCACCCAGCAGTATTGTGCATATGTAGAGCACCTAATAAAGGTTCTTTAGTTAACTTTGCAGGAGAAAATTCAGCTGTACAGCCACTGATCATTATACCTCTAAACCTGGAGAACCTGATCACAGCTAGCTTGCTCTAGGTCACATTCAGATTTAGTTTAAAAAATATATGTGTGTGTGTGTGTGTATATATATACATACATACATACATACATATATACATATATATGCACATATATACATATATACATATATATACATATATATATGTGTATATATATACATATATATGTATATATATGTGTATGTGTGTATATATATATATATATACACATCAGGCCTGCACAACATAAGGTCCATAGGCTGCTTGCAGCCCGCCAAAGGATTTTGGATGGCCTGCCACTGCTCACTCTCTCCTATTTGTCACATGACCCATGGCAACCAACCTCTATCAGTCTGTCTCTAGTTACGTTTTCTTGGAAAGCTGCTAAAAGTCTATCTGTAACCCGAAGAAGTTTAGCCTATTTTATTTTTGGCCCCTATCTACTGCCAAGTTGTGCAGGTCTGATATCTATTCATCTACCTATCCACCTATCTATATATCAATTGTCCTCCACCAATGGAAAATCAACTCCAAGTAGCCCAGTATATCTGCATACATCACCCTCAACACATTGGGTTCCACACTGAGTCCGCATATTGAATCATAACCTCCAACTGTAGGAGCCTGTCATGCTTCCTCCTCTCAACACACCCAGCCATTTCTCAACCTTATTGAATGGTGAGGTTTGGCATCTATCCTGCTTGAACTTATAAAGAAACTTTAATCCCTATTGACAAAAATCAGTGAACTGTGTATTAATTCTTTTTGAGCCTTTTAAAAGCAGTGTAAAGGAGTTGGCCTTTTGTAACCCTAATCATAGAAGAGGGGCTGGATAATAAAGTGTTAAACTAACTATAAAAATTCAGTCTCACTACAGGTGATCCCTTTATGAGATGGAAATTAGTCTCTTGAGTGAATCAGAAAGGAAGTAATTTTGTAGGATAAAGAACGACAAGCCACACTGCTAGGTTACCTTTAAAAGTCAGTTTAGTGAGTCCAGGAGACAGATTCAAAGAAGAACGAACCTACTAAAGTGGCCAGTAAAAGATACATGGAGTTGAAGAAAGGTAAGCTGTAAGAGACTATGAGCTGGGAGAAGTGTAGGTAGAGACAACTATACAAAGAAAAGGGTTAAAAATCTTGGAGTGAGGTTACTTGGACCAATCAAGCATGAAGTGTATCAGGAGAGAAGCTGTATTGCTGAAACCCATTACCAGACCCTAGGTGATAATCTAGTATCACCTTTCTTCCCTTGAGCCCTTTCATTGGAGCCTAACTCAGTGCTGTTTTTTCCGAGCATGGTAAAGTCTTTTTACCTTTCTTTGTTTTAAATGTTTACTTTGACTTTGTTTGCTGGTCAGGGTGGACTTTATTAAGAACACAATTGGGAAAATGCATCTAAAGGGGAGGCACATATCTAGAATAAATGATATATGTGGTATTTTGCCAGAAGCTGCCTCTAGCTGGGGGCTCTGAGCCAGCAAAAAGAATAAAAGAATTACAGATCCTTTTATACTTCTTTCCAGAGTGGATAAAGAGTGTTTATACCAGGAAACCATTGGGGCAATGAGTCAGTAGTAGGTTGAGGGGAAAATAAGCATTGTTGAACAACCCTGATCACCACCCCTATTCCACTGCTACAACAATCAGGCCAAATGCTCACTTCTTTGATATTTTCTTTTCTGTGTTCAGGGAGGATGAACACTTCTAGCATGAAGGCTGAGCCCTTTTTAGGGCTGCTCATCCACCCTCAGTGTCCACCATTACCCAACCCCTACTTGTGACTCCAAGAAATCATAGCACGGGAAGTAGCCACACCCCAGTAAAAACATCTGGGCAGTCAGGCTAAAGCAGGTTGAGGGTAACCAACAGGCCTCAGACTCGTCGGTGAGTTAGAGGAATGTCTACCCCAAGCATATGAAGACTTCCCCCAGTGGAATGGGCAGATGAAAACGATTTGTTCCATCAGCCATGAAGGCGGCTGAAGCAGGTGCTGCAGAGGACTGGGAGCTTATGTGACTCTGCTGCACTTCAATCCAGTCCACATGCAAGTCAAGACATCATCCTGCGATGTCATCGGTTTTCTTAAAATATGAAGGACTAGCAACAATCAAATGCACCTTCCCAGGAAGAGAAAAGAGACTGTCATTCTGCTCATCCAGGGCTCAGTTGATTAATTAAGTGATTTAACATTTAGAAAGGAACTTTATCTGTGGCTTAGACACACTTAAGTGCTGGATCTTGCTAATCTACACTAAGAAAATCTATGGAACATGGGAGGGGCTGTATTCTAGTCCAGAGCTTTAGAATCTCAGGTTGCTTTCTTTGGTTCTCCCAACAGTCCCCAAGGTAAATCTGTGGCCTTACATTTACATCACCCATTCTACCTTCCTTAGAGGTGGGCTCTTCAAAGCCCATTGCCTCCAGGAATTCTTTGATGGAATGGAAATAGATAGATTTACAATGACACAGTCTTAGAGCTGCAAAGTACCTTGAAGTTGTCTAGTCCATCCCCATTGATGTAGCCCTAATATACTAAGTACATCTCCAATACTTATTGCAAATGAAGCTCCTAAACGCCTGCAACCAAAAATGGAAGAGTAAGTCTAAAGTCCGTGAGATAGGATCGCAGTTAAAGGGGTGACCTGCAAGTCAGAGTGGAAAGATTCCCTCCGCTCAGGCATGCATGTATAGGTTTTTCATGCAAATAAGCATCAGATACAGAAAAATCATGATAGTTATCACATTGATTTTCTACTGTGGTATATTTTTAAAAGTCTTAAGCTAAATTTCTTTCTCTCTGAATTTGTTTTCAGGATTAGATTGTATGATTAAACAGTAGTTTATTTTATCCCTTGTAGACTTATTTTTATGAACATAAACTTTGCCTCTTACTAAAGGCCTGCGACCAAAAGCATGTTTAAATAGTCACTCCTAGGATGGGTCCTCTTCTCCACAGGATATCTACTTATTTTGTAATTAACCAAGGCTAAATGCGATTGATTTACTTTCTATTTTATTTTGTGTTCTGGGTAATGCCTAGTACATGGTAGATCCTCACTAAAGGATGTCTGTTGGTGAGCCAGATTATGAAAGAAGGGTCAGAAAAGATATACTTCAGCCATTGAATTGATGTCCAATCTCAGGACATTCCTTTTCCCCTGAAGGACTGGAAGTAGGTGGTGGTACTCACCTGGCATCTAAATAGTTTCCTTAATTTTAAGCCAGCTCTCTGAAATTCAGTAAAATCTGGTGACTATAAGACTCTTAAGGAAAAAGAACAATTATCTTATTTTCTTCTATTTGCATGGGAACTACGTTAGTACCAACATGACCAGAAGTAACTAGACAGAAGTAGGGGGAAAATAAAGCACCTAGGGTACAACATGAGAGGTTCCTAAGTAGGGACACTTATTATAAACACATACATTTTTCCTGCTCTTTAAATTTCAGTTTCCATGGTCCATAGGTATTTTTGAAGAATTGAGTCTGGGCCTCAGTTTCTTCATCTATACAGTGAAAGGATACTACTAGATGTTCTCTGGTCCTTCCCAGGTCTAGATCTATGTTCTTATATGTTACAACAGAGTCTCAGGGATGGAGGGGAATAGTAATATGAGGAGATATGATTTTCAAATCTTGTCTAAGGCTCGTAAATGCCTTGCCCTCACTAGGGATGGCCCTTAAAATGTTGAGAAGGGTATAGTATGATATTGGCAGATGACTCTGTAATTACGGGCAGGACTATATGACAGAACCTAATAAGTCTATAGGCTTGAATGTATATATATATATATATACATATGTGTGTGTGTGTGTGCGTGTGTGTGTGTGTGTGTCTGTATGCATATGAGTTGCGGCATATACATGAAAGTATGAATGTATCTCATCATGTGTACATTGGGCGTAATAGGAAACTGATAAATTTTTGTTGGAGGAATGAAAGAAGGAATACATATGCATATCTGAGTATACATAAACATGTAGACAGATATGGGGATTGATAGATGGCTGTACATGGAGTCAGAAAGACCTAGAACCAAATCCTGCCTCTGATCTTTATCAGCTGGGTGCCCGTACACAAGTCACTTTACCTTTTAGAGTTTCGATTCTCTCCAGTATTATTCAATGTCCCAAAAGTCTTAGTGAAGTTTTAAGCTTTAATGGCTTAAAAGAAAAGGTGTATGATTTATGTATATATGTATACACATATATAACATATATACACACATATATACTTCAACCTAAATACATACACATATGCGCACATTATACATAATTTATGTATCTATGTATGATTCTATCTATCATCTATCTATCTATCTATCTATATCAGAAGTGTATGTGTGTGTATATATATAATATATATACACAAAACTGGCCTTAAGCAAAATTGTGAAGTAGGGGAGACTTTGTTTGAGTCTTGTTTCTCTTCTCTCCACTTTTCTCCACTTCCAAAGCACCCTCCTTTCCCCTTCTCTGGCTCCAGGTCCCCATTGCTTTTAGGCTACCACTATTTCAGGCCACTGACGCAACTAATAGATTAATTTATACATTGGCATTAGGGACTTAATGTGTTATCTCTTGGTGGGGAGATGTACATTTCAATACAGGATGCACACAGTGAGACTGAGCTCTGGTTGTGATTATCCTTCTATTTCTTCACCCATCTCATTCTTCTTTCCCTCATCTCTTCTTTGCCAAGGCTAACTCATCCACTTGTGCCTGAAATCCTATTTCTTCCTCCCTCCCCTAGAAGCTTGTTCTCTCTCCTACATCTTCAATCTCTCCCTTCTCATTGGCTCCTTTCCTATTGCCTGCAAACTTGCTCATGCCTCCTCTAGCCTAAACCAAATCCTCCCTTAGGCTATGCTGCCTCTTTAAGCTAGCATTCTAAACATCTCTCCTTCATGTCAAACTTCTAGGAAGAGTACTTATGGTTGCTTCACCCCAATTCCTCTTTACTCACTAACTCTCAATTCCCTACAATATGGCTTGTGACCACATGATACTGATCTCTTTGATTGTTTCCTGTCTTTTCTGACCCATCTCTGGCTCTTCTTTAGGTCTCAATAGGGTGCTGTCCAAGGTTACACCCTCCTCAGCAGTCTTCTTTTTACTCTCTATAGTTTTTCCCTTGGTATTCACATCTATTTCTATGTTCTTGATTATTATTTCTATGTAACTTCTAAATCTATATTTCCACCTGTATCCAGTCATCAAATTTCTGATATCAAAAGGAATAAACTTGCTTTTAAATACCCAAAACACTTATTAGAGATTCAGAAAGATGCATATGACTCCTGTAAAGGACAGAAGGAAAGACTCCATATTTACCAAAGTATTCAGTAGCAGCACTTATTATGATAGCAAATAAAATAAAATGAAAAAGCAGATGCAAAATGAGTTGGGGAGTGGTTGGACAAATTGTAGCATATGAATTACAGTCATTCATTAGTCAAATATTTATTAAGCACCTACTATGTGTCAGGTACTGCACTATATGTTGGCGATATGAAGAAAGACAAAAGACGGTATCTGCCCTCAAGGAGGTCACAGTCTAATGGAACAACAAACAAATATATACAAACCACCTATATATAGGATAAATAGGAAATAATGAACAGAGGGAAGTCACTAGAGTTAAGAGGGATTGGGAAAGGCTTTCTATAGAAGGCAAGATTTTAGTTGAGACTTGAAGGAAGCCAAAGAAGCCAGGAGGGAGAGAATCTGAAAAGTTGGAACCTTTGAGTATCTTCTAATAAATCCAACCGTTAACTGAAGCACACAATCCCCTCTCTCCTGGTCCTCCAGCTTTCACTGAGACTTCTTGTGTGTCTGCATTCCACATTGAACAATTCTTATTGTTAGGAAGTTTTTATTTATATAGAGCCTTAATCTGCCTCTCCATTGGTTCTAGTTCTGTCCCATGGGTCCAAGTAAAGCAAATTGAATCCCTCTGTCATGTATTAGATATAAATGTTATACTACACACACACACACACACACACACACACACATACACACACACACACAAAAGGATTTATTCCCCCTCTCAGATGATCTTGTCCCAGAAACAGAGTGGATAGAAGAGGTAATGAGGTATAAATGTGTTATCCTTTTATAAGTGTGAACTTCTTTCTCTGAATGACTAAGAGGGAACAATGTAATTGGTTGGACTGAAAACAGGACATGACCCTGGGGATTTTAAATAGCTAAACAGTGTGAGGAAGTCCAGGTCAGGAGCTGCCTGTGGAGGAGACCCCTTCAGTAAAGAAGGAGAAGATTTGCTAATATGGCCAATTTTTCTCGAAGGTTTGTGAATGATAGAGTTAGGAGTACAGACCCATAGGATACCCTACAAGCTAAGGAAGTAGAAGCTGACCTCGGGGAGCCCACCCCTCAAGTATAAGGGCAAATTGGAGCCTAGAAAGAGCAATACAGTTGCCCCCCCCATATCACAGGGGTTAGGACCCTCAAAACCTGGAAAATGCATGTAAAATTTTTGTCCCTCCTGTCATATCAGAGAAGTCTGAATTATTATAGTATTAAGAGATAAAATATGTTGATATTGTATAATATTATATGTATTTTTTGTGCATTTCTGAGTTTCTAAACTTTTTCTATGTCATCTACTGGCCTTCATATGTCATCTTCAGCCATAAAACTCAAAAAAAATCTCATTTAATTTCTTATGCTGACCCGTGATATATCAAAACTGGGATGGGGAAAGCTGCGATGTGGAAGCGATAGCTCTGTGTGTGTGTGTGTGTGTGTGTGTGTGTGTGTGTGTGTATAATTCACACATATATGTGATGTATGTGTATATATGCACATATACATATATAAATAACAATAGTTCATTTTAAGATTAACAAAATATTTTCCTCACAACAATTCTGGGCTGGGTATAATATGTATTATGAACTCTAGAGAGTGAAGTGACACCTATAAATGCAATGCTTTACTTTTTTATATTGATATAATTTGTTTTATTTTGTGTCATAGTTGTTTTGTGATATACGATTCCTAGCTTCCACCAAAACCTCTCTTATGAGGAAGGAAAAGTTAAGTATAACTGAGGGGGAAAAGTGATCATATCTGATAATGTATGCTACATTCCTCCCCTTTCTTTCAAGAGGAAGAAGTGTTAGTTACATCCTCAGTTTTCTGCAACTGAGATTGTTCATTACGATTAATCTAAAGTAGTTGCCTCCCTCATCTACCTCCAGCTACATTGCTTTTGGGCTTTTTTGGACCTCTCCATCATGCTTTTCTTCCCCAGGAAACTCATCATTGGGACATTTCATTATCCTGCAAAATTGAATCTCCCTCAGCAATCACATCTCATCCATATCCTTTGCCCCGTTAATTGGACTCTGACTGGACAGCACTTCTCTTTTCAACTCACTTTTGTGTGTTGTCATTCCCCCGTTAGATTGTAAGCTTCTTGAGGGCAGGGATTACCTTTGTTTTTATTTGTATTTGCATCCCCAGTGCTTAGAACAGTGCCTGGCACATAGAAGGAGCTTAATAAATATTTATTGACTGACTGACCTTTAGCGTTGTTTTCATTTATATTATTGCAGTTATTTTGTATATAATTTTCTTGGTTTCTGCTTTCTCCACTGTGCATTGCTTCATCTAAGTCTTCCCATGTTTCCCTGAATTCCTCATATTTGTTCTTTTTTACATGCAATAATATCCATTGCATTCATATACCACAGTGTGTTCAGCTATTTGCCAATTGATGATCACCCATTTTGTTTCCATTTTTTTTTATATCACAAAGATTGTGACTATTTATCTACTATTTATCTATCTATGCCCCTGGCCCTGGGTCCCTCCCTAACTCTTACTGGAAAGGAGTGAGAGTAGACATTGGGGAACACTTCCCTAATCATCCACCATTTAAGGAAGGGTGTCAGAGAATTCACTTCATCTTTCCTACTGGACTACTTTCCTGGACTTTATGGTCTCCAGAAAATCATCATTCTGCAAGATGAAATCAAGTCTGAAACTCTTACCTCCTCAGATCATTCTGTTCCCTTGCTGCAGGACTTCATCATGAAATGATGCACCTTGCATTTACCCTGGAAATGTGCAGCCTTCCTCTCTCCCTCCTTGTCTCCCCTACTCTCACCCCCTCAATTTTTCTGCTTCCTTTTCTGTGTTGTCTTCCCTCATTAGATTGTGAGTTCCTTAAAGGCAGAGATTGCCTTAAGCCTTTCCTTGTATCTCCACCAGATGGCATAGTGCCTGGCACATAGTAGGCATTTAATAAATGCTTATTGACTTTATCACTCAACAGCAATCATTTATTATGCATTTACTATGTGTCTAGGGCAGCTAGGTGGCACAATGAATAGAATGCCAGGTCTGGAGTCAGGAAGACTCATCTGTCTGAGTTAGAATTTGGCCTCGCACACGTACTAGCAGTGTGACCCTGGGCAAGTCACTTAACCCTATCTGCCTCAGTTTCCTCATCTGTAAAATGAGCTGGAGAAGGAAATGGCAAACCACTCCAGTATCTTTGCCAAGAAAACCCCAAACAGGGTCACAAAGAGTTAGGCATGACTGAAAATTACTAAGCAACATGAATCAGGCACTCTGCTTGGTGTTGGAGATATGAAAGGGAAGAAATGAGCTTGCATTTTATTGGGGGAGGCAACATACACAAAAATGGAATAGTGCCCTCTTAACCAAGGAATTGCAATGAATCAGGGTTGGATGCCTGTGAAATGGCACAGAAATCCCCAATGTGTTCTGGGAAGCTGAAATCTCCAGGGAAGCATAAAGCATGTAAGTGTATTGAGGATAAGAAGATGCTACAGAAGCATATGCAGAATGTATTCAAAATTGTTAGAAGAAAATTTGTGAGGGGGATCAGAAAAGGCTTCATGTAGAATGTGGTGTTTGATCTGTGTCTTGAAGGAATCAAGGAATTCTAAGAAGTGAGATTGAGGAGGGTGTGCATTCCAAGCCTAGGGGATAGCCAGGGCAAACATATGGAGATAGAAGTACTTGGAACTCAGTATAGGTGGAGGAAAGAAATGTATAATAAGGCTGGAAGGGTATGTTGGGGCCAGATTGTGAAAGGCTTTAAATGTCAAACAAGGGAGGTTATATTTTATGCTAGCAATAACAGGGAGCCACTAGAATTTTTTCATAAGGTTCGAACTGTGTTTTAAGGAAATTCACTTTAGCAGTTAGGTGGAGGATGGATTGTAGAGGGGAGAAACCTGAGGTGAGGAAACCAATGAGAAGGCTATTATTGTAATGGTGCCCGGGAGAGGTAGGGAGGGCCTGAACAAGGAGTGTGCTGGAGCTGTCTTGTATTGGCTCCTGAAAGCTAATCGTTAAATTTTCAATGTGAGCATTCACATTTCAGAAATTGGCAAATGCTACGAATCATAACTTGATAGATTGTTTTATCGACTTCCTAGGCTTAAGAAAATGGTGGTGAAAATGTTAATAATGAAGGATAAACTTAAAAGTGTGTCTTGGAGTACAGGGTTTTGTTTTTTTCGAAAGCAGGTTGTTAAACATTTACTAGCACAACACTGGCCTAAACCAGTATGGTGATAGTAGGAGTAGAAAGAAGGGCCAGGATGTGAGAGATATCACAAAGGTAGAAAAGATAAGATTCTGTACCTGAATGTATATGCGGGGTGAAGGATAGTGAGAAGTTAAGGAAAATATGGAGGTTTTGAACCTGGAAGACTAGAAGGCTCAGTAGTGAGACCACTGGGTTATAGAGCATGAAGTTTTGTTATTTCTCTTGAAAAATTCTCAACTATTTTCTAGAGTAGTTGGACCAATTTACAACTCTGTCAACAGTGTATTAGTCCTTTCAGATTTAAACACACATGACACAGACCATAAAACTAATTTACTGTTAGGTGCTAGGGACTTTCTGGAATATTATAAAAAATACCAAGGATATTTTGCAGTTTTAAAAGAGAGTAAAGTTTAGGAGCCTGGAGTTAGGAAGACTCATCTTGGTGAGTTCAAATCTGGTCTCAGACACTTACTAGCTGTGTGTCCCTGGCAAATCACTTATTCCTGTTTGCCTCAGTTTCCTCAACTGTAAAATGAGCTGGAGAAAGAAATGGCAAGCCACTTTTGTATCTTTGCCAAGAAAACCCCAAATGGGGTCATGAAGAGTCTGACACAACTGAAAAGACTGAAAAACAGAAAAAAAAGGTTAGTGTTTTACACAAAGAAATGAATGACAAATTGTAGAACTTCAAGCAAATGTCAAAGGTACAGACATTCTGTGTGTGTCTGTGTGTGTGTGTGTGTGTAATCAAATCATTCCACGACTAATATATGAATAAACATGATTAGACACTTAATCCCTAATGCTTGATGGTCTTCGGCCACCTCCTGCCGTCTCCACTATAACCTTACCAATCCCTTTCTCATCTTGGAGAAACTTCCACTATGTGCAACATCTCTCCTGATTGATGGCTCCCTGTCTTAGATTACTACTTCTGGAAAATTCTCAGCCATGCTTTACTTTCTTCTCTAATCTCCTGACATCTCCTTCACAGCTTTGTTCCATCATGGACACCCTTTCATCATCATTATCCCCAATCTCCAGTCTAGATTCATGAACCAAGATCAAATCTACTCTTCCAGTTTTCCTAGCTGGTATGCGTCAATTTATTTCATTACAGCTCTACTCATCATCCCCATAACTTCCCGGACCAAAGTATCCCTCACAGGGGACTACTTCCTTCTTATGTCATTTCTCCTGTTAAAATGTAAGCTTTTTGAGGAGAGAGACTGCCTTTAATTTTTGCATTTGTTTCTCAAGTGCTTAGCACCCTACTTGGCAAAAAGTAAGTATTTAACAAGTGGTTTTTTTTTTAATTCCTCCCCCTTCACTAAATAGATGAAGAACCAATTTTAAAATAACTCATTTCCTGGGCTCACCCTGGTTTCTGAGACCTCCAATCTGAAGAGAAGGAGCTACTTGGAGTCACAGAAACTGGGAAGTTCCTTCTCTTCTTCACTTCAGAGATGTATGACTGAGATCCCTCCACTTCCTCTCCAGTCTACCCCTCCCCCATCTATGCTTTTAAGGGAACACTGCAGATTTAAACCATGAATTAAATTTTTAATGAAGCTGCATAACAGTAGTGCCCAAATGTGATGCAATATTGATAAGCTCAGAGTGTCCAGCCGGCAGGAGATCACCCCAGAAAGCTTTTTAGAATGTTATGTAGCTAAATTAATTATTTGCAACACAGGGATCTGTCTCCCTATGGCATTGCTGAGGCCTACGGAGTGTAAAAGGGACTCCTTTCATTATTCTCAGCGATAAATGTCAGTCAGTAGAAGGTTTGTATGTGTATGTAGGGGAAGTGATGACTTCTGGGACCCAGAGACTATGTATGTGGGAGAGGAGAATCTGTATGAGTGTGTGTGTGTGTGTGTGTGTGTGTGTGTGTGTGTGTGTGTGTGTGTGAGAGAGAGAGAGAGAGAGAGAGAGAGAAGAGAGAGAGAGAGAGAGAGAGAGGAAGAGAGGGAGGGAGGGAGAGGGAGAGAGATAAAAAAGAAATGAGAGAGATGATGAGAGAGAAAGAGGGAGGAGGGAAAGAGAGAAAGAGGGAGAGAAAGGGAGAGAAAGAAAGAAATGAGAAAGATGTGTGTGTGTGTGTGAGAGAGAGAGAGACAGAGAGACAGAGAGAGAGACAGACAGACAGACAGACAGACAGACAGACAGAGAGAGAGACTGCAGCAAAATGCAGCAAATTCCCAAGCCTTGCTCCCGAGAGAGACATTGCCTCCTGCCTCCTGCCTCCTGCTCAGTTTTCAATGAGGCAGCAAGCAGTGTATTGGAAACTCTCATCACCAACAGTCACTCCCCCATTCTGTGGTTTTGCCTTGCCTTTCAGACTCTCGGAAAGAGGATTTACGAGAAACAGGAGACTTCCCTGACTGACCTCTCCCAGCTCATCAGTCGGTTCATTGTTGCAAGTTTGGTCACTGATGGTAGCTTGCGTTCTATTTTTTGGCTCCCCTTCCTAGATCACTTTGCAAGTATTTCCATGTCTCCCTTATTAGGCTAGACACTCCCCCGTGGTAGGAAATGTGTTTTCCTGGCGTTTGCATCCGCCCTCAGTGCCTAGCTCAGTAAGCTATACCTCGGAGGCATTGATCAATATGTGGACTAGTTGACTCACCTCCTGGAGCTCAATGAAGGCCAGGGGGACCCACTGACTGGAAGGATGGTGCCCTTTTCTAATTCAGAAATACTCTCTCATTGTTCTTTAAGCCCCAGGTGGAGCTGGGCTGACCAACCTTCTTTCCCGATAACATCAACTTAAAAGATAACATCAACTTAAATGATCCATCCGCCCACGGGGTGAGGTCCCTTCCCCTCCACTGTACACTAGCTATGGCGTTGGGGCTGGCCTCACTCACCCTTCCCCTCCCCAGGTCAGCTGTGATGCTCCCATGAGATAATGTATAGAAAATACCTTATAAATTTTAAATGCCAATGATAATTATGGTGGTGTGGCTATTTTTGCAGATGAGACCCTTACTGCCGATAGGATCTTGCATTCTTTCTTTCTCTGACCAAGACCAGACCAAGGGAGGACATGTGCCTTGATTTCTAGTAATGGGGATGGATTGTGCTGAGCCATCTCCACCCTCCCTTGGTGCCCTTTGTGGTCTAAGGAAAGAAGTTATTTAATTTCACCTCTGAAATTTAGCTTCCTCATCCATAAAATAAGGATGATCAAAGTTTTTCTATCTCCCCTGCCCCCACTGGTGGGAGGTTCAAATAACGTAATGAATGTGAAGATACTTTATTAACTGTCAAGTGCTATATAAATGTAAGCTATTAGGAGAAGGCCCTGGAAGGCAGCCGGTAGCCTTGGAACAGAGCAAAGCTAACCACCCATATTTTAAATAAAGGCAGCCAGAAAAAGACTAGAGAGAATAGCCTTAGGAAGTCGTTCTGGCAATCTAGAGTGGTAGGGAGCAGGGGAAGAAGAAACGGAGGGGAAGTCCAGACTTCAATAGGCCTGGAAAATGGGAGATGTTAAGAAATATGGCCAAGGTGCAAATTGCTCCTGGTCCAGGTGACCCCTTGGGGAATCTGAAAGGTAAAATCCAAACTCCTCTCTCTGGTTTTTAGGCCCCTTAAGCAGCTCCACTCTCATACCCAATCCAAACTTATCTTACCTCCCCATGTTTCCCAGTATTCATCTTCTGCTACAAATAAACTGATTTCCTCACTGCCTGCATCCTAATCTCCCATGCTTTGCTGCTTTGAGATAATTAGGTACACAGAGGTTAGAGCACTTGGCCTAGAGTCAGGAAGACCTGAGTTCAAATCCAGCCTCAGATACCTATTAGCTGTGTAACCCTGAGCAAGTCACTTAACTTTGTTTGCCTCAGTTTCCTCAAATGTAAAATGGAGACAATACTATCACCTAACTCACAGAGTTGTTGTAAGGAACAAACAACATAATATTTGTAAAAAAGGGTATCAGTAGGCATGTAGTAGGCACTATATAAATGTTTGTTGCTTTACTCCTTCCCTTCCCCCCATGCCTATCCTTTCTTCCCATTGTCTTATCCAACTTTTAATGATCTTCCAAGATCCAACTCAAGTCTCACCTTCTCTAGGAAGCTGACTCTGGCCATCCCAACACCCACTAACCTGTTTCTTGACCTTCTGTAACCCTTTAGCCTATACCACAGTGCCCAATAGAAACTACACAACAATAATCTGCTAAATTGCATTAATATTATCCAACGTAATAGTTAGTTACATTGTATTCATCACACAGGGATTTACTTAGGTCCATAGAATTTAAGGAAGGAAAGAAAGAATGAAGGAAGAAAAGAAGGAAGGAAGGAAAAAAGGGAGGGAGAGAGAGGGAAGAGAGGGAGGGAGAAAGGAAAGGAGGGAGAGAGAAAGGGAAGAAGGAAGAAAGGAAGGAAGGGAGGGAGAAGAAATTTTTAAAAATGAATGTTAAAAATAAATAAATAAAATTTTTTAAAGGCCCTTTTGAAGCTACCCCAAGTCCTAACTAAACAGATCACTGAAACTCCTTCTAACTTTGTTAGTAGACCAGAGCCAGTTACAGAATGTCTGTGCATGCTCCCCCGTCCCTCAATGTACATCCTTTCTACATCATCATGCCCCTCCTGGAATTTGGTTCCTTGGCCCCTCCTCTTGGGGAGAAACTGTCCCAGACTTTCTCAGCAAGAACCAGATCCCCATTCTTTTCTTCCATCCACTCAAGGAGTCTTTGTGGTATTCTCCTTTCTGAGGTTCTAATTGTGATTATTTCTGTGCCATTTCCTTCCTTTGAAATTTTGTTGTTTGTTCAGGTCTTTAACTTCAGTTCGTGAATAACAACTTTGGGTCAGGTTCAAGATCTTTGACCTCCTACACTATTGGGTGAGTTGGGTAGACCCAAGCTATAGCTCCTGCTGTGCTGTGAATACCACTGCCCTGCTTCTTTGCTGAATCAGGTGGCTGGGTTTTGTTACCATTTGCCTCTCTATGGTCCTGGGTAGGAGGCAGTCCTAGCCTAGAAGATGGAATTAGTTGCTGCTTTGGGACCAAGACCTTCCTACTGCCATAGTTCACAGCTTCCATCTGTCTCCTGGGATGTCACTAGACCCTGGTCACATTGAGCTTATCTGTTGGTGCAAGCTTCAGCTTCATACCAAAAATGGTGCTGCCTTCAGGCTTGTCTCTTAGGGCACGACCAGACCCCTAGTCTCATTGTCCTTGGCCTAATTTCCTTGCATCATCACTTCCTGGAAGGCTTGGACTCCAGGAGTAGCCTTTGCTGCAGTCTCTTTGTACAGCCTTTTTCTTTGGTTCAGTCATTCCATATGGTGCTCCTTTTCATTGTTAGTAGGTGTTTCTCAGGGGAGCGAGGCTTGGCTAGTATTTTTCATGCTGTAATCTTAGCCAGAATTCTCTGTCTCTCATCTTCCACTGGAACAGCTAGAACTTGTTTACAAATTATCTTAGGGCTGCTTCTTGAAAGATCTCCAAAAGGGAGAGCTCTTCACCTGAAGAGCTGGAAACTTCCAGTAGCTGCTGCCAACATGAGTGCTTGTAACTCAAAGGGAGAGATTCATGTTCTCACTTCATAATTTTCTGAGTCCTGGTCAGAAGATCTATCCAGCAGACCAAAATGTCTATTTCCTATGACACAAAGTTCAACGCTATTCTGGGGGTGGGAGGGATCACTTATTCTTTGAGAGATGAGAGAGTTAAGATCATGGTACTTTTACATCAAACCACGTTGCTGTAAATTCTGCTATGCTCTAGAAGAATGAAGACAGGTCCAGTTTTGTGAAGAAATAAGGAACTTTGAAATCATTGAATAGCAAAAACAAAAGTAATTCACAAAAAAGTTAGCTAATAACTGGAGTGTTTAACAAAACCTGTTAACAAGAAGGAGCTTTATTTAGGTATAGCAGAGAAAAGATATCAGCAAGAATCCAGTAATATTCGATTTCATCTCTTGCCTCCTTATGGAAAGGCATCTGATCAACAGGGCATGAGACTTTGACTATCATGGTCTCAGGATATCCACCACACCTGAAAGGCCTGGATTCCACATGACTGGGACTTTTCATGCCTATAGATAACCAAGAAGCTACTTCAGGACAACCAGAGACTACTAGGAAGCTGAGTAAAGGGAGGTGCAGGGACCAATCCTGTCTTGGGACAGCCATGTCACCTTTTAGGGAAAGTGGCCTAACCTGTTGTGGGGAGGGGGAAGAGCAGTGAGAGAAACCTGACAGATATTAGTCCTTCACATATATAATAAAATAAATGTAAAGATAATAATCTTTTATATTTAATGTTCTACAGATATTACACAGACAGAGAAATAACTGCCTTTTATAATTGAATAAAATGATTAGTATTTGAGCTCATCCTCTATGGACTCCCTGAAAGCATCTTGAGTACACCTTTAGTAGCAAGACAACAGGAATAATATTCTAACAACTTCTCATATGATTTTGATCTCTTTTGCTAGGATTCTATATTTTGAAAGCAGCTCATTCAATGTAGCTTGGAGATTATGAGTATTTGGCATGGTGACATTTATTACAAACATTCCCAAGTTTCCATGGATCAGTGTTATGTCCAGGTAATTATGGGTAACTCTGATAACAGTCTGGTTCTAGTGTAGTTTGTGATCTTTCTAAAGCTCAGGTCTCCACGTCTCACATATGCACAGATTCAACAAACTCCACTGACTCCTTCTATCACCCCTAGAATCAAATATGGAATCATCTTTTTGGCTTTCAAAGCTCTTCATAACCAGCCTCACTCCCACCCCCACCTCCCTGCCATTTTCAGTCTTCTTAGACATTATACTCCAGTGGATTCAAAATTTGAATTTCAATAATACTGTCCTCCCTGGTCAAACAAGGCACTGTCTTAACTCTGGGCATTTCACTTGCTCTCCTCCACGTCTAGAATTCTATCCTCCTTTCTTCCTCCTGGTTTCCCTGGTTTTCTTCATGTCCCTGTTAAAATTCCACCTTCTGCAGTGAGCCTTTCCTGATCCCTCTTAATTCTAGTGTCTTTGCTCTGTTAATTATTTCTAATTTATTCTGTTGTCTTTCTCATTAAATTATGAGCTCCTTGAGGGAAGGGACTCCTTTACCTTTCTTTGTTTCCACAGTACCAGGCACATAGTAGGCTCTTAATCTCTTAACAATTGTTTATGGGGGGGGACAGCTGGGTGGTGCAGTGGATAGAGCACTGGCCCTGGATTCAGGAGGACCTGAGTTCAAATCCAGCCTCAGACACATAACACTTACTAGCTGTGTGACCCTGGGCAAGTCACTTAACCCCACTGCCTAGCCAAAAAACAAAACAAAACAATTGTTTACTGGCTGACTGACTAGTTGAATTTTCCAGGATATTTTCAGGTCTGTATTGGTAGTATGTGAATTTATCATCTGTTAGTCTAGATAGAGAGATTTTGTTTTATAACCCTAGCTATCAGTTTGTGTCTTGCTCGATATTTGGTTGGGGCAGCGGATAAAGTACTGTGTCTGCAGTCAGGAAGATTCATCTTCCCGAGTTCAAATCTGGCCTCAAACATTTACTAGCTATGACCCTGGCAGGTCATTTAACCCATTTGCCTCAGTTCCTCATCTATAAAATAAGCTGGGGAAGGAAATAGCAATTCCAATATCTTTGCCAAGAAAACCTCAAATGGGGTCACGAAGAATCAGACATGACTGAAACAGATAAACAACAAGATGAACAATGAAAAACAAGAACAACAATAATGCTAAATTATTATGCTCTGCAATGATGTATTGCAGTTTCTACTGTTTCTTTGATATAATGACCACTAAGTCCCAGCTCCTTAAGAGTAATTCTTGAATTACCATCATAAAATCTTCCATTTCTACAAAAACAATCTGCATTACTCAGTCATTTGTTTAATGCTTTTTTCTCAACATAATGTTGTCTGAGTTTATGCAGATCTTACTCGGGATGGAATGTTTTATTCCATTCATGGCTGTTAGCCTTTCCATAGGCTCCATCTGAAAATAAGCCACTATCAGTTACATTTGACAAATCCACTATTGTGAACCTACTGTTATAAACCATTACTATTGCTTGATGAGGTGATGTCTGCTTGTTCCAAAAGTATTTTTGTTGGTTCTTAATCTGTTTATTAAGTTCTCTAAGATTTCCTATCAATTATCTTCCTCCTTTTTGATGAGGAAGTGTTAAATGTTTCTATTGCTGCCTTAGGGCGATAGGCCATGTGTTTTATTAATATTTTATGAGTTTTTATTAGAATAGTTCCTAAATCTTCTATGGTCCTTTTTACAGTTATGAAAGCATATGTAAGACTAGAATTACATGGATGTTAATTGCTTGACGTACATTCTTCCTATTTATTTCTGATTTTAGAATACCTGTAGATCTTTTAATGTATTCGGTGTCACTCAAGAACAAACCTAGAACTGAAAAAAAGTTTTAGAAGAAAGTTTAAGTTGTCCAGCAGAGAAGAGAGCCAGAACAGATGGCCACTTCCCACAAATTTCTGGAAGTTTTACATGATATAGAGTTCAAACAACAGAGCAAAGAAACAGTTATCTGGCCAGTCTAGAGGCAATTTCCAGATAAGCCACATACAATGCTTGAGATATATAATAGGAAGAAACTCCTTACATTCCTTGCATCATTCTTCAGATACTGTGGAAGATTTTTGGGTCAGCATAACCTGGATTCCTGAGTTAAACATTAAATAAATCTGGTCTCAAAGCAACAAGTCTGGTCTCTCAACCATGAAGGGCTGAGTTCAAACAATGCAATGAGTTTCTCTTTTTTTTTTTTCAAAAATGTACTTTTTATTTTTTGAATTCTTTTCTTTTTAAAATTTTGAGTACCAAATTCTCTCCCTCCTACTCTCTCCTCCACTTACTGAAAAGGCAAGCAATAGGATATCAATTGTACATGTGAAATCACGCAAAGTATTTCCATATTAGCCATATTGGGGGAAAAAAAAAACAAAAAAGAAAGTAGAAAAATTATACTTCAATTTGCATTCAGAGTTCATCAGTTCTCTCTCTGAAGGTAGATAACACTTTTTCATCATGAGTCCTTTGGAATTCTCTTGATCATTGTATTGATCAGAGTAGCCAAGTCTTCCACAGTTGGTCATCTTTATAACATTGCTGTTATTATGCACAATTATCTCCTGGTTCTTCCCACTTCATTGTGCATCAGTTAAAATGTTTTATTATGTTTTTCCACTCCCCTGGTCATTTCTTATTAACAACAGTACTTCATCAAAATCATATGTCAGGTGGTGGCAAGGCCCAAGGCCAGGCCAGGGGGCAAAGCAGGGGCCTCGGGAGTCAAGATGCTGAGGGCAGCATGGAGGGCACTCCTGTGGGCCAAGCTCAGGCCCTGGCCCTGGACTGCAGGCAGACAGCCTGAGCAGCCATGGGGCCTCTGTGTGCCCTGCAACCTCTGGGAAATGGTCTCCTCCTCCAGGCAGCCCAAGCCTATTCAGACAAGAAACCAGTAACCCAGTCCAGACACATGGATGACCTGCCTTCCTCCATGCTGCTGAAAGATCATCAAAACATCCCAGGAATTAATGGGGTTGATGATATTGTGAAAAGACTCTTGATTATGAAAATGGCCAACCAGAAGGAGAAAATGAAGATGAAGGCAGAGCAGTTGCTAACCCAGGCCATCCTCAACCAGAAGATAACATATCCCTGGAAGCTCGAGTTATAAAACTGACAGTCAAGATCCGAAACTAGGAAGAGCACATGCAGAAGACTCGCAAGGACAAGGCTCACAAGCAATCCCTGCTTATGACCATTAACCAGAGAAAGAAACTACTCAAAAAACTTCAGCAGACCAACTTCGAGGTGTCTGAGAAGATACGTAAAGAGCTGGACATTAAATACACATTTCCCATTCTGTATTACCAGCCTGCACAACATTAGTGGGGGGCTAAAAAGGCTTTTTGAATTAAGGTTTTCTAGGAGGAACAGAAGCTGAAGAAGGTAAAGAAGCAAGAAGAAGCACTGAAACATGAAGGAACAAAGAGGCCAGAGAGTCAGGAAGCTTCAGTCTCCTAGCCCATGCTCCACCAATCCTGTGGCACTTTGTCTAATACAAAAAATAAATTGTTAAACCCCCCTTCCCCCCCAAAAAAAATCATATGCCACAACTTGCTTAGCCATTCCCTAATTGATGAGTATCCTCTTGCTTTCCAATTTTTTGCCACCACAAAAAAGAGTTGCTACAAATATTTTTGTACATATAGGTCCTTTTCCTTTTTCTTTGACATCTTTGGGATACAGACCTAGTAGTGGCATTGTTGGGCAAAAGGGTATGTACAGTTTTATAGTTCTTTGGTCATAGTTCCAAATTGTTCTCCAGAATGGTTGGATCAGTTCACTACTACAATTCATTAGTGTACCTATCTTCCCTTATCCCCTCCAGCATTTGTCATTTGTGATAGGTGTGAGGTGCTACCTCAGAGTTGTTTTAATTTGCATTTCTCTAATCAATAATGATTTAGAGCATTTTTTCATATAACATAGATAGCTTTGATTCCTTCTTCTGAAACTACCTGTTCATAGCCTTTGGCCATTTATTGGGGGAATGGCTCTTATTTTTACACATTTGACTCAATTATCTATATATTTGAGAAACAAGGCCTTTATCAGAGAAACTTCCTGTAAAATTTGATTGTCTATGGTACCTTCAAGCAAAACATAATTTTCCTGCTAAATAATTTTGCTTTTGCGTTATCTGAGATCATGGTTGTTACCGTTGCCTTTTTTACTTCATCTAAAGCATATTAGATTCTGCTTCAGCCCTGTATTTTACCTATGTGTGTCTTTCTGCTTCAGATTTGTCTTTTATGAAAAACAGATTGTCGGGTTCTAGTTTTTAATTCATTCTGCTTATCCACTTTTGTTTTATTAGTGAGCTCATCCCATTCACATCCAGTTATGATTACTAGTTGTATATTTCCCTTTATTCCAATTTCTTCTGTTTCTTCTCTCTTTTTATCCTGTCCCTACTCAAAAGTCTGCTTTACCCCTTACTACTGCCTCTCTTAATCTGTCATCCCTTTTATCATCCTCTTCAACTTTTTTTTACCCACTTCCCCTCCTATTTCCTTATTGGGTAAGATATATTTCTATACACAACTGAGTGTGTATATATTCTCCCCTCTTTGAACCAATCCTGATACAAGTGAGCTTCAAGCATAACCCACCACTGCTCCCCCTAATTTTCCCCTTCACTGTAAAAGCTCTTCCTTGCATGCTTCTTTTATGATAGAAAAAATTCCCTATTCTACCTCTCCCTCCTCCCTTCTCCCAGTGCATCCCTCTTTCTCACCCCTTCATTATTTTGAGGTCATTCCAACATAATTGACTCACACCTATGCCCTGTCTATGTAATCTCCTTCCTTTTAACTGCCGTAATAATGACAAAGTTCTTGGGTGTTATATGAATCATCTTCCCATATAGGAATATAAACAGTTTAACTCCCTTAACTCCCTTATGATTTCCCTTTCATGTTTACCTTTTTGTGCAACTTTTGAGTTTAGGGTTTGAATGTTAGATTTTCTATTCAACTGTGGTCTTTTCATCAAGAATGCTTGAAAGTCTTCTCTGTCATTAAACGTCCATTTCTTCTCCTGAAGGATTATTCTTAGTTTTTCTGAGTAGGTTGTTCTTGGTTGTAATCCTAGCTCCTTTGCCTTCCAAAACATCATACTCCAAGTTTTCTACTTGTAATGTGGAAACCACTAAATCTTATGTGATCCTGACTGTTGCTGTTGTTCAGTTGTTATCAGTCGTGTCTGACTCTTCATGATGCCATTTGAGGTTTTCTTGGCAAAGATACTAGAGTGGTTTGCCATTTCCTTCTCCAGCTCACTTTACCGATGAGGAAACTGAAGAAACAGGGTTAAGTGACTTGCCCAGGGTCACACAGTTAGTACATGTCTGATGACAGATTTGAGCTCAGGAAGATGAGTCTGCCTGACTTCAGATCCAGCACTCTATCCACTCTATCCCAGCACTGTACCACCTAGTTACCTGACTGACTAAGGCTCTATGATATTTAAATTGTTACATCTTGGCTACTTGAAATAGTTTCTCTTTGACCTGAGGGTTCTATAGTTTGGCTATAATATTCCTGGGGGTTTTCATTTTGGGATCACTTTCAGGAGGTGATCAATAGATTCTTTCAATTTCTATTTTATCCTCTCAATCTAATACCTCAGGACAATTTTCCTTTATAATTTTTTGAAATATGATTGTAGACTCTTTTTTTTTATTGTGGTTTTCTGGTTGTACAGTAATTCTGATTTATCTCTCCTCAATCTATTTTCCAGGTCAGTTGTCTTTCCAATGAGATATTTCACAATACAGGGAGATTTCCCACACATTTGGCCATGAGTATCACCAAAAAAAAGTTTAAAAAAAAGACAGATTCATAATCTCATACTTCCTTTAATGTAATAAAAGTTGAGCAAACTTAGTTAAGCAGGGTCATATCACATATCCTCTAAAGATTAAATAGTTAAAAAGACTCTACAGTTAAACTAAGTCAGGTTACAGATTAAACTGAAATTAATTGGCTTGTTTTATCTTGGATCTTAACTGCCCCATTCAGCTGTTTGATCCTTGGAAACATTTTCCCTTGAAAATTCTGGAATAAGTCTCATTCCCAAGCACTTCCAGTGGGGTGTTACTCTTATATATGGTTTTCCAGTAACTAGTTCATGTTCACTTTATGGAACTAACTTTATACTTATCCTTTTGTCATTGTTCTTAATAGAAACACTTGAAGGTCAATTACATATCTAGATCAATATCCTAATTCTTGGAGAAAATAATCTTGTTGCTTTCTCAAAGTGAAGTTTACTACCCCATTAAAATTTAAAACTTTGCATAATATTTGAAATTTAAAACTTTTACATTTTCAGCACACCACATCTTTTTCCTATTTCCCTTTTGAGGATATACGTTATTCTCAAATCATTCAGAAAGAATGAGATACTTTAAGAATCTAATTTTACACGTTAATATATAACTATTACTGACCACAAATTCAGAATAGTAAAATTTAAAACAATGAAGTCTTTCATACTTGCATCCCATTATAGTAATTTAGAGATGTTTGAGTATTGTAGCATTATAGATAGATAGATGTCCACACATACACATGTGTGTATTATATGCACATATATATATATATATATGTGTGTGTACATAATACACATATGCGTATATATATGGGAGTGTATATACATATATGTGTATGTGTATATACATACATATTTATGATTCATCTGCTCTGGTTATAGAAAATTGCTATGAAAGGAAAAATGAGAGACGTGGTTATAACAATATTAAGATCATCCCTTCAGGGGGCCAAACTAACCTGACACAAGCACAACAAGATAAAGCTTCCATATCTCTCTTTGATTTCAGGTTACAGTCATAGTTAAACTTTGCTTTAGAACAACAATCATACAGCAAAGTTTCACATTATTCTCAAGGTATCATAGCTAGGTTCAGAATTCACCATGTGGTAAAATTTCCTGTTCAGAAAGGAAATAACAAAATGGAGAAACTGAGTCAAGAGGATCTTATTCCATTTTCAAAGTCATCCTGTCAATCTTCCCAGGCATAGACATCTACCCATAGCAGTTCTCAGATCACAAGTTATTTGGGCAGCATATGGCATTTCCTTTAAATGCTGGATTATTTCGTACCTGAAATCAAAATTCAGAACAATATCAGATTATAGTCCCAAGAGATTTTACCTCAAATAGCAAGTTTCACTAATCATGGATTAGGCCTAGATATAGTTATTACTTTTCTCATGTTGTTGCAATAACAGTTAACAATAAGAACATATAAATCTTATCTTATTCATCCTTTCTAGTTTAAATTGACCCTATAGCAGAAATCAATCACTAAAAATTAAGAAAATAACCATGTTCTAGAGTTTCCCACATAGGGTGAATATATGATAGTTTACTCAAAATCCAGAAAAATACTGGCCATTTACTATATACAGTTCTAGGCTGACTGATATCCACATCAGACGGTATTGCACATTAACCCCAAAGATAAAAATAAAATCTTTAAATCTGGGATTTGTTAAGGATAACTTGGCTCAAAGAGATATAACTTCAATACATACTATTCCAAGTGCACCTTCATAATTTTCTATTAGATAAAAATCACTCATTACAAAGTAAACTTCTGGGTTAGTTAAGGAATAGGAGGGCAAGATAGTGGGTAGGAGTAAAGCAGAGGAGTGGGGAGAAATAAAATAAATAGGGTGAGGATAGTAAGGAAAAATAGGAAAGAGGAAAATAGACAAGTAATTGTAGCTTAGAACATGAATGGGACAAATTTACCCATAAAATGGAAATGGAGGGCAGATTAAAAATTGAATTTAACAATATATTGCTTTCAGGAAATGGTATAAAAATGAGAGATATACACAAAGACAAAATAAAGGGCAGGAATAGAATTTAGTATGTAAAAAAATCAGGGATAGTAATCATGATATCAGATAAAGTTAAAGTTAAAATAGATTTAATCAAAAATGAAAGAAACTATACTCTGTGTCAGCAATATTATTCAGTATAATTTTAGACTATTTAAAATGCCTAGACAGTATAAAATACCTGAACATATACCTGCCAAAATAGACATAGAAACTATATAAATATAAAACACTTTTTATACAAATAAACTCAGATCTAAATAATTCAAATAATATTTATTGTTCATGGATAAGTAAAGCCAATATAATTTTTAAAAATAACAATTTTACCTAACTAATCTATTTATTCAATATCATCCCAGTTAAATTGCTAAAAAATTATTTGACTGAGTTAGAAAAAATAGGAATAAAGTTCATTTGGAAGAACAAAAGTTCAGGAATTTCAAAGAAACCAGAGTAAAAAGATGTAAAGGAAGTAGATTCAGCAGTATCAGCCTTAAACTATGTCATAAGTGAGAGCATTGTTGAAGTATAAAAAGGATAATTTCAATTATTTTAAATTTAGATTTTCTTATATAAATAAAGCCTATCTAGTCAAGAACAGAAGGAATGTAGAAAATTAGAGGAAAACTTTCAGAGACAATCTCTCAGATACAACATGATTGTGTTGGAATATTGCTGTGGTGTAGGAAATGATGTGCTGGTTGATTTAGAAAAACTCGGAAAGATTCAGAACTATGAAGGAAGATGCTATCCACCTTCAGAAGAATAGATGATAGGAGGAAATAAGCATAATACACTCTTACATATGAATGTATATGTGTACACATGGGTATGTTTATCAATATCTATGTGTATAAAATAGATAGATAAGTAGGTAGACAGACAGACAGATAGATAGATCCACACTTAATTGTAGCCTTTTTTAGGGTTTGGGGGGGGAGAAAAAAGGAAGTAAAAAGTGCACAGCAGACAGCAAAAGAAAACAAACAAGGAAGCAAAGAAAAGTTGAGTAGTTTTGAAAACAATGTGTAGTATTTGTCGTAAAGTTTTTTCTTGAAATGGAAATTTATTGTTTTATATTGAATCCTCTCTTATGATCTGATGTGTACATGGCAATGTTTTTTTTTTCTTTTCTCATTTTGTATTTAAGTTTAAAATAAAAAAAATTTACAAAAAAATAAAGTAAACTTGTAAGCCCTTTTACTTCAAATATGAGAGATTCTAGATTCTCACTAAGCCACTTTGTTATTTTAGAACTTCAGAACACTCAGCAAAGCTGATAACATTTTATGGCTTTACTCAAATAGAAGGTCCCCAGGAACCTGGTAAATTCCCAAAGAGCTTCACATATATTTACAAAGTTTGTAGTGCTTTCCCAAACTCTAAATAATAATTATTATTAATTTTAAGGCAAAGTATAACCAATTATAAGCTTGACAGTTTGTTTTAATCATAATGACAACTTTCCTTATAAAAAGAGGAGTTAATTTTCCAATGATACTGTTGCATCTCCCTCTGGGTATCATTTTTCAAATGAACAGCATTTCTTATACAGTGATTTCCCAAAAATCACAATATAAGTAAAATTAGAAGCCTAACAATAACATAAACAATCTTATGGATTTTAAAAACATAACACAAAACTTATTGCCAGTCAAATGACATCAATTCAATCGAATGAATTTCCGGAAATGCAGAGAAAATAATTTCACCCATTTATCAATTTGGCATTCTATGGTAATCACATTCAAAAACATTATAGAGTACTTTTAAAGCAATTACAATTTTAATTCTTATTCATGTGGTTTCTAAGCCTATCTGCTTAATTTGTTCTTGTTGTTCAGTCATGTCTGACTGACTCTTATCCCACAGACCATACTGTCCATGAGGTTTTCTTAGCAAAGATACTGGAGTGGTTTGCCATTTCCTTCCCCAGTGGATTGAGGAAAACTGAGTACTTGTCCAGGGTCACACAACTAGTAAGTGTCTGAGGCTAGATTTGAATTCAGATCTTCCTGATTCCAGGCCCAATGCTGTATTCACTGTGTCATCTAGCTGCCCCTAGCCATTATTTACAACACACTTAATATTACACAAATAAAACAAACACTTCAAGTTCAAAAGTCCCATATTTATCTGGCTAAATTTGCTTTTAAGTACTAATTCTAGTCAGAACTGAGCTTTACCATATGAGTTTTGGACACTCTTGGTTGAATGGGTAGTTTTCCCTTGTCCCAAGTTTTTAATAGCTTGCCTAAGCAGGAGTCGGCAGGACTCTGTGCCAATCCCCTATGGATCCCCTTGCCTTGTGGGAGGCTAATGTTAGGCAAGACCATCCTCTTGCCTTCTGCTAACCTAGCATACCTAGTGTTGGGCTAGACCATTTACTCATCACTGCTCCTTTTCTGCCTGCTCTGCTCCCTTTCTTCATAGATAAATGCAAAAGAATCAGTTTTGGTCTTGGAATCTATTTCTCCTTATACTTCCCGAGTTTGGGGAACTTAATTCTCTGACCTCTTCATAGCTGGCTACTACTGACAGAGTCCACTAAGACCTGTGATCAGTCAAAAGTTTGAGTGCCCGTTGTTGTGTTGGTTGCTGGGCTCCCCCGGTGATAATTAGTGAGAGCAAAGGGTCCCTCATGGTTGCCAAAACTGTTTTTAAAAAAATCATGATTAGAGGGCAGAGCCAAGATGGCAGAGTAAAAGCAATGACTTGCGTGAGCTCTCTCCCTAACTCCTCCAAATATCTGTAAAAAAAAAAATAGCTCTAAACAAATTCTAAAGCAGCAGAACCCACAAAAGACAGAGTGAAACAAATTTCCAGCCCAAAACAACCTGGATGGTTGATCAGAAAAGTCTATTGTGCCCGGTAGGGAGAGGAACAGTTTAGCATAGGCACACAGGCAAAACATGCCTCAGCGAACCTGGAGCAGGCCTCAGAGGACTGAATCATGGGCAGCTGTGGTGGTTTACGGACTTCTCAACCCATGAATGCCAATGACAACTTAGAAGGTCAGTAGGAAAAGTCTGTGACTGTAGTGAGAGAGAAGCTTGGTCCCAACCCCTAGGCCCCACATGCAGCCCTGTGGTGGCTGCTTCCAGAGCTTCTAGCCCACAAACTGAGAGGGAATCAAGTGGCTGATCAGAAGGGGATTGCAGGAATATCTTTGCTGGTGCTGAGGCAGGAATCTCTTGCTTTACTCGTGCTTAGATCTGGGTCACAGTTCTGGGTGGCGGTCTTGGGGCAAGGAGGAGCACTGGCGTGGTGGAGCCTGTAGACGTGGTGTAGAGAAAATCCTCCTCACAGTTCCAAGGCAGAAAAGAGTGCTTATGGTCACTCATAGACCAAAGCACAGGCCAGGAAAGGAGTAAACACCTCACCCCTAATCCTATCATCTTGGAAGAACTGAAAATTTACAGGTCCCTAGAAATATCTCCAAAAACAGCTGCACAAGCCCCCCAAATCTTGGGACAGTACGTTCTACACACTGGAAGCAGACCCCTACCTTAACAAAGAGTTTATAACTCAAGTAATTGGCTGGGATCATGAGTAAACTTTGCAAAAAAAGTCAGACCATAGAATCTTTCTTTGGTGATAAAGAAGATCAAAACTTACAACCAGAAGAAAACAAAGTCAAAGCTCCTACAACCAAAGCCTCCAAGAAAAATATGAATTGGTGCCAGGCCATGGAAGAGCTCAAAAAGGATTTTGAGAAGCAAGTAAGAGAAGTAGAGGAAAAACTGAGAGTGATGCAAGAAAATAATGAAAAACAAGTCAACTGCTTGCTAAAGGAGACCCAAAAAATACTGAAGAAAATAACACCTTAAAAAAATAGACTAACCGGGGGGGGCAGCTAGGTGGTGCAGTGGATAGAGCTCTGGCCCTGGATTCAGGAAGACCTGAGTTCAAATCTGGCCTCAGACACATAACACTTGCTAGCTGTGTGACCCTGGGCTTAACCCCCATTGCCCAACCAAAAACAAAGAAAACAAAACAAAACCAGACTAACCCAAATGACAAAAGAGGTCCAAAAAGCCAATGAGGAAAAGAATGGCTTAAGAAGCAAAATTGGCCAAATGGAAAAGGAAGTCCAAAAGCTTACTGAAGAAAATACTTCCTTAAAAATTAGAATGGAGCAAGTAGAAGCTAGTGACTTTATGAGAAATCAAGACACTGTAAAACAAAAACCAAAAGAATGAAAAATAGAAGACAATGTGAAATATCTCATTGGAAAAACAACTGACTTAGAAAATAGATCCAGGAGAGATAATTTAAAAATTATTGGATTATCTGAAAGCCATGATCAAAAAAAGAACCTACACATCATCTTTCAAGAAATTATCAAGGAAAACTGCTCTGATGTTTTAGAACCAGAGGGCAAAACAGAAATGGAAAGAATCCACCTATCACCTCCTGAAAGAGATCCCCAAAGGAAAACTCCTAGGAATATTATAACCAAATTCCAGAGTTCCCAGGTCAAGGAGAAAATATTGCAAGCAGCCAAAAAGAAACAATTCAAGTATTATGGAAACACAATGAGGATAACACAAGTTTTAGCAGCTTCTACATTAAGGGATCAGAGGGCTTGGAATATCATATTCTGGAGGGTAAAGGAGATAAGATTACAACCAAGAATCACCTACCCAGCAAAACTGAGTATGATCCTTCAGGGGGAAAAATAGGCATTCAGTAGAGGAAATAGAAGGACTTCCAAGCATTCTTGATGAAAAGACCAGAGCTAAATAGAAAATTCGACTTTTGAATACAAGACTCAAGTGAAACATGACGAGGTAAACAGGAAAGAGAAATCATAAGAGACTTATTGAGGTTGAACTGCTTTCATTCCTGCATGTAAAGATGATATTTGTAGCTCCTGAGACCTTTGTCACTATTAGGGTAGTTGGAGGGAAAAAATTATATGTATGTATATAGATAGATTGATAAATAGAGGGCACAGGGTGAGTTGAAGATGAAGGGATGATATCTGGAGAATAAAAGTAAGGGGTGAGAGAGGATTGTACTGGAGAAGGAGAATGGGAGAGGTAGAATGGAGTAAATTATCTCACATAAAATAGACAAGAAAAGGCTTTTACAGTGGAGGGGAAACAGGGGAAGGTGAGAGGGAATGAGTGAATCTTATTCTCATTGGATTTGGCTTAAGGAGGGAATAACATACACATTCAATTGAGTATGGACATCTATCTTACCCTACAGGAAAACGGGGGGGGGAGGGGAAGGGGACAAGAGAGCAAGGGGATGATAGAGGGGAGGGCAGAATGGGGGAGGGGGTAATCAGAAGCAAACACTTCTAAAGAGGGAAAGGGCCAAAAGGGAGAATAGAATAAATGGGGGGCGGGGGAAGATGAAGGGAAATATACTTAGTTTTTCATACCAGGAGTACTATGGAAGTGTTTTGCATAACTGCACGTGTGTAACCTGTATTGAGTTGCTTGCCTTTTCAGTGAGGGAGGGAGGAAGGGAGAAAATTTGGAACCTAAAGTTTTAAAAACAAATGTTTAAAAAAATTGTTTTCACATGCAAGTAGGAAATAAGATATACAAGAAATGGGGTATAGAAATCTATCCTGCCCTACAGGAAAATTGAAGTGGAAGGAGATAAGAGAAGGGGAGGATGGAGATAGAAGGGAGGGCAGATTAGGGGAAGGGCATTCAGAATGCATGCCATCTTGGGGTGGGGGGAGAGGCAATATGGGGAGAAAATCTGGAACTCAAAATCTTGTGGAAGTGAATGTTGAAAACTAAAAATAAATTAATAAAAATGCTAAAAAGAAATCTTGATTAGGGCCTCATCCTGGTTAATTAAAAATAAACTCAGAAAATAAGACAAAAGGAGTTTATTGAAGCTCCAAGGCATCAGACAGTTACAGTGGGACCAGCTGCTCTATCCACACCCCAAAAGAACAGGATGCTGTAGTTGTTCAGTCATGTCTGACTCTTCATGACCTCATTAACTTGTTCATGGGGTTTTCTTGGCAAAGATACTAGAGTGGTTTGCCATTTCCTTTTCCAGTGTGTCCCCATTTTACAGATGAGGAACTGAGGCAAATAGGGGTTAAGTAACTTGCCCAGAGTCACACAGTAAGTATCTAAGGTGGGACTTGAGCTCAGGTCTTCCTGACTCCAGTCCTAGCCTGTATTCACTGCACCACTAGTTGCCCTATCACCTTAATGCCAAATATCAAATATATTTTGTATTAATCTCTACTCTACTTTTAGAGGGTCAAACAACACAATTAAACCACTTTAACTGAGACTACATTATAATTTAATTTTAGGACAAGCTCAATCAAATCAAATCTGGATTTAAAATCACAAATGGCATTGTTCAAAGTCTAAATTTTCCCAAGAGCCATTAGCTGCCAGTACCTCAAATTATAGAGCCCACTGCTTTCAGTTAGCTTAGTTCCAAAGACTGATGGTGGCAGTCTCTTATAATTTGGAAATTTAAAACAAAGATCTAGAAACAAAAAAAGATTTCCTTTCTTTGCTTGTTTGTCTTTCTCTCTGTAACCCCAATCTGACCAGGGCTGAAATGACAGAAAGTATCTTGCAACTTTTTTTCCCTCTAGGCCTGTTTTAAAATCTTATCTTCTGTTGAAAATCTGATCAACTGTCTTACCCTACAGGAAAATAGGGGGAGAAGGGGACAAGACAGCAGGGGGGTGATAGAGAGGAGTGCAGATTGAGAAAGAGGGTAATGAGAAGCAAATACTTCTGAGGAGGGACAGGGTCAAAAGAAAGAATAGAATAAATGGGAGGGCAGGATAGGATTAAGGGAAATAGAGTTAGTTTTTCACAACATGTCTACTAAGGAAGTGTTTTGCATAACTGCACACGTACAACCTATATTGAGTTGCTTGCCTTTTCAATGAGGGTGGATGGGGAGGGAGGAACGGAGAAAATTTGGAACTCAAAGTTTTAAAAGCACATGTTTTAAAAAAAATGTTTTCACAGGCAACTGGGAAATAAGAAATACAGGAAATGGGGTACAGAAGTCTATCCTGCTCTACAGGAAAATAGAAGGGGAAGGGAATAAGAGAAGGGAGGGGGGAGAGATAGAAGAGAAGGCAGACCAGGGGAAGGGGTATTCAGAATGCATGCCATCTTGGGGTGGGGGGAGGGGTGAGAAATTTGGAACTCAAAAACTTGTGGAAGTGAATATTGAAAACTAAAAATAAATAAATTTATGTGAAAATCTGATCAAATGATCAGTGTAAGTCTCTGATTATCAGAAGAAAAGTTTATCATTAGGTTATAGAAAGCCAGGAGAACCATTTTACGTATGAAACTTCATTAATCTTCCTCACCATTCTAAGCTCCCTTTCTGCGTTTTTTTTTTGTTTTGATTTTTACAGCAGTCTTTATGGTTCATCAGGGATTTCCCCTTTGAAATTTCCAAGGTAGCAGAATGTACGAACAGCACTAGACACAGCACAAGACAAAAGTTTTCTTGAGAAGCTTGTAGGGACGTAGAGGAGGATAAAAATGGGTTCTCTGTTCTTGGATTATGAATATTTGACCTGCAAAGCCCAACCATGATCAATAATTTATTTGGCTTCCCTCATTAACCTGGGGTCATACTGAGTGGAAGAGTGTAGGTCTGATGTTAGGGAATTGTTTCATCAAGGTCACTCAATCAACTAAATATTATCAGGACAAGATAAGACACAACACAAATATCTGATAAAGGATTCCCTCTCAGCAATTCATACTGTTCAACTGTTGGCCCTTGTATTTGAATCCTAGATCACAGTGTCATACTTACTAGGATATCAAAATGGCTGCAACCAGTACATAGTCAGAGAGCAGACCAGGTATCTTATTTACTTGTAATAGTTACAGAACTATTGAGGAAAGGGAGAGAGCAAGAGCAAGAGGAAAGGGGAGGGAGAGAGAGAGAGAGAGAGAGAGAGAGAGAGAGAGAGAGAGATCTACCAGACAACTGGCTGAACTTCACTGGTAGCAGCACTGCCCTTGGGTGGTCAGTACAAGAGGACTACTAATTTAAGGGTACCTATGCTAGTGCTAACCTACCCTGAGTAATTCCCTACGGTCTCAAGGTGTCACACTGACCCTATCTTTGATTGTGTTCCAGTCAAATCCTAAGGTTACTCATGAGGTTCTTGACATGAAGAGTGATCCTGTATAGATCAGTCCTGTCCACCCTTAAGCTTGAGATCATGAAGATTTATTTAACATTTGTGGTCCAGGTGAGCCTTCAGGCTTCTCAGGTCAACCATCAGAGATCCCACTTCTAATATCAAAATTGTTGATTGAAAACAAACCCAAAACTGAAAAAAAAAATTTTATTTAGTCATCTGGCAGAAAGAAAGTCAAAAAAGGTGGTCTGTTTACCCAAGTCTTGGTAAGTTTACGTTATATAGAGTTCAAAGAAGCAAAGAAAGTCTTCTGATTGTCCAGGATAAAGGCAGTTTCCATATAAGACATTTATGTTTTTTTGAGATGTGTAATGGGAGGAAACTCCTTACGTGCCTTGCATCAATCTTCATATCTTCTGGAAGGTTTGGGGGTCAACATAGCCTGAATGTCCTGAGTTAAGCATTAATTGGTCTCAAAGCAGCAAGTCTAGTCTCTCAGCTGTATAGGGCTAGGTTCAAACAATGCAATAAAGTTTTCCCACAATAGTCATAGCCTTCTCCTTGATATCTTTATGCTTAATGTGTCTTGCCTGAGTAGAAAATCATTCATCTTTTCAATTTGACCTCCAGCTTTAAGATCAAATCATTCAGGCTCTATCTTTCCTTAGTATATATTTTATACTTTTTATATCCAAGTGACATTTTGATATCATTGTAGAAAGATTCCATTAGATGAAGGAATTACTTACTGTGTTTTGGGAGAATCATATAACTTCTTGTCACCCTTGCACATCAAGTGATTAACACTGGCATGGTGTAACTCTCTCTTCAATTTGGAAGCCATATTTAGTTCTACTTAGGAGATATGATAATGGATTTAGGGGAAGGAGAACCATAATGGGCTTGAACTGACTCCTAGGAAAAATGCCATATTTTATATCAATTGTACTGGTTGTTATGTTGGTGGCATATTTTAAAATAAAGAACAGTTTTCCATTTGGACATCAAATAGTCTAGCATTTTCACTAGTCTTGGGGCTATTTTTTATCAGTTCAAGAACAAATCATGAGAACAGGATAGAGTCCAAGATTTTGCATTAATCAATAAACAGTGTAGATGTAGTAGTGCTTTCGGTGTTTTTCCCCAATAATTACCAAATCAATACTATACTGTTCTTTATATCCCTGATACATTTTGGCACACCTTTTTTGTTGCTCCTTCAAAATATTATTTTGTTTTAAGTGTTTATATATTTTGTTTGTAATACAAACTGTGAATTCTTCATAAAAATACATAAATAAAATAAATGGCCTATATTTGGAGGGATTATTTGTTGTTCTCATCTTTTGATAGTAAATATGTCGTGATTTGTGTTTTTAAAAAAAGCAATAGGATAAGATTTGCTGTCTGAACGGAAGGTGGTAGGGAGTTTTCCTAATTCTTGCTCTGCTGCATAGCATTTGACCTAATGACTATGAATCTTATCCAGTCTGACCATTTACCAGTTTTTCACAAAGGCTAGCATTTCAGTCACCTCCCTTGACATAATTCAGTTGTCCATTATATTAATGGTATGCAGACTTTCTGTTTCTCATTTGATCCAATTTGCCTGTTTATTGCATCGCGTTTCTTGTTACCATATGGAAAACAAGGAATTTTCCACCTTCTTCCTTTGTATGTTTTCTCTCTTATCTAATTTCTTTGCTTCTCAGGCTTCTGCAGTAACATTTTTGTTTGATGTTGAATTGCTTATTTTATTCTCTGAGCTCCTTGTATGACTGTAACCTTCTGACTTTTGATTCTAGGATTTCTGATACGCGTTTTCCCCTTGGATTCTGTTCCACATTTTTCTTTTTTGTTGTCTTTAATTGAGCAATATTGCATTCCAGTTTTCTACTGTGTATACTAGCTAGTGATTGATATAATTTTCTAAAGTCTTTCCACAGATCTTCAACACTTCTTTCACCATCATTCTGCTATGGTGACGGTTGATTCCTGTCTTTAGGAGTGTTCCTTAATGGCACCTGCTCTCATTTTTATTGTGGCAACAGTTAATATACTGTTTGGTGCAAATCCAAAAATAGTTGTGGGTTCTTTTTTGCTATTTCTGTCAAATATTGTGGGAGAATACGTTGGTTCATATTAGTGATAGCAAATGCTCAACTTTTTTGAATTTCTATTTTGGTATATTGATCTGTTAGTTGTATCCATGTCAACAAAAAAAGCTTCTGAAATTCTAGTCTAAATATGCCCATCTTTTTTGGTCAAAATAATTTGAGACATCATTATTGTTTTTATCAATTTATTTTTATGTATAATTTCTGGAGTTTGCTTCAAGTGAAGATTTTCAATGACCTCATTTTCTTCAACCTTTCCCTTTTCAGATTTTAGAGCTCATGGATTTCATCTCTAATTTCATCTAATCTGGAAGAAAAATTGTTAGAAATCATCTCATGGAAAATAAATTCTCTTTTATCATTTCTCTGCATTGGTCAGTGGTACATTCTTGTTTGACTTGGATGATGGACGAAAAGCAGTATTAATTCCTTGTCTATAACTGGCAAAAATCTGTTTCCAATCTATGATATACTACTGTTGCATGTTGAAAGTATATTGTCTTTAGTACATTTTATGTGCACATGTGGTCTGTTAACCTTGGCATAGCATTAAACCATTTCCAGCAAGGAATGGTATTTCCTATTTGTTCCAGTTTACCTTACCTTCTTTGTAGCATTTGATAATGAAGGAGTGATCATGTCAAACTGATCATGATGACAGTTTCAAGTAGGATCAGTCTGTAACTCTATGTCATCTAATCTATATCTTTAACTCTTAGGAACAGTTGTGTCACACTGGCTGGGGTGCTAACCCAACCAACCAATGGCATTGCCAGACCCTATATCACCAAAGTCTCTGGTTCTTGCCAAACCCTAAAACCTAACACATCCTTGGTGCAACTGTAGTGTCAAAAAGGATCACAAAGACATGCACCTCAACTTGTTCTCACATTATTTTAATCTCTTCTGCTAGGTCTCTATATTTTGAAAGTATTTTCATCTATGTATTTGGAGATTATGAGTTTTTGTATGGTGACATCTACTAAACATATTGTTTTTATATTTGTTAGCTTGGTGTTATGTCTGGGCAATTGTAGGCAAGAGTTTGGTCTGTAATATAATGATCTAGTTTCATTATAGTTTATTGGTTGAGTTCTCCAGGATATTTTGAGAATATTAGACACAAATGTGTGCATGTATGTGCATGTATGTGTGTGTGTGTGTGTGTGTATGTGTATGTTTGTAAAACCATACTATACATACTTCTATTTATCAGTTATTTCTCTGAGTGTGGAAGCATTTCTGGTATGGGGATTTATTGTTTGCTAGTACATAAAAGATAGCAAGATTCTTGATGTATGTGTGTGTGTGTGTGTATAATTCTAGATTTTATAATTCTGGGGTATAATTCTAGCCCCCAAATATGTCTTGCTAGATATTTGTAGATACTAAATTTTTACTCCATGTAGTGATGCATTGCAGTTTCTTCTGCTTCCTTGCATTATGATTCAACCATTTGCTCGGTGATTTTCTGTTAAAATATTGTTGACTGAGTTCATGAGAATATCACCCATGTTGGTCTTTTAATTCCATTCTTCGAACTTTGCTTTTTCATAGGCTCCAACCAGAGGATTGTCTTTTCTTTTCTTTTTTTTCCTTATTATCCTTTTTCTTATACTAACAACTTTTTATTTGCTCAGTATTCATCTCTAAGGAGCTTCATGACATCTCATTCATCCCTCAACATCTATGAGAATGGAATAATTATTGGATACATTCATTTCCCTGAGGCAGGGGGAAGCTAAGGGATGAGGAAATGGTTAAGTCCATTACTCAGTATCAAACAAGTGATCTGAGGTGCATGATCAATATAATCTAGGCATCTGACTTTCAGTTGGAAATTTGATCCAAGCAGCCGAGGTCATTATCTCCTATAGAATACACTTCATCCTCTTAAGCTTAAAATTTAGAACTCTTTATAATCTGGCCCTACCCTTATCTCTAACTACTCTCCAATTTGTGCCCTTCACTCCAATGAAGCTGGTCTAATAGTCATAGAATCACAGGATTTAGAGCAAGAAGGGATCTTAGAGATTACCCAATTTAATCCCTTACTTTCTCTTTCCCAACTCCTACACTTTACTCACCTCACCTTCCTCCTATCAATGTATTCAAAGTTTTCCTATTCTCCATAACACAGTGCAAATCTTGCATCTTCTATGCAGCTTTTGCTGGCCATTCCAGTTGTCATTAATCTCTCCCTTCTGTGTCCTCACATTTTGTCTGACATACACTATCTTGCTGTGTTACATTATTTGAGTCTTGTATTATTTTTTATTTTTTATGTGTTTCTGTCTTATCCCCACAGCAGACTGTAATTTCATTGAGAATAGGAATCTTGAATTTTTTGCTTTTTTGTACATTCCGAATATAGCACCTAGCATAGTGCTAAGCACAAAGTTAGTAATCAATAAGTCTTTTTTAAAAATTTTTATTCATTTTGAACTTCAAAGAAAAACACAAAGAAGAACATTTCCATGTACACAGCACAACATAAAAAAGATTCAATTTAAAACCACAAATTTCTTTTTTATACTGTTTACTTTTTTGAAAAACTATGTAATAAGTACCACACATCATTTTCAAAGCTATCCTGCTTATGTGTGCATCCTTCTAAATTTTCTTTTATTCTCTGCTGTGCATTTTTAATTTTTTTTCTCCCTCCCTCCCCACTCTGCCCTAGAGAAGGCTATCATTAGACACAAGTGTGTGTGTGTGTGTGTGTGTGTGTGTGTGTGAGAAAAACCATACTATACATACTTCAATTTATCATTTATTTCTCTGGATGTGGAGAGCATCTTCCTCCATAGGTCCTTTGTAGTTGATTTGAGTATTTGTAATACTCAAAATGATTTAGTCTTTCAAAGTTGTTCTTAGAACAATATTGCTGTTACTGTGTACAGTGTTCTCTTGGTTCTGCTCATTTCACTCTTCATTATTTCATTCAAGTTTCTCCTTGTGTTTCTAAAATCAACTACCTCATAATTTCTCAGAGCACAGTAGTATTCTATCACAATCATACCACAACTTGTTTAGCCCTTCTCCAGTTGACAGGCAGCCCCTCAATTTCCAGTTATTTGCTACCACAAAGAGAGTTGTTATAAATATTTTAGAGCATATAGGTTCTTTTCCTTTTTCCCCAATCACCTTAGGAAACAGACCTAATATCAGTATCACTGGGTCAAAGGGTACACACAGTTTTATAACTCTTTGGGCATAATTCCAGATTGTCTCCAAAATGGGTGGATCAGTTCACAGTTCCACCAATAGTGAATTAGTGTCCCAATATTTCCACGTGCCTTCCTATATTTGTTGCTTTCCTCTTCTATTATTTTAGCCATCCTGATAGGTATAAGAAGGTATCTCAAAATTGTTTTAATTTGCATTTCTCTAATCAATAGTGATTTAGAGCATTTTTATGACTATATTTTGATTTCATCATTTTAAAATTACCTTCTCATATCCTTTGACCATTTATCAATGGGGGAATGACTCACATTCTTATTAATTGGACAGAGTTCTTTATATATTTGAGATATGAGACTTTATCTGAGAAAGTCTATAAAAATTTTCTTCCAATTTTCTGTTTTCCTCCTAATCTTGGCTACATTGGTTTTATTTGTAAAAAATCTTTTTAATTTAATATAATCAAAACAATGCATTTTATACCTCACAGTATTCTCTATCTAGTCAATAAATCTTGATGGAGCTTATGGTGGCATTGCCCAGTAGGACAAGTAGATGCCCATTTGCATAGTTTTGCCTCTATCAACAGTGGTGGGAGAAGACTGCAGAAGGAAGCATATTGTTGCCAGGCCAGTGTGGTTACTATCCTTCATCAGCTATTTGGTCTAGCTGCCAGAGGACTGGGCAAAAATGTTGGTTCTGTGAAAACAAAATCACACATGCTTCTGGCACACTGTCTGGTAGAAGTCTGTTGCTTTTCTGCTTCTAAGCTTCTTCATCCATATGAATGAGATCATTTAGTGGTTTAGCAGTGGGAACATGGTTCTTAAAATCTGTGATAAAAATCACAAAATTCTAGAAAAGTCCTCCAATCTCAGAAGTTCTTTACAAAACTGTCGTTTATCTATTGACAGCTATTTATTGACCAATTGTCTCTAGTTGATCCAACACTCTTATCAGTCTTTCCTACTGTCTTCCCTGTGTCTTTCTAAAGACAAGGATGTTGTCAAGATATACCAACACTTCTAGGTAGTCTATGTATCTATAACTACTTTCTCCATCAGTCTTTGAAAAGTGATAGGTACCTCAGTCATACACTCAAACTGGTAAAATTCACTTGAGCAGATAAGAGCATTCTTTTCTTGTCTTGCTTGGCCTTCAGACTTTGAATTCTTTATTCAAATTCAACCTGAGTACAGTATCTCCCACAACCAGAAATGTAAGTATGATGAGATCAGCCACATGCAGAAGACCCATGGCAGAGATAGATCCCACAACAGCAGTACTAGAGAAAAAGCATAATGTGATTACCAAGGTGAAGTATGTGGACAAGATCCATATTGGAAACCATGAGATTGATGTCTGATACTTCTCATTCTTGGAAGACCATGGGAAACAGCTCAAGATTTGGCCCTGTGAATACTGCCTGAAGTACATGAAGTTTGAGAAAAGCCACCATTTCCATTTGAGACAATGCCAGTGGACACAGCCACCTGGCAAGGAAATCTACTGAAAGAACAATGTCTTGGTGTAAGGGATGGATGGTAAAGACTATAAGATTTATTGCCAGAACCTCTGTCTATTGTTCAAGTTCTTCCTAGACCACAAGACCCTGTACTTTGATGTGGAACCATTTTTCTTCTACCTTTTGACCAAGGTGGACATAAGGGGACCCACATAGTGGGCTACTTCTCTAAGGAGAAGGAGACCCTAGACGGGAATTCTGTGGCCTGTACCCTGACCCTCCTCACCCCCATTAGTGCTGAGACTATGGCAAATTCCTCATTGCCTTCAGTTATGAATTGTAGAAGGTGAGGAGCACAGTGCTTTCTCCAGAGAAGCCGCTGTCAGATCTGGGCAAAGTAAGCTATCAAAGACACTGCTCCTGGGTACTGATGGACATCCTGATGGACTTCTGGGGAGCACTGTCCATCAAAGATCTCAGCCAGATAACCAGAATCACACAAAATGGCATCGTCAGCTCTCTGGAGTCACTCAATATGGTGAAGTACTAGAAAGGGCAGCATATCATCTGTTTCACCCTCAAGCTGGAAGAAGAGTACCTTAAGAGCACAAGGTATAAGAAGCCACCCATTTGTCTCAAGTGGGTACTACTTGTACAAACAAGTAAAGCTGTCCAAGAAGTGAGCAGTGCTCAAACCCATTGTCTCCTTCTTTACCTCCCCCCACCGCCCTACATCCCTACCCAAAGATGGCCCTAGACCTGTAAGGGTACCTCTTTTCCCACTTTGTAAATATGTACAGTGTTGTAGGCCCACTTGCAAGCCCTAAAAGAGTTTTTTAAATAAAGAAACTTTAGCTTGTCAGTGTAAAACAAACCCCTCTCAATTTGAATACTTAAATTTAAGCCTGAGTACCACTAGCTGCCTAGCAGACAGTCCAGGGCATCTTGAACATGAGGTATATATTCACTTCACTTCTGTTATTCAACATCTGGTAGTTCACCTACACTTGTATCTTTCTATTATTCTTTGGTACTACCACTAAAAGTGATTTATATGGTCTGCCAGACTCTGCAGGTTGTTCCTTGGGTACATCTCACATCTCACTCCTGCAATGTGAATACATTTGTCCTTTGCTGAGCTTTTGCCTCAATCAGTCCTTCTATTCTTCTACTGCTAAACAGTCACCCAAGTCAAATACCACAGGACACTCTCCTGGGTTTGAATATCACTACTCTTCTGATGCGCACTGCCACCAGTCTATTCTCCTGATGATCTCAGCACAGCCTGCATGGATGGCCAGACAGCATTGGGTGACAGATTGTTGCTTGTAGCATCCTGCTACTATTTTGAATAGACTTCAATTGGTTCCATTCAGTCTTGACACTTAGTGAGGTTAGAGGATCTGGACATACCAAAGCTGCGTTGTCTACTTTTCTGTTGACACCAAAAACTTATTTAGGAAACTTCAAGCTCATCCTGATATATCCCAAATATGGGTAGTCTTTATCACTCAGTCCATCAACTCCAAGCCTGCTCATGGGCTTTAAAGGTACTTTCCTCAAAAGTCTCTCAAATTATTGGGAAATTACATTAATTTGAGATCCACTGTCTAATGGTATTTCTTCTCATGTTCTTTCTTCACAATTATCTCTTCACGACATCCTATGAGTCCAGGCAGAATAAACCTACATGGATTAGAAGATAAGGTAAATACCATTTTCATGGGGATCTAGACTGACTTCCTTCCATGCCCCACTTCTTTTTTTTTCTGATGCTGGCACAAGAAATACCATCTTCTGCACAACTACAGCTTCATCCTCTTCACTAGTATGTGTATGGTGGTGGTGGTGGTGGGGCATCTAATCTATAACTATAGCAAAAGATGGTTCTGCTTTTCTGATTATTCTTATAGAGTTGTTCTTGTTACTTTTCCAAAGAGAATATCATTGTCTATTCTTCATCTCTTGGCCAATTCTTGTGGGCTTCAGGCTTCCACTTTGTATGTGCAGTATGGTTCTCTCAAAGTATGGTTCACACTTAAAAAGATGTTCCTGAAGTTAGGCCATTATTTGCAGAGGTACTGTGGTTTTTCATGTACTTGCTTCATCTTGGATAACTGTGGTGCTGGCAGTTGTGACTCAGGATCCATGATGTGCATGTACAGCTTAGAGTTGTGTATATCAGGCCTTTCTGTATTTGTTGAAGTTTTATTTCATCTACTTTATCAGATTCCATTACACCTCTCTATATTAGCCTCTGCAATCAAATATCAACTTTGACTATAAAATCAGATTTTTTTTTCATTTACAATAAAAAATGGAATTGATACATGTAGTATATGATTCCTAGGGAGTCTCACCACCACCATATTACATCTCTTGGTTTTGCAGATGTGACTGTCATACGATTCTAGGCTTTGCATTAAGGCATTCTTAAAGCCAAGAGCAGTCCCTGTAAGACTCTCCATCTACTCTTTTTTGACTCCAGTGACTTCCAATACTATAATATATTTGAGACCTAGCTAGTCTAAGATTCCCAGTATTGTTTTCCAGGAGGATAGAATTCTTGCCTTGGAAATGTCAATAATTTGGGTCTCCAATGTCTCTCTCTGGCATAGGATGACTGGCCTCTCAACCTGACATACAGGAGAAATGTCATTTTCAGACTTGGAAGTGTCCAGGGGTATGCTAGTAAAGTGTTTAAACAAATGTCTTGGAGTAGGGAGCGCAGAATGTGTACACAACAAAATTTTAAGTTAAATCTGAATTATTAATATTTCCACCATCACTTTCTTAAGTCTAGATAATTAACAAAACAGCAAACCAAGCCCTGATATGCAGTATTTGCCAACTTCCAAAATGTAAATGTCCACACCAAAAAATTTAGATAAGCTCTTGGCCACATAACACACAACCTCAGATGTAATTCTCATTTTATTTGTGGGAATGCCTTCCTTGCTCAGAACAGCTTCCAGTTTTTAGAGTAGCTTCTGTTGCACAGAGTGTGGCTTACAGATTAGTTCCCAAGCATGTCTTCTACATCAGACATGTTTAAATTATCAAACACATAATTCAGAATACTTCCAGAGTGACCCCACCCGGATTTATGTTGTTAATCATCCTTCTTCAATTTTCTAAATCATTGCTGTTCCTTTGCAATATTTTAATATTATAAATAGTATAGAAATATTATATAAGTAATATATATAATAAATTCAATGTATAAATAATGTATGGTGTAAATATAATGAATATAATATTATACAAATAATATGTAAATATTATATAAATAATATTATAATAGTCATAACCTGAGTTTATTCCTAATATTAGCAGGCTCCTATGACTTTCAATAACTATAGCACGACAAGATATTTCAATCATTTCAGCACCCATCATTTTAAGAGATTTCTCCATGTTTAAGAAACTTAACAGAGAGCAGTAATGTTAACAAGCTGTAAACATGAAATGTTGTACCAAAATGGTACTTATATAGCATATGACAAGGGTATATGCAATCAATACGTGTCACACAAACAAAAAGTATGCAAATCAATGTTAAGGCAATAGGAATAAATTCAAAACCATGAAAATCAGTATGAACTTTTTCGTTCATATGGTATGGTTCATAGGTATTCGCTCAACACCTATGTATTGAGCCAAAACCTGCTTCTAGGCACATGACACATCAATTAAAAGCATCAATTGAGCATTTTGCATAACAATATTTTTATATTAGCCACAGTTAGATTGTGAGAGAAACGGTTGTCTGGATGAAGCTTTGAGACAACTCTCACCATAATGGAAAACCAAATTGGAAATAAGCAGGACTTTCCTAAAATAAACCCCATAAAATTACAATAGAGGGCTACAAAATAAAATAAAATAAAAGCTATGCATGAAAACCCCCTGAAAACCAGGGAAATTGAAAAATGCATTCCAACAACATTAGAGGCAAAACAAAACAGAATATGAAAAAGATAAAATCCAAACAGGATTTAAAATGTCCAACAAAAAAATAATGAATAGATGTAAAGATATTTAAATTTAAACTGAGACATAAAAGCACAATGAAAATGAATAAAAGAAGATTCTTTCTAGCCAGCGACAACAAACCCTGATCCAGGGAGCAGCTCAAAATGATCCCATACACAATAGAAGATTAAAATGACCTTAAAAATAACAAAAATGCAAATTTCAATAATAGCAAAGAAAAAAATAGGAAAGGGGAAAAAAACTTTCAAACTCAATTCTCAAGGACAGAGTCTTTACATGTAAAGTTGTATATTCAGAGTAACACATACCCCTTCCCTGGTCTTGGTTCACCTATGCCTAAAATGTTTATCTTTACTAGCTCTAGGGATTAATTTATATTCATGTTATTCACCTCTCTCTACTTATAAACCCTCCTATTTATGATATTTAAGCTGCCTTAGGGGTACTATGTCAAAATATCTCTATTGCATTATTATTTCTAAGTGGAGACACAATTTGCTCCTCCTTCCCAGTGCCTCAGGTTGAAGTCGGGATGTTTCTCTCTCAATCCAGTCCAAGCCTTCCCTCCCTGCCCCCCAATCTCTACTTTCCAACATTAATCACACATTAATCATACACAATGATTCACAGCTGCCAGATTTTCATATGAATGTAACATCCACTCCCACACATGTTGGATGGGCATTTCCTTGAAGGATAGCTCTATGATGCTATGAGCTACATATGCAGAAGTGACTCCTGATTGGCTGAGAGACATGTGAGCCAATAACGCTGAATATTTGTGTAAATGAGAAGACACACTTTGGAAGAGCAGGTTAAGAGAGCTGAGCGCCTGAATGCCACATCATCAGGTACTTCCAGAAGTCAAGTTAACAACTGCACATGATCCCAGGACTGGGATCTAGTCCGCCATTATACATACACACACAGAAGTATGCGTATGTGTAAGTAAATGCTGTGTAGAAATTACTCTTAAGGGGCAGCTAGGTGGCACAGTGGATAGAGTACCAGCCCTGAAGTCAGGAGGACCTGAGTTCAAATCTGGCCTCAGACCACACTTACTAGCAGTGTGACCCTGGGCAAGTCACTTAACTCCAACTGCCTAAAAAAAAAATTGCTCTTAAGTCCGAGCTCACTGTCTTCATGTACTAAGGTAGTCTGAGGAGGGGAAAGAATGCCCCCAGGAATTAGGAGAATGTTTATACTTCTGTTCTGGCTATATCTTTGAAACAAAAAAATCCCTTTGAAAAGCTAATTAATGTTAATTGGTTCAGTGATTCTGGGGTGCCACTAAAATGGCAAACCACTCTGGTATCTTTGTCAAGGAAACCCCAAATGAGGTCATGAAGAGTTGAACATGAATGAAAAACAACTGAACAACAACAACCAGAGAGAACCTCCTAGAATGGGGGCTCAAACCAGCTGCATTAGAGAAAGACATACCCACACCCTCAAGGTGGTACCCCTAGAACTGTTAAAGGGAAATGTAGCCAACTTCACTTTAGAACTGAATCTGCTGGTAGGTATGTATATGGGGGTAGGAGGGACAGGGAATTGGGATAATAAGTCTAGAGTTTCAATACAATTGATTACAAAAAAGAATTTGTACCAGTGTTAATGATCCTCTTGCAATAAGGTGTCTCTCATGCATATGATACACTTCTACAAGATTCCTTGATAGATGAAATTATAGAGATAACTTTGTTCAATAATCATTTTATAGCAGTGGAAACATTTGGGTAAAAAGCAAAACAATTTCTTCTCTTTCCTTGGTCTCCCCCTTCATGTGGGGGAGCCATTTTCCCAACTTCTCCCCTCAGATACCCCCATGGGTGTGACCATTCTCTTAGTCACTGCCCTTGATTCCACTCCTTGGGGTGGAGAGACTCTTTAAACCTGCTCCAATCCAAGGGCACCATTAACATAGTGCCAAGAGCACTGTAGTTTGGCTACTGCCATGACCTTGAGCTTGCAAGGGAGAGATGGCCAGAGCAAAAGGGTCCAACAGCTTCGTGTCTGGCATGGACTGAGATGGTGAAACTCCCTTTCCTCTCCACCAACTTCATACTGATTCTCTCACTGGGACTACTTCCCATTACTTGTTTCTTTTTTAAAGAGTCTGGTTACTTTCTGTATTGTCCAAGTGTTCTCAAAAAGAAACTGGTTTCTCTAAGATATCATTCAATATATGGGGAAGAACTGACGTGGCGTCTTCATGGGCATTAAAAGAAAGCGCCTAGGGACTCAACACAAACCAAAGTGTATTTGCTGAAAGTTACTGAGAGCCTAGAACCCTGAAAATACAGAGATGCCATTCGGACACATATGTCTACATTCTGATATCTATGTGTATATATCCTAATATATATGTGTATGTGTATATCTGTATATTTTAATATGTGTGTAAGTTATGTATGTAAATATAGAGAGACAGAGTCAGAGAGAAGAAGATGGACAGTGAACTGGGCTCAGAACTGAAAAGGGAGGAGAGAGGGCTGGCTTGCATTTGGGAAATTGTTCAGAACTTCCAGTGATTCCAAACTATTCCCTAACACATAAGCCATCTTTTTAACATCAATGTCCTTCCTGTGATGTAATATGGCTATAAATCATAGTGCACTGTGGTCTCAGAGGATTTCAAATTGCAGGTAATTCAAAAAGCAATGGAAAAAAAAAGGGTGGTACAAGTGTGGTGCAGGTGGTTACCAATGATGATACCTGTCTGGAAAATGGCACAAAATACATCACCATGGAAGCCAGAAAAAAAAGTGGGCTGGCCATGTAGCAAGAGTGGGAATGAAAATAGATAGTCCAGTGTTTTCACCAGTATCCCTGAAGTATTAAAAGACCCAGAGATAAGTTCATGGTAAACTAGGGAGATCTTCTGTGGAGTGTTTATGTCTAATGTGGGTAAAAGGTATCTTGATTAGGGTAGGACCTGTAAGAAACAGGGGACCTCTGGGGAAGGGGGGGGTACAAAGGACCTTAACTCTTGAGGAGGCTAACAGTAACCATAGCAACCTAAGCTGTTTCAGCACCAAGGTACCCTCAAGAAAAAATTACACCAACTCCCTGGTGTTTGGGGTTCATTTCCTTATAAATCTCCCCAATTTAAAAAAAAAACAACAACAAAGGTCTAGAATGTGACCTCAACATATGTGAACTTTGGAAAATTATTACTAATAGTAAACATAATCATCAGCTCTACATATATCTAGTCTACTCTGGAGAAGAAAAAATTTTCTCCCTATTAAATTTGTCTTCCTCTCTCTTAATTCCACTCTTCGTATTTATAATCAGAGAAACTCATGTTCATTAGCCATCTAGTATTTCAATGATGGCTTCAAATAACATAGAAATGACAGTAACCAATTAAATGAATAAAGTTTCCAAATTACATTACTTTTTCCCTCCACGTCCCCATTCTCATCTGGTTGGAAGAAAAGAAGTAAAATAGGAAGTAAATCATACAGATAGGAAGTGAACAAGGTAAAGGAGAGTAGTTATTCCCTTCAGAGATGGAAGGGAAAAATAAATGCTGTGAACTATGTTTGGGTATCTCAATGACCCCAAAATCTGCCAGTTCCACTTATACTAGCCTCTAGTCACTTTCTCAACTCTGCCCTGTTCTCATTTTGTGCCTTGTCCACCTTGTCCACATATCTTACCCTAGGCTCTTCATCTTTCGTGTCCTCTACTTTCCCTCCTACACACCCTGGCAATTAGGGAGGGAAATCAACCAACATGGAGGAGAGCCAATATGGACCCTCCAAGCAGAGCTCTTCTTGTCTCAGTCGGTCCACTTGAATACCCAGGATTCTCTGTGAAAATTCCTCCAAGTTAAAAAATCATGGGAACCCAAGAAATCCTGGGTAATGTCTGCTCATTCCCAGGCTGACTTTTCCAGCCCATCAAGTCTCCATTATTACAATTCTAGAGGTGGTCTGTGCTGACAATAGCTACAGAAAGAAATGTACAAAAACTGTATAGGACGAGAAGGCATGTATGGGTGGCAATCTGCCCTAGTGGAAGGAGAACCCATAACGGTGAGATCATGGATCCACTGAAGTATCAAATGGATTACACACACACACACACACACACACACACACACACACACACACACACACCCCTATTCTAATGCTGCCTTGGCAGCTAGAATGCTAGGCCTAAAGTTAGGAAGACCTAAGTTCAGATTTAGCTTCAGACACTTATAGCTGTGTGACCCTGTGCAAGTCACTTAACCTCTATTTCCTCAGTTTCCTCAACTATAAAGTGGGGGAAACAATAGCACCTACTTCTCAGGATTGTTGTAAGGATCAAATGAGGTAATATTTGTAAAAGTGCCTAATACTTACTTTATGTTACATAGAAGACTCTTAATAAGTGCTTATTTTCTTCCTTCCTTCCTATTTCAGTATACGGAAGTAGATTTGGATTCTCAAACCAGTTGGGCAAAAACTTCCATCAGGTCCTACCAAGCTGGAAAGACTTTATTTATATATAAGTCTGATGATGGACCGTATGTTTATTGTCTGAGGGTCAGCCTCACTAAGTTCAGAGGGGCTCATTATCCCAAGATTGACACCAAATGGTGGACTTTCTTTTTTTGGCCATAACAACTCATAGAAGAGTAAATATTACAATTAGCTCCTCAAGGGCAGGAATTGTCACAATCATATATTTGTATCCCCAGTGCCCAGTATTTGCCACATCTTAAGAGCTTAACAAATTCTTGTTGATTGATTGACAGATGGCTTACTAAGTCAGAAGAAACTGTGGGGTTCTCAAAGCCTTGAAATGCTGTATGTTGTCAAATCTGAAAACAAATGACACTCCTGACAAATTAGGTGAGATCTCATTTGATCCTTACAACCCTCCTTTGCGGTAAGGAGGCCACAGTATAGTTAAATGACACTAGATTTAAAGGTTCATAGCATCCCCTTCTTCCTTCAAAATGAAGCTCAAGCACTACCTTCCACATAAAGCCTTTCCTGGTCCTTCCTAAATTGCTAATGCCTTCCTCCTTCCCAAACTAATTTGTAGTTAACTATTTTGTATTTATTTATATGTGTTCTCTTCATATACATGTACTTGTTGTCTCCCGCACTGGAAAATAAGCACCATGAAAGTAGGGATTGTTTCACTGTATTTGTATCCCCAATACCTAGCATTGTGCCTACCGCATAGTGGATGCTTAATAAATAGTTGTTGATTGATTGAGGAGAACTAGGTTTGAAACTTACTTCTCTTAGTACCTGTGTGATCTGATCAAATCATTTAATATCCTTGGGCCTCAGTTTCCTCATCTGTAAAAAGGAGGGGACTGGAATAAATTCAATTCAACAAAAACAAAAAAAAATTGTGTGCCCACTATGCACCAGGTGAGAGATGGCATGGCAAAGCGAAGCAAGGGTCAGTCCTAGAGTCAGGAAGGTCCATGTTCAAGAGTGACTTCTGTGTCTGTGGACAGGTCCCAGGCAAGTCTCTAAGATTAGAAGTTATAGGCAGTTGCTCTTCTGCATCAGAAGAGGGTATTTCCACACGGAGTAGGTATCTTAGGCTGTATAGCTAAGATCATAATTCTAGCCCAAAACAAACCAAAAAAAACCCTAATTAATTCATGGACCATTGATGGAGCTGTGAATTGTTCCAGTTTTTTTGGAAAACAATTTGGAACTATGCCCATTACTAATCTGTGCATACCTTTTGACCCAGCAATACCACTATTAGGCCTATGGCCCAAAGAACACTTTTTTTTTTAAATAGGGAAATCACTCATAAGTACAAATATATTCATAGTGATTTTTTATTTTCTGTAGCAGCAAAGAACTGGAAATTTATACATATCAATTGGAGAATGGGCTGAACAAATTTTGTGTATGCGAAAGTAATAGAATACTGTTGTACTGGGAAACCTGGCAAGACCTGATGCAGAGTAAAATGAGAAGAACCAGGAGAACAAATTATTCAATAACAACATAGTGAAGACAAACAACTAGGAAAGCGTTAAGAACCACAATCAATTCAATAATCAACCATGATTCCAGAGGACTAATGATGCAGCATACTACCTACCTCCTGACAAAGACAATAGATTCAAGGTGTAGAATGAAACATGTTTTTGGAAATGGCCAATGCAGGCATTTACTTTGCTTGACAGAGAATATTTCTTACTGTTTTTCTTTCTTCTTCAATGGAGTAGGGAGGAGGATGGAGAAAGGTGAGAAAGAGAGAAAATGGATTTTAATTCATTAAATATTAATTTAATAAAAAAGAAAATGGTGATTGGCTTCAAAGGACATACGTTCTACTGTGGGGAATATCATATACCCAGATAAATAAATACAAAATATACACAAAGTGATTTGTGGGCTAGAATGAGTTGAGAATGACCTTCCCGTTCTCTTCCAGTTCTATATACTATGATCCTAAAGAGAAAAAGTTCTTATCACACCATTTGCTAAATGAGGAAATTGAGGAAACATGGAAAAAAGATTAAATAACATTTCTAAGGTCACATAATAAGTCAATAATATTTCAACAGAAATTGACCAATGGGACTCTTTTTTGCCATTCTTTTTCCAACTGCTTTAGGCAAATGCCAGTAATGAATCAAATGAATTTAGGATGAAACTTCCCAAAATTTAGGGTTTCAGCACAGAAGCTGAGATTGGGTGTAGACAAAGTAGGTAGCTTCCTAAAGTACAATATCTGGGTGGAAGAGGTACAAAGAGGTACAAAGAGGTACACTTTTGGATAATACTTTTCTTTCTGTAAATGCAAATACTTTTAATGCCAGAAAAAGATTCTAATCTCCACTACACATAGGTACTTTTTCCTTGCAATCATTCAAAATTTGTGCGCTAAAGTGAAGTCTCAGAGCCTCAGCTGGTTAACACACAGTAGGTATAATTTTCAAACTTATCCAGGAAGCAAAAATGCCTTGCCCTGGCTTTGCTTCCATGACAAATTCATTGTGGGTGGACGTACTAAGCTTTGTGATCTGTCTGACATTTCCAGGGCACTAAATGCACAAGAATCTATGCTTGCAGTGAAATCCTTGCTTGGAGAGACATAAATGTGCCCAGCCAGAGACCAGCATGGATTCCAATCTTTGCCTAGAAATTCTAACATCGCAAAAGCTATATTGATCAGAGACCCTGTGAAGTGGAATTGCACAGGCAGCCAACTTCAATCTGTAGCTGGGCTCTAGCTTAAAGCTGCAGCCCTGAGGTTTTTCGATGAGTTAGATGGCAAGGATCAAAATCAATCAACCAATCAATTGACCAGAGTTTGATAAGTGGCTATTAAGTGCTCAGTACTATTGATACAAAGAGAAAAATGAAATTTCTTGACCTAAAGGAGCTTCCATTCCATTGGCAGATGACAACAGAAAGGCAGCTAGGTGGTGCAGTGGATATAATTCTGGCCCTGGACTCAGGAAAACTCATATCCAGCTTCAGACCCTTATTATTGTGTGACTCTGGGGAAGTCACTTAACCTCTGTCTTCCTCAGTTTCCTCAACTATAAAATAGGGATAATAATAGCACCTTATCTCTCAGGGTTGTTGTGAGAATCAAATGAGATATTTGTAAAATGTGTAGTACAGTGCTTGGCACATAGTAGATGATTGCTAAATGCTTTTTTTCCCTTACCCCTCCCCAAATAAATACAAACTAATTTGGGTTGGGGGGAACTGAATATTAATAGCTGGAAAGGCATCAGAAATAAAATTGTTGTATAAGGTGGCAACTAGGTGGCATGGTGGATAGAGTACTTGGACCTGAAATCAGGAAGATTCCTATTCCTGAGTTCAAATATGACCTTAGACACTCACTGAGTGAGTCTGCTTGCCTCAGTTTTTTCATCTGTAAAATGAGCTGGAGAAGGAAATGGCGTACTACTCCAGTATCTTTGCCAAGAAAACCTAGATTTGTGTCACAGAGTTGCACATAACCAAACAACATACAAGGGCACTTACAATAAGCTTTGAAAGAAACTAAGATTTCTAAGGAGGGAGGTGAGGAGGGTGAGCATGGGGGACACCCAATGGCAATGCAAAAGTACAGCAACAGGGGATGGGGTGTCAGTGTGTGAGGAAGGAATAGCCAGGCTAATCTGGCCTGAGTGTAGAATACATGAAGAAGAGTAATGTGTAAAAAGCTTGAAAAAGGAGGTTGGGGCCAGGTTAGGAAGGGCTTTAAATGCCAAGCATTCTGCTCCCCCTCGTTGGCTGGAAGGAGGCCCAGCCACCGACCCGGCTTTCCCTATAGAGAAAGAGGTTTTCAGGGAGAAAAGAAAATGTGTTATTGGTTTTGAAGCTACTGGCTGTGCTTTCCTTCTGGTAAGCCAGGAAATCTGGAGGCTCAGAGTGAAGCCCAGCTGTCAGTCGCTAATTACCTGCTGCAAACTTGTTAAAATCACCCAATCTGTGGGTTCAGCTCCATTCACACAATGGACACTAATTTGTAAAAAAAAAAAAAGTAGCTAAATAAAGCAGCTGAAAATACATCGAGGAACGTTTAAATTTAAAGGGGCATCTTGTTAAGAAAAACACAGAGGAGACCCTAGAGTCTAGAGGTGGGGAACCTGTGGCCTCTAGGCCACATGGGGCCCTCTAGGTCCTCAAGCATGGCCCTTTCATTGAATTCAAGGGTCGCACTTGAGGACATAGAGGGCCACACGTGGCCTTGAGGCCACAGGTTCCTTACCCCTTCCCTAGACCTATATTGTCATTATTCCCTAAGCGTGAAGAGGAAGGGATAGTGCAGAAGGGGGCACTTTCCCTAGACTTCTCTCTTCTCCCACTCTCCCTCTATACCACCCAATTATGCGTGAAGATTTAAGCCAGAGCATGCTGGACTAGTAGTCAGGAGCACCAGGTATTAACCCCAGCTTTGCCATGAACTCACTTATGAGCAAATCACTTCTCTGGGCTTCAGGTTTTTTTAACTAAAAATGGAAGTGGGAATGGACTAAGGATTTGTATTAGATGGTCTCTGAGGTCCCTTCCAACTATGACATTTAATGAAAGTAAGTTAGCCAGCTGAACATAGTTATAGTTACTTTCTCTTTTTCTTGGTCAAGGGAATCCTAAACTTCCCTTTTAGAATTTTATAAATTATATAATAGCACTATAAAAATATGAATGGGATGGAAGAGAGGGTTGGGGAAGATTGTACAGAGTTCCAGGTTGGTGCCCCACTCAGAGAATTCCTTCAGTCCTGATAATAATGGCATCTGGCTAAAAAAACAAACATGGAGGAGACCGACAGGGGTGAGGAACCTGGAGCTCCAAGGCCACATATGGCCTTCTAGGTTTTCAGGTCGACTGAGTCCAAGTTTTACAGAACAAATCCTTTTATTCTGTGAAGTTTGAATTAAGTCAAAAAGCTGCACTTGAGAACCTACAGGGTCACATGTGGCCTCGAGGCTGCAGGTTCTCCACCCCTGCTCACCCTACACCAGCATTGCCATTATTTACCAAGCAAGGAGAGAAAGTGTTTTTTTTAACTTTAAAAAAAAACATTTTAATAAGACAAATTAGGCATTCAATGTTACAAGTAGACTAATCATACAAAAACTGAGATATTTCCAAATGATTAAGAGAAATAATGTACAATTCAATCCTTCCTTAATGGAATGAAAAAATAATAATAACAATGACAATAACAGCTAACATTTGCACCATAAAAGGATTTAAAGTTCACCTAATTCCTTTGGAATAACAAACCTTATTTTCTCCAGGCTCTGTCCAGTCCCTCAAGTTGCTTCTGCCTGAGAAAAGCAAGGAAGGTTAAAACCCTGTTTGCTCTTTGATATACTGTGGCTTGTGGTTGGGGCATGACTAAGACATTTGCCCACCAACATAGCTGGCAGAGTTGGGCAGAGGATCAACTGATGTCGGCCTTTCTGAGCAGCCCTTGAGCTGCCAGGATGAGATGGGGAGCACTATGACTACAGCTGTCAAATACAGTTGTGACAGGAAGTCAGATCAGCTGCTAGCCTAGGTATTAGGCCTCAGTTATGCCAGTTAATACATACCAAGATGAGTCACACTGGACCTTTCCCGATGGGGGTGTGGGTGTTAGTGTATGGTCCTGCCATTGACCTAAAGAGTCTGGTTGCACAGATATTTAATAATATTGGTCATTTTCAGCTTTAATTATAGTCTGCAGACCCAACCACACATCCCCTGTTGAAAGAAGAATGTGAATGTTTATCCTCTCTCCTACAGCATCAGTCTCACTCCTCTTTTCTGCCAGTTTTGAGAAGGGGCCAGCGTTCAACACCCTTTTGACAGCAGATCTAAGAAGGGTAAAGCTGGAAGAGGTGTGAGACTCCCTTTAGGCTCTCTGCTAATTGGTTTCCCTTAATACTGGTGGATTTCAACATTCACCTTGATGTTCCACAGATACTATAACCTTACAATTTCTCAGCCTCTTCAAATCCCAATGGCTTGCTCTTTAACTCTACCTTGTTAACACAAAGAGAAGTTCAAACACTGGATCTCACCATTACCCACACTTGTAGGTAATTTCTTTATTAGAGACTCTAACACTCCTCTATCTGACCATAATGTCCTATCATTTTATCTCTGCCTATGCCTCCCTCAACTTTTGTTGTTGTTGTCTGGTTGTGTCTGATTCTTCATGACCCCATTTGGGGTTTTCTTGGCAAAGATACTGAAGATACTGAATGGTTTTGCCATTTCCTTCTCCAGCTTATTTTACAGATGAGGAACCTGAGGCAAAGAGGGTTAAGGGACTTGCCCAGGACCACACAGCTGGTAAGTGTCTGAGGCCAGATTTGAACTCAGGAAGATGAGTCTTCCAGACTCCAGGTCCATCACTCTATGGACTATGGTGCCACCTAGCAGCCCTTTCATAACTTATTCACCTTCACTGAGACTTCCAATCCTTCCACCTACCCATTAGTCACTCTGACTTCACTTCTTTTTCAAATCTCTACCTGTAGTTAGGCAATTCAATTCTACACTGTCCTCTGTTCTCAAATCCCTAACTCCCTTGAACTATCACTATTCATCTCCTGCCAACTCCAGCCCTGGATCACTCCCACAAAAGGCCTCCTTCGCTCTACTCACAGGCCACCAAATGGAGCTAGACCAGAAAATCACACAACCATGCCGGCTAGGGACATTACAAATTCATGCCATCCAACCTCATCTGGGCCCTCACTGCAGCAAAGCAATCCCTTTATTCCCCACTAATCGATTCCCTATTTTACTTCCCCAAGAAGCTATAGCAAACCTTCCCTTACTTCCTCAGGCCTCTTATGATTTACTCCACACAACACTCCCCAGCTGAGGACTTTGCTTCTTATTTTACTAAGAAAATTGAGGCCATTTAATGTTCTCACCAAATGAGCTCCTTCTTCTCCCCTTCTCTACATCTCGAAACCTTGACATCATCCCATACTTTCATCTCTTTTCCCCTTAAGAAAGAGGTAACCCTTCTTGTTGCCAAAGCTAGCTCCTCTTCATGTTCACTTGATGCTATCCCTTCCCTTTTCTGGAAGTTCAAAACCTATTCTGCACTGCCTGCAAGTATAATCAAAACTTCACTAGATTCATTAGACTATACTGTTCCTTCTCTCCATTTCTCAGCCAAACTCCTAGAAAAAGCTATCTACATTTGCTGCCTCTATTCTCTCCTTTCATTCACCCCTGAAGCCTTTGCAATCTGGCTTCCAAACTTATCACGCAACTGAAACTTCCCTTTCCAAAGTTATAATTAATATCTTAATTGCCAGATCTGAGGATCTTTTCTCATTCTTCATCCTCATTCTTTCTGCTATGTTTGAAACCATTGACCACAGTCTTTTCCTGGATACTCTTTCTTCTCTGGATTTTTATGACCTACCTGTGTACCATTCTTTCCCAATATGCTTTGCTGGCTCATCATCCATATGCCCTCTAATGTGAGTCTCAAGCTTCTGTCATAGGTCTTCCCTTTTCCTTCTGCATTCTCTCAGTGATTCTTATCAACTCCTATGGTTTTCATGATCATCTTTAGGAACAGAACTCACAGATTTATATATCCAGCCCCATCCTTTCCCCTGAGCTTGAGTCCCACATCACAAGTTGCCTACTGCACATTTCAAACTGAGTGTCTCAGCAATATCTCAAATACAATATGTCTGAAACCAAACTTACTACCTTTACATCTAAATCTTCCCCTCTTCAAACTTTCCTTTTTCTGTAGAAGATACTACCAACCTTCCAACTTCCTAGGTGTGTAACTTCAGCATGATCCTCAACTTCTGGATCCCTCTCACCTAGTACATCCAGCTAGTTGCCAAATATTGCCATCTCTGCCTCCAAAACACTTCTCATCCCCAATTTCTCTCTGCTCACACAGATTATTAGCACAACTTCTAATTTGGTCTCTCCCTACTCCAGGTCATCCTCCACACTACTGCCAAAATGATTTTCCTTAAGTATAGATCTGACTATGTCACTCCCTTACTCAATCAACCTTAGTGCCTCCCTATTGTCCTTAGGATAAATATAAATTCATCATTTTGGCTTTTAAAGCCTTTCACAACCTTGCCCCAACATATATTTCCAGCCTCATTGTACATTATTTCCCTCCCATATACTTCCATCTCATCAAATTGACCTTCTCTCTGTTTGTTACACATACCACTCCATCTCCTGTCCATGTCTTTGCATTGGCTAGCCCCCAAGTCTAGAATGTACTCTTTCTCACCACATCCTCATTGAATCCCTCTCTTTCTTCATGGTAAACCTCAAGCTCCAACTTCAGTATAAAGCCATTCCTTATCCCTCAAGCTAACAGTGATTTGTTTTCTCTCCCTAACTACCTTGCTTTTATTTTCTTTGTATTTATCATGAGCTGCCTTGGAGTCAGGAAGACATGAGTTCAAATCCTGTCTCAGATACTTCTGTATCTAGCTGTATGGCTGTGGACAGATCACTTAACCTCTCTCAAATTCAGTTTCTTCACCTGTAAAATTGGGATAATGATAACACCTTCTTCAGAGGATTGTTGTGAGGATCAAATGAGAAAAGCACTCTGAAGATCTTAAAGTCATATACAGATGACCAGCCATTGCTATGTATTACTTATATGGTTATTGTTGTCTCCCTTATTGGAATATACTTACTCCCTTATTGAGAATGGACTATTTCAATCTGTGTTTATATCCGAGGCAGCTAGCACAGCCCAGGACACTGCCAATTGCCGAATGCATTATTATTGATTGATTGATTGTTAATGTAGCTCGCTTGTTCCCCTAGAGGAGGTGGGAGGTAGAAATGGAACTACAAATTGGAAAGAAGAGAGAAAAGCGGAAACTAGAAAAGGAGAAAGGAATTCAGAGAATAATGACAGGAATTGGGGGCAGGATAGCATTAGGGAATTTCTTAACTCATCTTCCTGAAGAACCCTCAGATAATTTTGCCCCATTAGTGAGTACAAAGACAGGCGGTCAAATAGAGCAAGTAGTCAAAATGAAAGGAAAAGAGATTTATTAGCATGCCAAGGAAGATCACTGGATGGTTATATCTTCAGACTCCAAGATTTCAGCCTTGGTTTCTATAATTTCTCAGGTCCTCTTACACAGGCAATCAGTGGCATTCTGCGGCAATTACTACAGCAATGGAGTATTGTTTTGCCCTACAAAAAAATTGAAATACTGGAGTCCCATAATGGAAAGTTCATCTGTTTGTAGTGGTCAACTGCTTGCCCAACCAGGCTACCACTGCTTAAGTCCTGGCTTGGGGTTTTCACAGATGGTTGGCAGGAAAGCCCCTCCTACAGGAAAGAACAAGATTACCATTTTAGTCACACAATATATTTCCAAAATAATACATCTTTTCTCTGTCCACAGAGGCAGGGAATTAAGAAGAGAAAGAAAAAAAAAACACATATCTGTAGTAGAGGATGGGAAAATGACTGAACAGATTTTCAAACTCCTTTATTAGAAGGTTAAGAAGTTGAAGGAACCTTTCTACACACAATGTAATTTTACTAATTCCTTCATAGACTGACAACCAATTACATTCTTATCTACCTCCTGTTTCAAAATTCCCTATGGGAAAATATCACCCTCTGCTAATCTAACATGGTGGTGGGCAGGAGGGTCTGTTTGCATGAATAGCCCTACTTACTAATAGCTGCTGGACTGCCCCATTTTTCTGCTCATACTTCAATTGATCTACCCAGATCTGTAGGGTGGTCTGGTGGTGAAAATCTATAGCTTGATGATGCCTGACGCGCTTCTTTTTTTCTTTGTCTTTTTTTTTTTGGCAGGGTTGGATCTATACTCAGAAGATATGATCTGACTGAACCTGAAGCAAGCTAATCATAAAGGAATGGGGGGTAGGCAGGAGAAACACGGGAAGAGTAATGGGATGGAGAATTAATCCAAATCATCAAACCTATCTCTTACAATTTTTACTCTTTTTCTTACCATCCTCCATCAGGGAAATGACCACAGAGAGAAATATTTATGGGCTAAACGTGCAGATTTCCCCACACTATACATCTGAAAGGGCATAAAAGGTGATCTCCACATGAGGCCTCCAATTGATTCAAATGATTTTGTAAGAGCAAATCATCTGTAGGCTCTCTCAGTCCACAGGATCTTGCAGCTGCTTAAGCCTCCAAATCACTCCCATCAGGTCATACCTTTATTAGACATTGTTCTAAAGTTTCATTGCCTGGTTAAAAAATTTCCCTTTCAACCACCCAAGTTCCTTGAGAGCTTGTCCACTCTCCCATGTTAGAAGTCCCTTCCTGAGAAGTAGAAGAGGGGAAGATAGTAATAAGATAAGGTTGAGTTTTTTTTACCAACTGCTCTGGTTCCCAATTATATTTACCCTTATTAGCCTGTTTTATAGCCCTCAATTTCTTAGGCTTGAAAGCATTCTCCAGAGAAACCTCTGAGTCAGAAAGCCTGCTTTCCTCCAATAGCCTAATTTGTCCCTGCCTTCCTTATCATTGACCTCTTTATCTGTTTAATCAGCAAATTCATTAGATGGGCCTCTGACTTCAATGCATTTTTTAAAATTAAAAGCTTGTTCACTGCTGTCCATATTTTCTTAATCCTTAAAGACAACTTATATTCTTTTTCCTTGCATTGTCAATATATTTCAATAGATGTCAACAGGAGACAAACATTGTTTTGGCATTTTTGCTTTCTTCTAATATACATAATAACACTTCTGCCAGATGAAGAGAAACTTTCTCAGTATTCCCAAAAGGAGGTTCTCCACATCTGTTTCTAACCAGCCCATCACCCAGGACTCCCTTTCTTCCACATCTTTCCCCTATTTAAAAATTAATTTAACCAAGAGAGCCCTGCAAAAATGAACACAAACCAAAAGCCCCCTCAGCACCAAATACTGTGGGATAAAACCTAAATTTGGCTCAGTTCAGCAGGTTCAAGTTTTTATTTTTTAAATGCAACAAGCCCTCATGAACCATAAAACCCAATTAAAATTTATTTTATAATTAAACATCAAAATCACATAATTCAACAATAAAAAAAGATATTAAAATAGTCATCAAATCAAGAACTCAGAGGAAGTGAACTGAAGGCAGTAGGAGCTTAGGAGAAGACTTCTGAAAACCTTCTCCTCAATGCCCATTAATTAGGGAATGGCTAAACAGTTGTGGTATATGGTTGTGATGGAATACTATTGTGCTGTAAGAAATGATGAGCAGATATCCCAAAGAGATCAAACAAATGGGAAAAGGACCCACATGTACAAAAATATCCATAGCAGCTCTTTTTGTGGTGGCAAAGAATTGGAAATTGGAGGAATGCCCATCAATTGGGGAATGGCTGAGCAAGTTGTGGTATATGAATGTAATGGAATACTATTGTGCTATAAGAAATAGTGCACAGGCTGACTTCAGAAAAACCTGGAAAGACTTATATGGTCTGATGCTGAGTGAAGTGAGCAGGACCAAGAGGACTTTGTATACAATAACAGCCACGTTATGCAATGACTAAGAATGTTAAACTGAACCCTTCTCAGCATTACAAGGATCTAAGACATCTCCAGAGGCCTTGGGATGGAAAATGCTGTCCACATCCAAAGAAAGAACTACAGAAGTTGAATCGCTATCACTTATTTTTACCTTCTGTTGAGTTTTGTTTCCTCTTTCTGATGGTTCCTCCTATTGGTTTTAATTTTTACTTACAACTTCACTAATGTGAAAATATGTTTAATGGGTATGTAAATGTAAAGCCTATGTCAGATTGTGTGCCGTCTTGGGGAGGATGGGGGGGAGAAAAAGGGAGAAAAATTTTCAACTCAAAAGCATATGGGAAAAAAAATTAAAAAGTAAAAATTTTAAAAAATGCTAAAAAAAAAAAAAGAAACGATGAGCAGGATGCTTTCAGAAAAACCTGGGAAGACTTATATGAACTGTTGCACAGCGAAGTGAGCAGGACCAGGAGAACATTGTACACATTGACAGCAACATTGTACAAAGATCAACTATGAATGATTTAAGCTCTTCACACCAATACAATGATCCAAAACAATTCCAAAGGACTCATGGTGAAAAATGCTGTCCACCTCCAGAGAAAGAACTGATGGAGTCTGAATGCAAATCGAAGCAGACTTTTTAAACTTCCTTTATTATTTTGGGGTTTTGGTCTGTGTTTTCTTTGCAACATGGCTAATATGGAAATGTTTTGTATGACTGCACATGCTTAATCTATATCAAGTTGCTTGCCTTCTCAATCAGGGATGGGAAAAGGAGGGGAGAATTTGGAGCTCAAAATTTTTAAAAATCAATGTTAACATTTTTGTTTACATGTAATTAAGAAAGAATAAAAATTAAATATTAAAAAAAGAAAGAAAAACTTCCCCTCCATTCTAGTCACTCTATAGTTCAGGTTACCAGATGTGTAAGCCAGTCGGACCAAGTGAGTTAAGCAATGGGGCTGAACCGAGGGGCATCTGGCCACAGCAGGAGCAACAGCCCCAGGAACCTGGGTGGGGGGCAAGTTCCCCTTACATGTGAGGTCCTTTATATACAACACTCAACAACCCTGTGAGGTAGAGGCTATAATTCTTCCCATGCGGCTGATAAGGGAACTGAGGTTCACAGGTTAATTGACCTGACCAAGTTAACATAAATGTCTGAGGCTAGATTAGACTCTGTCTTCCAGGATTCCAGTCCAGCCCTCTGTTCACTCTTCCTTTCTGCTTTCTAGAGGGTAAGTTCTTAGAAGCAAGAACTTCCCAGAACATGAAAAGGTCTCACCTGGGTAAAGAGAGATGGTATGGAGGAACTGGCTTCAGAGGCAGAAAGATCTGGGTTCAAGTCCTGATACTCTCACATACTCATTGTGTGTGTGATTCTGGGCAAGTTAAGTTTCCTACAGGGATCCAGGCCAAAAACATACTCAGAGGTAACAAGGTCGAAGTATACTTCCTGATGGCAGACCCTTCTTCCCAACCCATTTAGATAATAAAAATAACCTCCATTTATACAGTGCCTTAAGGTTTTGCAAAGCATTTTACAAATATTATCTCATTTTATCCTTACAACATCCCCGAGAGAAAGGTGCTATTCTTATGCCCTTTTTACAAGTAAGGAAACTGAGGCAGAAAGCAGTTGAATCACTTAGCCAGGTACAGGTCTTCCTGACTCCAGGCCCATCAATCTATATACCGTACCATCTAGGGCAGGGGGTTATACAAAGTTTAGATAAGAAACAGTTCCTGATTTCAAAGAGGTCCTGCACTATAGCAGGTAACCATTAAGTGGATCAGGGATGTATATATTAAACACATCACTAGCATAAGAGAAAGTCCACAGAATGCATATGAATGTGCGTGTGTGTGTGTATGTACATATATGTATATATATATATATACATATCTCACACAATATCTATACACTTACATATTTATACATATACTCATATTATAGAAATAATTCTATATATTATATGTGCTGTTCATCCTTCATTTTCGAAAAGGACCAGTGACATCACAGGATTGATGTCTTGACTTTAGAATGAATTGGATTTAACTGAGACACAGTTGTGCAAAGTCATAAGCCTCACTTTTTCTTACTGAGTCATTAAAGTCCAGCGGCAGGACAAAAGTCAAGATGACTGGTAATGGCCCAGGACAAAGTGGATGTTGATACCTGACCAGGCTCCAAGTGCTTCAGCCACCTGGGAACAAATTGTAGGGGAGAAGGGGAGTCTTCACATGCTTGGGGTAGACATCCCCCTAACTCAAACCTGACAGATCTGAGGCCTATTGGTTACCCTCAACCTGATTTAATCCATCTGCAGAGATGGTTTTACTGGGCTGTGGCTGCTGCACATGCTACAGCTTCTTAGAACCACAGGTAAGAGTTGGGTGACAGGTGGACACCAAAAGTAGATGACCAGCCCTGAAAAGAATTCAGCAAACCCTCATTCCAGAGGTATTAGTCCTCCATGAACACACACACACACACACACACACACACACACACACACACATACATACACACACACACACATATGAAGGATGGTAAATTTACTTTTCAGTATTCTGTCAGGGCATAATTATTTTGATCTCATCTCTTAACCATAATGCAAGTAACTGTTTTTTTTAATAGGGTTATTGTAAGTATTACTTTTATTGCTTTTTATATCCTAGACAGATGTAGACTTTATATGTGTGTATAGAGTCTATTGGTTATTTATTATGCATCATTATTTATTTAGAAGGAAATTTCTAATTGGAATCATTGTGATGTGGTGAAGATTGGTTATTTGTTGTGGTTTTTAAAAATATTAATTAAAATATTAATTAAATAAATTCAAAGTATCCTTTGGATCATACCTACTCACTTCCTCTGCAGGATAGTGCCATGGACTATGCTGAGCACAGTAAAGGCACTTTAAAAATATTATCTCATTTGATCCTTCAACAACCCTGTGAGGTAGATGCTGTTATTCCCATTGTATAGTTGAGGAAACTGAGGTTAAGTGATTTGCCCAAGGTCACAGAGCTAGTAAGTATCTGAAGTTGGATTTGAACTTAGGTCTTCCCAACTCCACACCCAGTGCTCTGTGCATTATGACACCTAGTTGTCTCAGGTGTCTAAGATAACTCCATAGTTATAAACCTGAGTGACTAGAAAGATCATGCATCCTTAAATAGGTTTTATAGGAAAACTGGCAAGTTTAGGTGAACGATGTTTGGGACTTACCTGAGTTTAAGCTGCCTACAGGATAGCCAGAAGGTCGGGACTAGCAGATATCAGGAGAATGGAGTTTGAAGAAGAGCTTAGGGCTGGATTCATGAATTGGGGAGTCATCTGTAGAGAGATGATACTTGAACCCACAAAGGCAGTGTGAAATCACCAAAGGAGAGAATTACAGTGTTCTCTCTCCTTTGGTGAAAGGAACTGAGTCACACAAACTCTCTGAACCTCAGAGTTTATTGTGAAGAAAGTGTTAAGTATTTATATTTAATTAACTTTAAGAAAGCAAACGTTTTTAAAGCACAGGCCAGAATGTAGAGATACATAGATGAAAAACCACTGTCCCCACCCTTGAAGAACATACATACAGTATGCACAGTTACGATTATATTATTTCGTTGTGATATAGCACTTCCAGTTTCTTTCTCCATTCACCATCTACAGAGACATGGAATCCTATGATTTAAAGCTAAAAGGGACCTCTGGGAACACTCTCATTCTAGAGCTATAGAAATTGAGTCACAGAGATGAGATAACTCATCTAAAGTCAAATAGGTAGAACAAAGCTGGGCCAAGATTTGAATTTAGATCTTTTTATTATCTTCCCCCCCCAACCCTCCTACCCCCTACCTTTTCTATTTCTGTAGAGGGCAACACCATCCTCGCAGGCCCTCAAGCTCACAACCTAGGTGTCATCCTCTACTCCACACTAGGGTTCATCCCCCACATCCAATCTGTTGCTAAATCCTGTCAATTTCAGCTTTGTGGAATCTCTCTAGTATGCCTCCTTGTCTCCTCTGACACTGCCATCACTCTGGTACAGGCCCTCATCACCTCATGCCTCAATGATTGCAATAGCCTGGGGGCTCTGCCTGCTTCAAGTCTTTCCCCATTTCAATCATTCTCCATTCAGCCACTAAAGTGATTTTTTTAAGTGGAGGTCTGACCACGTCCCCCACCCACTTACCTCCACACACCTCCACTCAATAAATTCCAATGGTTCTCCATCACCCCCAGGATCAAATACTGTTTGACATTCAAAGCCTTTCACAACCTAGCGCCCTCCTACCTTTCTAGTCTTCTTATATCTTATTCCCCACCATAGCACTGTTCTATCCAGTGATGCTAGTTTCTTTGCTATTTCACTAACAAGAACCTCCTTCCCTTTAGGCATCTTCTCTGGAAAAATCCCATGCCTGGAAAGCTCTCCCTTCTCGACTCCACCTACTGCCTTCTCTGGCTTCCTTAAGTCCCAACTAAAATCCCATCTTCTCTTGGAATACTTTCCCAACTCCTCTTAATTCTAGTGCATTCCCTCTCAATTATTTCTTATTTATCCTGCATATAGCTTGTTTGCACATATTTGTTTATTTATTGTCTCCCCCATTAGATTGTGAGCTCCTTGAGGGCAGGGACTACCTTTTGCCTCTTTTTGTATCCCCAGTGCTTAGCACCATGCTTGGTACATAATAGGTCATTAATAAATGTTTATTGACTGACTTCTGATTCCAAATGCAGTACTTTTTTCTTGGTGAGGCAATCAGGGTTAAGTGACTTGCCTAGCTAGTGTCAAGTGTCTCAGGTCAGATTTGAACTCAGGTCCTCCTGACTCCAAGGCCAGAGTTTTATCCACTGCGCCACCTAGCTGCCCCTTCAGTACTCTTTTCATTAGAAACTGCTGGTCCTGATAAAGGCAAAACCAGGATTGAGAGAAAATGCTATAAGAAAATTCGAGGTAAGGGGATATCACTTTCTAGAAAGGCTTGCCAGAAGGAGGTGCCAAAGACACCTTGAAGGAATGGAAGGATTTCAACAGTTTAAAATAGGAAGGGCATGCATTTGAGATGCAGTCTTTCACTCATGTAGACAGGTACAAAGGGGCAAGGTGAGATCAAAGGACAGTTGATAATTTAATTTGACTGGATTATTAGCGAGTGTGAAGATGAGTAGTGTGAAATAAGACTGGCAAGGTAGATTAGAATCAGATTATGTTGGGTCTTAAATTGTAGGCAATCAGGAACAACTGAAGATTTTTTTTTTAGGCAATTGGGGTTAAGTGACTTGCCCAGGGTCACACGGCTAGCAAGTGTCAAGTGTTTGGTCTGAGGTCAGATTTGAACTCAGGTCCTCCTGACTTCAGAACCAGTGCTCTATCCACCGTGCCACCTAGCTGCCTCCACTGAAGATTTTTTAAGAATTGACATTATTAGAACTTTTTTTCAGTGATTTTTTTCAGTCATATCTGACTCTTTATGACCCCATCTGGGGTTTTCTTGACAGAGATACTGGAGTGGTTTGCCATTTCCTTTTCCAGCCCATTTTACAAATGAGGAAATTGAGGCAAACAGGGTTAAGTAACTTTCCCAGGGTCACACAACTAGTAAGTGTCTGAGTCCAGATTTGAACTCAGGAAGATGAGTCTTCCTGACTCCAGGTCCCACATTCTATCCACTGTGCCACCTAGATACCCCATTAGAAGTTTAGGAGGATTAATCTAACAGTACTTTTGCTTTTTTCTATAGGCAAAAGAGAACCATTGAAAGTTTTTTTCCCTTTTTTTTAAGGCAATTGGGGTTAAATGACTTGCCCAGGGTCACACGGCTAGTAAGTGTCAAGTGTTTGGTCTGAGGTCAGATTTGAACTCAGGTCCTCCTGACATCCATTGTGCCACCTAGCTGCCTCTTATTGAAAGTTTTTGAGGAGAGAACTGACCAGAGATAGACATAGGCATCAGGAAGATTGTTTTGGCATCCATGTGAAGAATGGATTTGAGAAGGAAGAAATGGTAGGTGACGTAATCAGTTAAAAGGCTACTACTTTTAAGGTGAGGAGTTATGAGGGAACTGGAGTCATAGCAGTATGAGTGATGATGAGGGTTATTAGTGCATGCACAGCTCAGACATTGTGGAGACAGAATCAACAGAAATGGATAACTAATTGGGTGTTGAACATGAAGGTAACTAAGGTTTTGAGCCTGCTTCTTAGTTTGAAGGTGACTAGAAGGAGCAGCTAGGTGGCACAGTGGATACAGTGCCATGCCTGGAGTCAGGAAAACATTAGTTCAACTCAGGCCTCAGACACTGCTAGTTGTGTGACCCTGGGCAAGTCACTTAACTCTGTTACCCTCAGTTCCTAATTTGTAAAATGAGCTGAAGAAGGTGCCATGTAAACACCAAATGGGGTCACAAAGAGTTGGACATGACTGAAACAAATGAACAAAAAGAAGAAGGAGGGGCTGAATTTGGAGGAGAAATGATGGGTTCAGTTTTGGACATGTTGAGCTTGAAGTGGCATTAAGACATTTTAGTAGGGATAATAATAATAGCTAACATTTATATAAAACCTATTACATATCAGGTACTGTGCTAAATGCTTTACCATTATTTGATCCTCACAACAACTAAGGGATGTAAGTACTATTAGTATCCCCATTTTACAGATGAGGAAACAGAGGCAAATAGAGGTTAAGTGACTTGCCCAAGGTCACCCAGCTAGTAAGTGTCTGAGGCCAGATTTGAACTCAGGTCTTCCTGACTCCAAGCCTCGTACTCTATTCATTGTACCACCTAGCTGCCCCATAGCCCCTTAGAAATGTGGGACTGGAACCTGAGGACAGACATGGCTAGGTATCTAAGGGTCATTTGCATAGAGGTGAAGAAGGCTGCTATAAGGGAATACCCATACTTAGAGGGCATGAGGATGGTGATGAACCATCAAATGAAACAGAGTTTTGAGGCTTGAAGGAGAAGAGATGACCGAAGTCACAGTGGATGACCTAAGGTGAGATTATCAGCTGAGATAGAGGCGGAGTTGGGGTCTTGAGAGATAAGGTGTGGGACACAACTGCTGGGAAGGACCCAGTTAAGTTAGATAATGCGAGAGTAATGGACATATTCAGCATGTTTTCCAGACATTCTCCAGCGATAGTTGGTACCTCTGGAGGAAGAGCAGAGAAAGCAAATGATGAAGGTGAGCCTGGGCTAGGGATTAGCAGAGCAGGGACAATGGAAGGACTAGAAGGTTAAGAGTAGGAGACAGTGCCTTGTTGAGATGGTTAACCATAAGGCCAAGACTGAAGGGTCTGAAAAGAGATTATAACAGAAGTGATGAGCTGGGGAGGGGGGGAGAAGAACAGTTTGGGGATTATTGTTAAGGTTGAAGGTAGATGAAATAAAATGGAGGTTAGAGAACTGAGAGAACACCATGAATAATGTGGTCAGAAGGTGAAGGTGGGGAAATGGTATGTGAATGTGAGGGAATATTATTGTGCCATAAAAAGTCACAAATATGATGGATTTAGAAAAACCTGGAAAAACTTGTGTGGCCTGATTCAGAAAGAAGTGAAAGCCAGGAAAATAATATTGTAAAGGAAAACAACTTTGACAGACTCAGAACTCTGATCAGCTCAATGACTAGTTGCTACTCCAGAAGACTGATGATGCATCATGCTTCCCACCTCTTGGCAGAGAAGTAATGAACTAGAGATGTAGAATAAGAAATACATTCCAGGCATGGCCACTGTGCTGGTTTGTTTTACTTGGCAATACCTATTTGTTACAATAGAAGACTTTTGGGAGGGAGGAGAGAAGAGTTATTGGATAAAGAGTGGGAAGAGTACTAATTGTAATGCAGAGAGTGACAGAGAAAGGGAGAGAGGGAGAGAAGGAGAGAGGGAGATAGAGAATAGAAACAAAAGACTACCCAGGAAACATTTAAAAATAAACAGAAGAGAACAGAAGGAAGTTCAGAAGGGAATACCAGCAAGCAATGAAGCATCAGTACTATAGTGTAAGATTTATTATATACTTTAAAATAAGCTGTATGTAATAGAAGTCCTCAGTTTCATATACAATCATCTTTTTTCTATCCATATTCATGTTTATTGATGTTTGTCAGGTTCCTAATAAAAAAGAAAATTTAATTTAAAAAAGAAAAGGAAATGACAGTGAGCTATCTGCTGAGTTATTGAAAAAAGCAGAAAAAATGACCTGAAGGACAGTAGGATAGGTATTGACATGAATCTTGATAGCAAGCAGGAATGAGGGTTGATATGAGAACTTATTTTAAAAAGGGGGGAAAGAGTCAAATCACCAAAGTACTCTGACCTTGGGCAAGTCACCTAACTTCCCTGGACCTCAGTTTCCTCATCTGTAAAATGAGGGGATTGGTCTAAATGGTCTCTGAAGTTCCTTCCAGATCTATGTCTATAATCCTACAGGATCTTTTGAACCAATAAACTAAGAGTTCAGAGACACACTGCCCAAGGTCCTCAAGAAAATATTTTAAATGCCAGCCACCCAGCCCTTTCCTTACCAGACCCTGCTGAAGGCTTACCTATTTCTTTGACTTAACATGAAGATTAAAGACCCTGCTTCTGGGGGTATGGTCTTAGAGACCTGGATTCTTTTTTTTTTAGGCAATTGGGGTTAAGTGACTTGCCCAGGGTCATACAGCTAATAAGTGTCAAGTGTTTGGTCTGAGGCCGGATTTGAACTCAGGTCCTCCTGACTTCAGGGCCAGGGCTCTATCCACTGCGCCACCTAGCTGCTCCATAGAGACCTGGATTCTTTTCCTGAGATCCATCCTCCAACCAAGCTCATTTTAAAAAGAATATATGTATATATATATATATATATATATATATATATATATATATATATATATCATATATATATACATATATATGTATATATATACATATATATGTGTATATATATACATATGCTATATATGAATTTATGGAATAAAACAAGCATTTCCATAACATAGTACAATAAAAAAAGATTGCACATGAAACTACAAACTTGCTTTCCTTTTAAATACATAACAAAATTATTATGTAAATTTCCTTTTTTCCTTCCCTCCCTCTCCCCCCAGCCCAGAGATGGTTACCATTAGACAAAAACACGTATTTGTATATATGTATGTATATATATATATATATATAACATGTATATATATATGTGTATAACATGTATATATATGTGTGTGTGTGTGTGTGTATATATATATATATATATATATATATATATATTATATATATATATATATATATATATATACACTTATTCTATACATACTTGTATTTGTCACATCTTTCTCTGGATGCAGAGAGCATCTTTCTTCACATGTCCTTTATAGTTAATTTGGGTATTTATAATAGACAAAAAGACTTGTTTGCTCAGTCATTCTTAAAACAATATTGCTGTTACTGTATACAATATTCTCTTGATTCTGTTCATTTCTCTCTTCTTGATTTTGTGCAAGTCTTTCCATGTTTCTCTAAGATCGTTGATCTCATCATTTCTCACAGCACAGTAGTATTCTATCACAACCATACACCACAACTTGGTTAACCATTCACCAGTTGATGGGTATCCCGGCAATTTCTAGTTCTTTGCAACCACAGAGATAGCTTCTGTAAACAATCAAGCTCTTCTTCTATCTCTGACTTTCACCTACAATTTAAGGACCAAAACCTTTAACATTCAGCCATCAGTATTGAGCGGTTAACCACTTTGTTATAGAGCCGTGTGGAGGAGAGAGGGAATCCAAAGAATGCAAAGATTCTGGGCTAGCCTCTGGTTAAGGGGAATGAGATATTTTCCACAAGCTGGTTTGAGTTCTTGGGTAAAACCTGTGCGTACCTCCTTTCTGCGCCAGTGAAGTTGACAGCCTGGGCTTTTCTCCAACTGTCCATAATAACCCTGAAGCTAAATTGCTCAGCTTGGGGGATTCTCAGAGTCTAGATCTGATTGTAGCAGGCAACTAAGCAAAATTCTCGCGGTCCCCAATACTGGTTCCTTTTTTTAAAAAATCTGTCCTTCTTGTTACTTTGAAGCCTGGAAGAAGGAAGACTCTGGATAGAGGGACCAGATGCACTGCTCTGAGAATCAGAAGACATCCCTACATTCATAGATGATGACTTTGGCAGTTTGAAAAATGTTGGACAAGCTTGCTGCGAGTAGACAAGAGGTCAGCATCTCATAACCTCAGGCAACTTGGAAATACAGAAAAATCAGAGAGGATGGGAGAGGTAGCTTGCAGGAGCAAAGAAAGGAGTTCTGAAGCCAGGAGGCAGAATTTGTAGAAGGAACTCAAAAGGGATTTTTTCCTGAAGTGCCACAGGAAAGGAGCAAGGGGTCCAAGCCCTGGGTTCTAATTCCATTGCTAGGATGGGGGTGGGGGAAGGGATGTTAAGGTTACAGAAAAAGTGGCAGGGGACTGTGGCTTCCTTTTAGATAGGTTTAACTAAAGCTGCTGTCACTTCTTTGAATGTTTACCTCTGTTCAATTTTGGGATCTGCACGTATTAATACCTCTAAACTTAAGGAGAGGGGATAACTGGAACATCCAGCTACAACATTGGAAAGCTGGATTGGATTGGATTGGATTGGATCTATTCCTGATATTGCCATGGGCCAATTCTATGGCTTTGAGCTTTGATTGCGAGACACAGTTTCCTCATTTGTCAAATGGAGATAATAAGTATAGTGGAAGTAATGGGAGGAACTCCCTATCCCCAGCTGCTGGGCATGGTTCTAGAGAAACACATTTTCAGGTTCAGTGCTGAAGGACTTGTGCTTTAGGATGATAAAGCAATCCCCATGGGAGAGTGAAAAGGAGGAAGCTGATACATCAGTGAAGATGTGGCATTTAGTAAGAAGAGTTACCCACTAAGTAGATTTTAAAAGGAGAAGTAACTTCAGTTATCATCCTCTCTCTTCCTATCTGTTGAATATGTAGGGCCTCTTTGAGTCCCATCTTTCTGACTTTCATCCAGATTATAGACCAACATCTCACACCATATGCCAAGATACGCTCCAAAAGGTGTTACATCATAACAGAAATCAGAGGAGCAAGAAAGAAATTAGCTGTCAGATCTTTGGATGGGGGAAAGTTCATGCCAGACAGGTGAGAGTTAGATATAGACCAGAGAAGGTAGAGAGGATCACAGAAGGTAAAATGGACAATTTTGATAAGATGAAATTCAAAAGCTTTTGCACAAATAAAATGAAGTCAGTTAAAATGAGAAAAGAAGCAGGTAAATGGGGAGAGGGGAAATCATTGCAGCAAGTTTCTCTGATGAATATCTCATTTTTAAGATATATAAGGATATGACTCAAGTTTATGAGAATAAGCCACTTGCCAACTGATAAATGGTCAAATGATATGAACAAGCAGTTTTCGGAGGAAGAAATCCAAGCTATCAACAGACATATGAAAAAGCATTCTAAATCACTAATAATTTAAAAAATTAAAATTAAAATAATTCTGAGGTTCTACCTCACACATACCAGATTGTCAAATTTGGAACCCCTCCAAAAAAAAAGAATAACAAATGTTGGAGGATCTTCTGGAAAATAGGTACATTAATGCACTGTTTGCGGAACTGTGAACAGGTCCAGCCATTCTGGAAAGTAATTTGGAACTGTGCCCCAAAAGCTATTAAAATGGGTACATCCCTTTGACCTACTGATTTACTATGTCCATAATCTGATATCAAAGAAAGTGGAAAAGGACCTATATGTACAAAAATATTTACACCAGCTTTTTTTTTTGTGGTGCCAAAGAATTGGAAACTGAGGAGAAGTCCATCAACTGGGGAATGGCTGAACAAGTTATGTATATGAATGTGATGGAATACTATTGTGCTGTAAGAAATGACAAAGAGGATGGTTTCAGAGAAACCTGGGAAGATTTGTATGAACTAATGCAGAGTGAAGTGAACAGAATCAGGAGAATAACTTATATAGTAACAACAATATTGTAAAGACAAACAACTTTGAAAGATTTAAGAACTTTAGTCACTGCAATGACCAATCAGGACTCCAGAGGACTCATGTTGAAACATGCTACCCACCCCCTGATAGAGAGGGGATGGATACAGAATGCTGACTGAGACATTTTTTTTAATGTAGCCAATGACAGAAGTTATTTTGCTTGACTATACATTTGTAAAAGGGGTTTTGTTTTCTTGGAGATGAGGAGGAGAAGGACTTGGGAAGGAATGAAGACATTTTCATTTTTTAGGAATTTATTTTTTAAAAAGAGGTTCTGGGTCTGGGTGAAGGTTGCCCAGTGAGAGGTGACCTCTTTTCAGAGAAGTTAACCTCTGCTAGAAGGAGGAGCCAAACCATGCCCTCCTTGCCTTACCTGAAGAAATGGACTTTGAGTGAGTTGTTTGGAATGGACATGGCATACCTCATTTTATTGCACTTTGTTTTATTGTGCTTTGCAGGCATTGCATTTTTTACAAGTTGAAGGTTCGTGGTAACCCTGTGTTGATCAAGTCTATCAGCATCATTTATCCAATAGCATGTGCTCACATAGTGTCTCTGTGTCACATTTTGGTAATTCTCGCAATATTTCAAAACTTTTTCATCATTATTATATCTGTTATAATACTCTGTGATCAGTGATCATTGATGTTACAATTGCAATTGTTTTAGGGCTCCACAAACCATGCCCATATAAGACCACAAACTTAATCAATAAATGTATGTGTTCTGACTGCTCTATCAACCTTCCCATCTCTCTCCTCCTCCTCCAGTCTCCCTACTCCCTGAGACATAACAATGTTGAAATTAGGCCATTTAAAAACCCTAGAATGGCCTCTAAGTATTCAAGTGGAAGGAAGAATCAATCAATGTGTGGCAAACTTCATTGTTGTCTTATTTTAAGAAATTGCCACAGCCTCTCGAACCTTCAGCAACCACCACCCTGAGCCATCAACATTGAGGCAGGACTCTCCACCAGCAAAAAGATTACAACTCCCTGAAGTCTCAACTGACGGTTAGCACTTTTTAGCAATAAAGTATTTTTTTTTCCTTTTGGCTAGCCAATGGGGTTAAGTGACTTGCCCAGGGTCTGTGTTATGTGTCTGAAGCCGGATTTGAAGTCAGGTCCTCCTGAATCCGGGGGCGGTGCTCTATCCACTGCACCATCTAGCTGCCCCTCAATAAAGTATTTTTAAATGACGGTGTTCACTTGACGTTTTTTTAGACATAATACTATTGAACACTTAACAGACTACAGTATAGTGGAACTATAACTCTTATATGCACTGGAAAACCAAAAAATTCATATGACTCACTTTATTGCAATATCCACCTTATTACAATATCAGCTTTATTATGATGATATGGAACTGAACCCACAATATCTCTGAGGTATGCCTGTACAGAACCAAACTGAAAAGGAAATGCCTATTCAGCAGTTCTCCAAAGTCTTTCATGTTGTAAGTATCACCCTTCTGGGAGAGTATAATAGAAGTTATAAGTACTATTGCCATGTTTTAATTATTCTGTCAATGCACACTTTTGTGTTTTAAATATTTCTTTTATTAATCATCAACAAACATTTATTAAAAGCCTTCTATATGAGAAACTGTACCAAGTACTGGGCATACAAAGAAAGACAAAAACACAAACCTTGACCTCAAAAAACTCATATTCTGATGGGGGAGACAACATTCAGCCAGTGAACAAATATTTATTTGGTGCTAAGTGCCAGACATTGTACCAAGCACTGGGAATGCAAATACAAGCAAAAAAACAACCGAACAAACCCTTGAGCTTACATTCTAATGGGAAAAGACAACATATAAAATGAAGCTGAAAGGGAGGAAGAGGAAAAATGAGGATGGGAAATGGTAGAGGAAGTCAGAGTACAACCTGGAGAGGAATGAGAAATATGGCTGACTTGGGTACACTCCTTAAATGAAAGTTCTAGGAGGAGCCATCCATCAGAGGGAGAGTCCCCATCAAAGAGTACTTTTAAGGTGTGAATTATGAGATTAAGAGGTTTCTGGGGCATGGTAGAGAAAGTCTCATGCAAACAACCATATACCTATAAGACATATACAGTGTAAATAATAGGTAATCTGAGAGGGAAGGCACTAGCATTGATGGTAGTAGGAAGGACTAGGAAAAGCCTCCTGCAGAAGGCACAATTTGAGTTGAATCTTAAAAGAAGCCAAGAAAGACAAGTGGTGAAGGAGAGGGAGAACTTTCCAGATATGGGAATAGCCAGTGAAAAGGCATGGAGTTGGCCATGGGAGTTGGAGTGTATGAGCAAAAAGCAGTAAGAAGATCAGTGTCACTGGACTATAGAATAATTGGAGATCTGGAGAGCCACTGGAGTTTATGAAATGGGAGGAGAGGATGACATGAGTAGAACTGTGCTCCCTTTGGCAGCTGAGTGGAAAATTGGGGAAAGACAAGACAGGAAGGCCAGTAGTCCAGATGCATAAGAACCTGTACTGGGCTGATGGCAATGTTTGAGAAGAGAAGGCAACATATACAGGAGATGTGGAGAAAGTAGATATAACATTATTTGGCAATAGATTGAGTATGTGAGGTGAAGAGTCAAGGATGATCCCTGGGTTACAAGTTTGAGTGACTGGGAGAATGGTGGTGTCCTCAACAGTAATATGGAAGTTTGGAAGAGATCATGATTGAGGGAAAGATAATGAGTTCTGTTTTGGACATGTTGAGTTTAAGATGTCTACGAGATGCCCAATACATAGTTGGTGATGTGAGACTGGAGGTCCAGAAGGAGGTTAGAGTTAGATAAATAGAGCAAGAATCATCTGCATAGAGATGAGGCAAAAATAAACAACTGCTCTATACCTGATCTACTTTGCACACTGAGTACCTTTTTAGAAAAAAACGGTTAATTCCTTTGGGGGACATTTTAGACATGTCCTTTTAAAGTTTTAAGATATTTTTCCTGGAATTCCCAAAGTAGGGGCATAAAGGGTGAGGGATTGACTCTGATCTTTCTAGCTGGGCTCCTCTAGGACTAAATCCAGTTTATGTGAGTCTAGAACAGGGGTGGAGAACCTGCGGCATCAAGGTCACATGTGGCCTTCTAGGTCCTTGGGTGCAGCCTTTTGACTGAGTCCAAGTTTTACAGAACAAATCTTTTTATTAAAGGGATTTGTTCTGTGAAGTTTGGATTCAGTCAAAGGGCCACACTTGAGGACCTAGAGGGCTACCTGTGGCCTCAAGGCCAAAGATTCCCCTTCCCTGGTCTAGAGATAGGGTCCTTAGTAGGAAAGGATGCCCTGCCACCTAAACTATGGGGTTTTACATAACCTTTGTGCTATCTCTCTCTCATAGGTTTTTAAAATTATGAATTAAGCAAATGTTATCAAACATGAACGTTTTAGGGATCACAGAAGAAACTATGGATTTACATTACACATAGTTTGCTTTTTAAGTGCATATTAAATTAAGCATGGTAATAACAAAATCACCCCATTTCTCCATATCTCCTTCTGAACTTCCTTCTGATGTCTTATATATTTTAAATGTTTTATTGATGTTCTTTTCCTTTGTTTCTTTTTTTTCTTTTTGCGTCTCTATCACTACCTATCAAATCTCTACTCACCAATATAAGCCCTCCCTTATCCCAAATAAGTATAGTCAAACAAAACAAATGATCCCATTTGGCCACATCTGAAGCTCTAGTCTGTCACATCCCTGTTGAGGGGTGTTAAGCATGTTTCATAATTATTCTTCTGAAGTCATGTTTAGTAGCTACATTGATCAGAGTTCTGAATTCTTTCAAAGTTGCTCTTTACATCATTGTGATTATTATATAAACGGTTCTCATTCTGCTCACTTCACTTTGCATCAGTTCATATAACTTCCTGGGTTTCTTTGAATCCATCCCTACGGCAAAATAGTAGTCCTTTATGTTAATATACTACAGTTTGTTCAACCTTTCCTCAGTTGATGGGCATCCACTTTATTTACAGTTTTTTTGCTACAATGAAAAGTGCTGCTATTAAGAAATGTGTACATATTGCTTCCCTATTTGACCCTTTGCATTGTACACCTAGGAATGGTATAGTTGGGGCAGGCAAAAGGTTTGCACACTTTAGTGACTTTTGGAGAATAGTTCCAAATTGTTTTTCACAATGATTGAACAAATTCATAGCTCCAACAACAGTGGCCTATCTAATGGGCCCATCCTCCTACAGTCTGTCCGGTAGTTGTCATTTTTCTCTTTTGTCATCTTTATCAATTAGATGGGTGTAATGTGGAGACTTTCACCCCTCTTCCCTATGACATTTTTTCTGGGAAAATCTGAGGTCTCCCTCTCTCTCCTGTTAGAGGAACTGAAATTGTAGGATGAACAAAACTCCATTGTCAGGCCTAGTTACATAAAAGGAGACTCAACACTCAGCTGTGGTTTTGTGAACTATTTTTCTTTACTTGCCTGCTTTGCCTACAGCCAAACGATCCTTAACCTTCTATTCAAGTAATAAAATTTTTTATTCTTCAGAAAAATGTTCTAGTCTGTAATTCTGTTATTATTGATGATTGGCAGCACTTTTATGTGGTTGTTGAACTACCTATTCATATCCTTCAACCACTTATCCATTGAAGAATGGCTCTTGTTCTTCTTTTAAAAATAAATTTTATTAGTATAGTTTGTCTTTTATATCAAAAGCATTTCTCCCAGGCACCCCTTCCCAACATACTGAATTCATATAATAAATAACATTTTTGAAGAAAAAAAATAAAAAGAGGAAAAAGAGGCAAAACCTCAGTAAAATTGATTGATATATTGAAAAAGTCTGAAAATTCTATGCTCATGGACCTCTTTTCTCTGCAAAGAAGCATTGTGAGAATATCTTCCTGTATCTCTTCTTGCAATAATATGTATTCTTTGTAATTTTGAAATATTTACTTTTGATTGTTTTGTGGCTGTTCTTTCCATTTGCATTGTTGTAGTCATTATTTCTATTGTTGTCTTGACTCTTTGGCTATTGTTTTGTATATTTGTATCAATTCCTTAAATATTTTAGATATGAAAAAGTTGCTGCAGACACATTTTCCCAGTCAGCTGCTCTCCTTCTAGTTCTCGTGCATTGATTTTGTTCGTGCAAAATCTTTCCAAATAGCTTTAAAAGACTTTAGAATTGATCAATGAAATGACAAACCACAATTTCATTGGACCAAGAATGATGCATACTGCCCATGTCCAAACAGAGAAATGATGGACTCAAAATGCATAATGAAACATCCATTTTTGGAAATGGTCAATGAGAGAATCTGCTTTGCCTGACTACGCATATTTGTTATGAAGGTTTTCTTTTTCTTTTCCTTTTTTCTTTCAACTTGGAGAAGAAAGAAGAAATAAATACTTTTTAATTGAGAATATAATAAAATTAATTCAAAAACAAGATTTTTCAGTTTCATGTAATCTAATTGTCCATTTTATATTCTAACATCACCTCTATCCCTTGTTTAATTAAGAATTCTCCCCCTACTCATAGTTGTGAAAGGTATTTCCTTACTGTTTGATTGCTTCTGGATCTTGTGTACCCAACCTGTATATAGGAGTTTATTCTTTTTACTTCCTAGGATCGTCTCTATTCTTTGGTCAAGAAATCTTTCCCTTACCCCTCATTGTGATAGTTCTTTCTCTTCTAATTTGCACATTATAATCCAAGTCATGTATCCTATTCATTTAGAACTTGTATATGATGTGATTGTTGATCTAAGTCCCATTTCTGCCAAATTACTTTCTAATATTCACCGGAGTTTTTGTTTAATAGGGACTCTATGATATTTGGTGTTCTTAGATGTATTGAATACAGTGCAACAGAGTTTCATTTCTTCTGGGGTTTTGTATCTAATTTGTTCCAATGATTGACTTTTATGTATTTTTAAACAGTACTAATCATTTTAATGACTACTGCTTTGTAGTACAGTTTGAAATCTGATACCACTAGGATCTCTTCCTTTTCATAGTCTTGGATGGGGTGCTTAGGCTCGGGTTTTGTCCTTGCAACAGTCCCAATGCCAATGTTGCTGTCCTGCCATAGTTTTTCATGGGAAGGCTGGGTCCTGCTACCCTTCTAGTCTTACTTCTGTAGCCCTTGCCTGGGATGGGGACCTGGGTCCAAACCTAGTTTCTGCCTCCTGCCCCTCCCCCAGTGGGCTGACCTCTGGCGTCCATTCTTTTTGTCTCCTTGTACAGTCTTCTACTCATGGGGCTGTGGCTTGGACCTTTCTCCCTGATTCCCAGAGGCTGGCTTTGGCTCATTTCCCCAATGTGTGAAGAAGCCTGCACTAGCCTGAGCTCCTTCTCCTTTTGATCATCTACTTGGAAGTCTGTAGCTTTGGCTTTGTTGAGATGTAGGCCTTGATTCGGCCCTGCCTACCTGAGCTCACATTGACTTACTTCACAGATTGTTGTGACAAAAACACTTTGTAAACCTTAAAAGACTATGAACAGTGCTATTATTATAGTTATCTGTAAAATGAGGAGGTTAGTGTAAAATGGAGACTCCAAAGTCTCCAGATCTGGCATGATTGATACTTTCAATGTGTGTACAGATATGTGGGTTTGAGGGCTCCCATTTGTGTGTGTGGGTCATGTGTGAAACTGCAGTTTTAGATCTTATGCTGATTTAATGGATAATTTACCCATTTCCCCCAACTCCAAGAAACTATATAAAAAATACAAGGAAAACTAAGCTTAACCTGTGACTTTAACCTTAACCTTAACAGCCTACTCTCTGACCAGCAGGTGCAGCTCTCTTTGAAGACCTTGGAATCTAAAATAGCCTATAACAATTAGAGCCAATAAGTTCCTTAGACTTTTTGAAGGAAGTTAGGAGCCCTTATAGTAAGCAACAACACCTCGTGGGGATTTTAGCCAAGAAAGAGAGCACTGGGCCATTTCTACTAAAAGCTGAGGGTCACTAGCCATTGTACTTGTGTGTACCTGTTGTGTGTGAATGGTGGCAGTATGGTACCCAATTTATTGCTTGGGTCCTGCTACCCTTCTATTTTTACTTCTGCAGCCCTCGTCTGGGATGGGGACCCATTTCATTCTTCTCCCTTATCTATCCCATCATCCTCCCCCATTTATCCACCCAAACACACACCTCTAAATCCAGCAGCTTCAAAGAGGCAAGGTGCTGAAATGGAAAGAATGAAGAATTCTTAGAGGACCTAGGTTTCAAATGCTGTCTCTGTCACTTCATACCTTTGTGATCTTGGGCAACTCAGCCTCTGCTTCCCTCAGTTGTCTTATCCCTAACGTGAGGGAACAGCTATGAGATATCTTCCAGTGCTAAGTCTATGAGATCCTTTTAATATGTCCCATCCCTAGACTTGGTGATGTGCTTGGAAGCTTGATGGCTCATTCAGGTATAAGCAACACAGACACGCAAACAGCCTGTCCGCACCTCACTCGCTGAGTTACTCATAGTCCCTGACACACTTCCCCAGCCTCCCCTCCACCTACACACACACACACACACACACACACACACACACACACCACACACACGCACGCACGCGCACACACACATATATCCTACAGCAACCCCACCCTATTTCCCTCCCTTCTCACCCCTCAGTGGGAAATAGCTTTGTGAATTGGAAATGACTTCATTAAACCGCAAGACTATTAAACCAGGAAGAGGAAATGAGCCGTTTCTAATCTCCACGTTCATCCCTAGCGCTCAGGGACTTCTACAACGCTGCTGAAAACCCGCGCTGATTTCAGCTATCGGGAACTCGAGCCCCAAAGATCTGCTCTGTTTGCTGGAAAGACAAACTGTTTGAATTCCGGCTCCGATAAGTTGCACAGAGCTCATCCCGGACCATTCCTCCCACTCCACCACTCCCCCCACGCCCCAATCCCGCTGCTGGCAGGGCTAGCGGTTCCCTAGGGTTGAGGTTCCCCCTGGCAACCGAGTCAGCGTTTCAAGGAAGCTGTGGTGCTGGGGGGGGGGTGTCGAGGTGAAGGAGAAGGGGGTAAAGCAAGTCTCAAACCTTGGAGCCCAAGATTTATTTCAACATCCCCACACACAACCCTCATCCACTATGACTGTCCTGGAATGATGGAATGAAACTGGCAGTGTGTGTGTGTGTGTGTGTGTGTGTGTGTGTGTGTGTGTGTGTGTGTGTGTTCTCTGCATCCCCTAATCTAGGGGCTGAATAGAGGAGGGAGAGATAGGAGACAGGAATTCAGAAAGAGTCTCAGAAACGAGGGAATGGGAATCAGGGAATTTTGTGTGTTTTGTTTTGCTTAAAATCAACAATCAAACATCTAGCAAAAGTAAAGCCATTTCCATCTCATACTCCCACCTTCACCCCGAGTCTCACTTAGCCAGAACCTAAATCATTTCCTGGTACCTCTTCACTTCTGAAGCCCCGTTGGAAATTCTGAAAGAGCACACTAGCTTTAAGCCCTAATGGTTTAAATCATAAGGAAAGGGGATTTGGGTTTGAAGCATATGGGTTTACCCTCAGCCATTTCTTACCCTGAGTCTCAATTTTTTCAGCTGTGTAATAGGTATCGTCGAACCTGCGCTAACCTTTACCAAACCTGTATATAGGAGATATATCTTCCTCACAGGGTTAGTGGCAAAAATCAAATGCGATACTGTCTACGAAAGCTCTTCGTAAGCTGTAAAGTGTCGTGTAGACGTGAAGTCCACTTGCCTTGCTCCCCTGTCCCAAGCTCTTCATAGCTGGGTGGGTGAGGGGAGTGGGAGGAGAGACTGAAGGGCCAGGTTCAACAGATGGGGAAATAACTGGGGCGGAAGGGAGGAGCTAGGAGAGAGGAGGAGGAGGTGAGGGAGAGGAAATCGAAGGGGGTTGTAAGGACGTTTGGGAAAGAGGGGAAAGACCCAGAGAGTCTCTTGGGGATGGGATGATGCAGGATTAGGAACATCCCCTTTCTTCACCCCCGTTCTTGCCAGATCCCCTTCCTCTGGTGTGGAACTGGTCACTAGACAATTAAAATGGGATTCCTGCCTTGATGACGTCCGCACCGTGAAGGCCCCTCCCGCAGCAGCATAAAAGGCTGTGAGGTTCCGCAGTCTGCTCGGCAGTTAGGGGGTGGACTGATAGATCCGCGGCTCTGAACTCCCAGGTACCGCAGCACTCAGACTACTGCGGGAGAGTCGGGGAGTAGAGAGGACTTGTCCGGTCCCGGAAACATTGGGACCCTTCCAACCATGCCTGGCGGTATCCCGTGGTGCTTCGTGGTCCTCTTCGCCGTGTGCCTGGAATGCCTGGCCCAGAATTTCGGACAGACCCGTTTCATCTGCACTTCGGTGCCGGTAGATATGGACATGTGTACCTCGGTTCAGAGCAGCGGCAACGCTGAGGACCTCAAGACCAATGTGTTGCAGCTCCGTGAGACAGTGCTGCAACAGAAGGAGACCATTATGAACCAGAAGGAGACTATCCGGGAACTGACCACCAAACTGGGCAGGTGTGAAAGCCAGAGTTTGTTGGAGAGTGGACCTAATGAAGCCAAGCCTGGAGCGGGCAGAAAACAGTCAGGCTCCGGGAAAAATACCATGGGGGACCTGTCCAGAACCCCTGCTGCGGAGACTCTCAGTCAACTCGGGCAAACTTTGCAGTCTCTCAAAACCAGGCTAGAGAACCTTGAGGTAGGTGCTCCTTCTTCTCTTAACGTGGAGCTGTCTGTGCTCTGGCTGACTCTACAATTTTCTCCGTTCTCCCTGAACCCCTTTACAGACAGATCTCTCCTACACACACACACACACACACACACACACACACACACACACACACGCACGCACGCGCACACACCTGTGCTGTCCTTTATTAGGTGTTGTCCGGGTGATTCCACCAGATTTGCATGAAGTTTCTTTATGGGCTCCAAAGTGCAGAGGATCTGATTGATTCTCTGGAAGACTGTCTCGGCAATTAGCTTCCCGTCCAACCTAGACGCTGGACAGCTCCATCTCGCTTCTTTTAGCTCTGCTTTCTCCTCAAGCATTCTTTACTGTACAGCTAATCATGTTGTTGTTGTTGTTGTTGTTGTTGTTGTTGTTTGTCCCCCCCCACCTCTATGTCTCTGCAGCAGTACAGTAGACTCAATTCTTCAAGCCAGACCAACAGCCTTAAGGACATGTTGCAGAACAAGATCGATGACCTAGAGAAGCAAGTTTTGTCTCGAGTGAATAGTCTGGAGGAAGGGAAGTTGAATCCCAAGAATGAGACTGAGGAGAGGGTCAAGATAGAGAGCACTCTAACGTCCCTCCATCAAAGGATCAGTGACCTAGAGAAAGGTAAACACTACTTGGGACAGTAGGTGTGGGTTATAGACTCGCTTTTGAACTGATGATCTCAGTGCAAACTAATGCTGCAGAAATGCCCTTTCACCTAGCTACCTGCTGCAACCACCGTCTCCTCAACCCCACCACCCTCACTGTCACTTTCTATCAATCATTTAAGCTCTTAATCTCTCCTCCATAATATCAGACCCTAAAATTATCCAGATCTTAGCACTAATTGCTGTTGACAGCTCCGGTGAGAGACAGTAAACCTTCTCCAGTCAACTGATTTTTTTATCCTGGATTCTTAAAATTTATCAGAACCTTTATTGGTTAATTTATCCCAATTTGACCTGGGAAACCCCACCCAGTATGTTCTGTTCTTGGCACATTTCACCAGGATTATTATGGCTGGGCTCAACCAACATTCTAACCTAGTCCTATCCTCTCACTAAGATTCCACCTGGGCTATATAATAGCATTCTATCTGAGTTTTCCTACTGTCCTCATGGGATTCTATTGGCACTTCCCATCCATTCACAATGCCTTAATGTTCTTACAGACACAATCTGCAGTTTTTCACTCTATGTAACATAATCCAGGGCATATTTTGCTCCCCAGAAGATTTTGTTTCTCAAACTTCAACAAGCTGGATGATTATTACTCCCATTCAAACTCCACATACCATGCCTTGGGCATATTGATTAGCAGGAGCAACTCTTTGCTTGATGTCAGAAATCAAATAAGGTTGTAAAAGGGAGAGAGCTGATTCCCAGAGCTCGTGACACGTGATAGGGATTAGACTGCAAAATGTGCTGGAGGGATTTAAACACTGCCATCTTAAGGCCTGTTATGTAACTGGAGTGGGGGGGGGATGAAATAGATCATTAGAAAGAAAGAAAGCAGGATGGGGGTGGAAGGGAAGATGCAGAGAACATGTTCAGGAAAAAAAAAGGAACAACAAAACAAGAAAAGCAAGAGACCTGGAGTCAATCAAACCAAGTGGGGATTTGCAAATCGAGAGGGAAGTATGTTTGAATGGAGGAAGTACAGAGGGCAAAGAGACAGATGAAAGTAGGAGGTAAGGAAGGGTTAGGAAAGCCACTTAATTGAGTAGAGTGGCCTTGCTCACGTCCTTCAGGCTTGCTGGGAGGTAGAAGGAGGGATGCGGAGGTGGGATGTCCTCAGAGCATGCCCTGCCTGCTATGCCTCCCTCAGGGAAGTCATCAGGCATTTCCCAGTTTCCTTAGTCCAGACTCAGTCCAGCCTCCTGTCTCTTTTCCACTGTGCAAGTGCACAAAGATCTGAGGTCCTGATTGTATGCAGCATATAGTCTGCAGTTTGAACTCTGCTCCTATGTGTATATACGTCAAGGCTCATCTGTTTATACACAGACTAGAAATGGTTGCAATTAGTCACTACATGTACACGCCAGGACATATTGATACATGGAACCACGAACTATGGAACATAGGCATATGCAGGAACTATTAAAACATAGAGATGCTTTTATGTAAGGATCCCTAGGTTCATATATCTGGGGTTCATATTCTATTTATTCAAGGTCTGACTATAAAATAGTGTGACTCATTTTTAAACAAATCCACTTATACATCTAAATTAGTGTTGTCCCTTCCAAGTAGTTACCAAGACGGTTATATACAATACTGCTCAAAACATTTTGGATACTCCTCTTTGGTATTGTCCTCATAGCCTGGCACACATCTTGGGAATATCCTTGATGCTAGAAAATGTGCCCCTTTGAAGGTGAATTAGATTTTTTTTTTTGCAAATAGTCAAGAGGTCCCCACAGCCATAATTGATGAATAAGGGATTGATAAAGATGGGAAATATGCTTTCTGATTGATAACAAAAATGAAGTGTGGCTATAAAGTAGTGAGACTGATTTGCTTCTAAACTAGCTCTGAAGGCAATTTCCAAAGAAGCTTTTTGATCTGCACCAGTATCCCTGGAACTAGGTGTCTAGCCTTCTGACCAAGTGCTCTGGAAGGGGCCAATCTTCTTTTGGATATAGAAGCTCTGGTTTATTTAACAATAAATCATTCTTATTCCTTAGTAGTCACACTTTCCACCCACTTTTGCTCAAAACAGGCGTTTACAAGTATTTTGCATATCCTATTCTCATTTATGTCTGTAAATGAATTCTAGGTATACAGGTTGTTCCACTTGCCTGTCTGCAGAATACACACATACATACATAGCTAGTACATGCTCAGCTCCCCTCTATTTTTCTCCCAGGTCAGAAAGACAACAGGCCTGGGGACAAGTTCCAGCTCACATTCCCGCTGCGAACCAACTATATGTATGCCAAGGTGAAAAAAAGTCTTCCAGAAATGTATGCCTTCACTATCTGCATGTGGCTAAAATCAAATGCCTCCCCTGGAGTGGGGACTCCATTCTCCTATGCTGTGCCAGGCCAGGCCAATGAGCTGGTCCTAATTGAATGGGGGAATAACCCAATGGAGATCCTCATAAATGACAAGGTAAGAGTCCCCAAACCCCCACCACTTCCAGACACTGAACTTATACAAAAGCAGTCATAGAATGCTTGAGTTGAGACCCTCTTCTTTTACAGATAGGCCTAGGAAGTGGAATGACTCCAGGTCCCACAGCTAACTAATAATGAAGAAAGAAGGAAATGTCAGTATGCCAGGCAGATCATTCAGCTGACAGTTCTAGAAACTGAATGGAATCCATACCTTGCACTGTTACTGGGGTGACTGGGTTTCAGAGGAGCATGAAGAAGGGAGTCCACTCTTTCTCTTTGAGTGAAATCCCCTCCCCTTTTAACTTAGACTTCTTAGAACAAAATGGAACAGAAACCACCAAATGGAAACTTCCCAAGAATACGGTGTGTGTTGTATAAAGTGCATAACATATACTGAAAATGGTTGAAGGAAAAGAAGCTAGTGGCCTTTCTAGAGCTTAATGGAAGGGTGTGGAAGAGACCAAAGAGAGATGGATTTGTTTAAAATCCCCTCGTCACCTTGAGGTCAATATGGTTCTGGGCCAATCCTGGGCTAGAGTCCAAACTCCAATAATTCCAGGCTAGACATTGGACATTACCAATACTAAATATCCTGGGCCAGTTCCAGAGTTGTGCTAGGAAGGAGAAAGAGATCCAGACAAATGGATTCCTCATGCTTTCCCAAAGCAATCCCAAAACCTAAGACTGACCCCTGAACTGATCTGACCCCTTGAATCCTGTGGTCTAGAGACATCCAAGAAGTATATTGGATCCCTGGGAAACTCTCGGACAGCACCCTAACCTCTGTTTTTCCTCCTCTCCCATTCCTATTTCCTGGGATGGGTCTAGGCCAGGGAGACTGACCTCTCATTGTCAGTGTGGTGGTTATTCTGATAGACTTGGAGTCAGAAGATCAGGCATAAGCCCTGGTGCTGACACTTAGTAGCTGTCTGATTATGGGAAAGCCACTTAACCTCTTTGTAAAAGGAGAATAATAATGTATGTACCATCACTCTTTTACACCTCACAGCTTAAAGTAGTTTATAAATGAGAGTTGTTATTCTTCACTGAAATATCTTCTATGACAGTCATCAATAAGCCCTGACGTTAGTTTATCAACCATTAAATATCCACCTTTCCCAATTGATATTAAATGGTTAGAGCCTAGGCTGGAAATCTCAGGACACCTAAGAATTTATTCCTATTCTTTTCCTGATTGTATGACCTTAAACCAATTGCTTGGCACCTCTGGACCATCATTTAGCCCTAAATATGAAGAAGAAGAATACCCTTGATAATAAGTATAAAAACATTTTATATATATATACATATAAGCGTATATAAAAATATATATATACATATACATATATATATACACATATACACACACACACACACACACACATACACGCATATATATGATATCCTTCCCCCCTCTTCTCACTCCAGAGGAAAGTTGGAGGATTAATGAGATCACAGATGGCAAAAGGGTCTGCGCGTTTAGACTGCAGTGCTATCTATGTTGATGTGCCTGTTCAGTTTCTTCAGCACCTCTTCTGCAGAAGCTTAGGACTCAGAGAGCTTGAAACCTGGGACATCGCAGGGAAAGGCAATCCAGGAGGAGGAAAATGGAATGGATAGGGAAGACATTGGTGAATTCCAGCCTCAGCTCCATGTCTAGCCAAGTCTTTGTTTTTCCAAGTTACTGCAGTCTATATTCTGTCTAGAATGATGTGTTTTTGAAAATAGATGGACCAGGGCTCTTGCTAGGCTCTCCTGTTGGGGATATGTTGATAGTATGGATTAAGGTGATGAGCAAAAGATGAAGAAAGGAGACATATCAGGAGGCCTGTCAGGTCCATCTCCTATCCTTACCTCCCCTACCCCCTTCACATTCACACATTTGCCTTGTTGGCCAATTTAAGGGGTTTATTATTTGGCAATAGACATTTCGTATATACTGCATCCTAGGATGGTGTGACTGATATCTGTGTATCTTAATTCTGGGTTAATATTTCCAGGCCTAGATAATGCGTTTGGGGAAAATATGGCATTTGGCCACTTACTAAATATTTTTGTAATTGATTTAATAATAACTGATGTTTCTATGGTGTTTTAAATTTTACAAAGCGCTTTACACATATAGTCTCATAACAACCCTATAAATTATAAGCATTACTATCCCTATCTTATAAATACGATAATTGAGGCTGAGAGAGCTTAGGTGACTTGCCCCTGTACCCACCACTGACTAGTAAGCATTAAGGGCAGAATGTGGACCCAAATCTTCTTTATTCTACATTGATCACTCCTTCTACTGCACCACACTGTTTCTTATAATAGAACTAGAAATAATCATAATATGAATAATGAAGATAAATGAAAGCACAGTGATGGTTAAAGAGAGATGGTTAATCAATGTTTGCTAAATTGATGATTCAAATAGTAATGTCAAAGATGTACATACTGTTATAATAATCTAAGACCAAATGGATTTGAGCTGTGAAAAAGGAATTTAAAAAGCACCATTTCCCTTCCCTGCCTCAGGTGGCCAAGCTACCCTTTGTTATCAATGATGGTAAGTGGCATCACATCTGTATCACCTGGACCACACGGGATGGTGTCTGGGAGGCCTACCAGGATGGCACTCAAGGAGGCAATGGAGAGAACCTAGCACCCTATCACCCAATCAAACCACAGGGTGTGCTTGTGCTGGGCCAAGAGCAGGTACTGGTCAAATGGGGATTGGGCTAGTTGGGAGGGCAGTACCTAGGGAGGGACCCAGGATGTCCATGGAAGAAGTACGATCAAAAGATAGAGCTCTGGGCTAGAAGGAAAGAATGACAAAGCAGTGGTGAAAATGGAACCATCTTCTTCTGGGAACTGAGGGCCACACATCACAGCTAAAGGGGGAAAGAGAGTTAATGGGGATAATAATATTCCCAATAATTCACATTTCTATATAACCTTAAGGTTTACAAAGCACCTATATCATGACAATCCTATGAGGAAAGTAGTGCAAATATTATCTCTATTTTAGAGATGAGGAAACTTAAAATCCAAGAGGTTAAATAACTTGACTAGGCAAAACTGATTTTGATGACATTTGTAGAGAACTCAAGCACAAGTGAACTGCGACCTCAGTGCTCCTGGGAATCATTGTTATTGTCATTATTATTATTATTATCATTATTGCATCAGGAAGACCTAGGTTCAAATCCTGTCTTTGCTAGATACTGGTTGTGTAACTATGGGGAACTCTTGAAACCTCTCAGTTGTCTAAGACTTTAAGCTAAAGATATATAGATGAGTCACTGATCTCCATAAGTGGAAGGAGTTTCCATACTGAAAGTTCCCCATACTAAATGAAATCACAGATATGAACCAACAAAAATTATTATCATTACTACCTTGATTTAAAAATAAACAAATGAACTTCTAATTCATAGTATCAATTTAATTCCACATAGAATAATGTTTCATAAAATCACATTTTATTCGTTCATTTTCACACGAGTGAAAATTTCTTAGTGTAAAGATACAAAGATGCAAAGATGCAGAGATCACAAGTAGGAATGAACTAAGCCAAGGCATAAAGCAGAACACTTTACCATGAACTGCTGGGTAAAAAAAAAGTTCATATTTTCTCATTAGATACTGTAATTATGAAAATACTACCTCAGTTCTTCATTTTTATTGGTTTTGACACTGAAAATTGATCTAGCTATTATCTTATAAATTAAATGTTTATTAGTAAGTAATTTACTTTCTGGTAGCATCTAGTGGGGAGTTCCCAAGTCTATAGGATCTTTTCTGTGCATTCCAAACATTCCAAACATTCATTCCTGGACTGAGGAATTAGAATGGAGGAGACAGAAAGAAAGGGATGCAGGAAATGAAAAGTAAAGACAAAACCTTGAATGGCCCTTGTTCCTGTTAGATCTACCCATACCCCAGATTCCAGGCTCCAGGCTCCAGCTCTAGAAAAGCTAGATTCCATGACATTCCCCCCAATAGGAAAATAGGGTCAGGGAAAAGACTAGGGACATTTCTATTCCACATGATCCCTATAGAATAAATCGAGGGAAATCCAGACAGAGAATAGAGACAAAGATAGAAGCAGAGACATATAGCCAGCCAGAGTTAAACTCACAGATAGACTCCAAACAGAAGACAACAAAGTTGACAAAGCTGCTCGTGCTCTCTCTCTCTCTCTCTCTCTCTCTCTCTCTCTCTCTCTCTCTCTCTCTCTCTCGGTGTGTGTGTGTGTGTCTCTCTCTCTTTCTCTCTCTATCTCACTCTCTCTATCTGGCTCTGTCTCTCCTGTCTCTCTCTGGCTCTATCTCTCACACACACAATATTTCATGTTTATATAGAATTTATAGTATTTCAAAAAATACTTTCAGTTGCCAAATGCGGAAATGTGGATAAACAGAAAAAAAAATACACAATGTATAAATATGCATAAATATTCACACAGAAAGACAGTCTTCACAATTAAACAGAGGGAAAGATAAACAAGTAGAAATGGAAAGGCACACAGAAGGACACACAAACAGCATTAGGAGATCAACGTTCCTCATGAGGCAGCAAGCCAGAACTGAAATTTCCCAGGGTCATCCACTTTCCTGACCCTCACCTTAACCACTACCTCCACCTCTATGTTCTCTATATTTCTTTGAAAGGATACTTTGGGTGGTGGATTCGATGCCACACAAGCTTTTGTTGGTGAATTGGCTCATTTCAACATCTGGGACCGAAAACTCACCTCTGGGGAGATCTACAACCTGGCCACCTGCAGCACCAAAGCTCTGTCTGGAAATGTCATTGCCTGGGCTGAGACCAACATTGACATCTATGGCGGGGCTACTAAGTGGACATTTGAAGCTTGTCGTCAGATCAACTAACTGCTTTGGAGCTGCCTCTCTCCCTTCTTCCTGCCTGCCCCTCCCTCCCATTCCCACCTCTCCTCCCTGCTTAAGCAGTTCTGACCCAAGTGTCTTTTCCTCTCTTCTTTCCTTAAAAGTTAATTAAGGATATTTCTGCCCCCTTCCTTAAAACACTCCTCCTTGTTTTGTTTGTCTCTCCCCTGAAGCAGAGTCACTTGTCTTGTAGGTCCCCAAAGAACAAAACGTTTCTCTCTAGGAGCCTTGGACTCAGTTCCTCAGGCATCCCCTGTCCACAGTAAAAGCAACGGCACCAAACTTTTGAACCATGCAAAAGTAGGTGAAAAGTTTTTTGGGTTTTTTTTTTTTGGTCAGGGGAAGGGGGCTTTTCTTTTGGAATGAGGCTTTTTTTCCCTTCCTTCTCTATTTTTCTTTCTGGCTTTGGGAAATTTCACAACCGGTCACATTCCTGTATTCGCCAACTTTGTTAGATGCCTGAGTGCCTTTGGGCTGGTGCAACTTCTTGAGCACACACATTTGTCTTCATCTGCAACCCTTTTTAAGAAGGACATATCTCTATATTGATATAATAAATGTCTTTTATGCAGTTTGTTAAAGGCCAGGGCACCTCACCATAGAGAATTTTTATTTTGTATTAAAAATGAATTCTCTTTGAATGATTCCATACTCACATGGCACTTTGAATGGCTCTGCCTACTCCCACTGGGAGAGGGAGATCATCTGATTCTAGTGTAGAAGGAGGAAGGATGCTATTGGCCTCAGCATTCTAGCTAACCCTGTTGGCAACCACTGGCACCTGACCTGTTCCTCAGCTCTTTGTATCTGAGGATACACCAAAGCTAGGGAAGCCATAATGCTCACTTGGGCTTTGTGCCAGGCTCTTTCCCAGGACTAGGAAAGTATTGTGCCCCTTTTAGGGAGCACTATGTGAGCCCTGTGGGAAAAGCCTTACTCTCTTCACTTCACTGCATCATATGAGGCTGCAGCTTGCTCCTTCACTTAACTGCCAGGTGGGTCCCAGGTGCAGTGTTCCAACCCTGGTAACCCACAAAAGAGGAGTACCCCATCTCATGTCCCAGGGAGGCCACATCTCCACTTCCTCACCCTCCTCCTTCACACTTGGGTTGTGTCTTAGGATCATAGCATTTGAAACTAAAAAAAGACCTTAGGGATGACCTATTCCAACCCTCTCATTTTATAGATGAGGAAACCGAGGCTCACAGAGGTGGAGCAATTAGCCCAAGGTCACTCAGCTGTGCATAGCAAAGCTAAGATTTAAATCGAGGTACTCAGACTCAAATTATGGTGTTCTTGCAGAGAGTAGAAGGTCTGAGTATATTAGTTTAATGGGATTTCCCTACCCCCCTCCATTTTATAAGAAAACTGACATGTGGCTAAGATCCAGCCCCTTTCTGATGGGGCTCAAAACCCAACCAGACAACCCAGGAAGGCTTCTTACTTAGATATTTTTTCTCTTGCCTCCCAATATTTCTAGACCTAACCTTCAGGAGTTAAACAAGCCTTCATAAAGAAAAGATGATCTGGGTTAGATTTCTAAGACAAGTTTTTGATTTCTGAGACAAGTTTCAGCTGCTTGGTCCCTGCATTCCCTCTTTAATTTTGTAAAAACCCAAGTCCAGCAAAGCCAAACTTCTCTTGGTTGTGTGGCTCATTGAGCTTCTATCTAAATAACCAGAAGGCCTTTCCCCCTACTTTTTGATGTTATCTAAGAATTCTCCCCTTGTCCTTCCAAGTAAGAGGGGAAACTGCGTGTGTGTGTGTGAGAGAGTGTGTGTGTGAGCATGTGTGTGTGTGTGTGCAAAAGTTGGGAGAACCATGCCCATGTTTAGTGCGAGCTCTGCTTTTTCAGCATCTGGAAGTTGTGCACCCTGAGGCACCTCCCAATGTTATTGCCACAGTCTAACGAAAAATGGGTTTGTACATCTTTCTAGAAATTCAATTATTACCACCTGGCTCATCTGTAGCCCCAGACATTTCTGTAGCAGATACAGGTGTCTAAGTTTTATGTTCCCTAACAGGGTCACCTGTCTCCTTAAATACAGGTCCATCTCACGTCTAAAAATGGGTGTGTGTGGTGTGTGTGTGAACGCATGCACACACCTTGTGTATACGTATGTACTTATGTATGTCTGTTCAGCACATAGCCATTGGCTCTGAGATATGTTTCTCTTATTTAAAGGGCATGGATTGGATGACAAGATGTATGTTGTTACAAATGGTGACTGGCATTCTTCCATGGTTGCGTTTTCTCAAAGCCTTATGGCTTGTGACACCCTTGGATTTGAAGATGGCTTCTGTGTTTGCATGTTTTTCTGGATGTTGTGTTCCTTGCTGCCTTGGTCTGGTGTGTTCATTCCTTTGTCTGCATGGGTTCTTGCAGAGTTGTATTGTTTGCTGAGCTCCCTCTCAAATGTTTTGTGATCTATGTGTAGCAATCAGAAATGGCTGTATAATCCAGGCTAAGGGATAGATAAAATCTTCTCCCCAACACACACTCACGCGCACACACAAACACCCGCAAAACACATACATATGCACACAAACACAGAAATGAAGGTGAGACCAAGCTCAAATGATACCCAAAGCAGGGAGAGAGAGCTTGGAATTGTCCTTCTAGTCCAAGAAGGCCCTGCTCCCTCACTTCTCTCTGTGGAGCTGCTGTATAGTGTTGGTGAAGGGCCCAAAGTGTACTCGGTGCTGTACCACCTGCACCTACCACCAGCCCCAGCCCCCACCTACTGGACCCCAGACCACCCTCTGCCCTTAACCAGGCAAGGTGGGAGCTGTCCATTCAGGACCACAAGCCATTCTCTGTCTCTAACTAGATAGTCAGACAGAGCTTATCCCTTATGCTTATGCCTTTCCAGCATCTCAATCCATTCTCTCCACACCTTTACCTCTATTCCTCCTCCCTTCCACCACCATCCCTCACCCACCCTGGGGCTTTGGAGCTGTTCAAAATGGCTCTAAAACATCCTGTCACCCATCTCCCTTTCCTCCAAGCTCTCCTAGAGATACACAGGATGGCCGGGACTGAGTCCTCAGCACCCTTCTTCATCCCCTAATTGGGGTCAGTGCCAAGCTCCTCAGCTCCCTCACTGTGTTTGTACTTGGCATGCTGCTTGCCCCAGGTAAGGCAGATGACAAAGCCACCAATCTAATCCACTCAGTTTCCATATACTCCTTAATCCGATTGACGTTCCCTCTTGCACTGAATAATACATGCCTTTCTCAGGTAATGCCATTTTATAAAATAAGGAGATAAAAAAGCACTGTTGAGACAGTGTTTGTTTTTGCCTAGCCAGTGTCCGACAGCTCCCAGAGGCATCTGAATTGGGAGAATTGTTGAAATAGCCTTTCTGGTCTCTTGGGAGCTGAGATCCCACTTGGATTTTAAGCCTTCTTGCTTTTGATAACACAGTATTATCTCTCTTATTGTAGAAGAAAAAAAGTTTATTACCAAACAAAAGTATTTTTATGAGAAAAAAGACAAACATATAAATTAACGTATAATTTCTCCCTTGAAAATATTTTTCAGGCTCTACCAAAACTTAGACTGGTATGTGTGTATTTTGGAAGAAAGATAGTAGATTTTGTATGTTTCCCTCCCTTTTGCAGACTCCCCATTTATTTTCTAGGACTGCAAAGGTCATCTTGTCACCAGCCCTGGGACCTGAGGCCAAGGGGTTAGGAGTATTTTGGAGGGGGGAGAGGAGATAAGATGTTTTAGAGCCATTTTGAACAGCTCCAAAGAAGTTCTGCCTGTTTATCAAGAGTAGTGGGGACCAAGACTAAGAAGAATTTAAGGTGAACCCTTTGTCCCAGAGCTGTTTCCATTTAAGTGGAATGCGCTGGACATTTGAATGTCTATTTCATCCTGTTTAAACAAGAAGTAAAGAAATTGGGGCTATTGTTTGAAACAACAGCAACAAAAGACAAAAATTCACAAACACAAAAGAAAAACAAAACAAAATAGAAGTTAATCTTTTATAATCTACCATCACCAAAAAAGTTAGCTGGAAGCCCTCATAGTCTGATCTGTTAAAATACTTTACAATTTACATTTGCTCAATAAAGGACTGGAAACACATTGCTTCAATAAGCAGTGAACTTTAACTGCAATTTGCTGAAGGGGGAACAAATCATTGAGGAGAAAACAAATTCAACTCAAATAGTCCCAATTTTGTCTGACTTGCAAAAAAAAAAAACAGCAGTCCCACAAAATAACTAACAACCCCCCTACCCTCCTATGGTTGCTCTTGATACAATGTATATATTGTATAGTGTTAAAGAGAATCTGTGTATCTTACTTTTTCATTATTTGCTAACCAAAGCTGTACATTTTTCATATATGATCTGCAGCCGTTTGGGTTTCAAATGGGTCAGAGTCATGGGACCTGCCACCTCCCATCAGCAGTTCTGGAAATGCACTGTTTCTACTGGTATTCTTGCTTTTCTTTCTTTCTTTTTCATTTTCTTGCAGAAACTACATGAATTGTTGAGTTTATTTTTACACAGTAAAGAGTGAAGAAAGACTGTGGTCTCCTTTCTGGAATATTATTTCACTTTTCTAATGAATTTGTAAATAAGCCCTGGTCAACCTAATTTCAAATCAGGTTCCAAAAACCTTTATGTACATTATTTCATTTGACCTTCAGCACATCCCTATGAGATAGTCAGGGAAGGTATTACTACTCCTTGATTACAGAATCATAGAATTTATAGCTAGGAGAGACTCTGGAGATCAGCTAATTCAACATCTTTATTTGACAGATGAAAAAAATGAAATCCAGAGAGAAGTGATTTACATGTAATATTCAATTTAACTCAACAAACATTTGTTAAGCACCATTGCTGAGCAAAGGGATGGAGGCTTTTGTTTGTCTGTTTGTTTTGGGGGGGGGTTGTTTTATTTTTTATGTTAGTCAGAACTGTGACTTCATTGGTGAAAAGGAACTCTCAATGAAGAGACTCCTTTTACTAGTGCACGTCAGCCACTGTTCTGTAATGTGTACTTTTTTAGAGTGCCTCCTAGAGGAGTTGAGTGGTTATACAAATTTCCCAGGGTCACGCGGTCAGTATGTGTCAAAGAGAGGACTTGAAACCTTGTTTTTCCTGACGTTGAGGCTGGCTCTCTATTGACTATTACATGCTGCTTCTCTACTACAGATACAAAGACAAAATGAAATAGTTCCTGCCCTCAGAGAGCTTACCTTCTATTGAGGAAACAACACGTAAACAAACAACTAAGTTAAAATATGTGTGTGTGCGTATGTGTACACACATACACACTCCCACACAAAGTGGTAACAAACCATAAGTGTCATTGACTGACTTTACAGATGAGGAAACCAAGGCTCAGAGAGATTAAGTGACTTGCACAAAGTCACTAAGCTGGGGTTGGAATTCCATTCTTCTGACTCTTTTACACTATTCACATGGAAGTAATGGAAGAGCAATTCCCCTTATTCCTATAAATCTAACTTTGCAAAAAGCCCATTGCTACTAGCTTCACAAAAAGCCTATAAAGGAGAGGGCCAAGATTATTGTGTCTATTTATATATGAAGAAACTGAGTTCCAGAAAGATGGAACAACTTACTCAAGAATGTATAGCAAGTCAATGAAAAATCTAGATGCTAGGACCAGGTTTTCCGATTCCCAGCGAGTACACTTCTGAGCATTTCTTATCCTTGGATAAAGGGATGCTTCCAAGACTACACTAATGACAGCAGAGCTAGCATGCTGGTTTGCCCCAAGAACCTTGGATTTATTATTTTAAGCACTCCTTTTACCTTTCTCCTTTGACCAGGGCTAAATGACTTTTAGTCAATGTTCTGGTGTCTCTTGCTCTTGGTATTTTCCTTACTTGGTTCTCTATATCTATTTCCAGACCTATTTCCAGAGTGCAATAGCCCAGTATTTTCTACATTTAGGTCAGAGGAAAGGAAATCATTTCCAGGGGGGAATCTAGATAGCCTATGATCCTTCATTATATGGCTGCCAAACAGACAATGTCTAGGGTCTCAAAGACTTTCAAATACAGCTAAAAAATATTAAAACTGGATGGAACCTTAGGGACTATCTAGACTCACTCCCACATCCTATTGATAATAACAAGAAGAAAGTATCTTTATATAATAGTTTCAGACTTATAAAATTTTTTCTTCAGGACAACCTTGTGTAGTAGGTGTTACTAGCATTATGATTCCCACTTTATGCATAAGGAAATAGTGTCCAAGAGAAGGGAATGTTAATTCCCTTGCACGAAAGTCATACAAATTTTATTGCATTCAAATAAAAAATATGGTCAAAGACCCACAGCATTCCCTAATATACTTAGAGAAATTCATCACTAGGTGATGAATTTGGTGGCAATGGCAATCTCTGAAACTCAAAACCTTCTGAAACAGACATATTGTTGTGAGGAGACAAAAGGTTTCAGAATTCTCATAACTTGGTTCCCTCATTCTCCCCTCTCTCCTCACCACCCCACCCAGTGATAGTGGTCATACCTTTTAGTGACTTTCAGTGTGGCTATACCTGGAAGTAAAGTAATGGATTAGAAAATAACAATTATATAAACGTATAGTCATGAAATGATTAAATGGTTAGATTCAAAGACTAGTTATTAATAGTTTGAAATCAACTTGAAAGATGTTCTCTAGTGCAATGTCCCAGAGATCCATGCTTTTTAAATGTAGGCATCTCAAATCTGCTTATGATATAAACCTGAACAAACCTAGAATCAAAAGACATTGGCTAGACCCACTTAGGTCAGTCTAGTGGTTTGGGTTCAGGACTAGAACAGAATAAGACATTTTTAGAACATTTAACAGTTGACCAAAAATGTTTCCTTAGCACTAACATGGAAAGGATATTCAGCAAGAATACAAAATTGGTTCAGTTGGGCATAGATTTCCTGTCTCTGAATTTGCCATGGTGGTACACCAGTGTGCAGGGAAGAATTCCTGACTCCTTTTGTGCACTCACTTTTGGACTCAGAACACTAAAAACCTACATCAGCAGTTCAAGGTTTAGCTCCCTGGTCCAGCTAATTTTCAAGGATGGTTTCAATACATTTGGAGAAAAAACTAGCTTACTCTTCCAAGCAGCAGGGCCTTAGAAAAAGCTATCCCTGCTTATGTGGCAGGGCCTGAGGAAAAGCTAAGGAACTTAGTAGATACTGCTCTTACCAAAATGGGGATCAATGTAAAGTCTTACATTTGGGTAAAAAAGTCATCATCACATAAACAAAACAGAGGAGACATGATTAGACAGAAATTTTGCGGAAAAGATCTGCTGTCTTTAGTGGACACCAAACTCAACATGAGTCAAGAGTTTGATATGGTAGCCAAAAAAGTTAATGTAAACTGTAACCACATTAACAGAAACATAATGTCTAGGATTAGGAAAATAATTGTCCCTCTGAAATCTGACCTGGTCAGATCACATCTGGATTATGATGTTCCATTCAGGGCACTAAAGGATTGGGAAGTACATCAACAAGTTGGAGAGTAGCCAGGATCAATCAATTAACAGGCATTTATTGAATGCCTGCTATGTTCCACACATGAAGCTTCACCAGGATGCTGAAGGGCTTCAAGATCATGCCATTTAATAATAATAATAAACATTTGTATGGTGTCTACTATGTGCCAAACACTTTATAATTATTATCTCATTTGATCCTCACAATAGCCCTGGAAGTAGATGTAATTATTATCCCCATTTTACAGATGAGGAAACTGAGGCAAATAGAGGTTAAATCACTTGCCCAGGGTCACACAGCTAGTAAGTGCCTGAGACTGGATTTGAACTAAGAGCTAGCTAACTCCAGGCCCAGCATTCTATCCATTGCACCACATAGCTATGTTGAGAACACTGAGGATGTTTAGTGTGGAGAAGAGAAGACATATTCACTGCCTTCACCTATCTGAAGGATTATCACATAGGAGAGGAGTTACACTTGTTCTGCTTGGCCCCAGAAGGCAGAAGTAAAGGCAATGGATAGAAATTGCAAAGAGGTAAATTTAGCCTTGATATAAGGCATAAATTTTTAGCATTTAGATCTGTTCAAGAGTTGAACAGGCTGTCTTCAGAGTTAGTTAACCTGTCTTCACTGGAGAACTTCAAGCAAAGGCTGACAATAGCTGTCAAGGGAAATCATTTTTAGCCCCAAGTGGGACAGCCTCTAAGGTCCCTTCCAACTATTGCTTAGAGTAGTATTGCTCACTTGCAATCTTTGCTACTGGGGGAAGCTAAGGCTGACGGATCACCAAAGTTTCAGAGTTCTAAACTCCAGTAGCGCTAAAGCCAATTGGGTGTCCTCACTAAGTCTGGAGCTAATATGGAGAATGTTATTGGGGAATACTAGGCTGCCTAAGGAGGGATGAACTGGCCTAAGTCAGAAAAATGGAGCAAGTTGAAGCTTCCATGCTGATCAGCATTAAGATAGAGTCACTGAACTTCAGCCTGAATGAAATAAGGAGATCCAGAAAACAACATTAGTTACTATTATAATAAGAGATGCAGCATGAGCAATGTAAGCATGCCAGATTTGGAACTAGAAAATATCTGGGTTTTGAAATCCAGCTCTGCAACTTAATAGTTATATGACCCTAGGCAAGCCACTGTACTTTCTGAAATCAGTTCCTGAAAAAACAGAAATAATACTTCCTCTATCTTCCTTAGGGAGTTATTGTGAGTAAAATATTTTATAAACCTTAAGGTGCCAGCTAAATAATTAATAACTGGCATTTACATGATGCTTCACTATTTACAAAACACTTTCCATACACTACTTCTTCCCAATAAGAAGTGGGCAAGGCAGGCATGATACACATTTAACAGATATAGAAACAAAGATTCTAAAGGTAAGTCACTTTCCCTAGGACACACACTTTGTAATTGGCAAAGCTAGGACTTAAACTTGGGTGTTCTTGAACTCTTCCTCTTGTCTCACAAGATGGACCATGTGTCTTAACAACCAGATTACTAAGACTTAAGAACCATGAGGGATGGGGGAGGAAGGGAAGGCTGGGGGCATTGACACTGAGGAGGACAATCTATCTTACCTTTGCTTTCTCTACTGCCCAGGAGATCCACTTAAGACTGAGCTACTTCATTCTATATTTCTCCAATTCTGTTTCTCAAAAGCAGTTGGTGGATCAGGGTCTTTTTTCCCCATGTCTTGATAATTAGCTCTCCTATTTTCCCTGGTGACAAAAGCCCTGGGCAGTGTCCAGGTTAATGGTGCTTTTCTTCAACATCAAGTCTTACTCTCCTTGTCACTGGTGAAGTAGCTTTCCAATGAATTTTGCAGTCTGGAGACAGGTCAATTTTCCCCAAACTTACTTGTCACACATTATTCTCATAACGGACAGGGCAAATAAATTGTTCCTAACAGCAATATTCTTAAAACCTGAGAATCATCTCCTTTCAATTCCTCCAAGGAAGAATATCTGCATTTTGAGGAATTAAATCCTGGTTTTATTGTTCAGGATCCTATCCTTTGGGGTATATGAATATAAACAGCATTCCCTAACTCAAGAGAGTTGAAGGGTGGACACTGCACAAGACTGCAGTTTTGGCTCCTTAACCTAGCAAGAGGAAATCCCTTACCCTAGCAGGTGAGATCAAGATGTGTTCAATATTGGTGTTCTGGGGGAAGGATAATTAGACAGAGCAAGCAAGAAGTATCTAATAAGTACTTATTATGTGCCAGGCATTGTGCTAAGCACTGGGGATACACATACAAACAGAAAGATAATCCCTGACCTCAAGGAGCTTACATTCTAATGGAAGACAACAATGAAAAGGAGCTAAAAGGAGATGATGGGAGGGAAGAGTGGGTACCCTCGCAGAGGTATGGTGGTTAAAATCCAGAGAGCCAAAAGCACAGCCAGGAGGGCTATGAAGTGTGGTCAAATTGGGCCCATCTCCAAAATGGAGGACCGGGAAGGAACTCAACAACGGGAGAGGGAGCTCTGCATAATGAAGGGATGTTACAGGTTAAGAAGGCAATTGAGTTATGGTAGTGTAATCTGGAGAATCAAAAACACAGCTAGGAGGGGAATGAGAATGTTTATTTGTCCTCTGTTTCCCTCCGGCCAGAATCCAAGGTAGAGTAAGTACTTTCTCAAGGAGTTCTCAGAAGCCTTCTGAAAGGGTCTTTGTAGGGGCAGTGGCCCTGAAGTCAGGAGGACCTGAGTTCAAATGTGGCCTCAGACCAAGCACTTCGCACTGACTAGCTGTGTGATCCTGGGCAAGTCACTTAACCCCAATTGTCTCGCAAAAAGAAAAAAGAAAAGAAAAGAAAGGGTCTCTGTAGATTTCAGGGATGCAAATGCAGGTGAGGGTCAGAAGAAGAGGCAAGATCATCAGATCTATCCTTCTTCCCCTAAACTAGGAAGATATCTTTAGTCATCAAATGTCAGTGAAGCTGCCTCCTATCAGATAAGTAGTCATTCAACTATCATTAAAAAATCCTTCAGGAAATGAGAAAACTATTCCCTCCCCCAGGCAATTCATTCCACTTGTTGACAGCTTAGATTGTTAGGAATTATATAGAACTTTCTGTTTCTCTGCCACTTATCCACCCATCTCTTTAAGTGGAGTAGGAGATAGCATACTGGACCTGCAGTCAGAAGGGCCTGGGTTTAAATGCTGCCTCATGCACTCATTAGTTGTGATGCCCTTGGCAAGTCATTTAACCTCTATCAACTTCAGTTTCCTCATCTGCAAAATGGAGATAATAATAGCACCTACCTCACAGGATTGTTATGAGAATCAAATGAGATTAACATCTATAAAGTGCTTTGCAAACTTTAAAGCTATATAAATGTTATTGTTCAGTCATTTCAAAACCCTTGTAGGGTTTTCTTGGCAAAGATACTGAAGATACTGAATGGTTTTGCCATTTCTTTATCCAGCTCATTTTACAGATGAGGAAACTGAGGCAAACAGGGTTAAGTGACTTGCCCAGGGTCACACAGCTAGGAAGTGTCTGAGGCCAGATTTGAACTCAGAAAGATGAATCTTCCTGACTCCAAGTCTGGCTCTCTATCCAATTTCCCACCTAGTTTCCCTACTATTATTATTAACTTTCCTAGTTTTGTTCTCCGGATCCAAGCAAAACAAGTGAAAATTACCTTCTACATTACAGCCTTTAAATATTAAGATAATAATCACTTCATACTACTCCCCCACCCACCCAAGTCTGCTCTTCTCCAAACTAGGCACCACTTATGGACTATTTATGGACTATTTTCCATTCCTTCACCATCCTAATTGCTTTCCTCTGCACATGCCCAAAGAGGAGACATGTATATATATCCAAGTCACACAGCTCCTTGACTCCGGAAGGAGAAATGTCAACAAGTATTTAAAATCAACTCATATTTATTGAATTTGAGTTTATTTATTGTTCTGTGGCTGGCACTAGGCCAACTGTTGTGGAGAAGAGATGAGTTATGGTACCCACCCTTAAAGACTGAAAGATAATTGCACAAATGAAAAAGTAAGAAGGTTATATATGATAACATACACTCAAATGATAAGGAGGATGGTTTAGACTGTAATTGCTATTGGGTCCAGGGTAGGGATGCTCCATGTGAAATAAGTGAGGGTGGAGGTGGGACTGAAGGAGGTGAAGGTTTTGAATAGGTCAGAGGAAGATCAAAAGTATTCTAACTGAAGGAATAACAAAAGCAAAGTCTCAGAGTGGAGAATGAGTCTAGTGTGTGTGTGGGAAGATGGTAAGTAGATTGGTTTGGCTCATGCACAGGTTATATGGAGAACCATAATGAAAAAAAGTTGGAAAAGTAGAATGGGGTCAGACTTTACAGGGCTATGGAAGCCATGGAGGTGGTAGAGTCAACAGGTCAACAAGCATTTATTAAATGCTTACACAGGGCTATGTATTTGGGATACAAAGGCAAAAAACAGTCCTTGCCCTCAGGGAGTATATATTCTTTTTCTTCATTTTTTTTGTTTTGTTTTGAACATTCACTTTTATAAGATTTTGAGTTCCAAATTTTTTTCTCCCTCCCTCCTTCCCCCTCCCCAAGAGAGCAAGCAATCTGATATAGGTTATACATATACAATCATATAAAACATATTTCTACATTAGTCATATTGTTAAAGAAGAATCAGAACAAAAGAGGAAAACCATGAGAAAAAAAAGTGAAAATAGTATGCTTTAATCTGCATTCAGACTCCATAGTTCTTTCTTGGGATGTGTATAGTATTTCCCATTAGGAGTCTCTTGGAATTGTCATAGATCATTGCATTGCTGAGAAAAGTCTATCATAGTTGATCATTACAGAATGTTGCTGTTACTGTGTACAATGTTCTCCTGGTTCTGTTCACTTCACTCAACATTAGTTCTAGTGAGTTCAGGTTTTTGCGAAATCCACCTTCTCATCATTTCTTATGGAACAATAGTATTCTAATACATTCATATACCACAACTTGTTCAGCCAATCCCCAACTGAAGGGCATCCCCTCAATTTCCAATTCTTTGACAACACAAAAAAAACTGCTATAAATATTTTTGCACATGGGATTCTTTTCTATTTTTTATGATCTCTTTGGGATACAGACCTAGAAGTGGTATTGATTAAAGAGTATGCACAGTTTGACAGACCTTTGGGCATAGTTCCAAATTGCTCTCCAGAATGGTTGGATCACCAACAATGCATTTGTGTTTTAATTTTCCCATGTCTTCTCCAACATTTATCATTTTTCTTTTCTGTCATATCAGCTAATCAGACAGATGTAAGATGGTACCTCTGAGTTGTTTTAATTTGCATTTCTCCAATCAATAGAGATATAGAGCATTTTTATATGACTGTAGATAGCTTTGATTTCTTTGTCTGAAAACTGCTTGTTCATATCCTTTGACCATTTTATCAATTGAAGAATGACTTGTATTCTTATAAATTTGACTCAGTTCTTTATATACTTGAGAAATGAGGCCTTTATCAGAAATACTGGCTGTAAAAATTGTTTCCCAGCTTTCTGCTTTCCTACTAATCTTAGTTGCATTGGCTTTGTTTGTGCAAAATCTTTTAAATTTAATGTAATCAAAATTATTCATTTTGCATTTCATAATGTTCTCCATCTCTTGTTTGGTCATAAATTCTCCCCTTCTCCATAGATCTGACTGGTAAATTCTTCCTTGCTCTCCTAGTTTGCTTATGGTATCACCCTTTATGTCTAAATCATGTACCCATTTTGACCTTATCTTGGTATATGGTGTGAATGTTGGTCTATGCCTAGTTTCTACCATACTATTTTCCAGTTTTCCCAGCACTTTTTTGTGAAATACTGAGTTCTTATCCCAGAAACTGGAGTTTTGGGGTTTATCAAACAGTAGATTACTATAGATATTTACTACTATGTCTTGTGTACCTAACCTATTCTACTGATCCACCACTCTATTTCTTAGTCAGTACCAAATAGTTTTGATGGTTGCTGCTTTGTAATAGATCTGGTATGGCTAGACCACCTTCCTTTGCATTATTTTTCATTAATTCCCTTGATATTCTTGATCTTGTTTTTCCAGATGAATTTTGTTATGATTTTTTTCTAGCTCTATAAAATAATTTTCGGTAGCTTGATTGGTATGGGACTGAATAAGTAAATTAATTTAGGTAGAATTATCATTTTTATTATATTAACTCAGCTTACCCATGAGCAATTGATATTTTTTCCAATTGTTTAGATCTGGCTTTATTTGTGTGAAAAGTGTTTTATAATTGTGTTCATATAGTTCCTGGGTTTGTCTTGGCAGGTAGACTCCCAAATATTTTATATTGTTTACAGTTATTTTAAATGTAATTACTCTTTTTATCTCTTGCTGCTGGGCTTTGTTAGTATCATACAGAAACGCCAATGATTTACGTGGATTTATTTTATATCTTGCAACTTTGCTAAAGGTGTTAATTGTTTCAAGTAGTTTTTAGTTGATTTTCTAGGAGTCTCTAAATCATATCACCATATCATTCATCTGCAAAGAGTGATAGTTTTGTTTCCTCATTGCCTATTCTAATTCCTTCAATTTCTTTTTCTTCTGTTATTGATAAAGATAACATTTCTAGTACAATACTGAGTAATAGTCATGCTAATGGGCATCCTTGTTTCACCCCGATCTTACTGGGAAAGCTTTTAGCTTATCCCCATTACATAAATGCTTGCTGTTGGTTTTAGATAGATATTACTTATCGTTCTAAGAAAAACTCCATTTATTCCTATGCTCTCCAGTGTTTTTAATAGGAATGGGTGCTGCATTTTGCCAAAAGCTTTTTTCTCCATCTATTGAGATAATCATATGATTTCTGTTAGTTTTAATATTGATATGGTCAATTATGCTGATAGTTTTCCCAATATTGAACCAGCCCTGCATCCTTGAAACAAATCCCACCTGGTCATGTGATATTATCCTGGTGATACATTGCTGTATTCTCTTTGATAATATTTTATTTAAATTTTTTGCATCAATATTCATTAGGAAAATTGGTCTATAATTTTCTTTCTTTATTTTGTCTCTTCCTGGTTTAGGTATCAACACCATATTTGTGTTATAAAAAGGATTTGGTAGGACTCTGCCTATTTTTCAAAATAGTTTATATAGTATTAGAATTAATTGTTCTTTAAATATTTGGTAAAATTCACTTGTAAATCCATCTGGCTCTAGAGTTTTTTTTTCCTTAGGGAGATCATTGATGGCTTGTGCAATTCCTTTTCCTAAAATTAGGCTATTTAAGTATTTTATTTCCTCTTCTGTTAATCTGGGCAATTTATATTTTTGTAAATATTCAGCAATTTCACTTAGATTGTCAGATTTATTGGCATAGAGTTGGGAAAAATAGCTCCTAATTATTGCTTTAATTTCCTCTTCTTTTGGTGGTGAATTCACCCTTTTCATTTTTATAGTGGTAATTTGGGTTTCTTTTTTCTTTTTTTTAATTAAATTAACCAAAGATTTATTTATTTTATTGGGTTTTTTCCATAAAATCAGCTCTTAGTTTTATTTATTAGTGCAACAGTTTTCCTACTTTCAATTTCATTAATCTCTCCTTTGATTTTCAGAATTTCTAATTTGGTATTTAATTGGAGATTTTTAATTTGTTCTTTTTCTAGCTGTTTTACTTGCATTGATCAGGGAGTGTATATTCGAATGGGGAAGGCATCCGTATATTAGGTACATGCAAGATAAATAAAGATTAGAGAGAGGAAAGTAATCTGTAAGAGGAAGCATTAGCAGGTGAGAGAACTATTTTAAGTCTTTCCCCATTCCAATCTATATTTCACTCAAGCTTCAAATTAGTCTTCAAATTAGCACAGATCTGATCACGTCATCTCCTCCATTCAAGAAATTCCATTTGTGACTTCCTATCACCCCCAAGATCAAATATAAAATCCTCTATTTGGCATTCAAAATCCTTCAAAACCTGGCCTCCTCTTACATTTCCAGTCTTCTTATACTTTATTTCCCCATCCCAACTCCAAGTACTCTTAGATACTGTGATGCTGACCTCCTTGCTAATCCTCACACAAGACACTCCATCTCCAGACTCTGGGCATTTTCACTGGCTGTCCCTTATGCCTGGAATACTGTCCTATACTGGAATACAGCTTCCCTGTATGCCTTCAAATCACAGCTAGCCATATATAAGCTATATCAAATTGCTTACCATTTTGAGAAAGGGGAAGGGGAGAGTGGGAGGGAGAAAAAATTGCAACTCAAAATTTTGTAAATATGAATGCTAAAAATTGTCTACACATAAGTGGGAAAAATAAAATACTATAAAAATAAAAGTAATACCTGGGTGAGATATTTTTTTTTAAAAAATCATAGCTAAAATTTTACTTTCTATTAGAAATCTTTCTGAATCTCCCTTAAAGTTAATGTTTTACCTCTATAGATAACTGTATCTCCAATTAATGAAATATATATATACATACATACATATATATATATATATATATATATACATATATATATATATATCTTGTTTGTATATAATTGTTTTCCCATTGTCTCCCCTCTGAGCTACTTGAGAGCAGGGACTGTCTTTTGCCCAGACCTTAGCACAGTGCTAGGCACGTGATAGTCAGTGTTCAATAAATTTTTATTGCCTGGCTATATAGAGGCAGCTGCTCTACCAGAGCCCAGTCATCATATTTGAACTCAGGTCTTCCTAACTCCAGACCTGGCATCTAGTTGTCCTCCTGTCAGGGTTAGGGTTTGGATTTTGTCCCACTGAATTTTCTTAACTGGATAAGCCGAAGTTTCCCATAGAGGAAATATTTGATGTCCCAACACCTCTTGTTCTTGCATGCTTGCCTCCTGTTTTTACTGTAATAACTGCCATTGCTATAGCACTTCAGAGTTTGAAAAAAGCACTTTACACTATATCTCAAGAATCATAACAACCCTATGAATTAGGTACTACAGGTAGTATCCCCATTTTGACAGATAAGAAAACTAAGACGCTGAGAGATTAATTGACTTGTCCATGGTCCCAGAGTAGCAAAGTTAAGTTCAGGACTCAGGTCTTCCTGACCCAAGTCTGGCACTAAATAATTCTGCCTCCCTCTTAGACAGCCCGAAATCCTCTGGGGGGTAGTACACCATATGTTGGACTTCCATTCCCAATCTTTTTCTCAGCTGACATGCTCCTAGCCCTACTTATAAGCCTCCTCCCATGCCCATCCAGAGGGAGAAAATCTGGAGCTGAAGGTCACAGACTATCAAGAAAGAAGAGAGGAGGAGGGAACGGGATCTCAAAACCAAAGCCTTGGACTCCATTTTCTCAGTCTTTCGACAAGATCAAGAACATAAGGACTCTGCTGATCTCAGGCTTTGTGCTCTATCTGGGACATATCCCTGCCATGGGAACTCAGAATCTGAGGATTCAGAGACAAAGCATGAGAAATTCCAGATTAGAGTTCTGAAGCTACCACTTACTAGCTGTGTGACTTTGGGTAGGTTGTTTAACATCTCTGAAGCCTCAGTCTCCTCATTGGGAAAGTGAGGAAAATAACAACCACTCTCAGGTTAGTATGCGAAAGTACTGTAATTGTTTTTGTTGTTATTCCTGATCCTTTAACAGGACTGTTTTCCATAGCTCTTCCTACTCCCTGGCCACCCACACTTCCCCCACCTCCATGCTTCTTACACACTGGCCTTCTCATCATTCTTCAGCAGTCATCCTCTGTGGAATTTGGCTCAAGGTGATGAGATGAGACCAGGGCAGTGACAGCTCCATTAGTAGCTCTGGGAAAGAGAGAGAGAGAGAGAGAGAGAGAGAGAGAGAGAGAGAGAGAGAGAGAGAGAGAGAAAGAAACTGGCTTTTTGTATTTGTATCCCCAGCACCTAGCACTATGTCTGGTTCCTCACAGGCTCTTAAGTGATTGGTTGATTGACTGATTGGTCAGAGGGTGTTAGGGAGAAGAGGAGGGGCATGGCAGCATGTGGTTCAAACTCAAATAGAAATGAACTGAACTACTGGCAGAATATTGACTTAGAAATTGATCACATATCTATGGTCCATGTTCTAATATATTTTTATTTTTTTATCGAATATTTCCAAACTACATTTCAATTTGGTTCCAGGGAGTTTGGCATGGTTTCACATCTCTGGCATAACGAATAAAGTGCTGGGCTGAGAATCAGGAAGTCTTGGATTTGAATCTTGCCACAGATACTTAACTGGGTAAGTCACTTCACTTTACCAAACCTCAGTTTCTTCATCTTAAAATGGGAATAATAATAGTACCTATCTCACTGAGATATTGTGAGGCTCATAGACTGAGAGGGGAAGGAGCCTTAGAGGCTATTAAATCTAACCACCTAGGCTGTACTAGATGGCACAGTGTGTGGGCCTAGAGTCAGGAAGACCTGAATCCAAATCTGACCTCAGACATTTACTGGCTATATGACCCTGGGCAAGTCACTTAAGCTCTGTCTTCCTCAGTTTCCTCAGCTGTATAAGAGGGATAATAGTAGCACTTACCTTCTAAGGTTGTTGTGAAGATTGAATGAAATAATAATTGTAAAGCACTTCTAGCACATAGTAGGTACTTAATAAATGCTTATTTCTTTTCCTACTTTTATAGGTGGGGAAATCAAAGCTCAGCAAAATTAAGTGACTTGACCAAGGTCACTCAGTGTCAAAGGCAATATTTGAACCTAAGTCCTCTGATTCCAAGTCCAGTGTTCTTTTCATTGGCCCACACAAATGAGATAATGTATCTAAAGTGTTTGAAGCACTGTATAACATCAATAATTATTATTATCATGGCCTTCCCATGGCCTTTCTTTAGCTTTATCTAGAGGAAGAAAAATGTTATGGTGTTCCCACTCTCCACCTCCCATATTGATGAAATAGACAACTTTGGCAATTCCCATTCTGACTTATGGAGACCTACTTGACCTGAGGTCAAAGAAGGAAAATTATCACTTCCCAGGACGTGACCTTCACACCACTAAAGCCAATACCCTAATATTCCAATGAATCTGTGCTGTCACTGATGAGAGTGCTCATTCCATTAATGCAGTTCTTTGGGACTCTTGTCTTTGTCCTCCCAGGAATCTGCCACAGAAGATCCACCCAGGGTTATAGGATGGTCTTTCTTTCATTTTCTTGATATCGCAATGGGGCATCCAGGCTGTACATGCCTTACTTGGCCCTTTTTAAACATGCTTTTCATTGGCACTTAGCCTCTTGGTTTAAAAATATTTTTCATAGGACTCTTTCCAATTATTTCTTCATTCAATACTCCAAGTTCCCATGATTTCATCTAGTAGACTATTAGCTTCTTGAGGGCAGGACTGTTTCAATTTTTATTTTTGTATCTCCAGTACCTAGTATACTATCTCGCACATAACAAGTGCTTAATAAATGTTTATTGAAAGGAAATTAAGTCTATGGGAGTCCTTCCCTTGTATATGGAGTTTCCATCACTCTTTGCCTTAAAAAAAGGTCTTCATTAGTTGAGATGACTCTAGTCACCTGATGGCCACCCCTCTGTTGACAAGGCCCTCCCAACTTAGCTACCATAAAGAGACATATGGCTCATCACCAGATCAGTACTTAAAGTCTTTCCAGAGCTTTTACTCCACTGGCAGAAACCTAGAGAACCCAGAGTCTCTTCCATATGACAATGAAGCATCAGGAGAACTTCAAGGAGACAAATTATTTCAAAGTTTGAAAATAATTTACCCTCAGGATATAGCTCCCTCCTCACTTCCCTCCCCTCCCAGGGACTGGCTCAAGCCAGAAGTCATCTACAGTTATCATAGCTTCCCAGTGAAAGACCTTAATTTAGAACAGCCAAGGTCATCCACTGCATCCCAGGCCATGGCCAGTCATCTTGCCTTTTGTCTTGCCACTAGACTTCAATGACTCTGAAGGAAAAAATGAGGCTGTTGACTTTGCTCAGCTCTGCCTCATTTAATCCAATTCACATGCAAGTCAAGGCAGCACCAGGGTGATGTCCCTGGTCCTCTTTGAGGAACAACACCTTGCCAGTGCTTCTACTCCCAGAGATTCTAGATCCATAAGCACCTCCTACTTTCAGCTGACATCTCTATCTCACCTTCCTCTCTTTTCCTTCACCTACTTTCTGACTGTGAAAGGAGATTTCTTGTCTCATTTCTTGGCATTATCCCCTCACACCCTCCCCCACCCACCTAGAGAGTTATGGACCCCAGAAAGCTGTGTGGGAGATTGTTTCATCTTAATTTCCTCCCATTCTTCTCTGCGTGACCCCTAGTTCATACACTCAAAGGAGAGGGAAGGAAGACAGTTTCAATGCTCCTGTGATCTGATTTCAGATGAACTGCATTGGAACAAGTTTCTTGCCCCCGGCTGATTTTACCAAAAGGCAGAAAAGAGCCCAGAGATGGACAGAAGAATCTGATGCCAATCAACAAAGCCTTTTGGCTCCTTGACTGTACTTGGAGAAGGACACTTAAATGAATCCTGCAGGAATACCTGTGGTTTGTCCTTCATTCTGGAAAAGGAGCATGACATCAGAGAGATGATGACATGACTTGCAACTGACTTTGATTTGAGGGAGGAGGGATGTGCAAAGTTTCCAGCCTCACTTTCTCCTCCAGAGTCATCTGGGTCCAGGGGCCAGATATTCATCAAGACAACTGGAGGTGACCCAGTATGCAATGGGAGACCTTGGCCCTTTTAAGCTAAGGTCTTTTCAGGTTCTCACTTTGAGTGAGGCAACACCCATTCCATGAATAGGCTTCTTTAAGAAGTGAGTCAAGGGATGGCCCTTTTAATAATTAAAAAAAAAAAACCAGCAGGAATAGCTATGAAAGTGATGAGCAGCCATCAGAGATAGATGTCTATGAGGCTGCAGAGGGGGAGGATAGGGAGTCACTTAGGTTTGAGTTTGAGGCAAGGAGGAAATTAAAAGTCTTTGCTGGGAGCCCAGAGAAATAATTCTGTGTTTGTGAAGAGAGAAATAGTGGGTGTGTGGGGAAAGGGCTATTAAGGATCAGAAAAGCAGGAAGGAAGCAGAATCAAGCATCAAGACCCAATCTCAACAATCTCAGTTGATATAATCACAGATGATGCAGTTTTAATGTGTTAATAAGGGATTAATACCTTATTATTCCTTTTTAAAGTGTGAATGGCCAGTTCTCTGATTGAATTGGAAAGGGACAGTACCATGGGCCAGGCTGAAAATTGGCTATACCCATGGAGATTTTTAAATAGCTAAAGAAGCCAACAGTTAATGAAATAAAGCAGTTTGAATCAGTTCAGATGAGGAGTGCTGTGTGGAATGCGACCCTGCTACAGCAGGCAGGCCTAAAGGATTTTTCTCTCCTCTTCTGCCTGCCCTGTTCCTCCCCCCCGCCCTGTCCCACCTCACCAACTCTTCAGTAGAACAGAAGCAGCAGCATCACTTGCCCAGAGGAGAACCCCTTCCAGCATCTGAAGTTATTTCTAAAGAGGATTAAAGGCACAGCTGAGGGAGCAGAGACACACTCTCCAGACAGCCATGGATGTCCAGGGAGGAGGCAGCTTCTAGGAGCTTTTATGCCTCCCTCCATCTCTTCTCTCCCAGAACACATCTACCATCCTATAGCATTATATTATCTTCCCATTCCCCATCCCAAACATAAGCTCTATCTTGCTTTGGTTTCAGGCATCCAGAGAATGCCCTGTTGCATTTTCCTTCACATAGGGCAGGAGGGGGGTTGGGATAAAGTGTTTCAGGGTGATTTCCAGCTTTTGAGGGGCTCAAATAGGCTCTTTTGCTTTCTCCCAAGGCCTTTGGAATCACCCTCCAGCAAATAAATTGCCCCCAAACTGGGAGAATGCCATCTGAGCTCTCATATATGTTACAGACATTGGAAAAATACATGGGAGAACCTCTTGACAAAGAGGTGATAGAGAATAGAGGGACAGAAGGAGATACACTTTGAGACGTGAACAGTATATGGATTTATTTTGCATGACTATGCAAACTTTTTACAAGAGAGGTGGGTTTTTTTGGGGGGGAGGCTGTTGTTGTTTTATGGGAGGAGGGGTGATAGTAATGCAAGAACAAATAAACCTCCTTGTACTGAAAGGAAGGAAGGAAGAAGAAGGAAGAAAGAAGGAAAAAAAGAACAAAGGGAAGAAGGAAGAAAAGGAACAGTAATGTAGTCTTGGAGAAAAGCATGGAGAAGCAGGACAGCTTTTGGAACACATTGAATTCCATTCAAAAACAAAAACTAATGTAACGAGATTCATGGTTTCTTATACAATACTCATTTTCTGTTCTTCTTTGTTTAGGGAAATGTTCAAGTTTGTTGCTATTTGTCAAGTTCAGAATAATGAAAAAATATGTAAATTAGAGGAGGTATGGGAGAGTAGGGGGAGGGTGTCAGAATCTGGAGATTTGAAACCTAAAAGAATAAGATGTGTGTGGGTGTGTGTGGATGTGTGTGGCCTCTGCCTGCAGCTGATAGAAGCACAATGTATTGTGCTTATTAAAATGGCCTTATTCCCAAGGAAAGATTTTAAGGACTGGGGGAGCAGAGAGGGAATGCAAGAGAACATTGTCGTTCTGGAAGGAGGGGGTTGGGGGGGAGAGTGAGGGGACTATGAAGGGGAAGTGTTTATAGGGGAAGGAGGGCTAGGGTTGCCATAACAACAAAGTAGAGGCACAGCAATTGGTTGGGGGCTGTGGAATGCACTTAAGAGCGTTCCCCAGCAGGAGCATACGGCCAGGGCAGCATGAGGAGAGCTCCATAGTACCTGACCGGTCTTAACTCAGGGATGCCCAGTTCTTGCACTAAAACCGTCACTGCTCATCCTTGGGTGCTGGAACAAAGTCCAAAACTTCTGCCCCACAAAAAAATAAGACAGCTTATAGGAAGATCCAGAGTTGGAAGGGAACTTAGATCATATCCTAGTCCAACTCCTCCATTTTACAGGTGAGCAACTGAGGCTTTAGGTTGGCTAAATTACTTGGCCAAGGTCACACAAGTAATGAATGTCAGAGCTGGGATTCTCACTCAACTCCTCTCATTCCAAATCCAGCATGCTTTTTCCTGTACCACACCATCTCTTGGTGAAAAAGGGACCACTTCTCCTGCACCAAAATTCAGTGCTCCATTGTCCTGGGATAGTTTGGGGGTTTTTTAACTGGTAAAAAGAATATCAGCAACTCGCATTTATGTAACACTTTGCAGCTCACACTGGTATAAAGGCAAAGGAACCAAGCCTAGGCTGAAAACCCCTTACACTTTATTCAACATAAAGTTCACACTGCATTCAGTTGCAAAATCAGTACAGTGTGTGAGAGAGCTTGAGAGTGTGTGGCCAGGCAATTCAATATAGTTTAATACATCATTAATGCCTACTCTATCCAAGTCAATGGTAAGGTTAGGAAGCTTGCAGCAGCTAAGCTATGTTGATCTAGGGTTTCTTTCCCATTTTTCATTGTGCTTGTTTGGTGTGCTTCTGGCTGCTAAATCTCTAGGGAAGATAGTCAAGAGCAAATGTGGCAGTCTGGGGTTCTATGGCCAGAAAAGAAACAGCTAAATGTAGGAGAAGGGGCACTGGAATTAAAGTCTGACAGCCTGAACTCTGCCTTGTAATCGTAGACTATCATTTATCCTCTCTGGATTTTGTGATCTGAAAAATCAAAGGACTGGACCAGACAGTTATCACGATCTCTTCCACATTTAAATCCTGTGATTCTGTAAGCCTAAGCTTCATTTTCCCCAATCCCTCAGAAACTGTGGAGTGGTGGCCCTCACATATGAAAATAAGTGGTCAAAGTGGGAGCGTTTGCTTATTTTTTTATTCAATTTTATTTTATTTTCAGTTCTAAATTCTTTCCCTCCCCCCTTTCCTGTCTCCCACCCATTGAGAAGGCAAGAAAAACAAAACTGTTACAAACATGTATAGTCAAGCAAAACAAAATTTCTAAATTAGCAATGCACCCACCTTATTCCACCCCCAGAAAAAAGAAAAGAAAAGAAAATATTCTTCACTCTGCATTCTGAATCCATCAGTTCTGTATCTGGAGGTGGATAACATGTTTCATCATGAATCCTTTGGATTTGTGGTTGATCATTGGGTTGATCAGAATTCCTAAGTCTTTCAAAGTTTTTATCTTTACAAGATTTTTGTTATTATACAAATTATTCTCCTGGTCCTGCTTGCTTCACTTTAGACCAATTCATAAAATCTTCCCAAGTTTCTGAAACCATCGCTTGCATGGTAGTACTCCATCACATTCAGATACCAGAACTTGTTCAGCCATATGCCTATTGACTGGCATTCCTTCTATTTCCAATTCTTTGCCACCACAAAAAGAGCTACTATAAATATTTTTGTACACATAGATCCTTTCTCTTTCTTTGATCTGAGACATAGATCCCAGTATCACTGAGTCAAAGAGTACGCACAATTTAATAGCTTTTGGGGCATAGTTCCAAAGCGCTTTTCAGAATGGTTGGTCCAGTTCACAGCTCCTCTGTCATTTGTCACTTCCCTTTTTTGTCAACTTTGCCAATCTGATGGGTATAAGATAGTATCCCAGAGTTGCTTTAATTTGCATTTCTCTAATTATTAGTGATTTAGAGTATTTTATATGGCTATTGATGGCTTGTATTTCTTCCTATGAAAACTGCTTATTCATATTCTTTGACCCATTTGAGGAATGGGAAAGTTGACTAATTTAAAAGCTTTTGACATAGTGCACAGAGCATAGGGCCTGGAGTCAGGAGGACTCATCTTCCTGAGTTCAAATCTGGTCTCAGACACTTATTAGCTGTGTGACCCTGAGCAAGTCACTTAACCCTGTTTACCTCAGTTCCTCATCTGTAAAATGAGCTAGAGAAGGAAATGGCAAACCACTCCAGTATATTTTCCAAGAAAACCCCAAATGGGGTCATGAAGAGTCAGACACAACTGAAAAAAAATGACAGAATAAAGACAATAATGTAAATGGCAAGGGATCACCAGGTCAAAGGGTGTGCAGAGTATTGTCATATTTCTTACATAATTTCAAATTCATATTCAGAATGATTGGACCAATTCACAGCTCTACCACTAGTGCCTATCTGTCTTCTCAAAATCTGAATACACACACACACACACACACACACATACACACACACACACACACAGATTTTTTTCCCTGGGGGTTTTGTTGTTGCTTTTTTTCTGCTATGTTTGCAAATTTTCAGTGTCTGAAGTGACACCTTAAAGATATTTTCATTTCAATTTTCCTTACTATTAATTTTCTGAAGCATGCAAAACAATGTATTTTTATTGTTGATAACAGTAAAACCACCACTTTTGGGTACTAGAGTAGTTTGCCATTTCCTTCTCCAGCTCATTTTACAGATGAAGAACTGAGGCAAACAGGATTAAGTGACATGCCCAGGGTCATGCAGCTACTAAGCATCTGAGGTCAGATTTGAACTCAGGTCTTCCTGATTCCACAGCACATTGAGAGCAGCTCTCTACCCTGCCCCAAATGGGTAGAGATATCAAAATTCTTAACCAGGACTCTCTGAAAGGGGATAGAGGGAAGGATACAAGCTGAAATGTAGGTGATATAAAAACAAAATACATCAATAAATATATATATTTTAAAAAATTAAGGATAACTGCTGCTTCAGTGATGGGGAAGGCTGGAAAGTCTGGAAACTAGGACTGGCTCTGCATACAAAACAAGTGGCCTGTTGGAGAAAGCCCTAAGTCTAAGATAGCCAGCTTACCATTGCAATAGAGCATCTGTTGTATTAACTATGTTGTCTTCATATTTATCCTTCTGGGCCCCAGGATCTGATGAATATCAGACCTTTGAATTCTGGAACAGTAATGCCAAGCCAAGGACCAGAGTCACTCACATTGTCCTTCTCCCCCAAACAAGAGCCCTTAGCATAAAGTATCTTCTAGCCTTTACAATATAAAGGAGAGTAGCTGGCATTTTAGGCCTCCATGGATTATTCCTTCTATGCTGAGCTGCTTTCTCTGCAAGAAATTCCCTCTTTCCATCAGCAATGAAAATGCAAAGAAGGTTTGGGGAAAGTTTTTTTCAATCCTTCTGAAATAACAAGCAGCACAGATGTGGTGAAGCAGAGAGGGCTATAACGGGACAGGAAGAGGTCCCCATGGAAGGGAGAGAAAAGGTGCCCTTGGGTCTCTTGTCAACATCCACCAGGAGCTCAGCTACTGGCCCTGTAAATGAGCAGCCAACTCACCCACAGCAAAGGTGAGCTACCTTCTATAGTCCCCAGCGTGTCTTGAATACTGAGCTGCACGTAAGGACTGGCCCATTCTTTTTTCTTTTTGTAACAATTAAGATCATTTTGTTTTCATGTTTATTTTTTAAAATTATTGATATCTTTTGCTTTTATATCCCCTTCATTTCCAAATGTATCCCTTCATTCCCAGAAAGCCTTCCCTTCTAATAAAGAATAAAAAAGAAAAGAAAAAAAAACACAGCAAAATTAACCAACTTGTCAACTGCTTCTGACAGTATATTAGATTTACTGTTCCCACCTCTCCAATAAAAAGAGGTCGTTGTTATTGATTAGTCTTTTCAGTCATGACCCCATTTGGGGTTTTCTTGGCTAAGATACTAGAGTGGTTTGCCATTTCCTTCTCCCATTCATTTGACAGATGAGGAAACTGAGGTAAATAGGGGGTAGACCTGAGTATGATATGATTCTAAAAAGTGAGGGATTAAGATTGGGGGGGGTTGAGCAAGATGCTTAGATGAATGGGAATGGGATAAAGAGGGAATAACATATATTTGGAAGGCTATAAAAGTCTTCCAAATTCAGATAGGAACAAGAGGATAAGGGGAAGGATGTAGGGGAAAGAATGAAAGAGAGATCTTTGGAGGGGGGATAGGTTAAATAATAGGAAGACAAGGTAATGGGTAGAAGTAAAGTAGAGGGGTCAGGAGGGATAGGAGATAAGAGATATACACAAACATAAAATAAAGATCAGGAGTAGAAGTTATTAGGGAAAAAAGCAGGGGTAGTAATCATGATCTCAGATAAAGTTAAAGCTCAAATAGATTTAATCAAAATCATACTCAGATCTACTCTAACTTTTCTTTTGAACTGCCTAATTGCTAATAATAATCTTAGGCATACATTTTACATTTCCTCATATAAAAAGTAAACAGTCTGTCCTTACTGAGTCCCTTATAATTAGCCTTTGATGTATATTTCTCCTGGGTCTTCTATTAAGTTCAGGGGCTTTTTTGGCAACAAAATCCTGAAAGTCTGGCAATTTAGTGAATGCCCATTTTTTCATTCAGGATTACACTTAACTTTGCTGGGTGTGATATTTTCGGCTGCAAACCCCAGTTCTTTTGCTCTTCAACATACAGTTTTCCAAAACCAGCAGTCTTTTAGTGTTGCCACTGCTAGGTCTTGTGTAATTCTAATTGTGGCTCTGCCATATTTGAATTGTTTTTTCTTGTTGCTTATGGTATTTTCTCCTTGAGCTGGGGGTTTCAGAATATTCCTGTAGGTTTTCCTCATAGTATCTCTTTCAGGTGGTGATTAGTAGATTTTTTTCTATTTCTACTTTGTAATCTTGTTCTAATGCTTCAGGACAATTTAATTATTTCTTATATTGTCGCATCAAGATTCTTTTTTTGGTCATAGCTTTCAGGTAGTTCAATTATTCTTATGTTTTCTCTTCTTGATCTGTTCTCCAGATCAGTTGTTTATCTTATGAGACATTTCACATTCTCTTCTATTATTCATCCTTTGTATTTTGTTTTATTATTTCTTGGTCTTTTATAATTTCTCTGGCTTCCCCTTATCCAATTCTAATTTTCAAGGAGCTGTTTTCTTCCTTAAGATTCTGGATCTCTTTTTCCAATTGGTTGATTTTCTTGTTTTTCTTGAATTGGTCTTATTTTTTTTAATTTTTCCTCAATCTCTCTCATTTTATTTTTGAAGTCTTTTTTAAGTTCTTCTATAATTTGGGCAGGTGACCATTTGATATTACTCTTTGGGGTAGCAGAGGTCTTTTTTCTTTCTTTTTGCTTTAGTATCCTCCTCTGAAGATGAACTCCAGTCTTCTCTATTCCTATAATAACTTTCTATAGTTGGGTTCTTTCTCCTTTGCCTGCTCTTTTTTTAAAAAAAAAATTTGCAGCAGCTTATTAATGTAATATCACCTCTAGTTCTAGGGTATGGAGGATGGTGCCTCTGGCCTCAGATTCTCCTTCAGTTTCCCACTCTGGCCTGGAACTGAAACCTAGAACTCCACCCTCTGTAAATTCCCACAGCCAGTAGTGTCCCCACCCCATTTCTTCTGCATTTACTGGGTGTGTGCTGTCTCCTTCTTGCCCAGGGCCTGGTGTTCCTTATCAGCAGAGGTTCCTTCAAGCTTCCCCAGCTAAGGCCCCCAACTCCCCACACTATCCAGGAGGTGAAAATTCCTGTGGCTGGAGCCCAGGCTACCTCCCAACTCAGCTAACTGCAGGGTTCCCCACTGCTTACTGTTTCAGCAGAACTAGCCTGTAGGTGTTTACACTTCACAGGGACCAAAACTCAGTCCTGGGATTTTTCTTTGGATCTTCTCCCATTGTCCCAGGAGGACCATAGTTCTGCCCCAACCCTTGTTTATTTTTACCACTCTATGTTCACACTGAGGCACTATTTTGTCTTGTTTGGGAGGAAGTCAGGAGAGCTTGAAGTTTTCTGACCTACTCTGCCAACTTCCCAGAATCCTTTCAAGATCTTGAGAATATATTAATATTTTCCATCCTTGGAGTAAAAAATCTGAACAATGCCCTGGTCTGTGTTTATGTTTACAGGAAGGAAAGAAAGAAAAAAAGAAGGAAGGAAGGAAGGAAGGAAGGAAGGAAGGAAGGAAGGGAGAACAAAAGAAGGAAGGAAGCAGTATATAGAGATTAAAAATTAGTGCAAGAGAAGGGATGATAGGAGAGGCTATCTGATGGAGAAGATGGGTCTTTGGTTTTAAGGGTATGGTGGGAATACTTATAGTCTAGGCTAGTATCTCTTTAAAGAGTCAAGGAAGCCACCCTTGATATTTGGTTGGCCCATAGGACTAGAATTATAAAAAGCCCAAGTCTATGGATAGTTGATGTTCCTAAAGTTTAATGTCCTGTGGAATAACCTATAGTGGTTGCCTTGGAAAATTCAGAGACAAAGGGGATAATGTCTCTTTCTAGTAATTACATCCTCTTAATCCTCCATTATAAGTAAAGTTATTTTTATTACGTTTTATGGTCCACAAATGTTTTATTATGTTCCAATCCTGAGCCCGAATCACTGGAAAAGCCCTAGTCAAGTTTGGCCCAAAAATTTGGTGCTAGTTTGCAAGATTGGATTGCAATGACTTCATGGTTAATTTCATGGTTGAAATGGGGGAAGGGAGATTCAGAAGAAGAAAAAAAGGAACCTCAGTGATTGCTAGTTAGATACAAGAATCTAGCATCCTGTAGCTATAATGTTTTTAGGCATATATAGGGAACCTACACAATGTGGCAAGTAGGGGGTCCTCATTGTAGGATTATCCCAATAGATATTCAAAGAGCATGATAAGGAGAATAAAAATATTGTATAAATTGGTATCCCTGGTTTTTACTGGTTGTAGAAAAATTAGATAGCCAACATAAGGAAAATAATCACGATAGCCACTTAAGATTTGCAAAGCACTTTACAAATGTTACCTCTTTTATCCTTACAATAACCCTGGGAGATAGACGGTATTATCGTCTCCATTTTACAGATGAGGAAACAGGGACACAGGGACACAGAAAGTCATTAGCCCAGAATCACCCAGTTAGTACCTGTCTAAGGCTGGATTTGAACTCAGGATTTTTTGACTCCAAGTCCCACATTCTATCCACTGTGCCACCTCCCTGCCTATATTAAAATGGAAATAAACTGTCATTATGCATTTAGCAATTGAAGAGAGACACACTGTTTTTAAAGACCTTTCCCTCAAGGCAAAGGGACAGTGAATGGATTTAGTAATGGCATGAGTGAAAAGGATAATGTTGATGGGGGCAGAGACTATTGGGCTGCAAAGCAGAAGCATAGCCTCTGGCCCAGATGCCCTAATGGAGAATATATTGAATCTCACTGAGAAAAGGTATACAGGGAAAGAGAATAAGACTGGGAGTGAGAATGAGAATTGGAAACTGTCAGTAGTAACAAAAAGGATTTCTGGTTTACCTTATTACTACATCCCCTACAGAGTGATAGGAAGGTGGGAAGATTTTCACCATTAAGGAAATTGGGACTTAGGAAATTGCAGGAAAAGTTTAAAAAGAAACTTAATGAGTCTCATTACAACCATGGTTATTGAGGGTATGGTTTAATGGAAGCAATGTGGAGTTTCTTCTAGCTGAAGGGTTCCATCGCCTAGGGAAGCTCACGGAAGATTTACTTTTAAAAAGGCAGTTAAATGAGTTAAAGGCCCCAAATGAGAAGTGTCTCTTGCCTGTTTTCAGGTAGCTAAGATGAGAAGTTCTACATACCTAACTCCCTAAAGATGAATCCTCTCTGCACCCTATTCCTCAGTGGGAGTTGGCAAAGGATGGAGAGAAATTTATAAAAGAGGGGAGGGAATAAGCATACATGTAGCGCCTACTATGTGTCAGGCATTGTGCTAAAGACAAATATCATCTCATTTGGTCCTCAACCTGTGAGGTTGTAGCTGTTTAGTGGACATCAGTCATATCAGACTTGTAATCCTTTTTTGTTGTTGTTCTTGGCAAAGATACCATTTCTTTCTCCAGCTTATTTTACAGATGAGGAAACTGAGGCAAACAGGGTTAAGGCACTTGCCTAGTATCACACAGCTAGTGTCTGAGGCTGGATTTTAACTCAAGTCTTCTTGACTCCAGGCCTGGACACTCTAACTATTGCATCATCTAGTTGACCCATAACGTTAGAGTTGGCCCTTAGACATTTGTTCAGTCATTTTTCAATCAAGTCAGTCTCTTAATGATCCTTTCGGGGGATTTCTTGGCAAAGGTACGGAAGTGGTTTACCATTTCCTTCTCATTTTATGGATGAGGAAACTGAGGCAAACAGGATTAAGTGACTTGTCCAGGGTCACACAGCTAGTAAGTGTCGGAGGTCAGATTTAAACTCAGAAACATCAGTCTTCTTGACTCCAGGCACAGCACTCTACCCACTGCACGACCGACTCTTCATGACCCCATTTTGGGTTTTCTTGGCAACAAACTCGAGTGGTTTGCTATTTCCTTCTCCAGCTCATTTTACAGATGAAGAACTGAGGCAAACAATAAGCCTTCCTGCCTTCAGGCATGGCACTCTATCCATTGTGCCAATATTATTCCCATTTTACAGTTGAGGAAACTGAGGTTAATGACTTGCCCAGACTCATACAACTAATGAATTCCTGAGGCTAGATTTGAACCTCAATCTTTCTGACTGCAGATCCGATGCTCTATCCACTGTACCACCTAGCTGCCTCTAATGAGAGATGGGTTTGGTGAACTGGATTTATGTTGCCACCAACAGCACCACAATTCTCCCCGTCTTACGAACAGCTTGTGTCAGGAGCCATCAAAGTCTGCCTTATGGATAAAGCCCCACCCGAGTGGCATCAGGCTGTAGCTATGGGCCTTTCCTTCCATATCATCATACAGGCATGGGCAGACCAAGTCGAGAAATTTGAGCAGGAAATCAAGATATCCCCAGAGGTTTTCTGGGCAATTAAAGTGACTCATCTTTATTTAAGTATTATTTTATTATTATTTGATAATTAAATTATACTAAATAATGATATATGACAAAACTTATGATCTTTTTTTTTTTTGCTAGACAATGGGGTTAAGTGACTTGCCCAGCTAGTAAGTGTTATATGTCTGATGCCAGATTTGAACTCAGGCCCTCCTGACTCCAGGGCTGGTGATTTACCCACTGCACCACCTAGCTGCTCCCTGTAATTTCTTTTTAAGGAGGTGAAGAGGCCAGTTTTGGGATCCAGTTGATATGAAGGACAAGGCATACCCCAGAGTATGGGCAGCTGGTATTCTTTTTTGTTTGTTTGTTTTTAATTAATTTATTTTTAGTTTTCAACAATCACTTCCATAAGCTTTTGAGTTTTAAATTTTCTCCCTCTCCCCACCTCCCTCCCCCAGACAGTGTGCAATCTGATATAAGCTCTACATCCCTATTCCTATATTCCTATACATTCCAATTAAGCATATTTTCACATTAGTCATGTTATAAAGAAGAATTAGAACCAATAGGAGGAACCACAAGAAAGAAGAAACAAAACAAAACAAAAGGAAAAAAAGAGGAAATATTATGCTTCAATCTGCATTCAAACTCTTTCTTCTTTCTGTGGGTGTGAATAGCATTTTCCATCATGAGACTTTTGGGGATGTCTTAGATCCTTGCATTGCTGAGAAGAGCTAAGTCTATCAAAGTTAGTCATCACACAACGTGGCTGTTTTTGTGTACAACGTTCTCCTGGTTCTATTCACTTCACTCAGCACCAGTCCATACAAGTCTTTCTAGGTTTTTCCTGAAGTCCACTTGCTCCTTGTGTCTTATAGCACAACAGTATTCAATTACATTCATATACCACAACTTGTTCAGCCATTCCCCAGTTGATGGGCATCCCCTCAATTTAGAGCCTTTAACTGATTTCAACTGTCTTCGTAGAGTAAATAAATCCTCTGAAAGTTCCCTAAGCCTGATAGAACTATGAAGCTGAAAGACAATGCACATTAGACCACATTGACCATTGTCTGAATGGCTGGACTTGCAAAGCAGATAGAGTCCCATGCCTAAAGTCAGGAAAACTCATCTTCCTGAGTTCAAATCTGGCCTCTAGCTGTGTGACCCTGAGCAAGTCACTTGACTCTGCCTCAGTTTCCTCATCTGTAAAAATGAGCTGGAGAAGGAAATGGCAAAGCACTTCAGTATCTTTGCCTAGAAAACCCCAAATGGGGTCACAAAAAGTTGGGCATGAGTGAACAACAATAACTGGGCTTGCTTTTTAATTTTCTCCTGTACCTTTGTAGCTTATTGGTTTTGAAAATTCATCTACCTTCCAAGGGAATCAACCACCTCCCTCCGATATCTCTACGGGGAATAATGGGATAAGCTCAAGGTTTTCTTAATACCAGTGATGATAATAATAATAACAATGATAATGATAATAGCTAACATTTATATAGTGCTTACTGTGCTAAGTAGCTTTATAATTATTACCTCATTTGATCCCCACAATAACCCTGAGAGGTAGATGTTATTATTATCCCATTTTACAGTTGAAGAAACTGAGGCAGACAATGGTTAAGTGACTTGCCCAGGATCACACAGCTAGTGAGTATCTGAGACCACATTTGAACTTGGGTCTATCCTAACTCCAGGCCCAGTGCTCTAACCACTGAACCTCCTACCCATGGGATTTCTCTCTGATTCTTCACTCATGGTAAGAAAGCCTCAGGCTTATCCCACAACTAAGGAATAAGGAATCACTGAGGTTGCAAGAGATGTAACTAAGATCTGATGAATTTGTGCCCCCTGGATTGTTGATGGTTCCCAATGCTTACATCAATATTGCCCTTTTCATCTGCCTCCTTAAAGACAAATTGCACCAGCCTATATAAAATATTGTTTGCACCATATTCCTCCAGTCTGACCCATGCACAGCGTTACTCCTTTGCTTTAAAAAGAAATAAAAGTGTTTCACATCTCCCTATTGTCTGTAGGATCAAATAGAAACTCTTTAGCCCCGCATTTAAGGCCACCTCATTCTAACCCACTTTTATAGCCTTCATTCACAGCACTCCTCTTCACATTCACGTTAAATTTCAACCAAACTGTTCCTCAGTCTTGTCCTGCCCACATGCGCTTTGCTGACTGTTCCCTATGCCTAGAATGCAATCTCACCCTAATCTCCATTTCTTCAAACCTTTCTCTTCGTTTAAAACTCAGCTTATGGTTAACCTCTTCATAAATTTATTGGATTGTAGATTGAAAACTGAGACAGAGGGAATTTTTACCTTAAAGATCATCTAATTCAAGGGTTCTTAATCTTTGTGTGTGTGTGTGTGTGTGTGTGTGTGTGTGTGTGTGTGTGATGGACACATTTGGCGGGCTACTAAAGCCTATGAACTCCTCAGAATAATGTTTTCAAATATATAAAAATGAATTCATAGAATTACAAAAGAAACCAATTATATTGAAATAGTTATCAAAAACATTATTTTAAACATGTTTGTGCACCCTGGGTTAGGAACCCCAGATCTAGTTAATGTCTTCATTTTAGTTATGACAGTTAAAAAGTTCAAGTGACATCGTTTCTGGGTTATTAATCATTTTATTAATAATGCTAGCATTTTATTAATAAAATAAGTCAGTGGCGCTCTTAGATGCCAAAGACCCTCCTGGTGGAAGGCTTACAGCTTATATGACTTTGGAAGAGTGGGTATTCCAAAGCATAGTAATCAAATCTGATTGATTAACAATTAATGAGAATATAAGTATTACAATAAGAAGTGGGCTCACTCCATTGAAGGGCTAAGAGAGTGACATCATGTCACTCTTGGACACTCTACACCCAGACCACCCCCAACCTTGGGCAACCTAGACAAAGGATCTATCTCCACCCAAACTTGCTTGAGTGGTACACAATGGGCAGGAATTTACCTTAGATTAGAAATCTGGTCTAGTTGGATGAAATAACAATACCCAGAATGGGGAGAATGTTAATCTATCAGCCCAGTCCTTAAGAGACTGGGCTTTGGACTGGGAAATAGAACAGGGAAAAAAACTTGGGTCTCCCCAATTTTAATAATTGACTATTAATATGAGAGAGAAAAGATCATTTCTTTCATAGTAATGATGACTTTTCCAACACAGGTTAATAAATAACAGAATCAGAATTTGAATCTGGACCCTTTGATTCCAATTATAAATAGTCTAATTTTAAATAATTTAAATAGTTTACAATTATGATTTTAGCTTGCTTTCCATCATACTACCCCACTTTCCATGCAACCTTCTCTCTTCCCTCAACTGGAAGTTCCCTCTCCTTCCTAAAATATTTTAATAGTATTTTTGTGCCTTTTATCATGTTCTATGTTATTTCATATTTATATGTGTATATGTCACGTCCTTCTATTAGGTTGTAAACCCTTTGTAAGTAAAAATCCATGTCCTTTCTCTCTTTACATTCATGGTGCCCAGTATAGGCCTTGTTGTTGTCATTCAGTTATTTTCAGTTGTGTCCAACTCTTCATTATCCTGTTTGAATACAGACAGAAATACTGTCAAGAGTAGTTTGCCATTTCCTTCTCCAGCTCACTTTACAGGGTTAACTGACTTGCCCAGGGTCACATAACTAGTAAGTGTCTCAGGCCAGATTTGAACTCAGGAAGATGAGGCTTCCTGACTCCAGACCCCATACTCTATCCACTGTACCACCTAGTTCCTCCTCTAGTATAGCCCTTAGACCTTACTAAATGTTGAACTGAACTGATCAGAGGGGAAAAAAACAAAACAGGAGAGGTGCCCTTTTCCTCCTCTTTGCCCCAGTCTCTTCATTAACTACAGCTATTAAGGTGACCAGTCACAGTGCAGAAGGGGCCAGTCCTCGATGAGCAGGAGAGAGGTGTCAGGGAAAAAGACCTGGCTATAAGAGACAAGCCCTCACCAGCCTTGTCCAGGCAGAGAAGAGCAGCAGCTGTGGGGATTCTCCTTGCCAAGGCCAAAAGAAGATTATGTGGGGGCCAAAGTCAGGAGACTCCAGAGATGTGGCATATGGAGCTCTAGGAAGGATTCCAGAAGCATGGGGGGAAGGGGAAAGGAGGAAACACGCTGCATGAGTGAGATTAGCAGCACCCTTTAGGGGATGAATCTCAATGTAGGGAGATTTGATGAATGTACAAGGAAGGTTCCACCAGAGGCTTATTGTCACTGTCCCAGGGTTCAGTGGCACCTCAGTCCTATGCTTTCTTTCTCCCTCCCTATAACTAGTAATGATAGCTCATATATATTTTTAAATAAGATTTTATTGGTATCTATTGTTTTCACATTGCCTAAATTTTCCTGTGTCCCTTCTCCTTTCCTGTCCCAGAGAGCCATTCCTTATTTAAAAAGAAATAACAATAATTTTTTTTAAAAGATGGAGGGAATCTCATATGTATGTATGCAGTGCTTTGGAAATAACTTTCCCTATAATGGCCCCATTACTATCTTCATGTTAGAGATAAGAAAAATGAGGCTCAGAGAGGTTGTTTCTCATCTGGAGTCCCACAGCTATCAAGTATTAGAGCTGGGACTTAAACCCAGGTCTCCTGACTGCAGAACTAATGCTATACCATATGACTTCTCTAGTAAGGGCCTGAGAACATCACTGCCATCCCCAGAATAATAATAATTAACAATCATAATCACTCATATTTGTATAGTTATCTTAGTTATCTTAGTTCTATGGGGGATTTTCCTCACAAGTCTGTGAGGTAGGTAGTGCAAGTGTTATTTTTGTCCCTATTTTATAAATGAGGAAACAGACTCATCACATTGGTATGATTTAACAATGAGAAGTGAATTGACTTAGCTAGCAGATGTCCAAGGCAGGATTCAAACCTAGGTTTCCAAAGTTCAAGCCCAACATTCTTTCTGCTATACTTCTCAATAATGTAGCTTAAATCCTGACTCTTACAGTTACTGTGTGACCCTGGGCAAATCATTTAATTTCTCTGAGCCTCAGTTTCCCCAGGTGTAAAATGAGGGGGTTGGACTCCAACATCTTTTTTCAGCTCTGAATCTATGGTCTTCTGTTCATCTGAGTCTTCCAACAACCCAGGGGAAGCTATGTGGTGCAGTGGGTACAATAGTGGTCCTAGACTCAGGACCTGAGTTCAAATCTGTCCTCAAACACTTACTAGCTATGTGACCCTGAGTAAGTCACCTAACCCTGATTGCCTCCCTCTCCCTCAAAAAAAAGTCTTCCAATAACCCTATGAAATAAATCCAATAGCTTTTATTATTGCCATTTTACAGATGAGGAGACTGAGCAGGGTTCAGTGGTTTGCGCATGTCAGAGGCAGGATTTAAACCCAATTCTTTCTGACATGAGGTTCAGGACTCTATCTACCATGCCATACTCCTTTTCATCAGGGGCACTATGGTGCTCATCATTACTGTCACCTAGGTTACGATCCCCATCTCTATAAAAAAAAAAAGAGTGGTGCTGACCTAGTCCCAGAGTCATAACTAGAGCACTTGGCCTAAATTTAATTATTTGTGCCCATTGTACCACGTGATCTGAGGAACTGGGCTACCCGGGAAGCCTGGAATCACCAGGGAGATCAATAATTAAAGTGGCATGCCCCATCCCCCCACTTAATAGCAAACAACCCTAGACTTCCTCTGCTCCCCTTTCTACTGAGCCCCCTGGAACCTTCCCCAGTAGTTAACAAATTCTCCTTCATCCTAGATCTCTTCCTCTTATGTTACTTCTATCTTACGATGCCCACTGAGCCTTCCTTAGCTTTCTCCTGAAGGCACTGTCATCCCTTGGCACCCTTTCCAAGGCTGGCTGCTCCCTCTCTTACATCCCCAACGCACAGGGCCAAGAGGAGGAATTGGCATACTCCCTGCACCCCCACTGTCACTTTCAGACCCACCCTCTGTCAACTCCATTTGGCAACCACTTGTCCTCATTTGAAGTCATGCCATCCTCTCAAGATTCGTGATGCTCTCATCTGCAGATCACCAGGTCATGTTCTCTCCTCCCAAATAAGCTCAGTTCCTTTTTTTTATAGTCTTCTTCACTACTCAAACTCCCGTCCCCTTTTAACACGCTAACCTTCCAATTCTTTAGCCTCCTCCACTCCTGTGATCTCTATCCCCAATCTAGCTCCCCTACCCTAACTAAATCTGTTCCTAGTTACAGCTCTGTTCACCCTGCCTCTCCCCATGGCAGCAATGAGTGTGAAGCCAGCTCCATGGGAGGAAAGGATGCTGAAAAAGCATGTGGCATCATTCTGAATCACATCCATGTGTACTGACACCATGCTTTCCAGGGCTGGGCCCTGAGTAGATGAGCAATTACAAGGGCACACAGGGTAGAATCATCTAAGGCAAGTCTAACAGCTTGCCAATCCCTCAGAGAAAGTGAGTGACACACACCAACCCCAGCTGCCAGAGCCCGCTCCTGTGTCGGCATTTGTATGCCAAAGGCATTTCTGTAAGGAGGGGGATTTAAACTCCCTCCTCCCCCCCTCCCCACTTAATTCCTACATTCCGAGCTCAAGGCATGTGAATGCTCCCATTCAGTTGTATCTTTCTGATAACTGGGCACTGTGCTATCAACTGGCGTTCCTGGTCATTCCAGCCTCCACAGCCTGGGGTCATTGATGCATGGTAACCAGGAGGGCTAGGCCCCAAGGGAGAGGCATATCCTCTTCCTGGCAGGTCAACTGATGCAGCATCCATGGCGATGGGCATCCCTGACATCTCAGTTTGTTGCTGTTGAGGCTCCCAGCTGGCCACCCTCTGCTATCACTGCAATGCACCGGCTTCTGACCCTTTGCAGGGAGGGAGTCGGGGAATCCTCGTAGGACAGATGGAGGAAAGAACAATGGACAAACTTAGCCCCTTTTAGAAGGAAATCAGACATTTATCTAAAGTTCTGAATACAAGTGAATACTTTTTTTTCTTTTTTGAGACTGGATCTCCCTATTTTGGGGCAGCCAGGCAGCACAGTGGATAGAGCGCTGGGCTGGAGTCAGGCCGACTCATCTTCCTGAGTTCAAATCTGGTCTCAGACACTTACTAGCTGTGGGATCCTGGTTGAGTCACTTAGCCCTGTTTGCCTCAGTTTTCTCATCCATAAAATGAGCTGGAGAAGGAAACGTCAAATCACTACAGTATCTTTGCCAAGAAGATCCCAAATGAGGTCACAAAGAGTTAGACATGGAGCAGCCACATGGTGCAGTGGATA